>NC_069708.1:42449201-43665987 GCF_023699985.2 Odocoileus virginianus | reverse complement strand
AGTTAGTCTCTCCTGGTCTTAAGGATGTAAAGGCATATTAAAAAATCAATCTTGTGAATCAGTAATAATAATGTGCCAATTTTGAGGAATAGTAATATGGGATCTCTGGTTGTATTGCACCCATAGGCTTCATAGATGCATTAACTTTTCTAAGGTCTGTTAAGAGACACCATTTGTTAGGTTTCTTTTTTTTTATAACAAAAACAAGAGAGTTCTAAGAAGAGCAAGATTCCTCAACATATTTCGATTCTAATTATGTCTATAAGTTCTTTAGTAGCTTGTTATTTTTCTTTGTAAGGGGCCATTGCTTTGTCCAAATAGGCTCATAAATTTTCTCAGTTATTTTAATAACTGTTTTGTTTGTAAAATGAGCAGTGACCCCTAGGAAAAATGTGGAGTCTATACCTGAGTTTGCTGTGGCATAAGCAAGTCCCTTCCTATCAGATTAAGGGGTGCATCTATCACATAAGGTCTTATTGTTGTAGGTTGGCCTTCTGGTCTATTATATGGTAGATTTGAACAGTTTGATAAATTTGTTGTACTTTGGATTGAGAAATTCCTGCAAGGTGGCAAGAGACCTTTTGTAAAGATCAGGATTTGGGCCAAAATAATTTGGAAATAATATAATATTAGACCAAGTGCTGAGGGTCCAGAAAATCTTTTACCATTAATTTTGATATTTATATTTGGTCGGACATATTTAAATAACAATGATGTCCATAAGGATTGTTTTTGATCTGTATTACCAAATCTGCCTCTCCGTACATTATTAGAGGAGTTAATAGAAGTGTAAGGCAAAAGAAGTAACTGAGCAATTTTGTCCCTCTTTTTGAATTGCCATAGAATCTGAGATGACGTCATAATTTGAATCTCTCCTTTATAATTTGAATCAATTATTTCAGGGTGAATAGTAATTCCTTTAGAAGCCAAATTAGATCAGCCAAATAAAAGACTGAAGGTTTGTGGGGGCAGGGGTCCAAAAAGTCCTGTAGATAACTTAGAAGGGAATGCTTAAGGGTAAAGGAAAAAATCATTTAGGGCTGGTATACTGATCACAGCAGTGCCGGATGTTGAGGGTTTGAGGGAAAAGATAGAATTTGCCCCTGGTTTTGTTTTAGGGGACCTCCAGGTCCCCTGTTTGGAGTTTCCTGAAATAGGTTTTCCTTCAATATCAAATTTAGAATTACAGTTTTTGGCCCAATGTATTCTTCTGCGGCAGCGAGGGCAGATTCTTGGAGGATTTTTATTAGCCTTCTTAGGGCAGTCCCTTTTTTTTTTTCCATTTATTTTTATTAGTTGGAGGCTAGTTACTTTACATCATTGCAGTGGTTTTTGTCATACATTGAAATGAATTAGCCATGGATTTGCATGTATTCCCCATCCCGGTCCCCCCTCCCACCTCCCTCTCCACCCATATCCCTCTGGGTCTTCCCAGTGCACCAGGCCCGAGCACTTGTCTCATGCACCCAACCTGGGCTGGTGATCTGTTTCACCCTAGATAATATACATGTTTCGATGCTGTTCTCTTGAAACATCCCACCCTCGCCTTCTCCCAGAGTCCACAAGTCTGTTCTATACATCTGAATCTCTTTTTCTGTTTTGCATATATCTCCACATGTGAAGCATCCATCATTTCCCTTTTTAAAGGTAGTAGCCATTGTTTCAGCTAGTATTTGCATCTTTTAAGTTTTTGATCCTAGATTGTGAAAAGCCTTTAAATAATCAATAATAGTCCCAGTCTCACAAATTGTAGTGGTACCTCTTTGACATTCCTGATTTGCATTCTCATAAGCAAGTAATTTCTCTAGCTGTTTCTTGGTTTCTTCTCCGATTACAGTACGGGAAATAGCAGTTTCTAATCTAGCTAAAAAATTAGCATAACTTTCATTAGGGTCCAACAAAGGAGAGACTTTTGGAGTTGCACCTGTTGGCAGAGGAGGAGAATTTGGAGCAGCCGGGGAAGGGTTAGTAAGAAAATTTTGAAATATTTTATGTTGTTTTAATTGGGACTTTTATAAAATTTTATCATTTGATTTATATTCATGTAATAAGTGTTCTGTCTGTTGTCGAATATTGGAAGGGCTAGAATTTACCTTGAAATGGCAGAATTACAGCTTTAATGAGAGCCCATAGGGGCCAGAAATCAATTGGAATATTTTTTCCTTGTTTGGCGGCTCATTCAACATTTGCTTTGAACCAGTGCCAAATTTCTAAATCAAAACTGTGTTTATCAGGGAATCAAGGATAGAATTTAAACACTGCTTGAAAGTAAGCCTCTTACCTCAAGAAACAAGAACAAAGTCAAATAAATAACGTAACTCTACACCTAAAGCAACTAGAGAAGGAAGAAATGAAGAACCCCAGGGTTAGTAGAAGAAAAGGAGTCTTCAAAATTATGGGGGAAATAAATGCAAAAGAAACAGAAGAGACCATAGCAAAAATCAAAAAAGCTAGAAGCTGTTTTTTTAAAAAATATAAACAGAATTGACAAACTGTTAGCCAGTCTCATTAAGAAACAAAGAGAGAAGAACCAAATCAACAAAATTAGAAATGAAAATGGAGAGATCACAACAGACAACACTGAAATACAAAGGATCATAAGAGACTACTACCAGTAGTTCCATGCCAGTAAAATGGACAACTTGGAAGAAATGGACAAATTCTTAGAAAAGTATAACTTTCCAAAACTGAACCAGGAAGATATAAAAGATCTTAACAGACCCATCACAAGCACGGAAATCGAAACTGTAATCAGAAATCTTCTAGCAAACAAAAGCCCAGGACCAGATGGCTTCACAGCTGAATTCTAGCAAAAATTTAGAGAAAAGCTAACACCTATCTTACTCAAACTCTTCCAGAAAATTGCAGAAGAAGGTAAACTTCCAAACTCATTCTATGAGGCCACCATCGCCTTAATTTCAAAATCAGACAAAGATGCCACAGAAAAAGAAAACTACAGGCCAATATCACTCATGACCATAGATGCAAAAATCCTTAACAAAAAGAATCCAATAACATATTAAAAAGATCATACATCAAGACCAAGTGGGCTTTATCCCAGGGATGCAAGGATTCTTTAACATCTGCAAATCAATCAATGTAATACACCACATTAACAAATTGAAAGATAAAAACCATATGATTATCTCAATAGATGGAGAAAAAGCCTTTGACAAAATTCAACATCCATTTATGATTAAAACTCTCCAGAAAGCAGGAATATGAGGAACACACCTCAACATAATAAAAGCTATATATGACAAACCCACAGCAAGCATTATCCTCAATGGTGAAAAATTGAAAGCATTTCCCCTAAAGTCAGGAACAAGACAAGGGTGTCCACTCTCACTACTACTATTCAACATAGTTTTGGAAGTTTTGGCCACAGCAATCAGGGCAGAAAAAGAAATAAAAGGAAACCAGTATGGAAAAGAAGAAGTAAATATCTCACTGTTTGCAGATGACATGATCCTCTACATAGAAAACCCTAAAGACTCTACCAGAAAATTACTACAGCTAATCAATGAATATAGTAAAGTTGCAGGATATAAAATTAGTACACAGAAATCCCTTGTGTTCTTATACACTAACAATGAGAAAACAGAAAGAGAAATTAAGGAAACAATACCATTCACCATTGCAACAAAAAGAATAAAATACTTATGAGTATATCTACCTAAAGAAACAAAAGACCTATACATAGAAAACTATAAAGCATTGATGAAAGAAATCAAAGAGGACACAAATAGATGGAGAAATATACCGTGTTCATGGATTGGAAGAATCAATATTGTGAAAATGACTATACTAACCAAAGCAATCTATAGATTCAATGCAATCCCTATCAAGTTACCAACGGTATTCTTCACAGAACTAGAACAAATAATTTCACAATTTGTATGGAAATATAAAAAACCTCGAGTAGCCAAAGCAATCTTGAGAAAGAAGAATGGAACTGGAGGAATCAACCTGCCTGACTTCAGGCTCTACTACAAAGCCACAGTCATCAAGACAGTATGGTACTGGCACAAAGACAGAAATATAGATCAATGGAACAGAATAGAAAGCCCAGAGATAAATCCACGTACCTATGGACACCTTATCTTTGACAAAGGATACTTCAGATATGGTGTTTACTTCAGATATGGTGTTTAATTTATTAAAAGTTTTAAAACTACTGCTTTAATTTCTATTGTACTTATTGGACTCTGTATACATTTAATTTTTCTTGAATCAGTTTGGCAATTTATATATTTCCATGAAATTATCCATTTCATCTAACATTTCCTGACATATTTCACAACTCTTTTAAATAACTTTCTAATATCTTCTTTCCCTGGAAAAGAGCATGGCAACCCACTTTAGTATTCTTGCCTGGAGAATCCCCATGGACAGAGGAGCCTGGTGGCCTACAGTTCATGGTGCTGAAAATAATTGGACACAACTGAATGACTAAGCACAGCACATCTTCTTTAACTGAAATCATGTTTCATTTCTCAGTTACAGTATTCTATACCTCATGTCTTTTTGAAAGTAGACATTGCCAGGGGTGTTTTTTCAATAATGTTTCTATATCTGAGTCCTATTTTTGATGTTCATAGATCACTGTGATTTGTTACATTTAACACCTTCTAAGTCTGGTAATAGCTAGAGGCTACCAAACTTCATCTAGGAAAAAAAAAAAAAGAGGCCTATTTATAGTGGGGTTAAAAGATTGAATGCAAGGACTAAGCTCATGTTTTTTAGGTATTTTCTTGAAATCTGATAAAAAGCCTTCCTTCTCTTTTCTTCTCATCCTATGCAATCAAGTGTGAGAAGCAATAAATAGGACATTGTTCTTCAGCTACAATAAACTAAGGAGAATTGTTAATGAAATTAAAAATGAAATTAATAATGATGATTATTAATATATGTTTACTGTAATCTTTTGGGGCAAATATAGTAATAACACTTGAATTTCATTTCACAGTGTACATGGGAGTCCTTTTCACTTATAGTATTATTAACACAAAATACATATTTTTTTTTCCTATTTCTTCAGCTTTCTCAGGTGCAAACAAGATAGCTAAGTTATACTTCTTTGACAATCCAAGAAATTGGCAATTACTTGCTTTTCAAAAACAAACAGACCAAAAGTTTGTTAACTTGAATTTGACTTTGTGATGTTTAAAGTTTTATCAAGGCAACAGCTCTCAGATGTGGACTGTTTACAATAGAGGCAATAGATAGATTTAATTAAGGAAGAGGAAGGACCATCTGGAATGTCCTGTTCTAAAGTGCTGTCTCTTAAATTCAAATCTGTGCTACTAGCTATAGTGTTTGGAGCACACTCTAAATTACAAGTATCATGCTACAAGCTTTTCATATATTTCCTTTGTTCAGTTCAGTCAGTTGCTTAATCATGTCCGACTCTTTGCAACTCCATGCATGCCAGGTTTCCCTGTCTATCACCAACTCCCAAACCTTGCTCAGACTCATGTCTATCAAGTCCATGATGCCATCCAACCATCTTGTCCTCTGTCATCCCCTTCTCCTCCTGCCTTCGATCTTTCCCAGCATCAGGGTCTTTTCCAATGAGTCCAGTTCTTTGCACCAGGTGGCCAAAGTATTGGAGTTTCAGCTTCAGCATCAGCCCTTCCAATGAATATTCAGGACTGATTTCCTTTAGGACTGACTGGATTGATCTTCTTGCAGCCCAAGGGACTCTCAAGAGTCTTCTTCAACACCACAGTTCAAAAGCATCAATTCTTTGGTGCTCAGCTTTCTTTATGGTCCAAATATCACATCCATACTTGACTACTGGAAAAAACATAGCTTTGACTAGATGGACCTTTGTTGGCAAAGTAATGTCTTTGCTTTTTAATATGCTGTCTAGGTTGGTCATAGCTTTTCTTCCAAGGAGCAAGTGTTTTTTAATTTCATGGCTGCAGTCACCATCTTCAGTGATTTTGAAGCCCAAGAAAATAGTCTCTCACTGTTTCTGTTGTGTCCCCATCTATTTGCCATGACGTGACGGGACCAGATGCCATGATCTTAGTTTTCTGAATGTTGAGTTTTAAGCCAAGTTTTTCACTCTCCTCATTCACTTTCATCAAGAGGCTCTTTAGTTCTTCATTTTCTGCCATAAGGGTGGTGTCATCTGTGTATCTGAGGTTATTGATATTTCTCCCAGCATTCTTGATTCCATCTTGTGCTTCATCCAACCTGGCATTTCACATGATGTACTCTACAGCCTTGACATACTCCTTTCCTGATTTAGAACCAGTCTGTTGTTCCATGTTCAGTTCTAACTGTTGCTTCTTGACCTGCATACAGATTTCTCAGTTGGCAGGTAAGGTGTTCTGGTATTCCAATCTCTAAGAATTTTCCACAGTTTGTTGTAAGCCTGAGAGATAAGGAAAGTTATCACCATTACCCTGTTAAAGAGGAGGATATTGAAGCACAGAGATCCCCAAGGTTAAAATATTACCAAGAGTTCAAAAGAAGTTTGACTCTAGAGCATGATTGGATTGTACACTGAGGAAGAACTTCTTTTTTTTCTGGTTTGCCCAACCAAGGTTTATTTCTTACTCATATTATATGTCCAGCACAGGTCAGAATAACTTAATGCTTTAAAAACAGTACATGTAGCTAAAGAGGTAAAGAAGTTCATGACCTAAGGATGAAGCATGCCTAATTGAACCATAATATTTGCACTTGAAACTGTGCAGCATTTCCTGAGGATGGCCCATGCCTAATGTAAATACAGGGATATTAAATCACATCAAAGAGAAATTTCAACTTAGGAATTTATGGCAAGTCAACAGCTGTGACCTCAGTCAGCAGTCTGTGGAGTTTTCATTCAGTAAGCTGTGCCTCATGCTTCTTTGGCTAGAGCTATGTATATTTAATTAGTGTCCTCTCACCTTCACAGTACATGTTTTTCCACTCGACAGTTTCTGGCACCAGAAGAATGTCCTTGAGAAAAAAGTCAAGCCTATTGACTACTAAGCATATTATTTGACTTGATGTTCAGCCATTCTGATGAAAGAATTGGGAATAATGAAAGACAGTGGAGCATAGATCCACTTTAACTGACAGTGTCAGGTCGGTCGAAGATATTGAACAGTTCCTATTAAATTAGCTTAGCTTCATCTCAGCTAGTTAAACCTGGCATGCTGACAAATTAGTTTCTATCTGTATAGGGGGAAAAAAAAGACTAAGGAAGAGCAGATTTACATTTTGGGGCTTAGTTACAGTCACATCACAAGGTCAATAAGAATATGTCCATCACAGAACTGTTTGTCCCATGTCAATACATTGGATGATCAGCTTCAAATTATTTAGCCCATCATGAGGTGTGAGCTCATGCTTCCTAATGAAAGTTATTTTAACATTTCTTTTAAGGATTTTAACACGGATAATGTCACATATTTTTGTTGGAAATCCAACAAATGTATATTTGTAATAAATATAAATAAAATGTAAACTATTTATTTTAAATAAAAATATTTTTATTTTATTTTTATTTATTTTAAATAAAAAATAAAATATAAAATTTATTTAGCATTCTCACTCATAGAGATGTGGGATAAGATTGTAGCCCCTTCTGGAAAAAATCATAAAGATGCTCATTTTCTTATGAAGCAGAAATTGAGGCCAAAGCACATGCTCTTAAACCCGTAGTATTAATACAATCCTATTGTACCCACGGTACCATTGAACCATAATACAATCCCATTCCCCTTCGCTTCCTCCCTCATCCCCACTCTGAAAGCCACAGTGAAGTTAAAGTGATGTTTCTAAATCACAAATCTATCCTTCTTAAACCTTTGCTTAAATACAAGGATCATAACAGACTACTACCAGCAGCTCTATACCAATAAAATGGACAACTTGGAAGAAATGGACAAGTTCTTAGAGAAGTATAACTTTCCAAAACTGAACCAGGAAGAAATAGAAGATCTTAACAAAACGATCACAAGCAAGGAAATCGAAACTGTAATCAGAAATCTTCCAGCAAACAAAAGCCCAGGACCAGATGGCTTCACAGCTGAATTCTACCAAAAATTTAGAGAAGAGCTAACACCTATCTTACTCAAACTCTTCCAGAAAATTGCAGAAGAAGGTAAACTTCCAAACACATTCTATGAGGCCACCATCACCCTAATTCCAAAACCAAAAAAAGATGCCACAAAAAAAGAAAACTACAGGCCAATATCACTGATGAACATAGATGCAAAAATCCTTAACAAAATACTAGCAAACAGATTCCAACAACATATTAAAAAAATCATACACCATGACCAAGTGGGCTTTATCCCAGGAATGCAAGGATTATTTAATATCCACAAATCAATCAATGTAATACACCACATTAACAAACTGAAAGAAAAAAACCATATGATTATCTCAATAGATGCAGAAAAAGCCTTTGACAAATTTAACATCCATTTATGATTAAAACTCTCCAGAAAGCAGGAATAGAAGGAACATACCTCAACATAATAAAAGCTATATATGACAAACCCACAGCAAGCATCACCCTCAATGGTGAAAAATTGAAAGCATTTCCCCTGAAATCAGGAACAAGACAAGTGTGCACACTCTCACCACTACTATTCAACATAGTTGTGGAAGTGTTGGCCACAGCAATCAGAGCAGAAAAAGAAGTAAAAGGAATCCAGATAGGAAAAGAAGAAGTGGATCTCTCTCTGTTTGCAGATGACATGATCCTCTACATAGAAAACCCTAAAGACTCTACCAGAAAATTACTACAGCTAATCAATGAATACAGTAAAGTTGCAGGATATAAAATTAACACAGAGAAATCGCTTGCATTCCTATACACTAACAATGAGAAAACAGAAAGAGAAATTAAGGAAACAATACCATTCACCATTGCAACAAAAAGAATAAAATACTTAGGAGTGTATCTACCTAAAGAAACAAAAGACCTATACATAGAAAACTATAAAACACTGATGAAAGAAATCAAAGAGGACACAAACAGATGGAGAAATATACCGTGTTCATGGATTGGAAGAATCAATATTGTCAAAATGGCTATAATACCCAAAGCAATCTAGAGATTCAATGCAATCCCTATCAAACTACCAACGGTATTTTTCACAGAACTAGAACAAATAATTTCACAATTTGTATGGAAATACAAAAAACCTTGAATAGCCAAAGTAATCCTGAGAAAGAAGAATGGAACTGGAGGAATCAACCTGCCTGACTTCAGACTATACTACAAAGCCACAGTCATCAAGACAGTATGGTACTGGCACAAAGACAGAAATATAGATCAATGGAACAGAATAGAAAGCCCAGAGATAAATCCATGAACCTATGGACACCTTATCTTCGACAAAGGAGGCAAGGATATACAATGGAAAAAAGACAACCTCTTTAACAAGTGGTGCTGGGAAAACTGGTCAACCACCTGTAAAACAATGAAACTAGAACACTTTCTAACACCATACACAAAAATAAACTCAAAATGGATTAAAGATCTAAATGTAAGACCAGAAACTGTAAAACACCTAGAGGAGAACATAGGCAAAACACTCTCCGACATAAATCACAGCAGGATCCTCTATGACCCACATTCCAGAATTTTAGAAATAAAAGCAAAAAAAAAAAAAAAAAACAAATGGGACCTAATGAAACTTAAAAGCTTTTGCACAAGAAAGGAAACTATAAGCAAGGTGAAAAGACAGCCCTCAGAATGGGAGAAAATAACAGCAAGTGAGGCAACAGACAAAGAATTAATCTCAAAAATATACAAGCAACTCCTCCAGCTCAACTCCAGAAAAATAAATGACCCAATCCAAAAATGGGCCAAAGAACTCAACAGACATTTCTCCAAGGAAGACATACAGATGGCTAACAAACACATGAAAAGATGCCCAACATCACTCATTATCAGAGAAATGCAAGTCAAAACCACAATGAGGTACCATTGTATGCCAGTCAGGATGGCTGCTATCCAAAAGTCTACAAGCAATAAATGCTGGAGAGGGTGTGGAGAAAAGGGAACCCTCTTACACTGTTGGTGTGAATGCAAATTAGTACAGCCACTATGGAAAACAGTGTGGAGATTTCTTAAAAAGCTGGAAATAGAACTGCCATATGACCCAGCAATCCCACTTCTGGGCATACACACCGAGGAAACCAGATCTGAAAGAGCCACATGCACCCCAATGTTCATCGCAGCACTGTTTATAATAGCCAGGACATGGAAGCAACCTAGATGCCCATCAGCAGACGAATGGATGAGGAAGCTGTGGTACATATACACCATGGAATATTACTCAGCCATTAAAAAGAATTCATTTGAATCAGTTCTAATGAGATGGATGAAACTGGAGCCCATTATACAGAGCAAAGTAAGCCAGAAAGATAAAGACCATTACAGTATACTAACACATATATATGGAATTTAGAAAGATGGTAATGATAACCCTATATGCAAAACAGAAAAAGAGACTCAGATGTATAGAACGGACTTGTGGACTCTGGGAGAAGGCGAGAGTGGGATGTTTCAAGAGAACAGCATTGAAACATGTATATTATCTAGGGTGAAACAGATCACCAGCCCAGGTTGGGTGCATGAGACAAGTGCTCGGGCCTGGTGCACTGGGAAGACCCAGAGGGATCGGGTGGAGAGGGAGGTGGGAGGGGGGACTGGGATGGGGAATACATGTAAATCCATGGCTAATTCATTTCAATGTATGACAAAAACTACTGTAATGATGTAAAGTAATTAGCCTCCAACTAATAAAAATAAATGGAAAAAAAAATATCTGAGGGATATTCATATCCAAAGGGGGGGGGGAAACAACTTTGCTTAAATACTTCCAGCAGTAAATAAATAACCTAAGGATAAAATCCAAGGTCCTCCCATGGCATGCATGGCCTAATATGACCTGGTTCCTACTTATATTTAACTCCTCCTGCAGTGCTATCCCTTTGCTCATATACCCAGGACTCCTCTTGCTGAACATCTTGGGCCCCCAGAAAGTGCCCACGCCTTCCTGACTCACTCCTTTTTTTAAACTGTTCTCACTGTTGCTTGCAATTCACTCCCTAGTTCTGCCCTCCGGAAACATTCTTACTTCAAGACTCAGGTAATGATTGAACTCCTTTCCTGGCTATTCAGGCAAAGATATACACTTCATTATCTGTGGCATTTTAGTCAACCCTCTATTCTCACAGATGTTTATACGTCAGTTTGGGAGTGGTGGTGGTTTAGTCACTAAGTAATATCCGATACTTTGCAACCTCATGGACTGTAGCCTGCCAGGCTACTCTGTCCATGGAATTTCCCAGGAAAGAATACTGAAGTAGATTTCCATTTCCTCCTCCAGGGGATCTTCCCAGTCCAGTGATTCAACCCATGTTTCCTGTGTCTCCTGCATTTCAGGTGGATTCTTTACCACTGAACCACCTGGAAATCCCTGTTTTGTTTACCTGTTAGTTACTTCCACTAGACTAGGAGACCTGCAGGGCACAGACTATTCTATTTACATTTGGATCTACAGTATATTGCATGATGCAATATGCATCAGGAGTTCAAATATGAGTATTTAATTAGAAATTAAGAAAATAATTACTCATATCTGCTTACTAAACCATATCTTTGTTCACTTCTCTCTTTCTTGGTCATAGTCCCATTCTGCTAAATCCTTAAAAATATGCACCTTCATAAAAGCAGGCACTATACTAACAGTAACTGACATAGGTCAAATGAACAACTATAGATATAGTCTCTATAAATAGTTTAGACTCTATATATAACTTTAAGCATTATAAACTTATTAATGAATTGATGTCATCCTTCCCATCCCTTGTTTAGCTGTGTGTAAATGTGGCAGGAGCCTCCATGATGGACCCCAACATTATCCATCTCCTGATATTCTGACCCTTATGTCACCATCTTCCCTTGAGTGTGATCTGAACTCACACTCAATTTCATGGAATTTGCTTCTGAGGAACAGAAGTGATGGGATATCATTTCTGATAAGATAAGGTTGTATATAAATCTCTGATTTCTATCTTGGGTTCAGTCGCGGTGTGTGTGTGTGTGTGTGTGTGTGTGTGTGTGTGTGTGCATTAAGAAGCTATGCTGTGAGCAGCCCTATGGAACTGATATCCCAAGCCAACAGGCTGAGAGGCCCTGAGGCACACCAAGAGTCACATGAGTGAGCTTGGAAGTTGATCATCTCCTAGTGAAGCCTTGAGTTAACTGTAGCCTCAGCAGCTTTGTGAGAGATGTACCAGAGCCACTCAGCTAAGCTGTGCTAAAATTCCTGATCTACAAAAGCTGTGAAATAAAAATGTTTATTGTTGTTTTCAGCCTAACTTTGGAAGTAATTTGTTATTCAATGGTATAACTAATACAGCAGGTGTGAAGTCTGAGGATCAACTCTCACAATATGTTGTTGTTCAGTCACTAAGGTGTGTCCGACTCTTTGCGACCCAATAAACTGCAGCATGCCAGGCTTCCTTGTCCTTAACTGTCTCCCTGAGTTTGGTCAAACTTATGTCTATTGAGTCAGTGATGCCATCCAGCCATCCCCAGTAGTATATTGGACACTTACTGATCTGGGGGGGTTCGTCTTTCAGTGTTATATCTTTTTGCCTTTTCATACTATTCATGGGGTTCTCAAGGCAAGAATACTGATGTGGTTTTCCCACTTCATTCTCCAGTGGACCATCTACAGTCTGTAGGGAGGGAATTTAAAGACAGAAGAAAAAAAATAAAAATAAAGTTGCTATGTGACCCACCAATCCTGCTCCTGGGCATATATCAAGATAAAACTATAATTAAAAAAATACATGTGCCCCTATGTTCATAGAAGCACTATTCACAATAGCCAAAGCATGGAAACAACCTAAATGCCCATCAACAGATGAATGGATAAAGTAGATGTGAGATGATACAGGTGTGTGCATGTGCGCATGCATGTGCACACACACACACACACACACACACAAATGGAATAGTATGCAGCCATAAAAGAAATGCAATAATGCCATTTGTAGCAACATGGGTGGACCTAGAGATTGTCATCCTGAATGAAGTCAATCAGAAGAGAGGGAGACAAATGCCACATGATATCACTTACATGTGGAATCTAAAATATGACATAAATGAACATAGCTACAAAACAGAAACAGACTCACAGACAGATAAGAAATTTGTGGTTGCCAAGGGGGTGTGTGAGAAGGATGCACTGGGAGTGTGTGATTAGCTGATGTAAGCTACTATATATAGAATAAACAACATGGTCTTAACCGTATAGCACAAGGAATTATATTCAACATCCTGTGGTTAGCCATAATGGAAAAGAATATATATAACTGAATCACTTTGTTGTACATCAGAAATTAACACACCATTGTAAATCAACTATGCTTTATTAAAATAAGATTTAAAAAGAGAGAGAGAAGAAATACAGTAGAGTAGGCATGAAGGAAAGTGGGTAGGGTACTTTACAAGTGCAGTTGAGCCCCTTTGCTTTTGAATTCTTCTGGAAGAATAATTTATTTTGTGATGGTTTCATAATTCTACCAATTAGAAATTTATCTACTTTTAAAATACAAAGTTCCTCTAAGGGAGCTATGAGCCACTTAACCTCTTGTTGTACGGTAATCTGATTAAATACTGAGATCAACTTCAATATGTGGCTGGACAATGGCAGAGATGGAGAAGAAAGAGTGAATTTTGAAGCATGAAAGATTTAGTTTGGAGAATGTCACAACTGAAAACTTTGGGCAGCCAAAAGGGGACCAGGTAAATGGAGGCTAAAGGGAGAGAGTAGTATCAAGTGATGGGAGAAACTGTCTTTTCACTATATCCAAGCACCCAGAACATTGGTTTAACATGTACCATTTTCTGATTTTTCCAGAATAAGTTTTCCATTCACTTCTGTTTTGAGAAACATAAGGAAATAAGCTATTTTATGCATGCATTACATTGGTTTTTTAAAGAGACAGTTTTTAAAATCAAAGGAAATCACTCTTGTTCTGTATCTAAAAGAATTCTTACAAGTGCCCAGAATTTCCTCCATTAAAGTTATCTTCCCTTGTATTGGTGGAAATCCTAAATATCATAGGACTTAAAATCTCACCCCTAGGCACAAAAAAAAAAAAAAAAAAAAACAGATGGGATCAAATTTTGTCTGATATTAAAATCATATATACAAGGTTATTCTTGAAACCATTTCAAACCTGCTAGTGGTGAAGAACCCACCTGCTGATGCAGGAGACATAAGAGATGCAGGTTTGATCCTGGGTGGGGAAGATTCCCTGGAGGAGGGCATGGCAACCCATTCCAGTATTCTTGCTTAGATAATTCCATGGAGAGAGGAGCCTGGCAAGCTACAGTTTATAGAATCGCAAAGTCACATGACTGAGTGACTAACACTTTCACATATATGCTTTTGAATATCCTAAACTTAGTCAATCCTAAAGGAAATCAGTCCTGAATATTCATTGGAAGAACTGATGCTGAAGCTGAATCTCCAATACTTTGGCCACTTGATGCGAAGAGCTGATTCATTGAAAAAGACCCTGATGCTGGGCAAGATTGAAGGCAGGGGGAGAAGGGAATGACAGAGCACGAGATGGTTGGATGGTATCACTGACTCGATGGACATGAGTTTGAGCAATCTCTGGGAGTTGGTGATGGATAGGGAAGCCTGGTGTGCTGCAGTCCATGGGGTCACAAAGAGTTGGACACCACTGAGTGACTGAACTGAACTGAACTGAATACACTGGTAAATGGTTACCATAATCAAGTTATTTAACACACCCATCACCTCACATAGTTATCTAATATTTTTGTGATGAGAACACTTAAGATAAATTCTAGCAAATTTCAAGTATACAGTACAGCATTCTTAACCATAGTCACCATACTGTACATTCGATCTCCAGAAGTTACTCATTGTACGTAACTAAAATTCTTAAACTTTGACCAACATCTCCCCATTTCCCCCATCTTCCAGCTGCAATCTATACTCTTTCTCAGCTATTATGAGTTCAACTATTTTAGATTCTACATGTAAATGAGATCTACATGTAAATGCAGTATTTGTCTTTCTGTATATGGCTTACTTCACCTAGCCTAATATCTTCTAGGTTCATTCATGTTGTTGCAAATGGCAACACTGACTTCTCTTTTAAAGGCTGAATAATATTCCTGTGTGTATGCATATGTGTGTGTGTAGGCCTGTTACATTTTCTTTTATCCATTCATACGCTGACAGATACTTAAGTTGTTTCCATATCTTGACTATTATGAATAATGCTGCAATATATATCTCACAAAATATATAGAATTTTACTCAAAATGGAGTAGATACTTAAATATTATACCTGTAACCATAAAACTTCCAGAAGAGAATATAGAGAAAGAGCTTCTTGACACTGGTCTGGAAGTGATTTTTTGGGTGTGACACCAAAGGCACAGGAAACAAAAACAAAAATATATAAGTGGGATTTTATCAAACTTCATCAGAGCAAAGGAAACTTTCAAGAGTATAAAGGCGGTCAATGTAATGGGAGAAAATATTTGGAAGCCAAATACCTGATAAGGGCTTAATATTTGGTTCTCCAAAAAGTTTGTTCTGATTTTTCCATAGTATGTAACAGAAAAATCAGAACCAGCTTTTTTGTTGTTGTTTAATTTTTTTAATTTCTGGTGTATGGAAATACAATGGACAGCTTTGTATTGTATGTTTTTTAGCCCTTTATTTTATATTGGGCATAGCTTATTAACAATGTTGTGATAGTGTTAGGTGGACAGCAAAGGGACTCAGCCATACTTATATATGTATCCATTCTCCTCCAAACTCCCCTCCTATCCAAGCTGCCACATAACATTGAGCAGAGTTCCATGTGCTATACAGTAGGACCTTGTTAGTTATCCATTTTAAATATAATGATGTGTACATGTCAGTCCCAAACTTCTTTACTATCCTCTCCTCCTTCCCTCCCACCCCCCTCCCCCGGCAGCAAGTTTCCAAATGAATTTTTTGGCCAACCCAATATTTACTATGTAAAGGAACTCAGCTCAATAGCAAAAACAAAACAAAACAAAAGGCGCACAAATTCAAAAATAGGCAAATGACCTAATAGACATTTTTCGAAAAAAGACCTACAAATGTGTAACAAGTACATGAAATTCAGTCCTCAGCATCACTAAGCATCTGGGAAATTCAAATAAAAGCCACCAGTATCACCTCACACATGTTAGGATGGCTATTATCAAAAAGTCAAAATATAAAAAATGTTGGTGAGGATGTGAAGAACAGAGAACTTTTGGTGGGAATGTAGATTAATACATTTGGTATGGAAAACAGTATGGATATTACTCAAAAAAATTGTAAATAGAACCACTGTATGATTCTGCAATCTCACTTCTGGGTATATATCCAAAGGAAATGAAGAGAAATATATGGCTATAGGGTTTAGATACCCTTTATCTGGTTGACAAAGTTCCCCTCTATTCATCATTTGCTGAATATTTTTATTATGAATATTGGATATTGTCAAATGATTTTTCTGTCTATTGAGATGTATATATAATTTTAAAAATTTGGATCGATATATTACATTATACCAACCTTACAACACTAGAATAAATTACACTTGGTCATAGTGTATGATATGGCTGACTTTTGTTAGTTAGTATTTTGTTGAGTAATTTTATGTCCATATTCATAAGATACATCGGTCTGCGATTTTAATTTCTTATGAGGTTTGCATTTTGTTTTGGTATCAGGGTAATTTCAGCCTCAAAACTAAGTTGGGAATTGTTCCCTTTTCTCCTTCTTGGAAGTGTTGTGAATAATTGGTATTAATTCTTCTTTGAATATTTGATTGAATTCAGAGGTGAGATCATTTGAACCTGGGACCTTCTTTGTAGATAGATTTTTTGGTTAGATTCAATTTTTCATTTGTTATTTGTTTAGATTGTCTATTCCTTCTCGAAATAGAAGCTTGTGCCTTTAGATGAGTTTTTCCAATTGAAATTCATAATTTGTTGGTGTAAAGTCATTTGTAGCATTTCTTTATAATGCTGTTTATTTCTGTATGGTTAGTAATTTTAAACTTTTATTTCTGTTTTCTTTTTTTTTTTTTTTTTTTGTAGTTTGAATCTGTTCTTTTTCCCAAACCAGCTAAAAGTTTGTTAGTCTTGTTGCTCTTTTAAAGAAACCATTTTTTGTTTCATTGATTTTATTTCTGCTGCTCTTTATTCCCTATTTTGATTATTTCTACTCTAATCTTTATTTTTTTCTATCTACTTGCTTTAGATTTAGTTTGTTCTTCATTCTTCAATGTCTGAAAGTGGACTGTTAGGTTATTGATTTGAAATCTTCTTTCTTAATGTGGACATTTACAGTTATATATTTCACTCTAAGTACTGATTTAGTTACATCTAATATGTTTTGGTACGTTGCACTTTTATTTTCATTTGTTACAAAAATTTTCTTTCCTTGTGATTTTTTTTTTTCTTTGATCCATTGACTGTTTAGTAGGGTGTTGTTTAATTTCCACATTTTTTTTTAATTTATCAAATTTTCTTCCATTGTTGATATGTAATTTTATTACCTTGCTGTCAGAGAGCAAAGTTTGTATACTTGTATTATTTAAATTCTTTTAAATTTATTGAGGCTTATTTTGTAGGCTAGCTTATCGTATAGCCTCTAGAATGTTTCACATACACTTAAGAAAAATATACATTCTGCTGTTGTGGATGGAGTGTTTTGTACATGTCTGTAGGTTTAGTTGGTTTATAGTATTTCTCAAAGGCTTTTAGTTCATTATCTACCTTTGCCAGGTTGTTTTATTCATTACTGATCAGTTCAGTTCAGTGGCTCAGTTGTGTCCGACTCTGCGGCCCCATGGACTGCAGCATGCCAGGCTTCCCTGTCCATCACCAACTCCCAAAGCTTGCTGAGACTCATGTCCATGGAGTCCATGATGCCATCCAACTATCTTGTCCTCTGCCGTCCCCTTCTCCTCCTGTCTTCGATCTTTCCCAGCATCAGGATCTTTTCAAGTGAGTCAATTCTTCACATCAGGTGACCAAAGTAGTGGAGTTTCAGCTTCAGCATCAGTCCTTCCAATGAATATTCAGGACTGACTTCATTTAGGATTGATGTGTTTGATCTAACTCCTTACAGTCCAAGAGACTCTCAAGAGTCTTCTCCAACATCACAGTTCAAAAGCATTAATTCTTTGGTGCTCAGCTTTCTTTATAGTCCAATTCTCACATCTATACATGACTACTGGAAAACTATACCTTTGACTAGATGGACCTTTGTCAGCAACGTAATGTCTCTGCTTTTTAATATGCTGTCTAGGTTGGTCACAGCTTTTCTTCCAAGGAGTAAGCGTCTTTTAATTTCATGGCTGCAGTCATCATCTGCAGTGATTTTGAAGCCCAAGAAAATATGAAGAAAATCCATTACTTATAGTGGGGGTTTAAAATCTCAAAACATAATTTTGTCACACTATTTTCCCTCTCCCATCAATATTGTCTGTTTTTCTCATATCGTTAGGCTCTATTATTATGTGCATATGGTTCATTTTCCTGATATATTGACCCTCTTGTCATTATAAAAGTGTCTCTTCTAACAATTTTCATCTTAATTTTATTTTGTATGACACTAATATATCCACTACAGCTTTCTTTTTGTTACTGCTACTTATATTCTCATTCTTTTGCTTTTGAAAATTTTGTCTTTGAATATAAAGCAAGCCTCTTCAGATAGCACATGGTTGGATCAAGTTGTTTCTTTTTCTTGACTCCATTTTCCTCATATGTGACTTTAGATAAGAATGTTTAATCCATTTAAATTTAATGTAATCCCTGATAAGATAGGTTTTACCTCAGTCAATTTTCCAACTTGCTTTCTATGTTTCTTACATTTTTTTCCCTCTAGTTGTCAAGCCACACCCCCCCTTTTGAAATTAAGTAAATGTTTTTATTTTGCCTTTAAAAATTCTTTCTTTCTTTCATGATACATCTTTTAAATATAACTTCCTACTGGTTACTTTGGTGAATATAATTGGCATCTTATCTAAAAATAACACATTGAGATCAATGCTAACTTAATTTCAATAGTTTATAAAATTTTGCTTCAATAAATTCCAATCTTTCCTTCATTCTTTGTAAATTATAATTTTTGTTTTCCCAACAACACAGTTTGGTAATTATTATTTTGTTTTTTTTCTAATATAGATACAAGGAGAAAACAGGAACAAAAATACATATCCTATCTTTTATAATACAGGCTGCAGTCCATGGGGTTGCAAAAAGTTGGAATGACTGAGCCCTTTCATTCACTCACTTAACTACTTTTACAGGTTCTGTTCATTTCTACATTTAAGTTACCATCCTGTGTCTTGCATATCAGTGTGAAGGATTGCGTTAGTATGTGCTATAAGTCTCATCTAATATCAGTACATATTCTTAGTTTCTATTTGTCTGTAAGTGTCCTAATTTCATCTTTATTTTGATGAAGATTTTATAAAGGTGCTTTCCTAGGAGATTTTATAGAATTCTTGCCTGATGGTCATTTTCTTTCAACAATTTTAAGTTATCACCCCATTATTTTCTCTTTATTCTATTATTCATGGTTGTCTGATGTTTGAGAAATCAACTCTTCAGCTCATTAAGTAACATTTGTATCTCTGACATCTTCTTTTTCTGTATTCAAGATTTTCTCATTTGACCTTTGTCAATTTGACTATGTTATGTTTTGGTGTTATTGCTTTCACTTTATCCTAATTTGAATTTGTTGAGCTTCTTGGATATTCAAATTAATGTTTTTCATCAATTTTGGCAAGTTTTCCTCTATTATTTCTTCAGATACTTTATTTGACCCTTCTATTTTTTTTTCTTCTTTCATGATTCCCGTTATGCATGTTGGTATGCTTGAAAATGTTGTCCCATTAGTAGGTAATGCTCTGTTATTTTTCTTCATTCTTTTTCATTTTGTTCATCATCCTCAATAATCTCTATTGATCTGTTATCAGAATCACTGCCTTTTTTGCTGAAAGCTCAAATTTTTTATTTAGTTTTTTTCAGTTACAGTATTTCTTAACTCCTGAATTTCTATATCATTCTTTTTATCATTTCTAGATCTTTATGAATATACTTTAAGGATACATTATTTTGTCATACTTCCTTTAATTCTTTAAACATGATTTCTTACATCTTTAAAGATAGTTATAATAGCCTATTTAAAGTCTTTGTTTACTAAAGCCCAAATCTAGACTCCTCTCATGAACACATACAATTGACTGCTCTTTTATTCCTGAGTATTTGGTACACTTTTGTTTCTTTGCATATATAGCAAAATTTTGTTCAATTATTTTATATTTTACCCTTCTGGTATCATATTCCTGTGTCTCCAAGATTTGTGATTGTTCTTGGGTTTTTTTTCGTGTGTGTGTGCTCTTATTTTTTGTTGTGTTTTTACTTGAGAACTCTTTCTTAGTGTAGGCATTTATCACTATAAACTTGTGCCTTAGAACTGCTTTTTCTGCATTCTATATGTTGTGATATATTTGTATTTCATTTACATTTGCATCAAGGTATTATTTGATTTCCTTTTTGATTGCTTCTTTGACACTTTGTTTGTTTAGGAGTATGTTACTTAGTTTCCTTCTATTGGGGAACTTTCTAGTTTTCATGTTACTGATTTCTAATTTCGTACATTTTCATCAACAAAAATACTTGATATATTTCAATATTCTTAAATTTGTTGAGACTTATTTTTTGATATAACATATGATCTGTCCTGCATAATGTTTCATGTGTGCTTGAGAAGAAAATGCATTCTGCTGCTATTGATTGTAGTATCTGTTAGGTCCACTTGGTCTAAAGTGTAGTTTGTCTATTGTTTGCTTACTGATTCTCTCTCTGGATGATATATACATTATTGAAAGTGATATATTAAGGGCCCCTATTATTATTGTCTTCCCTGGTGGTTAAGCTGGTAAAGAATCTGCCTGCAATGCAAGAGACCTGGGTTTTCCCATAATGAGATATGGATTTGATCCCTGAGTCAGGAAGATCCCCTGAAGAAGGGAATGGCTACCCATTCTAGTATTCTCACCTGGAGAATTCCATGCACAGAGGAGCCTGGTGGGCTACAGTCCATGGAGTTGCAAAAGAGTCGCATCGACTTAGTGACTAAACGACTGGGCATTACAACATGTGTGTATGTGTGTGTGTGTGTAAGCGCTCATAATCTATTCATATCAACCATACCATTTCAAGTGAAGTATAGAAAATCTTGCATCCATATAGGTTCCTTTGCTCTCTCTGATTATCAAAAGTATTTTCTATATATACACTGAATGGCACGTAAACAGGTAGCAATATCGATTTTGCTTCAACCATGTTTTGCTTTTTTTTAACCATGTTTTTCTAAAAGCATGAGTGTGCATGTGTGTGTGTGTGTGTATAAAGAGATTTCATTGCAGTATAGCTGATTTGTACTATTATACTAGTTTTAGGTGTGCAAAATAATGATTCAATATTTTTATAGATTGCACTCCGCTTAAGGTTATTAAAAATAATGGCTTTATTTCTCTGTGCTGTGCAGTATATCCTTGTTGCTTATTTATTGTATACATAGTAGTTGGTATCTCTTAATCCTCTAACAATATCTGGCACCTCTCCCTCCCCTCTCCTCACAGGTAATCACTAGTTATTCTTTATATCTATGAATTTGTTTCTATTTTGTTATATACATCTGTCTTATTTTTCAGATACCACGTATAAGTGATAATAGAGTATCCATCTTTTTCTGATTGACTTATTTCAATAAAGCATAATACCTTCTAAGTCCATCCACATTGTTGCAAATGGCAACATTTCATTTTTTATGACTGAATAATATTATATGTTTTATATCATTCTCCCATGAAGCTTTCTGGTCCTAGACTTTTGTGTGCTGTGAATTTTTAATAATAGATTCAGTTTCGCTACTAGTAATCAATCTGCTCAGATTTTCTATTTCTTCCTGATTCAGTCTTGGGAGGTTGCATGTTTCTTTCTTCAGTTTTGCAAAGTTTTCAGCCACAATTTCATCAAATACATTTTCAACTATTTTCTCTGTCTCTTCTCCTTCTAGGAGTCCTATAGTGCAAATTTTGGTATGCTTGGTGTTATCTCAGAGGTGTCTCTTAAACTGTTCTCATTTTTAAAATTTGTCTTTCTTTTGCTGTTCTGTTTGGGTGATTTAAAATAGTGTATCTTCTAGATGACTTATGCATTCTTCTTTCACCTAGACTGCTGTTAATTCCTTCTAGTGTGTTTTCCACTTCAGTTATTGTGTTTTCACCTTTGAGTGGTTCTTCATTATATTGTCTAGTTCTTTGTTAAAATTCTCACTATGTTCATCTATTTTTTCTCTAATTCAGTTGGCATTCTTTTTACAAATGCTTTGAATTCTTTATCTGGTAAATTATTTCTGCTTTATTAGTACTTTGATCTGTGTTGTTTTTTTCCTTGCTCTTTCAAGTGAAATAAATTCCTGTATTTTCATTTTGCTTAACTTGTTCTGTGTCTATGAAATTACGTGAAACAGGTGCATATTACAGTCTCAAAGGCATGTGCTTGTATTGAGATTGTCCCTATATAGTCTTCATTTGCTCAGTGGCTTTGGTGTAAGGGCTTGATTTGATATGAACACAAGTCACATGTTTCCCCAGGTTATGCTGGCAGCTATCAACTTGGTAGGAAGTGGGGCTAGAGATGGAGGGGCTAGAGCTAGTGCTAGGTGTGAGCTAGGGCTTCTCCTCTGGTCAGTGGCTGCCACTGACCTATTGAGGGTCAGGTCACATCCCATTACTGGAGCAGAAGCCCTGGGGAGTTGAGTCTGAGCTGGCTCCATTCCTTTTAAGTGTTTGTTCTCCCCCTTCCAGCATTTGCACTGTTAACCAGAAAAGAGCCGTGCTGGACAAGCTTGACTGGCTTGGGTGCTCAATGTGGGTCTGGGTATAGGCTATGTTGGCCCTGGTCTCAGCCAGAAACTCAGGCTACTTCTTTTTTTTTTTTTTCTTTTTTTTTATTTTATTTTATTTTTTTAATTTTTTTTAATTTTTTTTTTAATTTTTATTAGTTGGAGGCTAATTACTTTACATCATTACAGTAGTTTTTGTTATACATTGATATGAATTAGCCATGGATTTACATGTATTCCCCATCCCAGTCCCCCCTCCCACCTCCCTCTCCACCCAATCCCTCTGGGTCTTCCCAGTGCACCAGGCCCGAGCACTTGTCTCATGTACCCAACCTGAGCTGGTTATCCGTTTCACCCTAGATAATATACATGTTTCAATGCTGTTCTCCTGAAACATCCCACCCTCGCCTTCTCCCAGAGTCCAAAAGTCTGTTCCATACATCTGAGTCTCTTTTTCTGTTTTGCATATAGGGTTATCGTTACGATCTTTCTAAAGTCCATATATATGTGTTAGTATACTGTAATGGTCTTTATCTTTCTGGCTTACTTCGCTCTGTATAATGGGCTCCAGTTTCATCCATCTCATTAGAAGTGATTCAAATGAATTCTTTTTAATGGCTGAGTAATATTCCATGGTGTATATGTACCACAGCTTCCTCATCCATTCGTCTGCTGATGGGCATCTGGGTTGCTTCCATGTCCTGGCTATTATAAACAGTGCTGCGATGAACATTGGGGTGCATGTGTCTCTTTCAGATCTGGTTTCCTTGGTGTGTATGCCCAGAAGTGGGATTGCTGGGTCATATGGCAGTTCTATTTCCAGCTTTTTAAGAAATCTCCACACTGTTTTCCATAGTGGCTGTACTAATTTGCATTCCCACCAACAGTGTAAGAGGGTTCCCTTTTCTCCACACCCTCTCCAGCATTTATTGCTTGTAGACTTTTGGATAGCAGCCATCCTGACTGGCGTATAATGGTACCTCATTGTGGTTTTGATTTGCATTTCTCTGATAATGAGTGATGTTGAGCATCTTTTCATGTGTTTGTTAGCCATCTGTATGTCTTCCTTGGAGAAATATCTGTTGAGTTCTTTGGCCCATTTTTTGATTGGGTCATTTATTTTTCTGGAATTTAGCTGGAGGAGTTGCTTGTATATTTTTGAGATTAATCCTTTGTCTGTTGCTTCATTTGCTATTATTTTCTCCCAATCTGAGGGCTGTCTTTTCACCTTGCTTATAGTTTCCTTTGTTGTGCAAAAGCTTTTAAGTTTCATTAGGTCCCATTTGTTTATTTTTGCTTTTATTTCTGAAATTCTGGGATGTGGGTCATAGAGGATCCTGCTGTGATTTATGTCGGAGAGTGTTTTGCCTATGTTCTCCTCTAGGAGTTTTATAGTAACAAAATTAGAAATGAAAATGGAGAGATCACAACAGACAACACTGAAATACAAAGGATCATAAGAGACTACTACCAGCAGCTCTATGCCAATAAAATGGACAACTTGGAAGAAATGGACAAGTTCTTAGAGAAGTATAACTTTCCAAAACTGAACCAGGAAGAAATAGAAGATCTTAACAAAATGATCACAAGCAAGGAAATCGAAACTGTAATCAGAAATCTTCCAGCAAACAAAAGCCCAGGACCAGATGGCTTCACAGCTGAATTCTACCAAAAATTTAGAGAAGAGCTAACACCTATCTTACTCAAACTCTTCCAGAAAATTGCAGAAGAAGGTAGACTTCCAAACTCATTCTATGAGGCCACCATCACCCTAATTCCAAAACCAGACAAAGATGCCACAAAAAAAGAAAACTACAGGCCAATATCACTGATGAACATAGATTCAAAGATCCTTAACAAAATTCTAGCAAACAGAATCCAACAACATATTAAAAAAATCATTCATCATGACCAAGTGGGCTTTATCCCAGGAATGCAAGGATTCTTTAATATCCACAAATCAATCAATGTAATACACCACATTAACAAATTGAAAGATAAAAACCATATGATTATCTCAATAGATGCAGAAAAAGCCTTTGACAAAATTCAACATCCATTTATGATTAAAACTCTCCAGAAAACAGGAATAGAAGGAACATACCTCAACATAATAAAAGCTATATATGACAAACCCACAGCAAGCATCACCCTCAATGGTGAAAAATCGAAAGCATTTCCCCTGAAATCAGGAACAAGACAAGGGTGCCCACTCTCACCACTACTATTCAACATAGTTTTGGAAGTTCTGGCCACAGCAATCAGGGCAGAAAAAGAAGTAAAAGGAATCCAGATAGGAAAAGAAGAAGTGAAACTCTCTCTGTTTGCAGATGACATGATCCTCAGGCTACTTCTAATGTACTGTCACTTTGGGTCTGAGCCACCTTTGTTCCTCATAGCTTAGTTCTCCCCTGCCCCACAGAGCAGGTGGGGCTGGTGTGAGCAATTGGTGTGGGTCAGGGTATGACCCATGGTATTCTGGCCTCAGTCAGAGACCTGGACTGCTTCTGGTATGCCGCCTGTGTAAGTGCCAGTAATGGCTGCCTTTCCCTTCTCAGGTGTCATTTGGCATCTGAGCCAGCTTTGTGCCTCACAGCCAAGTTGTCCCTTTGGTTCTGACAGCCTTTACCCCAATTTGGAGGTGTGTCATGAAACAAGCAGAAGCAGAGCATTTGTGCAGATCAGGCTGGGGTGTGTGTCAGAATAGTTGTTGGCCACTGGCCAGTAACCTGTGCAGTTTCAGTCTGCCCTCTCCACCCTTTTTCAGAGAGTAAGCAAGCATGTGCCCACTCCTCATGAGCAGAGTCCAGACTTCCCAGAGCCACCCTTTTAGTCCCACTGACCCTCCACCAACCAAAGGGACTCATTTTACCAGGGTCAGACCCCAGGGCTGGGGCACCCAACATGTGGCTTGAACTGCTTAATCCCCAGGGAGGATCGCCACCTGGGAGCGCTATAATCTCCCTTCTCTTTGAATCCCTTCACAGGGGTACAGGTTCTATTTTGATTACTTCTCTTTACTTACGTGATTCTATATGTGTTTTTCTTATAGTCTTGGTTATATAGGAGTCCTTCTGCCAGTTTCCAGAAAGTTTTTTATGACAATTGTTCCACATGTAGGTTTATTTTTCATGCTATTTATGGAGGGGGTGAGTTCTGCATCCTTTTATTTGCCATCTTCTTCCATCCCCTAAAGAAATTTATTGTGAGGAATTGACTCACATATCTATGGAGGGTGAGAAGCCTTACTGTGTGCCACTTACAAACTGGAGACCTAAGAAAACAAGTGGTATAGTTCAGTCTGAGGCTGAAGGCCTGAGAATGTGGGGGGGTCATGATTTAATTCCCATTCCTTAGGGCAGGAGAAGACCAAATTTTCACATCAAGCAGTCAAGCAGAGAAGCATATTTTCCTTTTCTACACTTAAAAAAGTTCTATTGTGATCCTCAATGGATTAGATGATGCCCACTGACACTGGGGGTGGGGGAAGTTGATTTCATTCAGTCTGTTGATTCTAATGACAATATCATCTGGAAACACGCTCAGAAACACATATTTCATCATATATCTAGGCACTTTATTAACCCATCAAGTTGACACATAAAATTAAACATCATAAGCCCAACCCTTCTCAAATTAGGACCCATATGCATCTCCTTAAACAAATTAGGACTCATATGCATCTCTTTAAAACACAATTAATCTTTAAACAAAGATAATATCATAATTCCACTTAAATAATGCAACTTTCTTGTATATAGATGAAAATATGCTAAACTATCTCCCAGAAGAATAGATACAGTTATTAGTGATGTTAATTTTTGTCCTCAGTCGCTCAGTCATGCCTGACTCTTTGTGACTCCGTGCATTGTAGACTGCCAGGCTCTTTCTGTCCATGGGATTTCCCAGGCAAGAATACTGTAGTGGGTTACCATTTCTTCTCCTTCAGTTCAGTTCAGTCGCTCAGTCATGTCCGACTCTTTATGACCCCATGAACAGCAGCATGCCAGGCCTCCCTGCCCATCACCAACTCCCAGAGTTTACCCAAACTCATGTCCACTGAGTCGGTGATGCCATCCACCCATCTCATGCTCTGTCGTCCTCTTCTCCTCCTGCCCTCAATCTTTCCCAGCATCAGGGTCTTTTTAAATGAGTCAGCTCTTCACATCAGGTGGCCAAAGTATTGGAGTTTCAGCTTCAACATCAACCCTTCCAATGAACACCTACGATTGATCTCCTTAAGGATGGACTGGTTGGATCTCCTTGCAGTCCAAGGGACACTTAAGAGTCTTCTCCAACACCAGAGTTCAAAAGAATCAATTCCTGAGTGCTCAGGTTTCTTTATAGTCCAACTCTCACATCCATACATGACCACTGGACAAACCATAGCCTTGACTAGGTGGATCTTTGTCAGCAAAGTAATGTCTCTGTTTCTTAATATGCTGTCTAGGTTGGTCACAACTTTCCTTCCAAGGAGTAAGCATCTTTTAATTTCATGGCTGCAGTCACCATCTGCAGTGCTATTGGAGTCCCAAAAAATAAAAGTCAGCCACTATTTCCACTGTTTCCCCATCTATTTGCCATAATGTGATAGGACTGGATGCCATGATCTTAGTTTTGTGAATGCTGAGCCTTAAGCCAACTTTTTCACTCTCCTCTTTCATCTTCATCAAGAGGCTCTTTAGTTCCTCTTCACTTTCTGCCATAATGGTGGTGTCATCTGCATATCTGAGGTTATTGATATTTCTCCGGCTGATCTTGATTCCAGCTTGTGCTTCTTCCAGCCCAGCGTTTCTCATGATGTACTCTGCATATAAGTTAAATAAGCAGGGTGACAATATACAGCCTTGACGTACTCCTTTTCCTATTTGAACCAGTCTGTTGTTCCATATCCAGTTCTAACTGTTGCTTCTTGACCTGCATACAGATTTCTCAAGAGGCAGGTCAGGTGGTCTGGTAATCCCATCTTTTTCAGAATTTTTCACAGGTTATGGTGATTCATACAGTCGAAAGCTTTGGCATAGTCAATAAAGCAGAAATAGATGATTTTCTGGAACTCTTTTGCTTTTTCCATGATCCAGCAGATGTTGGCAATTTGATCTCTGGTTCCTCTGCCTTTTCTAAAACCAGCTTGAACATCTGGAAGTTCATGGTTCACATATTGTTGAAGCCTGAGTTGGAGAATTTTGAGCATTACTCTACTAGTGTATGAGATGAGTGCAATTGTGTGGTAGTTTGAGCATTCTTTGGGATTGCCTTTCTTTGGGATTGGAATGAAAATGGACCTTTTCCATCCTGTGGCCACTGCTGAATTTTCCAAATTTGCACATATTGAGTGCAACACTTTCACAGCATCATGTTTCAGGATTTGAAATAGCTCAACTGGAATTCCATCACGTCCACTAGCTTTGTTCATAGTGATGCTTCCTAAGGCTCATTTGACTTCACATTCCAGGATGTCTGGCTCTAGGTGAGTGATCACACCATCACGATTATCTGGGTCATGAGTATCTTTTTTGTACAGTTCTTCTGTATATTCTTGCCATCTCTTCTTAATATCTTCTACTTCTGTTAGGTCCATACCTTTTCTGTCCTTTATTGAGCCCATCTTTGCATGAAATTTTCCCTTGGTATGTCTAATTTTCTTGAAGAGATCTCTCATCTTTCCCATTCTATTATTTTCCTCTATTTCTTTGCATTCATCGCTGAGGAAGGCTTCCTTATCTCTCCTTGCTACTCTTTGGAACTGTGCATTCAAATGGGTATAGCTTTCCTTTTCTCCTTTGCTTTTTGCTTCTCTTCATTTCACAGATATTTGTAAGACCTCCTCGGACAGCCATTTTGCCTTTTTGCATTTCGTTTTCTTGGGGATGATCTTGATGCCTTTCTTCTCCTTAACATCCCATTACTTAAGTCCTGTGATGTAAAATTAGCAATGCTTAAATGCTATGGTATATAAAGTTAACTTATCTTATGTGTTGTGATAAGAAAATGAGAGAGGGGAGGAAAAATATGTCCTCACACACATGTACATACATAAACAGAGAAACATATTCCTAAAAAAACAAGGAGGAAATACTCATGAGAATTATATTTCTACTTCTGAAGCTAGTTACTGGTCATACCTGGTATTTGTAATTATCTTTTACTACTCATTCTATATTTTATTTAGCAAGCATCTCAGTTGGTTATTCTTCTTTACCTGGTAGGGTGACTCAATATTTCATTCCTGAAGTATCTGAGTCACTATTAGTTTTACCTAAGTTAGGCTATTATAATTTCCCATTGACTTTAATCATAGGACATGGTAATACTGAGATACATCCTATCTGTTTTTCAGATACATTCTTACCTACCTCCATTGTGGAGCAGTAAAGTCTATTTTTCCCCTTGGTAGTCAGGATCTATCATCTCAGACCACAGTATAACTCTTTTCTTTGCCTATTTCTTCAGAGGCATGAGAAGCCCACAGTGGCTAGGCAACAGTCTTTCCTTTCTTATTTTAATGGAGGATAATTACAATATTGTGCTGGTTTCTGCCATATATCAACATGAATTGGCCACAGGTATACATGTGTCCCCACCATCCTAAACACCCCTCTCACCTTGCTTCCCACCCTACCCCTCTGGGTTCTCCCAGAGTGCCAGGTTTGGGTGTCTGCTTCACGAATCGGACTCACACTGGTATCTGTTCTACATATTCTAATACAAACTACCGCACAATTGCACTCATCTCACAGTTGAGCTATTTCAAATCCTGAAAGATGATGCTGTGAAAGTGTTGAACTCAATATGCCAGCAAATTTTGAAAACTCAGCAGTGGCCACAGGACTGGAAAAGGTCCATTTTCATTCCAATCCCAAAGAAAGGCAATCCCAAAGAATGCTCAAACTACCACACAATTGCACTCATCTCATACACTAGTAGAGCAATGCTCAAAATTCTCCAAGCCAGGCTTCAGCAATACGTGAACCATGAACTTCCAGATGTTCAAGCTGGTTTTAGAAAAGGCAGAGGAACCAGAGATCAAATTGCCAACATCTGCTGGATCATCGAAAAAGCAAGAGAGTTCCAGAAAAAAACATCTATTTCTGCTTTATTGACTATGCCAAAGCCTTTGACTGTGTGGATCACAATAAACTGTGGAAAATTCTGAAAGAGATCGGAAAACCAGACCACCTGAACCACCTCGTGAGAAACCTATATGCAGGTCAGGAAGCAAAAGTTAACTCTGGATGTGGAACAACAGATTGGTTCCAAATAGGAAAAGGAGTACACCAAGTCTGTATATTGTCACCCTGCTTATTTAACTTATATGCAGAGTACATCATGAAAAACGCTGGGCTGGAAGAAGCACAAGCTGGAATCAAGATGCTGGGAGAGATATCAATAACCTCAGATATGCAGATGACACCACCCTTATGGCAGAAAGTGAAGAGGAACTAAAATGTCTCTTGATGAAAGTGAAAGAGGAGAGTGAAAAAGTTGGCTTAAGGCTCAACATTCATAAAACTAAGATCATGGCATCTGGTCCCATCATTTCATGAGAAATAGATGGTAAAACAGTGAAAGCAGTGTCAGACTTTATTTTTTGGGGCTCAAAAATCACTGAAGATGGTAACTGCAGCCATGAAATTAAAAGACACTTGCTCCTTGGAAGAAAAGCTATGACAATCCTAGACAGCATATTAAAAAGAAGAGACGTTACTTTGCCGACACAGGTCTGTCTAGTCAAAGCTGTGGTTTTCCAGTATTCATGTATGGATGTGAGAGTTGGACCATCAAGAAAGCTGAGCGGCGAAGAATTGATGCTTTTGAATTGTGGTGTTGGAGAAGACTCTTGAGAGTCCCTTCGACTGCAAGATCAAATCATTCAATCCTAAAGGACATCAATACTCAATATTCATTGGAAGGACTGATGCTGAAGCTGAAACTCCAATGCTTTGGCCACCTGATTCAAAGAACTGACTCATTAGAAAAGACCTTGATGCTGGGAAAGATTGAGGGCAGGAGGAGAAGGGGGTGAGAGAGGATGAGATGGTTCGATGGCATTACCGACTTGATGTATATGAGACCCATCTCCTACTTGTCATAGCAAGTTCCAGGAGTTGGTGATGGACAGAGAAGCCTGGTGTGCTGCACTGGGTCACAAAGCATCAGAGTGGATTGAGCGACTGAACTGAACTGATGGTGTTTTTATTCCTATTTTCAAAGAAATCTCCATACTGTTCTCCATAGTAGTTATATCAGTTTGCATTCTCACTAACAGTATAAGAGGCTTTCCCTTTCTCCACACCCTTTCCAAAATTTATTTGTAGACTTTTGATGATGGCCATTCTGACTGGTGTGAGATGATACCTCATTGTGGTTTTGATTTGCATTTCTCTAATAATTAGCAATGCAGAGCATATTTTCATGTGTTTATTAGCTATCTGTATGTTTCTTTGGAGAAATGTCTGTTTATGTCTTTCAGGCAGCAATTTTAACTTCTAGGCGAATGTAATCATTATTGTGTCTCTTGGTGGAATTATTCCCCCCTCTTTAACTGAAACTTCTAGGCTACCAGAACATTAGACCACAGGAAGATGAAGAAGAAATTTTCTAGTGAATCAATGGGTTAGTAATGAGTGATGCCATTCCCATTTGTACCCATTATTCCTGGATCCATGAATCCTGGCTATGGGAGAAAAAGCAGTGTTGGGAGGTGGAGATATTGAATAATATCCTCCAAACTGTGAAGGAACTTTATTACCAAAAAACGAAGCTGAAAACTCCATAAAGTGCAATTATGGAGTTTATCGTGGATAACTTACATGTAGGCAAGGTCAGATGGATGATGATCCAGAGGCATTAGCAGCTGCACTCTGAATTGCCTAAAAGGGTACAGGGAGATTTAAAGGGGGCAAAGCTTAAAACAGAATATCTTTACGAAGGGAGAAGGATGCCCACACTTTTGAGAAGTGGGTTTCTCCTCTCCCCTGGGGCATCTTGTGATAATTAACGATTTGCATCAGCAAAAGACATTCTTCTGTTTTTCACATCTGATGAAGGCAAAATGATAGGGAACTTGTTTGGTTTGGGCACATTCTTTGTAAGTATGATAAAGTTTAGCTATGCATGACATGAAGGGATAGGACTGCAGGCCTAATATGGAGCTAACAAAGTGGAGTCACTGTGGTTCAGGCACATAAGCATCAAGTATTAGATGCTGACTCACAGCATATATAACCTTCTGGAGAACCTTTCCCAAGCCCTGCCAGGTATTGTGACAGAGCTGGTACTGTAACTGAGTCTTCAGAAAGCCATTCCACTCTTTTGTCAAATCAGCTACTTCAGAGTGGCAGAAACATGGTAAAACTAGTGAACTACATGAGCATCATCCACTGTTGTACTTCTTTTGTATGAAGTGAGTTCCTTTATTAGAAAGAATGCTGGATTGAATACCATGATGGTGAATATGGCATTCTATTTTCCTCAGATGGTCACGCTGGCAGAGGAATTGCATCTAGGAAAGCAAATCCATATCCAGAATAAGTGTCTATTCCAGTAGGAACAAAGCAGTCTCCTTTCAATGATGATAACAGTTCAGTGTAATTGACCTGCTTCCTTATAACTGGCTGAGTTCCCCAGAGAATGGTGCCATATCAAGCACTCAGTGTTGGTCTCTGCTCCTTGTAGGTTGGACACTCGGTAGTGGCATTAACAAGCTGACAAGTGCAAGTCCATATTGCTGACCCCATGCATAACCCCCATCTTTGCCACCATGGCCTCTTTGTCCATGAACCCACAGCCATTAGGTGGCTGGGCAAAGGAGCTAATATGTATCTACAGAATGGGTAATTCTATCCACTTGATTGTTAAATTCCTCCTCTGCAGAGATTACCCTTTGGTGAGCATTCACATGGGACACAAATATATTCACATTTTCTGCCCATTCAGAAAGGCATATCCACAGACTTCTATATCAAATTTTCCTTATCACCAGTTTTGCAAATACGTTCCTTCCAAGTCCATGAGTATTGAGTCAAGCCATTGGTCACATCTGTGAATTGTTATATAATTGCACTGCTGGCCATTTTTCCTTCTAAGCAAAGTGAGCAAACAGGTGTGCAACTCTAAATTCTACCTACTGGGAGGACTTTCCTTCACCATTGTCTTTCATGGATGTCCTATAAAGGGGTTATAATGCTACAGGTGTCCACTTCTGGGTGGTACTTGCATATCTTGCAAATCATTATGTAAACAAGGCCTGAAATTTCTCTTCTTCAGCTGTCTGATCATATACAACTCCCCAGGAGGGTGTAGGTACAGGCTGAGAAGGAGAAGGTAGTTTAACGGTAATGGGGACAATGGGCATTTGGACATCTCCATGAAACTTCCTCATATTTTCAGGGTCTCTTCAACACCAGTCTCATATATTCAACTTACATTTGATGATGCAAATGCATTGCCTGCAGGCAATACTGCATTACCTGCAAACTTTATGACTTGGTAGGTCAGATAATACTTATTTCATGATGGTCAGTTCAAGTTACAAGATAAGTTGGCCCATGATTAAATGTTCAATTTCTAGAGAAGCCCAAAAATGGGCCAAGATTTCTTCCTCAAAAGGGGTGTAATAATCTGCATTGGATCACAGGTCTTGGCTCAAAATTCCTGAGAGCTTGCACTGTAGTTTGCCTATAAGATCATGACATAGACTCTAAACAGCGTCCCTATGTGCCACAGACAATTTAATCATCATTTGATCTGCTGGATCATGGGTCCAAAGTGGCAGAGAAGCTTGCACTACAGACTGGACAAGTTGCAAAGGTTTCTGTTATTCTGGATCCTACTCAAAGCTAATAGTTATTTGAGACACTTGGTAAGTGAGCCAGAGTAACATACCAGAATGAGGAGTGTGTTGCCTTCAGAACTGAAAGAGGTCCACTAGACAGTGTGCCTCTTTTTGGTTATAGGAAGGACAAGATAAAATACTTGCCCTTTACATTAGAAGAGATACCTTGACATGCCCCACACCACTGAATGTCTGTAAATTTCACTAAAATAGAATGCCCCTGAATTGTTGTTGGATTTGCTTCTCACCCTCTGGAATGCAAAGGTCTTACCAATACCTCTAGAGTATTGTATGTGTCTTACTTACTACTAGGTCCAATCTGCATAATGTCATTAATATCAAAGACCAGTGATATTTTGTGGAAATGAAGGTGATCAAGATACTTGTGAACGAAATTATGAGCTAGGATAGTGAGGGTATATTGTTTGCCTTGTCAGCTGAAAGCAAATTGTTTCTGATGGTCCTTATTAACAGATTCCATGGGGTCGCAAACAGTCTGAGACAACTGAGTGACTGAACTTATTAACAGATACAGAAAAAAATCATTTACCAGACCAATAGCTGCATACTAGATTCAAGCGGATGTGTTAATTTGCTCAAGCAGTAAAATCACATCTGGTTTAGCAGCTGAAATTGGAACCATTTCCTAATTAAGTGTACAGTAATCAACTTTTCATTCTCTAAGACCCATCTGTCCTCTGCACAGGCCAAATAGGCATGTTGAGAGGGGATATTGTGGGAATTGCCACCTCTGCACCTTTCAAGTCGTTGATGGTGGCACTAATCTCTGCTATCCCCCTGGTAATGTGGTATTGCTTTTGATTTACTATTATCTTAGGTAGAGAAAGTTCTACTGATGTCCAGTTGGCCTTTCCCACCATTTGCCTCATTCAAGAGATCAGGGAATCGATGTGGGGATTCTTCTAGCTGCTGGATGTGTGTGTGTGTGTGTGTGTGTGTGTTCTATTTTGTGCATTCCAGAACTGGGGAAATAACCACAGGATGAATTTTGGGAACTACTGCATCCCTGTGAGATGGACCTGAACTAAAACTCCATTGATCACCTCACCTCCATAATCCTGTACTCTGACTGGTGGCCTACAGTGCTGTTTTGGGTTGCCTGGCAACTGGACACTACCAGTGTCCAGTAGTCCCCCGAAGATCTGATTAATTTATTCTAGTACTTTTTTGTCAATGCACATAGGACTTTTGGTTCCTATGGGGAAGGTTGGGGAAAGGATTAGTAACATATGTTTTTGGTAGTATACCATGATCCTTTCACAAAGCTGCTCAGCCTCTCTCTCATTCAAGAGATTCTGAGTTTGTAAACTATATCATGTCTGGGAATTGATTGAGGGGCTGTGTCTCTCTGTTTTAATGATTCAGGTTAGACTTTTCTTTTCTTGACCTAGAGCTTTTCTGCTTATACAGATCAAGTTAAGAATTTAGTGGGCTTTTATCAATTTCATTCTAGAAACACCATGATCACGTAGCCAGCATTTTAGGTCTGCATGAGTCAGACTACTCTGACTACTGCTTTGAATCTGCTTTCCCTTATGGTAATTATGTCTACCTGGTCTTTTGCTATTGAATGCTGCCATTTGGATCCTATCACCTCAAAACCCAATTACTTCCATTGCATTTAGGTTTTTCAATCCAATGACTGCTGTTGTCACAGTGAAGTCTGGCCTACAAAGAGCATACATAGCTCCTCAGGGATGCTGCTGATTTTCTCAGAGGTTTAGTTCTCACAATATTGGTGAACAGTATGTCTTCTTGGCTCTTCTGGTTTGGGTGAGCAGGTCTTAAATGGAAAATACAGTAATACTCCAATCTCTCCATCCTTTGAATCCCTTTCCCTACATTAAACCAGAAATTGTGGTCTAGCATGTCCAGTTTGCTTACTGTGAGCCAACTTTTGATCCATGTCTCAGTCAGTGAACCAACCAACCTACCAGAATGTTAGAGCCCTGTTAGACTACCTGAGCTGCAATATTTAATACAGAATCTTTGCTTAATGAGTCTATATCAATAAATTTATCCTGATCCAACTTTATGTTCCTTCTATCATTATCCCCCTGGAGGATGATGTGGCAACCCATTCCAATATTCTTGCCTGGAGAATTCCATGGACAGAGGAGCCTGTTGGGCTATAGTCCATGGGGTTGCAAAGAGTCTGACACAACTGATCAACTAACACACACACACATACACACCATTATCCCACACCCTTAGCCGTTCCCACACACATTTTCTTGTTTTCTGTCTGTGTAAATTAGAAAATTTAAGTACTTCCTTTGGAGTATAGCACAACTCTTCATGGGTCACATATTTTATCTCACCTTTAAGGCCTGCTGGGGCTTGAGTGTAGTTATAGGTCTAGAAGCAAAGGGAGGTGATGGGGATGTCTCCTGAGGAGAATCTGCTTTGTCTTGTATGACAGCTACCCCATGGGAGGCTATTAGAGTTTTCTCAGACACTGCAGGATTTATCCCCTCAGATGGGGGTGAAGGAGCCACTACCACTGGGAGTGAAGAAGCCACCATCACTGGGGGTGAGACTGCTTCCACTTGGCATAGATAGGCCTCATCCACTAGCAAAAGACTCATCAGAATTTAGGAGCTCAGTGTTCCCAGCTTCATTAAGGTCTCATGCATCCTCATCTCAACTTAGAGGATCCAATCTTTCCCAGTCAGTGTCTTCACTTTAAAAATAGACATCCCGTGAAAAGCGAACTTCAGGTTGCATGTCATTCAGCTAGTCACAGAATGAGATTCTGTGTTTGATTTTCAGCAGCCTTATTTCTGTGGCTACAGGAGCTAAGGGTCTCCTTCAAGGCATATTTGGAAGCTTTTAGATAATTAATAATGACAATTGAGCTGGGAATTTGAGTCCCTGAGCTCATCCTTTTCTTATACCACTTTGCCAGTGACATTAGGAAAAACCAGCCTACCTCATTATATTCGTGTTTTCTAAAAATGTTCTGAAGTATCATATATGCAGTCACTTGTTCCTTGCCTCTTATGTTTTATTAGAAAGATCCAATGCAGATATTTTGGCTATCTGTATTGCCAGGTAAAATCATGAACTATCAATGCTCTCTTTACTACTGAAAATAGTCATTAATATCATTAAATCTAATCAGATTAGAGTGCCAATTCCCAAAACCCTGAAACCAATTTACAAAACTCATCCCTAACATATTCTGTTCCTCTAAAATCACCATCAGTACTAAAATCTGTATTAGAGTTCTCTAGAGAAACAGAACCAGCAGTATTTATATTATAAATAGATTTATTATTCACATGATTATTGAGACTGAGAAGTCCCATAATCTGCCATCTGTCAGTTAAGGACCCAGAAAAGCTGGTGGTGTAGTTTAATCAGAGTATGAAGGCCTGATAACCAGGGGAGATGATGTTATAATTTCAAGTGTGAGGGCAGAAGACTTCTGTCCCAGCTCAAGAAGTCAGAGAGACAAATTCTCTCTTCTACTTTTAAAAATTCTACTCAGGCAAGCCCTCAGCAGATTGGATAGAGTCTACCCACATTGCTTTACTCAGTCTACCAATTCAAATGCATACCTCTTCTGGAATCACCCTCACAGATATACTTAGAAATAATGTTTAGCCAAGCCTCTGGCTACTCCATGATCCAGTTAGCACGTGAAATTGACCATCGTGGTATTTTATCAAATTTGGGAAATTTTCAGCCAGTATTTTTTCATACTAAGTTCCATTCTCTTTCTCTTTTTGTTCTGGGATTCTAATAATAGAAATATTGGATCTATTGTTATTATCCCACAGGACACTAAGGCTCTGTTCTTATGTTTTGTTTTGTTTTTCATTCTAACTTTTCTCTGTTGTTCATGTTGGTTAAATTGCATTGTTATATCTTCAAGTTTACTTATTCTTTTCATTTCCATGTTGAATCTACTGTCAAGCTTATGTAGTGAGTTTTTATTTCAGTTAATGTACTTTCAGTTCTATAATTTCTATTTGGTTCTATATCTCAAATCTCTGTTTCTTTGTTAAGATTTTCTTTTTTCCCCTTTATTCAAAGTATATTTATAATTTCTCATTGAAGCATTTTTTTTATGATTCTTGCTTTAAAATATGAACTAGATAATTTCAGCATCCAAATCAACCCCATGTTGGCCTCTGCTCATTATTTTTCAGGTTGTGATTTTGCTGTTTTTTAATATGATAAATGGCTTTCTCTTCTATCATGGACATTTTAGGTGTTATAAGAGATTGTAGGTTTTATTTAAATCTTCCATTTTATTATTAATAGATTTACCTTATATATATTTTTTTAACCTTATATATTTTTAAAAATTGAAACATAATTGAGGTATAATATTATTTTCATGTGTAGTACATAGTGAATTCACATTAACATTTATTGTAAAATGATCATTGTGATAAGTCTTGTAACTGTCCGTATACCAAGTAATTACAATACTATTGACCATATTCCTCATGTCTTATATTACATCCTTATGCCTTTTATTTTATAACAGGAGGTTTGTGCCTCTTAGTCATAAGAGGCGATTTCCACCTGCTCCTTTCTGGAAATCACCTGTTTGTTCTTTGTATCTATGAATCTATTTTTGCTTTGTTTTGTTTTGTGCTTTAGATTAGTGAGATAACACAGTATTTGCATTTCTCTAACTTATTTAATTTAGCATAATACCTTCTAGATCCATCCATGTTATCACAAATTACAAGGTATCATTATTTGTTATGGCTAAGTAATATTCAATTTTATTTGTACATATAAAATATATCCATTATCCACTCATCTATCATTTGTGAACTTAGGTTGCTTTCCTATCTTGACTATTGTAAATAATGCTGCAGTGGACATTGGGATATATCTATCTTTTTGAATTAGCATTTTTTATTATTTTTGGGTAAATACCTAGAAGTGAAATTTCTGGGTCAGGCAGCACTTCTATTTTTAAGTTTTTGAGGAATCTCCATTTTGTTTTCCATAGTGGCTACACCAATTTATATTCCCATCAATAGTACATGAAGGTTTCCTTTGCTATCCTCACCAACACTTGTTATTTGTTATCTTTGTGATGATAGCCATTCTGACAGGTGTGAGGTGGTATCTCATTGTGGTTTTGATTTATACTTCACTAATGATTAATGATGTTGAGCGTATTTTCATATATCTGTTGTTATATGTATGACTTCTTTGGAAAAATGCCTATTCAAGTCCTCTGCCCATTTTTATTGAGTTGTTTATTTGATGAGATATATATTCTTTGTATATTTTATATATTAACCCATTAATAGTTATATCATTAATAAATATCTTCTCCCATTCAATATACTACTTTTTTCATTTTGTTGAAAGTTTCCTTTGCTTTGAAAGCTTTTTAAATATTTTGATGTAGTCCCATTTGTTGGTTTTTGCTTTTGTTTCCCTTGCCTGAGGAGACAAATCCAAACAAAAAGTTTTGCTGAGATCAGTGTCAAAGAGCATACTGTCATAGGTTTCTTCTAGAAGTTTTAATGTTTCAGGTCTTACATTTAAGTCTTTAATCTATTTTAAGTTTATTTTTGTATGCATGGTTGCATGCTTAGTCACTCAGTTGTGTCCTTCTCTTTGCAACCCCATGGCCTGTAGCCCACTAGAGTCCTCTGTCGATGGGATTTTCCAGGCAAGCATACAGGAGTGGGTTGCCATTTCCTATTCCAGCACATCTTCCTTACCCAGGGATTGAACCTGTGCCTCTTACGTCTCCTGCATTGGCAGGCAGATTCTTTACCTCTGTGCCACCTGGGAATGGTGTGACAACGTAATCCACTTTGATTCTTTTCCAAAGAGCTGTCCCGTTTTCCCAGCAGCATCTATTGAAGAGACTGTTTTTTCCCCATTGTATATTCTTGCTTCCTTTGTTGTAGATTATTTGGCTGTGTATGTGTGGGTTTGTTCTTGGGTTCTCTATTTTGATTCATTGTACTGTGCATCTGTTTTTGTACTATTACCATGCTGTTTTATTATTGTATCTTTGTAGTGTAGTTTGAAATCAGGTCGGTATAGTACTATAGTTTGAAATCAGAATCTCCCAACTGTGTTCTTTCTCAAGATTGCTTTGGTTATTCAAAATCTTTTGTATTTCCACATCAGTTTTAGAATTATTTGTTTTAGTGCTGTGAAAGAAGTCTTTGGTATTTTGATGGGACTGCATTGCTTGGTAGTTTGGCCATTTTAACATTAATTTCCCCAATCCATAAGCTTGGAATATATTTTCTTTTATTTTTGTCATCTTCAATTTCTTTTATCAATATCTTAACAGTTTTCAGAATATGTCTTTTATGTCCTTAGTTGAATTTATTTCTAGGCATTTTATCTTTTTGATGAAATTGTAAATGGGATTGCTTTCTTATTTTCTCTTTCTGATAGCTCATTATTAGTGTATAGAAGTAACAGATTCTTGTGTATTGCTTTTGTACCCCACGGTTTTACTAAATCACTAGTTTTAATGTTTCTTTATAGCATCATTTTAGAAATATGTATATCTACATATATGCATGCATATAATCTTGTCATTTCCAAACAGTGACAGTTTTACAGCTTCCTTTTAAAATTATTTCTTGTCTGATTGCTGTGGGTAGGACTTTCGATACTATGTTGAATAAAATGGTGAGAATGGGCATCCTTATCTTGTTCCTGATTTTAGAGGAAATGCTTTCAGCTTTTCAGCTTTTGACTATGATGTTGGCTGTGGGCTTGGAATAAATGACATTTGATATATTGAGATATGTTACCTCTATTCCCACCTTGTTAAGAGTTTTTATCATAAATGCATGTTGAACTTTCTCTAAAGCTTTTTCTGAATCTTTCCGAGGTGATCATATGGTTTTTATTCTTCCGTTTGATAACATGGCATATCTTGTTGGTTAATTTATAGATACTGAACCATCCTTGCATCCTTGAAATAAATCCCACTTGGTCAGATGGAGGACCTCCATAGTTGTGATTTTCTTCCTGTTTGTGGGTCCCTGTGTTGAGGGTGTGTGTCCTGATTATACTGCCTCTCCATGCCTCTGACCTGTCTTGTTGTGGTTCCTTCTTTATATATTGGGTTGTAGAAAATCTTTTATGCTTCTCTTAAGGTTGCTCTCACAGAGAGTTGCCCTGTAAGTAGTTGTTTCGTGAGTCCATAGGAGGAGGTGAATTCAGGATCATCCTACTCTGCCATCTTGGCCTTCTACCTTTGTATTTGTTTAGTGTACACATCCTAGCCTACTTTTAGTGACTGTGGTTCCAATGATGATTTAATATCCAGAGTCCTTATAGTATTATTCTGATTTCTTAGTTTTTATGCTACTTAGAGGTCCTTCTGAAAACTAGTGATTTTCTACATTATAGATTAATTCTGAAGCCTTTACATGTGTGATACTAGTCAGTTTCATGTATGAGTCATTCAAGGACCTTCCCAGAACTTCCTGTAAGTGTATAAAAAGTCTCTTCTTCCATTTTTTTTCCCTCTACTGTTCTTTCTTTCTTCTCTGTTCGGTAGGGTGAAGTGTGATGGGGGCCATTTCATACTGTTGGGCAATGGGTATAAGTCGAGACTTTTAGCTTCTGTTTTCATTATATGCCCACATTAGAATGCACCATACTCTCCAGTCACTTGCTACTGATGTTTGGGAAGTGGGGGTTCAGACACTCTACTCAGCCTTTGCTGATGTTGCCACTGGGGTGAAAAGTCCCTTGCTGGGCCCCCAATACTGCTTTATGAGGGGCTATAAAACAGTTTCTCAATTCTGTCTCTACAGATGCTGCTCCTGTTGGAGAGGCAAGTACCTCCTCTAGTTTCCTGTTGTTACCAAGTGGAGGTCATAGTACCAGACTTACTGTTTTTATCCATCAGGGAGGCAGGGGCCTCCTCAGACAACCTGGCACTAACAGCAGGATAGGAAAAAAAAATCTGTTCTTGCCTCTTCCAGCCTCCCCACTGTCACCATAGTGAGGTTGGAAAGTGCCACCCTGAGTTATGTACTACTACCTAGTAAGGTGCCAGGGATTGACACTATTTGCTTTGTTTCTACTGTACTGCTGGTGGAGAAAGAATCATTTTTCTTGGACTACCTTCTTCCATTTGGTTACAGAAGTCCAGACTTTCCACTTGGCTTCCTGTAATACCATGTGAAGGGAAGTATAGGTGGGGAATATCCTTGATTTTTATCTGATGTAGGACAAGTCTCTATCCCTTCCATGCTATATCCTTCTGAGTTCTTTGGCTAAAGAAAACAGGCTTTTCTTGGGATTTACTTTTGTATAATTCTTGTGGTGGGCTGGGTTGCAGAATTCTCAAGTATGCAACCCAGGATATATGAAAGATAAAAAGAAAACCTCAGGAACTCACTGTTGTGGGTCTTGAGATCCCTAACCAGTTCCACTTTGTCTTTCCATCTTTCAGTGTCCTCTTTTGATTGTTGTATTATGTATAGTTTTAGTTGCACTTATCAGGGAAGAGCAGGAATACAATGAATCTACCCCATTTTGTCCAGAATTAGAAGTCTTTATATAATAATATAAAGCTCTTAACATTCAACAATTTAGCTCTTAACATTTTAAAATTGATTTTGAAATATTGTTTCCCAGCACATTTCATACAGATATTTCAGCAAGAAGTGTATAGAAAATTATGTTGCCTACTATTTATGTAAATTCTTTTTTATTTTAAAAGTTAAAGTTAGTCCGTTTTCAAATATGCTCATTTATTTTTTATTGTTTTCTGCCTTTATTCATCCTCTCATCATTTTAATTCATTTATATAAATATGTCTAGCCTACTTATACATTTGTAATTTCTAAATCCTTTGCAGATCTAACTTAGCTGTTTTATTTTTTCTGCTGGTTCTTACTCATAGTATCTTCTATTCCTTATTTATTTTGTGATTTCTCACAGTGTGATTATAGTTATTAGTACTTTAAACATTTGATAATTGTGTTAAGTGTTCGGGCCTGGTGCACTGGGAAGACCCAGAGGGATCAGGTGGAGAGGGAGGTGGGAGGGGGGACTGGGATGGGGAATACATGTAAATCCATGGCTAATTCATTTCAATGTATAACAAAAACTACTGTAATGATGTAAAGTAATTAGCCTCCAACTAATAAAAAAAAAAAAAAAAGAATTATTAAAAAAAAAATAAAAAAATAAAAAAAAAATTTTAGAGATTGGCTTAAATATTCATTAGTTTCTTTATGGTCTTTTATTAAATAAAAAATTAAAATAAAGTATCCATCACTTCCAGTTGTTTTCATTGGGAAGATCTGCTTAATGTAATTAGAATGTCATATAGCTGGTAATAATATTTGGCTCTTGGGCATTGTAAAATTTTTATTCAGACTATACTTGAAGCAGTTCAAGAAATGTACTAGGGCTTAACATTTGTATTTCAAAGAACAAAATATAAAATTAACACATATCTTGTTTTGCTTCCTAAAACACACAAACCTCTTGGTATTCACTAAATATCATCATGCTCTTCTCAACTTACACTATTTTGTACTGTTGTTAATTGCTCAGACTATCTGGAAGGCAGACTAATTGTCCTCCAAGGATGTAAACATACCAGTCCCCAGAGTCTATGAATTTGTTATCTTACATGGCAAAAGAGACTTTGCTTGAGTTTCCTAAGCCATACAGCAAATTCCCATTGACTAGCTATTTTATATATGGTAATGTAATTTTCCATGTTACTCTTTCCATACATCTCACCCTCTCCTCCCTTTTCCCCATGTCTGCATCAACCTAGAGGGGTGGGATGGGGAGGGAGATGGGAAGGAGGTTCAAAAGGGAGAGGATATATGTATACCTAGGGCTGATTCATGTTGAGGTTTGACAGAAAAAAAATTCTGTAAAGCAATTATCCTTCAATAAAAAAAAATAAATTAAAAAAAGAGAACCAACACTTAAAAAAATGAAACTTTGCTGATAGGAATGAATTAATGATCTGGAATGGAGAGATTATCCAGAAAGGCCTAAAATCCAATCATAAGGGTCCTTGAAAGGGAGGCAAAAGTCAAAGTGGGATGTGTGATAATGGAAGTAGAGCTTGGAATGAAATTTATGACTTCGAAGATGGTGTAAGTAAGTGGCCATGAGCCGAGGACTACAGATGGCCTTTAGAAACTGGAAAAGGCAAGGAAATATATTTTCCCCTTGATCCTTTATAAAAGAATGCACCCCTGCCAAGACCTTGACTGCAGCGCAGGTCTAGCTTCTAACCTCCAGAACTGTAAGATAGTAACTGTGCTATTTAAAGGAACTAAATTTGTGTTAATTTGTTGCAACAACTATAGGGAACTCATACTGAGGGATAATTGTTGATTAAAATTGTCTAATCAGTGCTTCTAATGAGGACTTCTCTTGTGCTCAGCTAGTAAAAAATCCTCTGGCAATGCAGGAGACCTGGGTTTGATCCCTGGGTTGAGAATATCCCCTGGAGAACAGAAAGGCTACCCACTCCAGTATTCTGGCCTGGAGAATTCCATGGACTGTATAGTCCATGGGGTCACAAAGAGTTGGACACGACTGAGAGACCTTCACTTACTTACAATGAGTGCTAACATATTATTGTCTCTTACTTTCTTGATTACTCCCAGGTGGTGCAAGTGGTAAAGAATCCACCTGTCAAAGCAAGAGATGCTAGAAACTTGGGTTTGATCCCTGGGTTGGGAAGATCCCCTGAAATAGAAAATGGCAACCCACCACAGTATTCTTACCTGGAGAATCCCATGGACAGAGATGGCTAGTGAGCTACAGTCCAGGGGATCACAAAGAGTTGAACATGACTGAGCGCACACACACACACACACACACACACACACACACACACACACACACATACATGCACACACACCACTTTCTTGGATGATTGAAACCTCTGTTTTAGTAAAATGTCCAAGCCAAAAGCATTGCATCTATATCTATGGTATAAAACTCTGGGGTCTTGATTGTCCTTTCTGTCTTCGTTTTAGAGTGTACAATAACTCAAAAACAGCAATAACAAATAGCTGCTTTGTTTCACAAGTATCATTTTCCCAGCTCAATTGTAGAGGTAAGTCAGTCAGCCACTTATTCAGGCATATGTCCTGGTTAGCATGAAGAGAATGTCATTTACTTCATAATTGTCAGGTGGTGGTGGTTAAGAGCATGGGTTCTGCAGTCAGAGTTTCTGATTAAATCCCAACTCTACAGCTTAATAAGCTGAGGAATTTGGGCATGTTCCTTAAATTTTAGTTTGTTGGTGATAATAACTACTTTATGAAATTATCAATATAAAACATTAAAAGTAGTTATTGGCACATAGGAAGTACTCAAAAATTCTTATTATTAACTTTATTTTGTAATAAAGATTTCTACACTTCAGATTATTCCAGAGAGTATAATCATGAAACCACTTCTGCTCTATTCCTGTTAACAGCCTAGTTATGGAAAATACATTCATGCAGGATTTCTTGAAGCATAGGGAATTCTTCCATTAAGGATTGAGACCTCAAATACTATTGTGAGCTTAAGTTTGTATTTTTATTTATTTTTATTTTTATGCAGAGGAAAACTTAACTTATTATAAACTTATTTGTCTCTTCTTAAAAAATTATTCAGGTGTAGTTGATTTACAATGTTGTGTTGGTTTCAGGTATACAGCAAAGTGAACCAGTTATACACATATCCACTCTTTTTTTAGATTCATTTCCCATATAGGTCATTACAAAGTATTGAATAGAGTTCCCTGTGCTTTACAGTAGGTCCTTACTAGTTATCTATTTTATATATAGTAATGTGTATGTGTCAATCCCAATCTTCCAATTTATCCCTTTCCTCTTACCCTTCAGAAAGCATAAGTTTATTTTCTACATCTGTAACTTTATTTCTGTTTTGTAGATAAGTTCATTTGTCACCTTTTTTAAGATTCCACATATAAGCAATATCATTTGATATCAGTATTTGTCTTTCTTTGTCTGACTTCACTCAGTATGACAATCTCAAGGTCCATCTATGTTGCTGCAAATGACATTATTTCAAATTATTTAAAATAAGCATTTATTTTAGCCTTATTTAAAATAAGGCTAAAATATTCAAGTCAATAAGACAGCAGTGAGTCTAGGGGTTATAAGGAAATGGAGGATATATGGACTTTCTTAACACAATCAAATTAAAAATGCAAAAATAGAGACATCCTGTGAACTAAACCAAACATGTACTAGTTGAATATAGCTCTCTTGCTGCCGGTCACTGACCATTGGATAGTCAGATTTTGTCCTTGGAAAAATCTAGACTATCAGAGGACTATATTCTTGAATCATCTTATTTTTGCCCTTTATCTAAGTGTTAGTACTGTATGAATATTCCTTGATTTTATGAAAATGTCCTATAAGGGAAGGCATTTATTCAATCAACAAAAGTTTATGTAGTGCTTTCTTTGTGATAGGCAAATATTAAGGCAATATAAGAAGAAACTGTTGAAAAAGGTCACTATTCTATTTATCCTGGTATATTATTGAGGATGTAGACCGCTATATCAAACAGTTTTCACTTTAGGAGGATCCATTGGGGAAATACCTCTTGGGTTCACAGAATGCTGTGTCTCTCCTAAGCAGTTACTTTGAATCTATATTATAAAGTTGTTGAATCTGATAATTATTTGCCTCTCTGCTCAGACAAAGACTAGATACTGGAGAGCTCAGAGCCAGATTTTTGGCTCACTTCTGGCATTTATAGAGGAATGTATGATATTTTTTAATATACATGTCGCTAGCTTTGTCTAATTTTCCTACTGTTGTTTTCCTGTCATTTCCATTACCTCATTCATCTTATTTGTTTTTCTAGTAATAAAAATAAGAGTACAAGTTGGGTTTTGGCTGGGTTCGAGTCCCAGCACATGGGTTCAAGTCCCATTCTGAGGTAAATGGTTTCACTTTTAAGATATTCTTTTTAACTTTGTTTTCTCTAAATTACTGTGATGTATTTAGATTTTGGGAAGGAGGGTTGTTATATGGATATTCTTCGGTCTGTGACTTCATTTCAAAATATTCTAAGATTTGGAATACTTCTATGTGAAGTATTTCTTCAAATACTGAATCTGTCTTATTCTTCTCCCTCTCCTCTGGTACTACAACTATATGTATATTGGGATTTTAACTATATACTATATGTCTCACACATTTTCCACCATTTTAGGGGGCATGTGGGAGCTTCTCAGGCGGCACTGGTGGTAGGGAATCTGCCTGCCAATGCAAGGAGATGCTGGTTCAATCCCTGGATCTGAAAGACCTGCTGGAGTAGGAAATGGCAACCCACTCCAGTATTCTTGCCTGGAAAATTCTGTGGACAGAGGAGCCCAGGGTTGTAAAGAGTCAAATATGACTGAGCACACAGGAACATTTATCAATTGTTATAATATCATTTTGTTTTACACACATATAAATGAAGCTCAGGAGAGACATTAATTAACTTAACCAAGGTCTTGTAACTAGTAAGTGATAAAACAATAATTTAAACTCAGTCATCCCAATGCTAAAGTTTACATGCTTAAATCTTACATTATGCTGTTTATTTTTTTTTTCATTTATTTTTATTAGTTGGAGTCTAATTACTTTACAATATTGTAGTGGGTTTTGTCATACATTGACATGAATCAGCCATGGTTTTACATGTATTCCCCATCCCGATCCCCCCTCCCACCTCCTTCTCTACCCGCTCCCTCTGGGTCTTTCCAGTGCACCAGGCCTGAGCACTTGTCTCATGCATCCAACCTGGGCTGGTGATCTGTTTCACCCTAGATAATATACATGTTTCGATGCTGTTCTCTTGAAACATCCCACCCTCGCCTTCTCCCACAGAGTCCAAAAGTCTGTTCTGTACATCTGTGTCTCTTTTTCTGTTTTGCATATAGGGTTATCGTTACCATCTTTCTAAATTCCATATGTATGTGTTAGTATGCTATAATGTTCTTTATCTTTCTGGCTTACTTCACTCTGTATAATGGGTTCCAGTTTCATCCATCTCATTAGAACTGATTCAAATGAATTCTTTTTAATGGCTGAGTAATATTCCATGGTGTATATGTACCACAGCTTCCTGTTTAATATGATGTTTTCTCAAATATACCTTTGGATTAAGTGTGTGTGTGTGTTAGTTGTTGGATGTTAATCGTTAGTTGTGTTAATGGTTGGAAGTTAGTGGTTGGATACAAGAATTGAGAAATTCAGGATGCTTTGGATAAATGTTTGTGCAAAATCTATTGTGAAACATTCTCACAATCTTATTTCAATGTGTTACATCCCTTGAAATTGAGAGGGGAGGATTTTCAGATGCCATACTTCATGAATGAGTGCCAGTGATCAATATGTTAACACAATGAAGGAAAAGAACAGTAGGGACTTAATGATAAGATTTTAAAGATTGGTAAACCCAATTTCTAGGATAGTGAGGTGGTATGCATAGAGATTAAAAGTGGGGGCTCTAGAGCTAGACTTCCTAGTTTCAGATTCTGCCTCAACTATTTATAAGCAAGTATTTGGGCAAGTTACTTGACCCTAGAAAGCTCAGTTTAAAAAAAAATACTGTGGGTAATAATAATATGCAGTATATAGGTTTGATGTAAGGACTAAACAGGTGATGTCAATGCACTTATTCTGATGCTTGGCAAATAGTAAACCCTAAACCAAAAGATCAAAATTAATAGTATCAGTGATAAGATATAGTGACATCTTGTACCTACTGGTAAAGGCCACTGGTAGGGGCACAGACTCTCTTCTTTGTATTGTACAAACTACATAATCTGATTTTGATCATAATGAAATAGCAGATATGAGATAAATCCAAAATGGGGAATATTCTTTAAATAGCTGGTTAGTATTCTTAAGAAGTGTCTAGGTCATGAAACAGAAGACAGATTGAGGAACTGTGCCAGTTTAGAAGATACTGAGACATGACAACTAAATGTGATGTAGGATCCTGAATTAGATTCTGGGACAGAAAAAAATAACACTAGAGGAAAAACTGGTGAAATCTGAATAGTCTGTAGTTTAATAGTGTTAATTACCTGATTTTAGTAATTATACAATGATTATGTAAGATGTTAACAATGGAGAAAGCTAAGAGAACATTATATGGGAACCCTGTAGACTAATTTCACAATGTTTTAATGTTTAATGTTAAATTTCACAATGTTTAATGTAGACTTAATTTCACAAAGTCTAAATTTATTTCAAGTTAAAGGGTTATAATAGAGATAACATAAATGGAAGTGCAGTGCTGGTGGAATAGAAAGTTTTTAGGTGTTAGTCGGTGCTGCTAATTTACAACTCGGAGGCAAACACCTTAGACCTTAGTTCATAACAAACCAAGTATATTCAAATTTATTTTGTAGCTGACTACTTAACTTAAAAGGAAATGTATTTTAGTTGTAATAACCTACATCAGTAATGGTAATCTAGTGAAGGTAGTTAATTCTTTGATGATTAAGGATCTTACAGAGGCCTTTTAGGCCATTCAGTTCAGTTCAGTCACTCAGTCATGTCCAACTCTTTGCAACCCCATGAACCGCAGCACACCAGGCCTCCCTGTCCATCACCAACTCCCAACTCATCACCAAACATGAGTTTACCCAAACTCATGTCCATTGAGTCAGTGATGCCATCCAGTTATCTCATCCTCTGTCGTCCCCTTCTCCACCTGCCTTCAATCTTTCCCAGGATCAGGGTCTTTTCAAATGAGTCAGCTCTTCGCATCAGGTGGCCAAAGTATTGGAGTTTCAGCTTCAACATCAGTCCTTCCAATGAACACCCAGGACTGATCTCCTTAAGGATGGACTGGTTGGATCTCCTTGCAGTCCAAGGACTCTCAAGAGTCTTCTCCAACACCACAGTTCAAAAACACCAGTTCTTCAGTGCTCAGCTTTCTTTATAGTCCAACTCTCACATCCATACATGACTACTGGAAAAACCATAGTCTTGACTAGATGGACCTTTGTTGGCAAAGTAATGTCTTTGCTTTTTTATATAGTGTCTAGGTTGGTCATAACTTTCCTTCCAAGGAGTAAGCATCTTTTAATTTCATGGCTGCAATTACCATCTGCAGTGATTTTGGAGCCCCCTGCAAAATAAAGTCAGCCACTGTTTCCACTGTTTCCCCATCTACTTGCCGTGAAGTGATGGGACCAAATGCCATGATCTTAGTTTTCTGAATGTTGAACTTTAAGCGAACTTTTTCACTCTCCTCTTTCACTGTCATCAAGAGGCTCTTTAGTTCTTCTCCACTTCTGCCGTAAGGGTGGTGTCATCTGCATATTCTTCACATAAAGTTGTGAGTATAACTGTACCTATAAATAAATATGTGCTGAGAGATTTGATCAGAACATATACCTTTTGTATTCCAGCATCTACTAATGTATTTCATTGTGTTTTATGATTATCATATCTTATATGCTATTATATAAACATATTGTGTTATATGATTAGCATATCTTTTATATGCTGGTTACCAACACACCTTTTCCTCCTAATAACCATGAAGACCAAAATTAAAATGTGATTACTAAAGATTGTAATTAGTTGGATTTTGAGTAATCAATATTTTGTTGTGTTAAAGCTGTTGTTATTTTTCTAACGATGGAAAGAGAGCAACTGGTTTTGGATTCAGAAGATCTAAGTTATAGTCCCAATTTTGTATTTTACTATTCATGTGACCAGTGTAGATTACTTAAACTTGGTTAGTCTCGGTAAAAACTAAGTAAACTTGGTTAATTGCATGAAAAAAATAAGCGTGTCTGGAAAACGGGCAGAAGTAAATTATTAGTCTTCATTGCTTACATAAAATGGTTGCTGAGAGAATTAAATAAGAGGATATATGTAAAAATTCTATATAATTTATAAAGTACTTTGTAATTATAAGGTGCTAATTATTAATATTAAAATAATTAAAATATCAATTTTAGTATTTTATTCACAACAGTTTCAAAGAGAATTCTGGGGCATTTTCTTTCATATAAGCTCCTGAAAATCAGCCCACAGTACTTATAGTCATTTAGTTATTTTATGAAATAAAAAAGCATTTAATTTTCGTCTGCATTTTTCTTAGAGGAGATAAATAATGTTTAAGGAAAAAAATCCAAATATATATGTCAAGTAGGAGACAAGTTGAAATTTTTACTTAAGTGTGCTTATATACCTATAGGCACAAAAGGAAATAAACTGATCTCTTGTGCCTAATCCCTAACACAGACTCAGTGCAACATGGAAATCTGGAAGCATTAGGAGTGTGTAGAAATAAAAATTTTATCTGGCAATTTCAAAAATGTTTTTTTTTTCCTTTGTTTTTTTTCTTTACACTTTGCACATAAAATACCTGTTTATTAAATAATATGTGTATTAGAATGTCTCTGAAAGTAGGAAAAATATTACATGGACCCTAAGTTTTCTATGTAGCCAAGTGGGTTGTCAGTTTACGTACCCTGCCTGTAGATAACATAAGAAGGAGTATTGCATAGATTCTGGAGATGGAGAATTTAGTTGAGAAATTAGCTCCAACACTTACTAACTGGGCAGAGGATCTTATATTAGATTCCTCTGGGTGTTTAAGTTACCATGAACTCCATGGTTTAAAATAACAGAAATTTATTCTTTCACACTTCTGTAGGCTGGTGATTTGAAATCAGTGTTACTGAGCTGCCGTCAAGGTGTTGGCAGGGTTATGTGCCTTTCTGGAGGCTGTAAGTAAGAATCTGTTCCTTGACCCTTCTAGCTTCTGGTAGTTACCATTCCTTGGCTTGGAGGTGCATCACTCAGATCTCAGCCTCTGTGGCCATATTGTCTTCTCTTCTTTCTGTTTCAAATCTCCTTCTGCTCCTTTCTTGTGAGGACACTTGTGATTAAATTTAGAGTCCACTTAGATATGCCAGTATATTTACCCCTTCTCAAGATCTTTGAGATCCTAATCACATCTGCAAAGATCCTGTTTCTATATAAGTTAACATTTACAAATGCCAGGAGCTAGAACCTGACATATTTGAGGAGATCATTTTTCAGACAACCATAGCACTTAAAACTTTCTGAGTTTCATTTGTCTTCATTTTTACGATTATGATGGTAATAGCACCCACTCATAGATCCATGGGGAATATTAAAATAATGAAACAATTTATGTAAATTGCCTAGTCATGCATGCTAGCTATATATAAATATCTATATTATATAAAATATAATAGGCACATAATGTATATGTATGTGTATATATATATATATATATATATATATAAAATATATATCAGGTACTATTTTCATAGTACAAGGCCCCCATTTCAGATAATTTATAAAATAGAGCATATTCAGAACTAAGTTTGTATTCTTGTTATGGCTGAAAATAGAAAAGGTAACAGGAAAAGGAGTCGAGGCAGTAAACCATTTTCAGTACCTCTTAAATCCCTGAATGTAGTTGCCTGTTCTCCCTCCAAATTATACTGAATTCAGTTGCTAATGCTGAAGATAATGAACATAACACATGAAAATATATTTTCCTTTTAGCTACAAATACTTCTGACAAGTGTGTATCTTGGGGTGTGGAGCTCTAATCTGTATAATCTTCTTTAAAAATATTAAAATTGTGAATTTTTGAATAGTTTTAGATTCATATTGAATACAATGTTTCAACAATAGTAAAAAGGATTCCTAGATATCCCATATCCAGTTCCCTCTATTGTAACAATTTATAGCACTGTTGATAGATTTGTCAAAACTAATGAAATGATTTTGATACATTATTATTACCTAAAATCTCCCACTTCATTTGAATTTTTGAATTTTCTTAGGTTTTTCACTAATCGTCGTCTTGTTTCAGGAATCCATCCAGGATATCATATTACACTGATTCATTGTATCACCTTAGTCTTCTCTAAACTGTGATAGTTTCTCAAACTCTCCTTGTTTTGGTGACCTTGACGGTCTTGTATACTGGTCAGTTATTTCATAGAATGTTCTTCAGTTTGGGATTATCCCACGTTTTTCTCATGATTAGACTGGGGTTGTAGGTTTCTGGGAAGAAGACCACAGAAGTAGCGTACCATTTTATCACATCTCAATGGTACATTCGTCAACATAACTTATCGCTGAAGATAATAACCTCAATCACCTGGTTTAGGTAGTGGTTGTCAGGTATGACCACTGTAAAGTTATTCCTTGTCTTCCCACCGTTTCATACTGTATGTTTTGAAAGATCATATTTTGAAAAATAATTTGTTAAAGTACACATAACAAAATTTGCCACCTAAGCATTTTAAGTGTAAAACAGTGTAAAATATTTTCACATTGTTGTGCAACCAATATCCAGAATTTTTGTAAAACTGAAACCCTATATCCATTAAACAACAACTCCACATTTCCCTCTCCTCTGAGCCTTTAGCATACACCATTCTACTTCATGTTTCTATGAGTATAACTACACTTAATGTTTCATTTAAGTGAAATCATAGAATATTTGTCCTTCTGTGTCTGGCTTATTTTACTTAATGTCCTCCAAGTTCATCTTATTGTTACAAATGGCAGGATTTCCTTCCTTCTTACCATATTTTGTTCATCCATATATCTGTTTGAGTACAATATGATTCATTCTAGCTTTCTCCTTTGGCTTATCTGTAAATTCACATTCCAATAGTGAAAAAAACTGAATTGCACCATCCATTATTCACGCATTTATGCAATATAAGTATACAAAGTGTAGTGATTTCAGATTTGTTAACATGTATACCTGAAGGAAACAACTTAATCAACTAGAGTACAGTGCTCTGTCTTTTGCCTCTAGTTTTATATTCTCCATTCACAAGGTTGTGAGGTAAGCACTTTCCCCCCATCTCCTTCATGAGGTTTCATACATTTGATAATACAGTTAGTTTTATCACATTCTGCATTTCATTGTGGGATCTGCTGACTTCCGAGATGATATTTTTTTAAATTTATTTTTATTATTTTTAAAATTTATTTGTTAGTTTGAGGCTAATTACTTTACAATATTGTAGTGATTTTTGCCATACATTGACATGAATCAGTCATGGATTTACATGTGTTCCCCATCCCAATCCCCCCTCCTGCCTCCCTCCCCATCCCATCCCTCTGGGCTTTCCCAGTGCTCCAGCCCTGAGCACTTGTTTCATGCATCCAACCTGGGCTGGTGATCTGTTTCATCCTTGATAGTATACTTGTTGCAATGTTATTCTCTCAGAACATCCCACCCTCGCTTTCTCCCACAGAGTCCAAAAGTCTGTTCTGTACATCTGTGTCTCTTTTTCTGTTTTGCATATAGGGTTATCATTACCATCTTTTTAAATTCCATATATATATATATGCATTAGTATACTGTATTGGTGTTTATCTTTCTGGCTTACTTCACTCTGTATAATGGGCTCCAGTTTCATTCATCTCCTTAGAACTCATTCAAATGAATTATTTTTAATGGCTGAGTAATATCCCATTGTGTATATGTACCATAGCTTCCTTATCCATTTGTCTGCTGATGGGCATCTAGGTTGCTTCCATGTCCTGGCTATTATAAGCAGTGCTGTGATGAACATTGGGGTGCACGTGTCTCTTTCAGATCTAGTTTCCTTGGTGTGTATGCCCAGAAGTGGCTGGATCATATTTTCTTTTTTTGGCCTGGTGCACTGGGAAGACTCAGAGGGATTGGGTAGAGAGGGAGGTGGGAGGGGGGATCCGGATGGGGAATACATGTAAATCCACGACTGATTCCTGTCAATGTATGACAAAACCCACTACAATATTGTAAAGTAATTAGCCTCAAACTAATAAAAATAAATGAAAAAAAAATAAATGGAGGATAATTGCTTTATAATGTTGTATTGGTTTCTGCTGTTCAACATTGTGAATCAGTTATAATTATACATATATATATATGTATATATATATATGAGAGAGAGAGAGAGAGAGTATGAGCATATATAGAGCATATATATATATAACTTGGGCCTCCCTCCCAATCCTGCCCCTTTAGGTTGTCAGAGTACCAGGTTGGGTACCCTGTGTTATACAGCAGCTCTCAATAGCTATTTTACACATGGTAGTATATATATATATCTCAATGCTACTTTCTCAATTTGTCTTACCTTCACCTTCCCCCACAACCTGTATCACAAGTCCATTCTCTACATCTGTGTCTCCATTCCTTCCCTGCAAATAGGATCATCAGCACTGTTTTTCTAGATTCCATATATATGCCTAATATGCTATATTTGTTTTTCTTTTTCTGACTTACTTCACCCTGTATAAAAGGCTTTAGCTTCATCCACCTCACTAGAACTGACTCAAAATCATTGTATATCTGTACCACAACTTCTTTATCCATTCCTCTGTCAATGAACATCTAGATTGCTTCCATGTCCTGTCTATTGTAAATAGCGCTTCAGTGAACATTGACATAGATATGTCTTTTTGAATTGTGATTTTCTCAGGGTATATGTCCAGTAGTGGGTCATGTTTTCATAATGTTTTTAAGGAATATTTCTAAGTTTTTAAGGAATCACCATAGTATTCTCCATAGTGGGTGTATGAGTTTACATTCTCATCAACAATACAAGAGCATTTCTTTTTCTCCACACTCTCTCCATCATTTGTTGTTTGTAGATTTTTTGATGATGGCCAGTCTGACTGGTATGAGGCAGTACCTCATTGGAACTTTGATTCACATGACTCTAATAATGAGTGATGTTGAGCATTTTTTCATGTGTTTGTGGGATAACTGGATGTCTTCTTTGTATGTGTGTCTATTTAGATTTTCTGCCCATTTTGTTTGGTTTTATTTTTTTGATATAGAACTACATGAGATTTTTATGTATTTTGGAAATTAATCCCTAGTTGGTTGTTTTATTTGAAAGTATTTTCTTCCAGTCTGTGAGTTGTCTTTTGGTTTTGTTTATTGTTACCTTTGCTGTGCAAATGATTTTGCATTTAATTAGGTCTCACTCATTTATTTTTGTTTTTATTTTCATTACTCTAGAAGGTAGATCCAAAAAGATACTGCTGCTATTTATGTCAAAGGGTGTTCTGCCTATGTTTTCCTCTAAGAGTTTAATAGTATCCAGTTTTACAGTTGTGTCTTTAATTAATTTTGAGTTTATTTTTGTGTTATGGTGTTAAAGAATGTTCTAATTTTATTCTTTTACATGTACCTGTCCTGTTTTCCCAGCACTGCTCATTGAATAGTAATCTTTTCTCCATTATGACTCCTTTGTTATAGATTAATTGACCATAGGTGTGTGAATTTATTTCTGGTCTTTCTATACTATTCCACTGATCTATATTTCTGTTTTTGTGCCAGTACCATGGTGTTTTGATTATTGTAGCTTTACTTTCTTGATTATTGTAGTATACTTTCAAGTCAGGGAGCCTGATTCCTCCAGCTTTATTTTTCTTTCTCAGGATTACTTTGGCTATTTGGGGTCTTTTGTGTTTACATATAAATTTAGAATTTTTTTGTTCTAGTTCTGTGAAAAATGTCATTTGTAATTTCATTGATTCTGTAGATTGCTTGGGTAGTATTGTCATTTTGACAATATTGATTCTTCCAGTGTGAGAATATGGTATATCTTTTCATCTGTTTGTGTCACCTTCAGTTTCTCTCATAAGCTTCTTACTGTATTCAGAGTACAAGTGCTTTGCCTCCTTATGCAGGCTTATCCCTAAATATTTTACTCTTTTTAATGTAATAATAAATGGGATTGTTTCCTTAATTTCTCTTTCTGATCTTTTGTTGTTAGTGTATAGGAGTGCAAGAGATTTCTCTGTATTAATTTTGTATCCTGCAACTATACCAAATTCATTGATGAACTCTAGTAGTTTTCTGATAGCATCTTTAGGATTTTCTATGTATAGTATCGTATCATCTGCAAACAGTGACAGTTTTACTTCTTTTCCAGTTTGGATTCTTTTTACTTCTTTTTCTTCTCTGATTTCCATGTCTAGGACTTCCAGAACCATGTTGAATGATAGTGGCAAGAGTGGATATCCTTGTCTTGTTCCTGATCTTAGAGGAAATACTTTCAGCTTTACACTATTGAAAATGACGTTAGCTGTGCGTTTTTCATATATGGCCATTATTATGTTGAGATAAGTTCCTTGTATGCCTATTTTCTGGAGTGTTTTGCTCATAAACGATATTGTATTTTGTCAAAAGCTTTTTCTGAATCTGTTAAGATGATCATATGGTTTTTATTCTTCAGTTTGTTAATGTGGTGGACAGACAAATTGAAGATACTGAGAATTTCTTGCATCCCTGGAATAAACCCTACTTGATCATGGTGTGTGATCCTTTTAGTGTGTTGTTAGATTCAGGTTGCTACTATTTTGTTGAGGATTTTTGTGTATATGTTCATTAGTGACCATTGGTCTATAATTTTCTCTCTCTCTCTCTCTCTTTTTTTTGGATATTATCTTTGGTTTTGGTATCAAGGTGATGAGGGTGGCATAGAATGAACTTGAGAGTGCTCCTTCCTCTGCAATTTTTTGGAAGAATTTCAGAAGTGTAGATGTTAACTCTTCTCTGAATGTTTGATAGAATTTGCCTGTGAAGCCATCTGGTCCTGGATTCCTGTATTTTGGAATTTTTTAATCAGTTTCAGTTTTGGTACTTGTGATCGGTCTGTTCCTCTTTTCTATTTCTTCCTGGTTCAGTCTTAGGAGATTATACCTTTCTAAGCATTTGTTAATTTCTTCTGGGTTGTCCAATTTATTGGCATATAGTTGCTCATACCTTTTAATAGTTTGTTCATTTCTTCTAGGTTGTTTATTTTATTGGCATATAGTTGCATGTAGTAGTCTCTTATGATCCTTTGTATTTCTGTGCCATCAGATGTAGCTTCTCTATTTTCATTTCACTTGTTAGTTTGATCCCTCTCCCTTTTTTTCTTGATGAGTCTAGCTAAAAGCTTTATCGATTTTATCTTTTCAGAGAACCAGTTTTTTAGTTTGATTGATCTCTTCCATTGTTTTCTTCATCTCTATTTCATTTATTTATGCTCTTTTCTTTATGATTTCTTTCCTTCTATTGCTATGGGTTTGTTTATTGTTCTTTCTCTAGTTGATTTAGGTGTAAGATTAACTTATTTATTGGTATTTTTCTTATTTTATGAGTTAAGGTTGTATTGCTATAGACTTACATCTTAGAACTGCTTTTGCTGCATCCCAAAGGTTTTGGGTCTTGGTGGCTTCGTTTTCATTTGTCTCTTCTGCTTTTTTTTAATTTCCTCTTTGATTTCTTCAGTGATTCATTGGTTGTTTGGTAGTATATTAATTAGCTTCTATATATATTTTTTAGGGTTTTTTTTCCCCATGTAATCGATTTCTAACCTCATAGCATTTTGATCAGAAAATATGCTTGATGTGATTTCAATTTTTTTTTTAATTTACTGAAGTTTGTTTTGTGACACAACATGTGTGATCTATCCTGGAGAATGTTCCATGTGCATTTTAGAAGATTGTGTATACTGCTACTTTCAGATGGAATATTCTATAAAATAATTAATTAAGTTCATCTGGTCTAATGTGTAATTTAAGGCCTGTGCTCCCTTATTGATGTTCTTTAAGGATGATCTATCCATTGATGCAAGTGGGATGTTAAAGTCCCCCACTATTATCGTATTACTGTAGATTTTTCCTTTTTTTGGCTGTTGGTATTTGCCTTATATATTGAAGTGCTCCTGTGTTGGGCTCATATATATTTACAATTGTTTATCTTCTTAGATTGATTCCTTGATCATTACTTAGTATCCTTCCTTGCCTCTTGTAATGTCTCTATTCTAAATTTTATTTTGTCCAATATGAATATTGTTCTTCCAGCTTTCTTTTGATTTCTGTTTGTATGCAATACCTTTTTCAATACCCTCATTTTCAGTCTGTATGTGTCCCTAGATCTGAAATGGGTCTCTTGTAGACAGCATATATACAGGTTCTATTTTTGCATCCATTTAGCCAGTCTGTGTCTTTTGTCTAGAGCATTTAATCCATTTACATTTAAGGTAATTATCGATACATGTGTTCTTATTGCCTTTGTTAATTGTTTAGGATTTGTTTTGTAGGTCTTTTTTTCCATCCTCTTTTGCTCTCTTCTCTTGTGCTTTGATGACTGTCTTTAGAGTTGTGATTGGATCACATTTTATTTGTGTGTGTGAGTATCTATTGTAGATTTTTGGTTTAGAGTTCCCATGAGGTTTTTTTTTTTTTTTTTTTTTTTTTGATGCTAGAATAATTTTTATTTGAAAGATGAAGTTAATCTTTTCCCTCTCACCAAAACAAATCTTGAAGATTTGATATAGTTGTGTGTGTTTGTGTGTGTGTGAGTATTTTAAGTTGTTGGTCTCTTAATTTCAAATGCATTCTGAATATCCTACATTTGTACTTTCTTCCTCTCACAATTACTGCTTTTTTATTTCATATTTGTATGTGAATGATTTCCTTTACCGTATGTTTGCATTTACCAGTGAGCTTTCCCATGTCTCTGGGACCACTATAATGCAGATGTTGGTGTATGGGTCCCAGAGGTCTCTTAGACTGTCCTCAACTCTTTTCATTCTTTTTTGTTTTATTCCATGGCAATTATTTCCACCAATCTGTATTCCGGCTCACATATTTTTTCTTCTGCCTCATTTATTCTGCTATTGATGCTAATCTGTCTAGTATATTTTTCATTTTAGTTTTTGTAATGTTTATCTCTACTTGTTCTTTAAATTTTCTAAGACTTTCTTAAACATTTTTGGTATCTTCTTGTTCTGTGCCTCCATTCTTTTTCCAAGATCTTGGATGAGCTTTACTATCATTATTCTGAATTTTTTCCCAAGCATGTTGCCTGTGTCCACTTCACTTAGTTGTCCTCCTGTTTTTTTTTTTTTTTTTAATCTTATTCCTTCTTCTGAAACATTTTTCTGCTGTCTTATTTTGTCTAAATTTCTGTTTGTGTTCTTTCTTCTGCATTCTGTAGGATTATTGTTCCTCTTGCTTCTGGTGTCTGCCTCTTGGTGAATGTGTTTGGTCCAGGGGCTTCTGCAGGCTTCCTGGTGGGAGGGACTGGTTCCTGCCCACTGGTAGGTAGAGCAGGGTCTTATCCCTCAGTTGGGCAGGGCTGTGTCAAGGGGTATATTTAGAGATGATGCTGGGCTCAGGATGGCTTTACTCAGACTGTCTTTGATGCATAGGTCTGTGTTCCCACCCTGTTGGTTGTGTGGCCTGAGGCATCCCAGCACTGGATCTTGTAGGATGTTGGGTGGGGCCAGGCCTCAGTGACAAAGTAATAACCTCTGTGAGAGTTCACAAGGATGAATATATCCTAGAACCTCAGCCAACACTGTCTTTGCCCCATAGTGGGCCACAGCTAACTACTTCCTCCCCAGGAGACCCATAGTTAGGTCTACTTCAGGCTCCTATGGTGTCACTGTTTTACCCTGAGTCCCAGTGCACATGAAACCTTGTTGTATACTCCAAGAGTGGAGTCTTTGTTTCCCTCAGTCCTGAGGAAAACCAACCCTTGGCCCTCAAACAGAATGCTCTGGGGACTCTTCCTCTGATGTCACACCCCAGACAGCAGAGCCTGATATGGGGCTCAGAATTCTCACTCCTATGGGAGAATCTCTGTGATATAATTATTTTCCAGTTTGTGGGTTGCCCACAAACAGGTATGAGATTTGATTATATTGCAAAAGTACCCTCTTTAACATCTTATTTAGCTTCTTCTTTGTCTTTGGATGTAGAATATATATATAGTAGTTTCTAATATTTTTTGTCAATAGTTATTCAGCAGTTAGTTTTGATTTTGGTTTTCTTGTGAGAGGAAGTGAGCTCAAATCCTTCTACTCTGCCATCCTGTCTCCTCCCTCTCTTCCTTTGTCTTCAAATATTGATGATAGTTATGAAACCTAGTATCTAATGTCCTAAGTGGTTTTTGAGGGATGTTCTTATGTAAATATTAGTAAGCATATGACATTTGTGTTTTACAGATCCTTCATATACATTGTCTCAAATGAGTCTTGAAAGAATCCTAGGAGTGAAGTAGAATAACTATTAATATCCTCATTTCATAGAAAAGAAAACTGAGGATTTGAAAAGTTTGAGAAGTTTTCAGAATTAGGCAGCTTAAAATCAGAAGGGTTGAGACTAAAATCAAATATTTTATATCTAAGACTATGACTCCTCCTTCTGTGTCATACAGTCTATTTCTATCACCTTAGCTATAAAATTATTTTGTAAAATTAGTTGTACCACACTTGAATGTGTACCACTGCTTGGAGAAGATATAGAAATTGTGCTCTCTGGACTTGTTTCTGTGCTCTTATCTACTAACCTTTCTCTAAACTGGTTAATAGTTTTACATATGAAGCCTGTTTAAGTAGGTCAGATCCCAACATAGCTTTGTGAAATCAGGCCCTAAACAATTAATTTAGAGCAATTAAAATGAGTGTCTGATGAAAAGGGGAATAGGTTAACTATATTTTAGAGCAGTGTCAAATTATATTAGTGTTATGCCTTTGCTTTGTGGTACTCCCATAACAATATTTTTAGAATCTTTGGACTACAGTTGAAAATTCTAGCTAATTATTGGCCAAAAAATTGACGTGAGGTGAAATAAAAAGCATGAGATCTTTAAAAGGATGATAATGAACATTGGAGAATATTAAGATATTATCTCACAGTACTACAGAAAAGACAGGGTTTTTAGATTAAATTTAAATACAGTGTCCCATTATCAATTCTCTCCCTATACTTTCCCTTATGACTTTGAAACATGTTTTCTACTTATGTGTAAGATGACTTTCTGAACTTCAAGAAAACACATGTATTGCTGGTTGTCAAGTGCAGCAATCGTTAGGTCTGCTTTCTGGCTCTTTTCTTCCAGACAAATGGTATGATTATTTTCCTGGCTCCTTTGCAATTTGGTGTGGCCAGCTTTGCCAGAGGATTGCTGAGTGGATGTAGCAAGTCTCCTTTCTGATCCCAACATTTAATTTTTGTGTGAAACCCTTTAAATATTTTTTTTTTTTTCTAGCCTGGTGACTGGGAAAAGTCAAGACAGTGGGTGCTCTGTAAATTTTGAGTGATTATGATGGAAAGATCTTCCCTGTGGATCAATAATGTTTATGTAATGTGAGTTACAAATAACCATTTGTTGTTTAAACCTACCTCTGTACAGGGTGGTAGATATAATCAAGATGATAAACACATCAGACATCCAAGCAACATACCATTCAGTTATAGGACATGCAGATTCATTCACTCAGTACACTTGTGTATAAGCAGACACTGTGCTAGTCTCTAATTTACAAAGTTCAGAAATAAATAGTGGCTCTTCTCAGGCAACTCAATAGTTTGGTGAGAGATATATGAGTAAACAAATACATTCAACCTAACATGGAAAGAAATAAAAACCCCTGCTTGCAAAAATGCTGTGGGAACAGATTAGGGAACAGTTAGTAGCTTTTGAGCCAGAGATAAGGGAAATCCTCCCAGAGAAAGTGGCATTTGAATTGTATCTTGAAAGATGAGTAAGTTTTGCCAGGTGAACGTAAGTGGGATAAGAAGTATTCTGGGCAAAGGGATAATTCTCTGTGACAGGTATGAAAGATCATATACTTAAAGGTTAGTTTTTTTATTCTCTTTGCAGTCTTCTGAACAGTTTTATAATTCAAAGCTAGTGTTCATATTAATACTTTGATTGACTTGAAAGATAAACTACTTGTTGGCATATATATTATATACAAAGTCTACCTTTATATACATGCTTACGGATCTATACCTAAAAGAAAGCAATTAATTTTTTGTGACACTCAAGTGACATGGACTTGTATGGTACACTCATGTGTCTCTCTCCCTACTATTACTGTAAGCTCTACAGTATCAGGTAAGACTCTCCATTTTGTTCAACCTTAAATGAATTGCCATTTATCTGCACAGCGCTAGTCCATAGTAAATGCACAATAACTGTTGAATGTATAAGCATTCTTGATCTTTGATGAAATATGTCATCTGGTATCACTATTACTTTATGTAATCTTTGAAACTCTTCCAGCCTTTCACTTTGGTTGAATTTTTGAAACATATATCTTACATTTTAATTTCTTTACCCAACCTGTTGAATTACTTTTCCTTCAAAATAGTTCTTCAATGAATTCTTCTCATTGAATGTGAAACTAGGTGAGGAATCTAGAAGTGTTAATTATGATATAGTAGACATATGGTCTTTTTGAGTGCTTAGTTTGTATTGAATTTAACAAATGGATACACAAAAATGAAGTTTGAAAGCAAAGAAATGATCAAGTACTCACAACTGTGTATCCGTCTCCAAGGGATCTTCTTGACCCAGAGATTAAACCCAGGTCTCCTGCATTGCAGCAGATTCTTTACTGTCTGAGCCACCAGGGAAGACTGTGTATTTCTTACACTCTCTTTTATCTTAACTAAATTTTAATCAAATTTCTTTTTTCTCCATGAGTTCTTATATTTTGGCTTCCCCCAAATCTGAACAAATGTGAAATATTCCCCCTTAACAGTATGTGATACTTAATTTTATTCATCAACTTGGCTGCCAGTGATACCCAGATATTTGGTTAAATGTTATGTTGGGTATTTCTGTGAAAGTGTTTTTTGAATGAGATTAACATTTAAATTAGCAGATTGAGTAAAGCAGATGACCCTCCATAATGCAAGTGAACCTCATCTAATCAGTGAAGCCTTAAGACTGGTCTTCCCAGGACAAGAAGACATCCTGCCATACAGTTGTCCTTGTACTCAAACTGCCATTGTTCCCTGGATCTCCATTCTGCCTGGCTTACCTGGAAGATTTTAGGCTTATCAAGACTCTACAATCACAAGAAAATTGTCTTTCTATATATACATATCCCGTTGTTTTTTTTTTTTTTTTTTTCTAGAGAACCGTGACAGGTACACAAAGCATCCATAGAATTAAAGTAGGCAAACCACAGTTAGAAACATTTTTTTGTCAGACCACTTTAAACATGTTCTGTGCTCACTCTCAGTTCTTTGACTAATTTCCCATCAGAAGTTTCTGCTGGCCCTGATGATCCCTCCATATATGAGAAAAGCATTTTTCTGTTTGATTTTGAGAGGCACTTGAAGATCCTGAGGTTGGAATGTTCTCCTGATTGCAGTAGTCTTTTTACAAAAAAATGTCATCTTACCTAAGTTTGAATTTGTTTTTATTTGACATAGGGAACCATTAAGGAAGAACAGGAAGATTCAGATATAACAATAGAAATGTGTTTAAGTCAGGTATAGATATAAATGAACACCACCAACAAAAGGTAAAAAAAATTGAAGATGAAAATACAAAGGAATGTAAGATATGCACAAAGAATAAGACAATAAATAAAATGATGAAAACAGCTTAGATAAAGAAGTTAAAATAGTTGTTTCTTGGTTGCTAAAGTATACATTTTTGTTCAGTAAATAAGCATGATATATTTTCAGTGAAAGCTACCCAAAGGAAATAGGTGTTTATATTTAGAAAATTGTTCTTGAGATTGTTAACTGAGTATATTTGTAGTTCTCTTTTTAATAGAAATTGATGGTAATAGAATCATTAATCTATTGGTTATTATCTTAATTTTAGTATCCTCAATGGAATTACAGTGATATTCTCTTAATCATGAAGGAAATAATTTTGGCATCAGTATTCTATACTTAAAATAGAAAAAAAAAAAACCTAAAGAAAATCCTTTTTCTCTTCTGCCCCTCTCAGCAACATATCTCAATTTTTTTAGACAAAAAATTTAAAAAAACACATTTTTGTATAATGTGTCTATATTCTATGTTACAGATTGTAAGCAGAATGGAGGAAAAGATGACAATAAAATAATTGTGCAAAATCTAGGAAGAGGCTTCTCTCTAGTATATAAACTGAGTGACTTTCTAGGCCATAGCTATCCTACCACTCATGTACCCACCTATCAGTGGGCATTACTCATGTGGGAATGGATGCATCCCAGCTAGGAATTCCATGCTTAAATTGCCCTCAATAGAATGCTTGATTTGAACTTAATGACAATCTTTGCTAAGGCCATTTCAAGAATATAGTAAAAGGAAAGTGCAGTGTTAAAACTCATTAATTAGTTTTCTTGTGTATTTCAGTAAGGGCAAAATGTCAGACACATAGTAATTAGAAGAGAGTTTTAATTTTTCATTAACTCTAATTAATGTTGACTCTTCATGTTTCATTAACATTATTTCTGCTGGCTAGGGAATTTAGCAAAAGTACAGGAAGGATCATCAGTCTACACTGGATAACTTATCGTGGGTGTGGGAGGGGAGATGGATCTTTGAAATATGTTTATGCTGGAATCAAGTGAAGTTCAATTACTTTAACCACAGAAAAATTGTAAGGGCAGGAGAAAACTTGGGAAGCAGTTGTCTCATGATCTTCATTGTTAGGGAATCATTTCTATCATTTTAAAAAGTATCTAGTTAATGCCCTGTACTTACTGAAGACCTCAACATTTCTTATCTTCAAAGCCACAGCTATAGGATAACACATGTGCTTAATGGAAGTTTCTGTAGTTATGGTCAGTGTCTTTTTTTTTTTTTTTTGTCAGTGTTTTCTTTATCAAGCATAAGTGAACGTTTCCAGTATTCTTCTTTCAACACAAAGGAGAAGGTTGATCCTTCATTCTCCTTCAGTTGCTGCTGCAGCTACACTGGGCTGCATGGTTCCTGTAAAAGTTGAAAGACAGCATTCCAAAGAGATGGAAATTTCCAGAATCTAGGGGAACAAAGAACTTCTTTTGAATAAGTTAATAGCTAAGATTTAAGGAGCTTTTACAGTATCCCAGACATTGTTTTACATGCTTTACATGAATAATTAATTTGATTACCACAACATCCAATCCAGTGAGGTAGGTACTACTTTTACACTCAATTTACATATGAGAAAACCAATGGATAGTTTGAAGAAAGTCACCCAAAGGTTACAAGGGTATTTTTTGTGAGAATCAATATTCAAATCTAGTGGTTGACACCAGAGCACATGTTCCTAACTCCTATACTTGTTGATAAATGCAAACTGTGAGTAAATACTTGGGTTTAGAGTAGTAGGCCTAGCAGAATGGGCTGGTTTATTTAACTAAATCATTTTGGAGATGGTTTCTTTGAGGTAAAAAAATGGGAAAGAGAAAGATGTAGCTTGCTGGGCTAGAGAAGAAGTGATTCTCCATGCATGTGAAAAATTAATCAAAATTAGTAAAAGGCAAGCAAAAAAGCTAGATACAGGAGATAGCAAGAGAGATTTTGGATGTAGGTAAGTCTTTGAACTTGAATTAATTTTTATCAAATGAAATAGTCTTTGTATATCTTTGTAATGAAAATAGAGCTGGTAACTTTGCCAAAATGCATGGCATCCCCATGCAGGAAATTTCAGTTCGGTTCAGTCGCTCAGTCACGTCCGACTCTTTGCGACCCCGTGAGCCGCAGCACGCCAGGCTTCCCTGTCCATCACCAATTCCTGGAGTTCACCCAAACTCATGTTCATTGAGTCGGTGATGACATCCAGCCATCTCATCCTCTGTCGTCCCTTTATCCTCCTGCCCTCAATCTTTCCCAGCATCAGGGTCTTCTCAAATGAGTCAGCTCTTCACATCAGGTGGCCAAAGTATTGGAGTTTCAGGTTCAACATCAGTCCTTCCAATGAATACCCAGGGCTGATCTCCTTTAGGATGGACTGGTTGAATCTCCTTGCAGTCCAAGGGGCTCTCAAGAGTCTTCTCCAACACCACAGTTCAAAAGCATCAATTCTTCAGTACTCAGCTTTCTTCATAGTCCAACTCTTATATCCATACATGACTACTGGAAAAACCATAGCCTTGACTAGATGGACCTTTGTTGGCAAAGTAATGTCTCTGCTTTTTAATACGCTATCTAGGTTGGTCATAAGTTTCCTTCCAAGGAGTAAGCATCTTTTAATTTCATGGCTGCAGTCACCATCTGCAGTGATTTTGGAGCCCCCACCCCCCCCCAAATAAAGTCAGCCACTGTTTCCACTGTTTCCCCATCCATTTGTCATGAAGTGATGGGACCAGATGCCATGATCTTACTTTTCTGAATGTTGAGCTTTAAGACAACTTCTTGACTCTCCTCTTTCACTTTCATCAAGAGTCTCTTTAGTTCTTCTTCACTTTCTGCCATAGGAAAGGCAGTGACTAAAACATTAAGGTCAGTCGGCCTGGGATTTATTCTAGATTTCATCACTTATTAGCTGTATGAACTTCAGAAATGAGGTGAGTTGTACTTCCTTAGTAAAATAGTGATAATAGTAGTACCTACCTCATGGGCTATTGCAGAATGAGAATTTTTTTTAAAGAAGATAGCAAACACTCCGTAGATGGAAATTGTTGTGAAGAAAGGAGGAGGGAGTAAAAGAGGGAGAGAAAGAGGCTTATACTATTAACGCTATCTTAATTTAGGTTGTAATACACCATGGCTGTAGATAACTAAACTCTTCCTAAAAGAAAAAATATTAAGAATTGTAAAGGCTGTAATTTTTGAATGGTATACATTCATCCTTTGTCACATATAAGACAACTTCCAAGCATTCTTCATTTTCAGGTAGTTATATTCAAATATCTGCTTCTCTGGTAGCTCAGACTGTAAAGAATTTGCCTGTAATGAAGGAGAACCAGGTTCAATCCCTAGGTTGGGGAGTTTCCTGGAGCAGGGAATGGCTACCCACTCCAGTATTCTTGCCTGGAGAATCCCATGGACACAGAAGCCTGGTGGGCTCCAGTCCATGGGGTTACAGAGTTGGACATGACTGAATGACTAACATATTTGAATATGAATTGAAATATACTTCTTCAGTTGAAGATGCATCCCATAATTTATACAACGCATGAGGTATTACCATCTGTGTAACTAGTTTTTCTTTCCTCTCAAAATTAGCATGTCACTTAGTAGTTATTTATACTATGATTTATTGTGATAAAAGATAAGCCAATTTAATGTGACAGACAATATGTGAATTTTCTTTTTAAATGAGCTCAGGTCTAATTTATTTAAAGATTAAATGACAAAGTAAGGGAGACTTTAAGATATTTTCATTTTTATTCTTTTTTTCCTATAGCTTTGAGCTGTATTTCATTTACAATAAAATTCACCCATTTAAAATGTACAGTTTAGTGCTTTTTAGGTTATCACAATTTATTCTTATAACATTTTTGCTGATTCCAAAATAGATTCCATACTCCTTAGCCATCACCCACCAATCCCCATCCTCTGTGGATTACCTATTTTGGACATTTTGTGTCACATTATATGTGGTCCTTTGCCACTAACTTCTTTCTCATTTAGCATGCTTTCAAGGCTAATCCATGTTGTAGCATATATCCATACTTCATTTCTTGTTAGATTAATAATATTCCTTTGTATGGCTATGACACATTTTATTAATTTATCAACTGTTGAACATTTGGATGATTTCCACATTTTGGCCATTATTAATACTACTAGGAATATTCTTGTACAAGTGAGTGTATATATGTTTTTACATCTTGGGTATATACCTGGAAGTAGGATTTCTGGGTCATATAATAACTGCATCTGTTTAACGTTTTCATGAAGTACCAGGCATTTTTTCAAAATGACTGTACCATTTTACACTCTCATCAGCGATGTATGAAGGAAGCATTTTTCTATGTCTTTGCCAACACTTGTTTTCTGTCTCTTTGTTTCCAAACATTCTAGAAGGTATGAAGTAATAGCAAATTGGTTTTCATTTTAATTTTCCTGAGGACTTGTGATATTGAGCGTTTTTTCATGTGCTTATTGGCTATTTTTATGCTCTTTTTGGAGACATGCCTATTTAGATACTTTGATCATTTGGGGGATTATTTGTCTTTTTATTACTTTATATTCTTTTATTATTGAATACATATTCTTGATACTTATTAGTAATATTATTTGCAAACATTTTCTCCCATTATGTGGGTTGTCTTTTAATATTCCTGATAATGTCTTTTGAAGCACAAAAGGGTTTTAGATTTGATGAAATTCAAGTTGTCTAATTTTTCTTTTGTGCCTTTAACTTTTTGATAAAACCATTGCATAATGCTAGGTCATGAAGATTTACTCCTTTGTTTTCTTCTAAGAATTTTAGAGTTTTACCTCATATGTGTATGTCTCTGATCCACTTTGCTAATGTTTGTGCATGTTGTGAGACAGAGATCTAATGTTACTGGTTTTTTGCAAGATAACCAATTGTCCGAGTATCATTGTTAAGAGGACTATTCATTTTCCTCTTAGATAGTCTTGGCACCCTCACTGAAAATCAGTTGATCATAGATGTATAGTAATACATTGATCTATGTATCTATCCTATGCCAGCACCACAGTTTCTTGATTACTATAACTTTATAATAAGTTTTAAAATTGTGAAGTGTGAGTACTCAGCTTGTTCTTTTTCAAGATTGTTTTGGCTATAGGTACATTTGGCTCTAGGGTTCAACCCCTGGTTCAGGAAGATCACCTGGAGAAGGAAAAGGCAACCCACTCCAGTATTCTTGCCTAGAAAATCTCATAGACAGGAGCCTGGCGGGCTACAGTCTATGGGGTCACAGGAGTTGGACACAACTTAGCAACTAAACCACCATCACATTCACTTTTAAACTGAAAAACATAAAGCACAAGAAACTTATGCATTTCTAAATGAATACAAAGATACCTATAGGTACTGTGGATTGTTTCTGGTTTTCCAACTTGTTATAGTGCATACCATTGATTAATAAAGTATTTGCTATTGAATCAAATCCTTATAATAGGAAATAACTAAATTGATGCATTTTAACAGAATATAATTGTTTTAGGCTGAGCTGCTAAAACAAAATACCACAGACTGGGTGGCTTAAACAATGGACATTTGTTTCTCACATTCTAGAGGCTGGGAAATTTGAGACCAGGGTACCAGCATGATTAGTTTCTATTGAGAACTCTCTTACTAGCTTGCAGACAACAGGCAGTTTTCTTGCTGTGTCCTCTAATACAGCCAGGTGGAGAGTACAGTGCATGATAGGAGGTGAAGTGGAGGCTTGGAGGAGAATGAGGGGAGAGAGTAGGAGAATCTAAGATGTTTCTTTTGGTTGCAGTTTGCTTGCTATGCTGGATGTTCTTCTAGGATGATCATCTGATTTCTAACCTCCAATAAGAGGAGAGTAAATCATAATAATTTATTGAGCACGTGAACTCTGAAATCAGAGAAAAGCTATTGGAGTAAAGGCTCTGCCTCTTTCCACTGTGATACTGGGTAAGGCCTTTAACCTTTCTGATACCATGCACCCTCATTTGTAAGGTAGGATTAATAATAATAATACTTTACTTATAGGACCGTTGTAACAATTACCTTGCTAAATCATGTAAAACCCATAGTATAGGGCCTGATCTATAATAAATGTGCAATAAAGTCTGACTGTTGTAATTTATTATAACATAAAATTTATTAGATTTAGTGAAAATTATCCATTTATGTAGCTTAAAAAGTAACAACCAGAATTCTAAATTTGAAATTCCTTTTTGTGAAGGGTAAGCTGAATAAGAAGTCATATATGCACTCATAATTTTTCATTCAAAATATTCAGTACTGCTTAAAAAAAAGATACACACACAGGGTTTTGCTTTCCCTATTCTCCTCTCTTGACAGATTTTTCTCTAAGAAGGTAGCTGACCATGGAAACCAATTAATCTCTCTCCTGAGGCAAAGCAATCATTTGCAAAAGAATGCACTCAAGGGCCAGCTCCAAATGCTCCAGAGGAGCCAGAGGGGACAAGGCTGCTTTTTCTTTGATTTTCAAGACTGATGAAAACTGTTATTTAGGAAGCACAGGCATGTGTATATGTTTGTGCATGCATGTGTGTGTGTAGTGGGAAGGTACATAATTCAGGCATTACTACAAACTTTTCCTGAAGCATTATGTGGGGTATGAGAACTTGTCTAGACACAGATATGTATTCGTCATGCATTTCACATCTTCCTTCATGTTCATAGACCTTTTATTCCTCCTGGTTTCCCCATGCCTGGCATGCAGTACAGCACATAATAAGTAGAAAACATGCATAATTATGCAGAAATAGTTTGCTGTCTAAGGTGGTTCAGAGCATGGATTTTAGAGTCAGATAAGAATGCAATCCCAGCTCTACTATTTACTGGCTCTGTGATCTAAGGTAAATTATTAGAGTCTGAGTTGCTTTACTTGTAAAACTCAATTAATATATAAACCATGTTTTGAAGCTTCAGTGAGGCAGTGTGGGCAAAGTAGCTAACAAAATTCTTGGCATGTTATAATCACTCTGTGACCAATAGTTATAGGAACTAAAAAATGTTTGTCAGTTGAATGAATGCTCATAGTCATTTGTAGTTGTTTGGTTGCTCAGTCGAGCCTGACCCTTTGTGACCCCTAGACAGCAGCATGCAGGGCTTTGCTGTCTTTCACCATCTCCTGGAACTTGCTTAAACTCTTATCCACTGAGTCAGTGATGCCATTTAGCCATTTCATCCACTGTTGACCCTTCCTTCTCCTGCCTTCAATTTTTCCCCGCATCAGGGTCTCTTATAATAAGTCGACTCTTTGCATCAGGCAGCCAAAAAATTGGAGATTCAGTTTCAGCATCAGTTCTTCTAATGAATAGTCAGGGTTGATTTCCTTTAGGATTGACTGGTTTGGTCTCATTGCAGTCCAAGGGACTCTCAAGAGTAATCTCCAACACCACAGTTCTAAAGCATCAATTATTCGGCGTTCAGACTTCTTTATTGTCCAACTCTCATATCCATACATGACTACTGGAAAAACCATAGCTTTGACTCTACAGACCCTTGTCAGCAAAGTATTGTCACTGCTTTTTAATGCGATGTCTGGGCTTGTCATAGCTTTTCTTCCAAGGAGCAAGTGTCTTTGATTTCCATGACTGCACTCACCATCTGCAGTGATTTCTGGAGTCCAAGAAAATAGTCGGTCACTGTTCCCACTGTTTCCCCATCTACTTGCATGAAGTAATGGGATGGAATGCCAGGATCTTCATTTTTTGAATGTTGGGTTTCAAGCCAGCTTTTTCACTCTCCTCTTTCACCTTCATCAAAAGGCTTTTTAGTTCCTCTCTGCTTTCTGCCATAAGGGTGGTGTCATCTGCATATCTGGGGTTATTGATATTTCTGCTGGAAATCTTGATTCAAGCTTGTGCTTCATTCAGTCTGGCATTTCGCATGATGTACTCGGCATATAAGACAATTAAGCACAGTGATGATATACAACCTTGACATACTCCTTTCTCTATTTGGAACCAGTTCCATGTTCAATTCTAACTTTTGCTTCTTGACCTGTATACAGGTTTTGCAGGGGGCAGGTAAGGTGGTTTGGTTTTCCATCTCTTTAAGAATTTTCCACAGTTTGTTGCGATCCACACAGTCAAAGGTTTTAGTGTAGTCAATGAAGTAGGTGTAGATGTGTTTCTGGAATTCTCTTGCTTTTTCTGTGATCCAACAGATGTTGGCAATTTGATCTCCGGTTCCTCTGCCTTTTCAGAATCCAGTTTGGACATCTGGGAGTTCGTGTTTCATGTACTGTTGAAGCCTGGCTTGAAGAATTTTGAACATTATTTTGTTAGCATGTGAAATGAGCGCAATTGTGTGGTAGTTTGAACATACTTTGGCATAGTCCTTCTTTGGGATTGGAAAACTGACCTTTTCCAGTCCTGTGGCCACTGCTGAGTTTTCCAAGTTTGCTGGAATATTGAGTGCAACACTTTAACAACATCATCTTTTAGGATTTGTAATAGCTCACCTGGAATTCCATCACCTCTACTAGCTTTGTTCGCCATGATGGTTCCTAAGGCCCACTTGACTTTGCACTCCAGGATGTCTGACTCTAGGTGAGTGATCACACCATCATGCTTGTCTAGGTAATTAAGAACTTTTCTGTATAGTACTGATGTGTATATTTGCCACCTCTTTTTAATATCTTCAGTTTCTGTTAAGTCCATACCATTTCTGTCTTTTTGTGCCCATCTGTGCATGAAATGTTCCCTTCATATTTCTAATTTTCTTGAAGAGATCTCTAATCTTTTGCATTCTATTGTTTTCCTCTATTTCTTTGCATTGTTCACTTAGGAAGGCTTTCTTATTTCTCCTTGCTATTCTATATAACTCTGCTTTCAGATAGGTATATGTTTCCTTTTTTCCTTTGCCTTTTGCTTGTCTTCTTTTCTCAGCTATTTGTCAGGCCTCCTCAGACAACTGTTTTTCCTTTTTGCCTTTCTTTTACTTGGGGATGGTTATCCTTTACTTGGGGATCACCACCTCCTGTATAATATCACAGACCTCTGTCAATAGTTTTTCAGGTCTATCAGATCTAATCCCTTGAATTTATTTGTCATTTCTACTGTATTATCATATGGGATTTGATTTAGGTCATACCCGAATGGCCTAGTGGTTTTCCCTACTTTCTTCAACTTAAGCCTGAATTTTGCAATAAGGAGTTCATGATATGAGCCACAGTCAGCTCCTGGTGTTGTTTTTGCTGACTGTATAGTGCTTCTCCATCTTTGGCTGCAAAGAATATAATCAATCTGATTTCAGTATTGACCATGTGGTGATGTCCATGTAAAGAGCCATCTCATGTATTGTTGGAAAAGGGTGTTTGCTATGAGCAGTGTGTTCTCTTGGTAAAACTCTGTTAACCTTTACCATGCTTCATTTTGTACTCCAATGCCAAACTTGCCTGTTACTCCAGGTATCTCTTGACTTACTGCTTATGCATTCTAATCCCTGATGAGAACCCCCCAGGGAAACAGACTCTTGGAAGGCACAACAAATCCTTGTGTGCAACCAGGACCCAGGAAAAAGAAGCAGTGACCCAATAAGAGCCTTAGCCAGACTTGCCTGTGAATGTCTGGGAGTCTCTGGTGGAGGTGTAGGTCAACAGTGGCCTGCTGTGGGTCAGGGGCACAGTCTGGGAGCTGTGCAGTACTGGCATAAGTTATTTTGAATGAAGTTGCCAAACTACAGTGAGGTAATACAGCCCCACCCATCAGCAGAAAATTAGATTAAAGGTTTACTGAGCATGGCTCTGCCCACCAGAGCAAGACCCAGTTTTACCCACAGCCAGTCCCTCACACCTGGAAGCTTCCACAAGCCTCTTATCCTCATCCATCAGAGGGTGAATGAAAACCAAAACCACAGAAAACTAACCAAACTGATCACATAGACCACCATCTTGCCTAACAATGTAACTATGAGCCATGCTATGTAGGGTCACCCAAGACAGATGGGTCATGGTGGAGAGTTCTGACAAAACATGGTCCACTGAGGAAGGGAATGACAAATGACTTCAGCATTCTTGCCTTGAGAACCCCATGAACAGTATGAAAAGAAAAAAAGTTATGACACTGAAAGATGCAATCCCCAGGTTGTTAGGTGCCCAATACACTACTAGAGAAGAGCAGAGAAATAGCTCCAAAAGGAATGAAGAGGATGAGCCAAAGTGGAAACAATGCCCGGCTGTGCATATGTATGGTGTTGAAAGTAAAGTCTGGTGCTGTAAGAACAATACTGCATAGGAACCTGGAATGTTAGTTTCTTGAATCAAGGTAAATTGGAAGTTGTCAAATAAGAAATGGCAAGAGTGAATATCAACATTTTGGGAATCAGTGAGGTAAATGGACTGGAATGGGCAAATTTAATTCATATGCCCATTATATCTACTACTGTGGGCCAAAATCCCTTAGAAGAAATGGAGTAGCCCTCATAGTCAACAAAAGAGTCTGAAATGAAGTACTTGGGTGCAATCTCAAAAACGACAGAATGATCTCTGTTCACTTCCAAGGCAAACATAGTCATTTACTAATCATTTATTATAGGATTGATTTATTCAATATATATTAAAATTATCTATGTGCCATTATGCTAAACATCAGAATACAAAGATAAGACACAGTCTCTATCCTTAGTGGACTCCCAGTAGAATGTAACAAGGTAAAGCTACTAAAATCTATAATATTTAAGAAGTTATGTGGCAGAAGTCTATATAAAGGCACTAAAGGGGCCCATATGTGGACCTTAGGGTACAGTTGAACTCGACTGAAATAACTGTAATTTTGCTAACATTTCACTAAGAAAAATTTCAACCATAGAAGAAAAACCTAAAAGAATTACACAATAAGCATCTATATATCAGTCACCTATAATCCCCAAGTAATATGTTATCACATATCTAAAACTCTACCCACCTATCAAAACTCTATCAATCTTTCAAATTTTTAATGCATTTCAAAGTTCAATGCAGATAGTGTCCTTTACTGTCAGAAAGCTTATTATTAACTAAAGTTCAATATTTATGTTCTATTATAAGAGGCTGATTTTGTATATTGAAATGGGCACATTTTAAGTAGATTTCTGGAGGATTTTTGACAGAATATAACACCTATGTAACCCAACATTTGTCAAGATCTAGAATGTTACTATCACCCCAGAAAATTCCTTTAGACCCCTTCCCATAACTAACCCTTCATCTCCCAACCCCAGATATTTTGCACTGTAAATAAGCTTAGCTTTTGAGGATTTCATATATAAAATAATAGTTAAAAAAAAAGAAAGTATAGTATGCATTCTTTTATGTAAGACTTCTTTCACTCAGTAACATTTTTGAGGTAGGTCCATTTTTTTTTTCTGACATTCATCCAAGTTGCAGTAAGCCTCAGTAGTAAATTAATTTTTAAAAGTTATTATTAAAAACAGAAACCAACACACACTCAAAAATAGCCTTTCTAAAATGTGGAAAAAAAAAAACCTGTAAATGCCAGTTCAAATAACACAGTAACTATAAAGTACTAATGTTTTCTTTATATTTCAACCATTTTTGGAAATATAAGCAGGGTGATTAAAGAAAAAATGAAATTTTAAAAAAGCACACATGAAGTTTACAGTCTTAACCATTTTTAAGTTTATAGTTTGATAGTGTTGTGTTAAGTATGGGCTACCCTAGTAGCTCAGTGGTAAAGAATCTGCCTGAAATGCATGGGATGCAGGTTTGATCCATGGGTCGGGAAGATTCCCAAAGGAGGAAATGGCACACCCTTCAGTATTCTTTCCTGGGCAATCCATGGACAGGTGAGCCTGGTGGGCTACAGTCCATGGGGTCACAAAAATTCTGACACAACTTAGTGACTTAACAAGAATGTGTTAAATATATTCTAATTGTACAGAAACACATCTCCCAGACTTTTTCATATAGCAAAATTGAAACTACATCCATTAAACAACTCCTCATTTCCCCCTGCCCCAAGTCACTGGTGACCACCAGCAACAAATTCATACAATTTTATTACTTTGAATAATTTATATAAATGGAACCATGTAGTATCTGTCTTTTTGAGACTGATTTATTTCATTCACACAATGTTCTCAAGGTTCATCAGTGTTGTAGCATATGACAGGGTTTCCTTCCATTTTAAGGCTGAATTATAGTCCATTGTTTGTATACACCACATCCATCTATGCATACTTGGATTGCTTCTTTTTGGCTATTGCAAATATTGCTGATATGGACATGGTTATGCCAATCTCTCTTTGAGATACTGGGTTTTAATTATTTCAGATATATAACCAGAAGTATGATTGCTGATAATTCTCTTTAATTTTTTGAAGAGCTGTCACATTTTTCCCCAAAGTGACTGCATCATTTTATGTTCTTACCAATAGTGCACTGTGTTCCAGTTTCTCTAGTGGTATCCTCACCAATGCTTGTTACTTTCTGTTTTTGTTTTTTTGATAGTAGCCATCCTAATGTGACTGAAGTGATATATCATTGTGGTTTTGATTTGCGTTTCCCTAGTGACTAATGATGTTGATCATCTTTTCATATGCTTATTGGCCATTTGTATGTAATATTTGAAAAAATGCCTATTTAAGTCCTTTGCTCAGTTTTTTCTTGGGTTGTTTGCTTTTTTGTGTGGTTGAGTTGTAGGAACTCTTTATATATTCTGGATATTAACACCTAATGATATAGGTGGTTGGAAAACACTTTCTTCACTTTCATAGGTTGCATCTTCAAACTATGTTGATTATGTCCTTTGATGCACAAAGATTTTTGTTTTATATAGTTCTATGTATCTATTTCTTTTTTATTTTGTTGCCTGTGTTTTTGATGTCATATTTAAGAATATATTGCCAAATCTAAATCCAATGTCATAAAACTTTTACCCTGTGTTTTCATTTCGTAGTTGTTTTTTTTTTTTTTTTTCCAGTCTTTGATCAACTTTGAAATACTTTTTGTGTATGATATAAGGTTAGGGCCCAAAATAATTATTTTGCATTTGGATGTCAGTTGTTCCAGCATCGTTTGTTGATGAGACTGCCCTTTCCCTATTGAGTGATCTTGGTGATTAAATGATATATGGTGAACATTTCACCATATATGTGACAGTTTATTTCTGGGCTGTCAGTTCTATTCCATGGTCTGTATGCCTGTCTTTACATCAATACAACATTGTTTTGATGACTAACTTTGTAATAATTTTTGAGATCAGAAGTATGAGACCTCCAACTTTGTTCTTTTTCAAGGTAATTTTGGCTATTTGGAGCCCTTTGATTTTAGATATGCATTTTAGGATGGAGTTTTGTATTTCTGCAAAATATCATTGGAACTTTGATAGGGATTGCATTGAATCTGTAGACTGCTTTTGGCAGTATTTACTTTTTAACAATATTGAGTCTTTCAATCCATAAACATGAAATGTCTTCTCATTTATTTGAGTCTTCTTTAATTTCTTAAAGTAGTGTTTTGTGGTTTTTAGTGTACAAGGGTGTTAAATTTTGTCTTTCTTTCTAGGTTAAATTTATTGTTAGGTAGTTTATTAATATTATTATAAATGGAATTTTTTATTCATTTCCTTTTTAGCTTATTTATTGTTAGTATATAGAGACACAACTAGCATTTATGTGTTGATTTTGTAGCCTGCAACTTTGCTCTGAGTTTTTTGATTAGTTCTAACAGGTTATTTTTTTTAATGGAATCCTTAGAATTTTCCACATATAAGATTATGTTTTACCTGTAAGAACATCAAGAATAAAGTTAAAATAAGAATTTAGTCTTTTCTTATAAGTCTTTACCTCCTTGACTGTTATATTAAGAGAGAAAAGAGGAGGGAGGGAGGGATGGTGGGTCTATGTCACATCTTTAAACACAAAATATATAAAATTAATCTTATAAAAAGATTATGTCATCTGTAAACAAACATAATTTACTTTTTCTTTTCCAATTTGGATGCTTTTTATTTTTTTCTTTATTTGTTTGCTCTAGTTAGGTCTTCCAGTACTATGTTGAATAGAAATGTTAAAACCAGGCATCCTTTTGTAGTTCCTGATCCTAAAGGAAAATCTTTCAAGTCTTTTAACATTTAGTATGATGTTAACTGTGCAATTTTTATATGTGATCTTTATTATGCTGTGGTAGTTTATATAGTTAGTTTGTTGAATGCTTTTTATTATGAAAGGGTATTAAATTTTGTCAAATGTTTTTGTATTAATAATGCTTATTATTTTAATACTATATTAATAATAAGATTTATTATTTATTACTATTATCCCTTATATACATATATTACAGTTTATCTTATCATTCTCCTATTGATGGGTACCTGGGTTTTTCTAGTATTTGGCTACCATGAACAAGTGGTCATGTTTTAAACCAGCAAGATTCAAACCAAATAGCCTCATCTGCTCTCTGTTTTCAGTGCCATTCATCATTGTATTTGTTGGGTTTCTTACCGGCTTATACATGACACTTGGATGTCAGTGGACTATGTTCCCTCCAACTAGCATTTAAAACCTTCCAAAATGTGAATCCACCTAGCTTTGTGTTTTTTTCCTCCATAATAACAACATTATGTTGTTGCTATGCCATGGTTTTGCTAGCCCCTAAATAAGGTAAACCAATTTCTTATTTCACTCATGCTTTCTTTTGTAATAATCATAACAAACAATAACAACAGTAACACTGTTTTTCTTCTGTCTGTTTTAAAAATCCATTCCTGCTGGTGAACATATTGGAAGTCTGTATGTGCCTCTTATCTCTCTAAAGATTGTTTTATTCATAACTCAGTAGAGAATAACATATAGCATCTATGGGTACTTTTGGGCAGCAATATTTGTTGCTCATTCATTTGTTTCTGTGTTGTCCTTTTATTTTTTTTTCCATTTATTTTTATTAGTTGGAGGCTAATTACTTTACAATATTATAGTGTTTTTTGCCATACATTGACATGAATCAGCCATGGATTTACATGTGTTGTCCTTTTAATCTATCCCCACTGAGTACTTCTATGTGTCTGGGCATAAAATGGTGGCTAAGACTGAGCTCATGTCCTGAACTTATATTCTAGTGAGGGAGACCTACATCAATCTAAAAAGTCTAGGAATTTATAGTTAAAAACTGAGCCAATAACAAGGAAAATATAAGGAACTATGATAATATACAAGGGGACATGATCTTTTCTTCAAGGGAAGGAGAAGCAAGACAGATTTCCCCAAAGAATTGACATTTCAGATAAAATTTTAATATTGAGTAGAAATTAAGTAGAAATTGGGAAGGGAGTATGGCAAGGCTGTATGTTGTCATCATGCTTATATAATTTATATGCAGAGTTCATCATGCAAAATTCCAGGCTGGATGAAGTTCAAGCTTGAATCAAGATTGCTGGGAGAAATATAAATAACCTCAGATTACAGATGGCACCACCCTAATGGTGAAAAGTGAAGAGGAGCTTAGGAACCCCTTGATGAAAGTGAAAGAGGAGAGTGAAAAAGCTGGCTTAAAACTCAACATTCCAAAAGCTAAGATCATGGCATCTTGTCCCATCACTTCACGGCAGATAGATGTGGAAAAAATGGAAACAGTAACAGAGTTTAGTTTCTTGGGCTCCAAAATCACTGCAGATGGTGACTACAGCCGTGAAATTAAAAGACACTTGCTCCTTGAAAGAAAAGCAATGACCAACCTAGACAGCATATTGAAAAGCAGAGACATCAATTTTCACTCAAAGGTCCATATAGTCAAAGTTGTGGTTCTTCCAGTAGTCATGTAAGGATGTGAGAGTTGGACCATAAAGAAGGCTGAACGCCAAAGAATTGACGCTTTCAAACTGTGATGCTGGAGAAGACTCTTGAGCGTCCGTGGACAGCAAGGAGATCAAAGCAGTCAGTCCTAAAGGAAATCAGCCCTGAATATTCCTTGGAAGGACCGAAGCTGAAACTCCAGTACTTTGGCCACCTGATGCGAACAGCCAGCTCATTGGTTAAGACTCTGATGCTGGTAAAGATTGAAGGCAGGAAGAGAAGGGGGCGGCAGTGGGTGAAATGGTTGAATGGCATAGTCAACTACATGGACACGAGTTTGAGCAAACTCAGGGAGATACTAAAGGTCAGGGAAGCCTGGCGCACTGCAGTCCATGGGGTCACAAAGAGTTGGACACGACTGAGTGACTGAACAATAAAAATTAAGCAGGTAAGTCAGGGGAAGGGTACAGAAATGTAATTTAGGCAGAAGTAACAGCATTTGCAAGATCCCTAAAACATGAGGGATCTTGAAGAGTGACAGTGACTATGTGGCTGGAGCACAGAGAACTGTGTGGAGAGTAGAAGGAAATTTGGATGGAGAGCTAGGCAGGATCTTGCAGGGCCTTCATAAGCCAGAGTAAGGATTTTGGTCTTTATCCTAAGAATTATTAGAAATCATTAAAGAATTTATGTTTTTAAACTATCACCTGGTTGTAATATTGGGGACAGATTGTAATGGAAAGATGCAGGCAGAAAAGTTAAGAGGCTGAGGCTGTGTTGTTGGCTGATGATGGTTCTTTGAACTTGGGTGCTGGAAGCAGGGATAGAGGTGAACAGTGTCAAGATTTATTTGGAAAGTAAAATCAGTGAAAATTGGTGGTGAGATATAGCTATCGACTGAGGGGCTGTTAAGGGTGATTTCTAGTGTTTTGGGTTATGTGGATGGGTGGTGATAGTGCCATTTGCTTCCACATATGGCAACTCCTCCCCCACTTACATGGACTTGCACACATGCTTGCACACCCAATCTCTGATGTCAGCAAACTGTATTCCAGGTATGCTATTTTGCTCTTAAGGTAGAGACATTGTGCAAAGGTAGTGTGTGGTTGTTAGGCTCCCAGTTATGTGAGTTGATCAACTGACTATATCGGCCTATTCCAAAGTCACTTTAGGAAAAATTGGAAAAAAGAACTCAGAGCACTCTTGAAACATCCCACCCTCACCTTCTCCCAGAGTCCACAAGTCTGTTCTATACATCTGAGTCTCTTTTTCTGTTTTGCATATAGGGTTATCGTTACCATCTTTCTAAATTCCATATATATGTGTTAGTATACTGTAATGGTCTTGAAACATGTATATTATCTAGGGTGAAACAGATCACCAGCCCAGGTTGGGTGCATGAGACAAGTGCTCGGGCCTGGTGCACTGGGAAGACCCAGAGGGATCGGGTGGAGAGGGAGGTGGGAGGGGGGACCAGGATGGGGAATACATGCAAATCCATGGCTAATTCATTTCAATGTATGACAAAAACTACTGTAATGATGTAAAGTAATTAGCCTCCAACTAATAAAAATAAATGGAAAAAAAAAAAAAAAGAACTCAGAGCACTATCTTAGGGCACACAAGAGGGATTTTTGAGTACTGTCACATACATAATACTTTAAAGACTTGCTTCTCTAGTGTGGCTCTAGAGAGCCTTGAGGAATATTCTAATGGTGTAATTCCTTGGGTATCTGAGCAATTTGGTAGCTATTCTACAGTTCAGCAGGGACTTTGTTATGCATGAAGTGCCTCTTAGTGGCTTCTGAAGGAAGTTGCCCAAGTGCTCATGGGAAAAGGAGTTTTATGATATGGAAGAGGTCAGTCATTTAATAGTAGCTGGACCTGAGGCTGCACTTGGAACTTGTGAAAGGTAGTGAATTGCAAACTGAAAGGAATTTAAGGAACTACTAGATATTAGGCTAAGGAAGCCCTTTAACTGCCTGAGTCCTGCTCTGTCACAGCAGGGATTACCTGCAGAGGAAGAAGAGATTGTGCAACCTGAAAAAGCTTATTAGATTTAATTATTAAATTCTAAATTAATATTCACATTGCATGATTCATCATCAAGCCTAGTACCTACAGAGACCTCCTTTGGCACTGCATCAATTTCACAAAAGTAACACTCTTCCTAACTGGAAATATGGTGTTATATTTCACTATGATTCTTACTTTCTTCTAGATTACTCTATCTTTGTCTAAGGGAACCCTTATGAGAGGAAAGATCATGACATTTCTGAAGAATCCATCTGCTCCCTACATTTTTTCCCTTGACAACCTGATTGCTTTCAAACTGATACTGAAACAATACAGTCATCCAGGTTTACCTAATGCCAGCCAGCCTCAGCATTGTTAACACAAGTCAAAAGATTATGAATCACAGTGGGAAATTTATTCATCTTTAAAAAAAAAAAAAAAGAGAATCTGCAATTCATATCAGGGCTAGAATCTCAAGTTTGCAAGCAGTCTTTGAAATTCTTATAATTCAAAATCAACACAGGCAGTAGTAATCAGCCAGGTACATTTGTTAGGTCCCCCAAGGTGTACAGGTGCTTAAGACAGGTTGGTTTAGGGACCTCTGAATCCAGAAAATTCCACAGGAATGGAAGGCTTCTTAACTAAAAGAGTTGCTTCCTTAAGCTTGTAGCTTATTGCCAGGAGGTTATGGAACATGGGATAGCACACAGAAGGGAAACTAATTGAGAGATGTAACCCCAATATTCATTGAATAGTCCCTTCCAGAACTGTCTATTTCCTTAGGAACAACTATCAGGAGAATTTAAGAATTATGAGTTTGGACTTGATAAGTGTTTGTCTTACTCACTGTACATTTTCCTTTCTTTATATAGGAAAAAGTCACCTTTAAAATCTAAACTTGAATGTTTTTTAAGACACAAAGATGTAAGTTGTTTAAAAGGATATTTGGAAGTTGTGTTCAATATTAAGTTCATGATAAAGAGGCATATTTAGAATATTGCAACTGTGCTACCTAGTTAGGAGATTTATAAAAGTGAAAAACATTCCTCAAGATCCTCTCTAAATAAATTATATTCACCATTCCTGCAAGGGATTTGGGAGTTACTCCAGCCAGCAATATGTCTATTCTCAGATTTCCTCGCCTTTCCCCCACACATAGAGACTTAACAGGTTTTAAAGCTCAGGGCACAAATATTTCCCTGTTTTCCAATTCAAATTTTGTCTATCTTAATTAGTTAAACTTTATCATATTCACAAGTAAAGGTTTAGTAGCATTGAAGACTCCCTGGCCATTTCATCCATAGGAACCACAGAACAAAATTGACAAGTGAAATGCATTTATTTTAATACAGTATTTCTGTTTGTGACAGTTAGATTTTTGCCTGCAGCTAGCCCCATAGGGTGTTGGGAGTAGGTTGGTAGATATCCTTTCACCTTTGAATCACAATTTTTTCATCAAATAAACAGAACCCTTTAAAAAAGGGAAAAAAATTAGGAAATAAATTTGATTTTATGAATCTTCAGTGGAGACTGTGTTTATAACATAATATGATTGCCAAAATGAAAAGTGCTTTCATGCTGTATAGATGTAATATCATTCTCTGCAATCCAGCTATTTCTCTTCAATTTTTATTGGAGTTAACAACTTTGGTATGTGATACCGGTGAGGTGCCATATACTATGGTTGAAACCAACAATATAATTGCTTCCCCCACTATCTATCTTATTTCTCATCTTAAATTTCTTTCTGTTCTATAGGAAAATGCCTGAGTAATTCTCAAGTATCACATCAGTATGTTTCACCCTTTTCTGTTCTACAGCATAATTACACATAGCAAATCTTGAGTTATCCTTGCTGATAGGCCAATAGTTGGTAGGTGATATATGTTGCTAGAGGAATAACATTATACAATCATGATAATAAATTTTCCTTTTTGAAAAGCCTCACAGAAATTCACACACTGATGAAACTAAACAAGTTGTGACTGGACCCCTGAAGGAAAAGGATCACGTGCTTAGAGCACTTTGAAAGAAGTTTGCAATGGTCACAAATCCATTGGAAATTTCAGATCATTTGTATAGTTGTATGTGATTCTGATGTGCTTTGTTTAATAAACTTAGTGTGCAGTTTCTCATAGGAGAAATCAAGGATAGGACAAGTGGTGCTTCTACTGAACAAGGGTTTGTTCTTGCACGTTAGATATTATGAATAATGTGATTCTGTATCCTTCTTTAAGTTCTTTACCTGACAGCTTACAGCCAAAATTGTGGCTCACTTTTTCCATTGTGTAGGACTTAACAAGTTTTTTCCTGACTAACTTGACACACTGAACTCTCTTGGACTTTACAGATTTTATTTTTACTTTGTCTTGTGGTTCCACTTATTTTTTTTTAATTTATTATATTTTATTGTATGGCATGCATCTTTGTGAACTGCTAAGCTGCTTCATAATGTTTCTGGGACAAGGCATGATAGGGAGGCGAAGGTGGGGTAGGGGAAGAGAAAGAGAGTTTGTGTGTGATATAGTATGTGTGTGTGTGTGTGTGTGTGTGTGTGTGTGAGAGAGAGAGAGAGAGAGAGAGAGAGAGAGAGAGAGAGAGAGAGAGAGAGAATGATTGATTTGTGAACGCAGCCTAGCTGATCAATACAACAATCTCTGTGGTGAATTAAATTTGCTGGCAAGCACACATGATGGCAATACAAAAAAAAAAAAAAAAAAAAAAAAAAACAGGCTCATTGCTATCCAACCTACCACCTCAGTAAGTTTCAGGTTCTTAAGATAAAAATGAAAACTTGGACTATATTTCATGTACTATAGTTAGATTCACCTCACCACCTTCCCTGTTAAATTGATTGTTATTTCATTAAACCCTTAATGAAGGTTTCAACATATTCATACTCCTCAATTAACTAGAATTTGTCTTCATTTTTATGGAAAATAGCAGATAAGAAGGACATAAGCTAATTTCCAATATTTGTTTCTTAAAACTTAGCTTCTACTGCTATATGGTCTTGTGTGTGTTACTGTCAACCCATTGTTTGTGCCATTCTTGAGCTCTGTATTTAGAATTTTCTCTACTTAGAATACACTACTCCCTCACTTAATACATTGGCAAACTAATATTTCAAGTCTTAGCTCAAGAATCCTCTCTAAGAGAATCTTTATGAACCATCTCCAAGCTGGGTTGGATACCTGCTTAACTCTACCATAAGATCTTGTGTCCACCTCTATTGGCCCACACTGTATTTAAACTATGTATGTCCTTCTACTGGATTTTGAGTGACCTGAAAGGATAAGAAGTGTGTCATACTTATTCCTTGTTGTGTCCCTAGAACCTTCCATAGTATGTCCTTTTGACAGGAATTCAATTAAATGAATTAGTGAAATAATTGTCTTAATACTTTGTCAGTCTAAATGACCAGAGGTTCACATGATCCGAGCATGCCTATAAAATGATTATTTCTTTGACCATTTTATGATTTGGTTTATTTTGAAATGAAAACAACCAGAATCTCACTTCTAAATATATGTCTACAGGTCCCTATTGGGCAGCTGGGAAAATCTTGAGATAGCCCCTTGTTGTTAGATAAGTTTACAAGGGCATTCTTCTGTGGGTGACAACTGTCCCACACAGCACCTGCCTTTGGCCTATCTTTACTAAGGCCCAAATCACTGGGTAATTTTTCCTCCACTGTCTGCCCACATTTTCAACCCTGTGGAGGCAGTTAAACTCTTCAGTTGGAAGAATACAACCCAATTATAGGGAGAACTGTTGAATCTTTCAGATAAAATCAGTAATTCAGAGACTAAAGCATGGGATGCTTGGATTTTGCACTGTACTCCAGATGAGTTTCTTGTAATTCTTAAGACAGTATTATCAGATCCATTTCTGAAATGCAAATGTTATGAGTGACCTGATGTGCCAAGTCCTTAAATATCACCAATTTTTAAATGGAGTTAAAGTTAGAACCTAAAGCTTTAAATCTCTCATGTAAATAGACTAAAAGAGACCCCCATTATTTTAAAGCTAGTTCAAATAGGCCAGGTGTCAGAGTTCATCTCTTTGGTGAATTTTAGAAAACACATGTCATTTACTATGGTCACATAATTATATAGCTAGAATTTTTTTTTTTTCCTGAACCTGTGGCAGAGAAAATTATTGCACAGGAGGGAGTTAATGAAATTGTCTTCCAGTGGAGTAAATAATCAAAGGACAGAGAGCTGGGTATTAGGTTTATTAGAGGCTTAGTTCCCTAAATTATACCTTGTTAGAGGTAGGGAGTCTACACATTTTAGGTGAAAACAGATGAGTTAAAGGGAGGTGAGAGGGAGGTTCAGGATGGGGAACATATGTACACCCATGGCTGATTCATGTCAATGTATGGCAAAAACCACTGCAATATTGTAAAGTAATTAGCCTCCAATTAAAATAAATTAATTAATTAAAAATAAGCCACATTGCCTTATTGACTATGAATTTGCCTTCTTTTTTTCTCTTAAGTTATGTGACTAAAGCTATAAACTATAGTACCACTAAAACTTTCTTTCTAATCATGTCATAATCTATCCACTGTGATATCAGTGACAACTTTTAAAGATATTTGTGAAAACACCATGACCTATAGTCTATGAAGATCATAGTTTTCAATTATGTATTTCATAATTTTCAAAACCAGAGTGAAAAAAGTATGTGATTTCAATTAATTGAATGTAAAATCCCAAGGAATGTTATTTAAGACTCAGGAAGTAGAGATTTGCATATTTTAGAGCTTATATGAACTTTAGAAGTCCCCTAATATGCCCCTCTCCACATTGTATAGATGAGAAATTGAAAAGAGAAGGTAACATGCCCTTCACCAAGTCACACAGCTTGCAGGTCCCAAAGAGGCAATCACATGATAAACTTTTCTTTCTTGAAGTATACTTTTCCATTTTTCTTTGCTTTTTAATATATTTTTTGAAGTACCATTCTTTTAGCTCTCTTCTAATGGGGAGACTCTAAAGCATTAGGGTAATATTAGTGAAGAAATGCAATGTCAAAATATATATTTGTTATAGAGTGTCAGTACCTTCCTGAAGTATTCAAATAAAAAATTTAAATGTCCTTGGATTATTTCTGGAGAGAAGAGCAACTTGATGGACACTTTAATATCTGTCTTATAATTTCCAAAGGTGTTTTAACTTGATGATTAGACAGTTATTCTCATATTTTATTGGAGAAATAAGTGTTTTCAACTAAATTAGCATTAATATCAGAATGGAAAATTAAGATAAGTTTGAAATATTTACTGATAGTGAGTTATTAAATATTAGAATGATTTAGTAAAAAGATACATAATTGAGAGCATGACATATTCAAGGAAACATTTTTTTATCTATTTGGGATAAATCAATCTATATATTTTACTGACAGCATTTTTTTATATATTTACATAGGGGAAAACTGATTCAAGAATGGTTAAGGCTAAACATTTAGTAAATAAATGAAATTGCTTTAGTGTTTTTATGAAAATCTCATTCTGTGACTTCAGTTCAGTCACTCAGTCATGTCTGACTCTTTGCAACTCCATGGACAAGCCAGCCTTTCCTGTCCATCACCAACTCCCAGAACTTGTTCAAACTCATGTCATTCGAGTCGGTGATACCATCTAACCATCTCATCCTGTCATCCCCTTCTCCTCCCGCCTTCAAACTTTCTCAGCATCAGGGTGTTTTCCAATACATCTGTTCTTTGCATCAGGTGGCCAAAGTATTGGAGTTTCAGCTTCAGCATCAGTTCCTCCAATGAACACCCAGGACTGGTCTCCTTTAGGATGGACTGGTTGGATCTCCTTGCAGTTCAAGGGACTCTCAAGAATCTTCTCCAACACCACAGTTCAAAAGCATCAATTCTTTTTCTGGAAAAACCATAGCCTTGACTAGACGGACCTTTGTTGGCAAAGTAATGCCTCTGCTTTTTAATATGCTGTCTAGGTTGGTCATAGCTTTCCTTCCAAGGAGTAAGTGCCTTTTAATTTCATGACTGCAATCACCATCTGCAGTGATTTTGGAGCCCAGAAAAATAAAGTCAACCACTGTTTCCACAGTTTCCCCATCTATTTGCCATGAAGTGATGGGACCGGATGCCATGATCTTAGTTTCCCGAATGTTGAGCTTTAAGCCAACTTTTTCACTCTCCTCTTTCACCTTCATGAGCAATTCGTTTAAACTTTCTTGAATGTAGTATGTCATCTGTAAAACGGAGGTAATAGTGCCCACAGTGCATTGTCCTCAGGATTAACACTAATGCATGTGCTTGCATTACATTAACACTAGTGTAAGTGCTTGGTTCATTGTAAATGCATTAACTAATGCATGTGCCTATATTACATTAACACTAATATAAGTGCTTGGTTCATTGTAAATGATCAATAAATGGTAAATCTCATTATTTGAGAAGTAGTAGGAGCTATGGTTTAAAATGCAAGTTGATTTTGAAACTGAATGCCAATAGTTCAAAGGAAATATAACATCAGGAGATTCTGTCTTGGTGGAAGAGATGAGTGTAGGACTATACCAGAGAAAAGAAGCCACTAGTTAAGTTGAATAATTATTGAATAATTCATTCATTCAACAAATAGTTATTGAGTTCCCTCTCAAACAGTGGTGTACACTGTTCCAAGGTATAGGGATTCAGCAGAAAACAAGACAGAAAATTGTCAAATTAGCAAAGGGTGATCTATAAGATCTTTTTCTTGATAGCTTTATTTCAGCATTGGAAAGTTGTGTAATTGGTAGTTTTAAAAAGATGTATTTAAGTTCAAAGAAAGATGCTCAGTCGTGTCTGACTCTTTGCGACCCCATGGACTGTAGCCTACCAGGTTCCTCCATCCATGGGATTTTCCAGGCAAGAATACTGGAGTGGGCTGCCATTTCCTTCTCCAAGAGATCTTCCTGACCCAGGGATTGAACCTGGGTCTCCCACATTGTAGGCGGATGCTTTACCATCTGAGCCACCAGGGAAGCTCAGCATTAGTAAGTTGTGTAATTGGTAGTTTTTTTTTTTTTTTTTGTAATTGGTAGTTTTAAGAAAGATGTATTTACAGGAAAGCTCCCCAGGTGGTGCTAGTGGTAAAGAACCCACCTGCCAATGCCAGAGATTTGAGACACGGGTTCGTGAATTGGGACGATCCCTTGGAGAAGGGTATGGCAACCCACTCCAGTATTCTTGCATGGAGAATCCTATGGACAGAGGAGCCTAGTGGGCTAAAGTCCACAGGGTTGCAGTTGGATACGACTGAAGCACTTAGCACATTTATAGGAAAACATTTTTCAAAGTAGGAGCCTGTGTTTATATGTTTGAAAGTTAACTAGCTATATGTGAAATGACCAAATTTTCTGTGCTATTATTTCAGAAACAGTTACTTTCACCATCTCATAGAAAGTAACCTGAATTTTAGTAAGATGGTAACTAGAGTGGGTCACGCATGTACTGATATATTCAACAAATTATTTTAAGTGCCTTCTAAAGACCAGGCTGGATTTATAGTGATGAACAGAGAGAAGTAATTAGTATTTTACAGTGTATTGTGAGTAGACATTAACACACTAAATATGTATAAATGTTATGAAATTACATGAAGGAAGAAAATCAAAGTCTGTGAGAAAGAATAATAAGCAGGAGCTGATTTTATAGTGCAGTGGTGAGCAAAGTACTCTCTGAGGAAGTGCTATTTAAATTGAGAATTGAATGATGAATAGGAGTTAGCTAAGCAGAAACAGTGCCTGGCGCCCTGTGGGGTAGGACGGTAGTGGTGGGCATATTCTAGGAGAGGGAACATACGAATGCAGGAAATAATAGGCCCATTTGAAGAACTCAAAGACAATGAGCATTTTCAGTTCAGTTCAATCGCTCAGTCGTGTCCGACTCTTTGTGACCCCATGAACCACGGCACGCCAGACCTCCCTGTCCATCACAAATTCCCAGAGTTTACTCAAACTCATGCCCATTGAGTTGGTGATGCCATCAAGCCATCTCATCCTCTGTCATCCCCTTCTCCTCCTGCCCTCAATCCCTCCCAGCATCAGGGTCTTTTCCAAAGAGTCAACTCTTCGCATGAGGTGGCCAAAGTATTGGCATTTCAGCTTCAGCATCAATCCTTCCAATGAACACCCAGGACTTATCTCCTTTAGGAAGGACTGGTTGGATCTCCTTGCAGTCCAAGGGACTCTCAAGAGTCTTCTCCAACACCACAGCTCAAAAGCATCAATTTTTCGGCACTCAGCTTTCTTCACAGTCCAACTCTCACATCCATACATGAATATTGGAAAAACCACAGCCTTGAGCAGACAGACCTTTGTTGGCAAAGTAATGTCTCTGCTTTTTAATATGCTATCCAGGTTGGTCATAACTTTCCTTCCAAGGAGTAAGCGTCTTTTAATTTCATGGCTGCAGTCACCATCTGCAATGATTTTGGAGTCCAATAAAATAAAGTCTGACACTGTTTCCACTGTTTCCCCATCTATTTCCCATGAGGTGATGGGACCAGATGCCATGATCTTAGTTTTCTCAATGTTAAGCTTTAAGCCAACTTTTTCACTCTCCTCTTTCACTTTCATCAAGAGGCTTTTTAGTTCCTCTGCACTTTATGCCATAAGGGTGGTGTCATCTGCATATCTGAGGCTATTGATATTTCTCCCAGCAATCTTGATTATTTTAGGCAGTACTAAAATAATAAAGCTGGTCTATCAATACAACTTCAGGAACATGAACATCATATTCTCTCTAACTCTGAAATTTGGGGAAACAGCACTTCAGTCATGTTCTTCCTGAAATTTAGATGTTGGGTAGGTCCATTCACTGTATTTGCCTCTTCATATTAGTGTAGGTCATGCAGTGCCCTATACCTGAATTATACCTGGATGGTATGTTGCATATTTTTACACATGCAAAACACTTCCAATTGTTTTCCCCCACATGCTGTGTTGTTGCAGCAAATAAATATTTGAGACATTGGAGAGCTTTTTTCATTTATCTCATAACTACTAGCTCGACTGTGCCACTTAGATTTTTCAAAAGAATATACCTGAGAAAACCAGATATTTTATACAGGTAGCAACTCTTACTAAGACACACACACACACACACACACACATATGCAACTTTATTTTTACTATGACACAGTAGGAGACCCATAAAATAAATTAGACCTGTTCAGGTCTCACTTTCTGAATGTGGCCTCTAAAAGGTGATCTTGGATTTTTGATGTTATCAGGGGAAAAAATGGACTATACAAATAAAGATATAATTTTAAACTAAAATGGTCACTTCGGTGGAGGAATTGGACATGAGGAGAAGGAAGGTGTCAGGAACTGTAATAAGATTTTTTAATATCAAATAAATCCTTGATTATGAAAAGCAGGGTGGAGGTAAGGGTTAAATGGAGATCTCACCAATTTCACAGCTGAGAATACTAACATTTTATTTTTAGGTTAAAGCTGATTAAAAGCTATTTTAAAAGATTGGAATAAAATGTTATCCAAGAAAACTTGAGAAACGTGTGACACTGAAATAATAAGGCCCTTGGATAATAAGATGTAGGAAGAGGTACAATACCTTATTACGTATTCTTCAGGAGACTTTTCCCTTTTGACTGATGGGGCAAATTGAGGAAACTGTACTCTGTTTAGCATCTATTCACTATGTTCTATGTGTAAAACTTTTATGCCTTTTATTCTGCAGTCTAATTTCATTAAATTTTTATTTGGCTATCTACAAAGAAACACCTGAAATTTCTATTGAGCTTGGCTACAGATTAGAAAAAAAAGAAAAAAAAATCTAATATTCCAAAGAGGAAAACTTGTATAACTTTCTGGTTGGGGTCACCTGCAAATGATATACACCTGGTGTAAACCTGGACACTTATGAGAATCAGCAGTTATAGAGCAACATGTCAGACATTTAGAAATTTTAACACCACTCCCTGAAGCCCCCACCACTTTCTATAAGCTAAATTCACCACTGGAATATATAAAATTTGATATTTACTTCTGCTCTTCTTCATTCTTTAAGAATTACCAAATTGTTAGAAAAAAATTAAGCCTTATATTAAAACATCTCTAAGAGTAGATCAAACAAACATTTCCCAGAACATATAAATCTGTTTGAAGGAGTTAACCTAATCACCAGTATGTCTGTCAGACCTCGAGGAAAAGTGATAAGTCAATCAAGTAATTCCATGAAATATGGACTTTTACTTTGATGGCTTGGCCTTCATCTTTGCTGTTTAAACTTTCTACCCTTCAAAACCCCAAAAATGTGTGCACAATGAAGGTTCTTACAAAGTTCTCTTCTGTTGCATCAAGCAGGACCAATGCATTCTGATTCTTCCAACAGTAATGATTGGAAGTAAGACAGTGGGATGGAATTAGAAATAGTATTGCTGATCATGAACATCTATCTATTTCATGGACACTGCCTTTTTTTCATTTATTTTTATTAGTTGGAGGATAATTACTTTACAATATTGTAGTGGGTTTTGTCATACATTGACATGAATCAGCCATGGATTTACATGTATTCCCCATCCCGGTCCCCCCTCCCACCTCCCTCTCCACCCGATCCCTCTGGGTCTTCCCAGGCCCGAGCACTTGTCTCATGTATCCAACCTGGGCTGGTGACATGTTTCACCATAGATAATATATATGTTTTGATGCTGTTCTCTTGGAACATCCCACCCTCGCCTTCTCCCACAGAGTCCACAAGTCTGTTCTATACATCTGAGTCTCTTTTTCTGTCTTGCATATAGGGTTATTGTTACCATCTTTCTAAATTCCATATATATGTGTTAGTATACTGTAATGGTCTTTATCTTTCTGGCTTACTTCACTCTGTATAATGGGCTCCAGTTTCATCCATCTCATTAGAACTGATTCAAATGAATACTTTTTAGTGGCTGAGTAATATTCCATGGTGTATATGTACTATAGCTTCCTTATCCATTCGTCTGCTGATGGGCATCTAGGTTGCTTCCAGGACACTGTCTTTAAATCATGGATATTGGGAGTGCTTTAAAAATAAACTGACAAAAGATGTTATAGAAAAAAAAAGAAAAAAACTTAGTTGGGGAACATTTTACACAGCATATTTATATTTCCTGAAACATAAAAATGTGTTGGTATGCATTGTAACTTGGCAGTGTTTACTTATGTTTTGTTGCTGTTTAATGTTTTTGAATGTAGTTTTAGGATTAACACGAATGCCTTGCTTTATTACAGTTATATACAAGCGTGAAGTGAAGTGAAGTGAAGTGAAAGTCACTCACTCTTGTCCGACTCTTCGCAATCCCATAGACAGTCTGTGGAATTCTCCAGGCCAGAATACTGGAGTGGATATCTTTTCCCTTCTCCAGAGTATCTTCCCAACCCAGGGATCAAACCCAGGTCTCCCACATTACAGGCGTGTGTTTGCTATATTTACAATTCTGCCAAAAATATAGTGCATTGTGTGTCTTTATGTTCTGAATATTTAGAGTGAACAAGGAAAGAAAAAATAGGTGAACATGCTTCCCTCACTGATTTCTGAAACTTAGCCTTGCTATAAGGGCAAACTACAGTTGTTGGTTTGAGGCAGAATACACTGACTTCTAGCCCACAATCAGATGTGTGCTTCAGCATGCTGCCTCACATTCTTTTGGAGAAATCAATGTATGTGAGACCTGATTCCTATAGGGAAGTAAAAAAGTCATTTCATATTTATCACAACGACTCTGGTAGTTTATTTTGAAATGAGGGAACAACTGACTATGTATGTTCTTAGAAATACAGGCTATTTTTATTCTTTTTTTTTTTTGGGGGGGAAGCATTTTATTTTATTTATTTTTTCATTTATTTTTATTAGTTGGAGGATAATTACTTTACAATATTGTAGTGGTTTTTGTCATACATTGACATGAATTAGCCATGGATTTACATGTATTCCCCATCCCGATACCCCCTCCCACCTCCCTCTCCACCCAATCCCTTTGGCTCTTCCCAGTGCACCAGGTCCGAACACTTGTCTCATGCATCCAACCTGGGCTGGTGATCTGTTTCACCATAGATAATATACATGCTTCGATGCTGTTCTCTTGAAACATCTCACCCTTGCCTTCTCCCACAGAGTCCAAAAGTCTGTTCTATACATCTGTGTCTCTTTTTCTGTTTTGTATATAGGGTTATTGTTACCATCTTTCTAAATTCCATATATATGTGTTAGTATACTGTAATGGTCTTTATCTTTCTGGCTTACTTCACTCTGTATAATGGGCTCCAGTTTCATCCATCTCATTAGAACTGATTCAAATGAATACTTTTTAGTGGCTGAGTAATATTCCATGGTGTATATGTACCACAGTTTCCTCATCCATTCGTCTGCTGATGGGCATCTAGGTTGCTTCCATGTCCTGGCTATTATAAATAGTGCTGCGATGAACATTGGGGTGCATGTGTCTCTTTCAGATCTGGTTTCCTTGGTGTGTATGCCCAGAAGTGGGATTGCTGTGCCATATGGCAGTTCTATTTCCAGGTTTTTAAGAAATCTCCACACTGTTTTCCATAGCAGCTCTACTAGTTTACATTCCCACCAACAGTGTAAGAGGGTTCCCTTTTCTCCACACCCTCTCCAGCATTTATTGCTTGTAGACTTTTGGATAGCAGCCATCCTGACTGGCATGTAATGGTACCTCACTGTGGTTTTGATTTGCATTTCTCTGATAATGAGTGATGTTGAGCATCTTTTCATGTGTTTTTTAGCCATCTTCCTTGGAGAAATGTCTGTTTAGTCCTTTGGCCCATTTTTTGATTGGGTCATTTATTTTTTTGGAGTTGAGCTGGAGGTGTTGATTGTATATTTTTGAGATTAATCCTTTGTCTGTTGCTTAGTTTGCTGTTATTTTCTCCCAATCTGAGGGGTGTCTTTTCACCTTGCTTATAGTTTCCTTTGTTGTGCAAAAGCTTTTAAGTTTCATTAGGTCCCATTTATTTATTTTTGCTTTTGTTTCTAATATTCTGGGAGGTGGGTCATAGAGGATCCTGATGTGATTTATGTTGGAGAGTGTTTTGCCTATGTTCTCCTCTAGGAGTTTTATAGTTTCTGGTCTTATATTTAGATCTTTAATCCATTTTGAGTTTATTTTTGTTTATGGTGTTAGAAAGTGTTCTAGTTTCATTCTTTTACAAGTGGTTGACCAGTTTTCCCAGCACCACTTGTTAAAGAGGTTGTCTTTTGTCCATTGTATATCCTTGCCTTCTTTGTCGAAGATAAGGTGTCCATAGGTTCGTGGATTTACCTCTGGGCTTTCTATTCTGTTCCATTGATCTATATTTCTGTCTTTGTGCCAGTCCCATACTGTCTTGATGACTGTGGCTTTGTAATAGAGCCTGAAGTCAGGCAGGTTGATTCCTCCAGTTCTATTCTTCTTTCTCAAGATTACTTTGGCTATTCGAGGTTTTTTGTATTTCTGTACAAATTGAGAAATTATTTGTTCTAGTTCTGTGAAAAATACCTTTGGTAGCTTAATAGGGATTGCATTGAATCTATGGATTGCTTTGGGTAGAATAGCCATTTTGACAATATTGATTCTTCCAATCCATGAACACGGTATGTTTCTCCATCTGTTTGTGTCCTCTTTGATTTGTTTTGTCAGTGTTTTATAGTTTTCTACATATAGGTCTTTTGTTTCTTTCTAGATATACTCCTAAGTATTTTATTCTTTTTGTTGCAATGGTGAATTGTATTGTTTCCTTTATTTCTCTTTCTTTTTTCTCATTGTTAGTGTGTACGAATGCAAGAGATTTCTGTGTGTTAATTTTATATCCTGCCACTTTACTATATTCGTTGATTAGCTCTAGTAATTTTCTGGTGGAGTCTTTAGGGTTTTCTATGTAGAGGATCATTTCATCTGCAAACAATGAGAGTTTCACTTCTTTTTTTCCTATCTGGATTCCTTTTACTTCTTCTGCTCTGATTGCTGTGGCCAAAACTTCCAAAACTATGTTGAATAGTAGTAGTGAGAGTGGGCACTCTTGTCTTGTTCCTGATTTCAGGGGAAATGCTTTCAATTTTTCACCATTGAGGGTAATGCTTGCTGTGGGTTTCTCATATATAGCTTTTATTATGTTGAGGTATGTTTCTTCTATTCCTGCTTTCTGGAGAGTTTTAATCATAAATGGGTGTTGAATTTTGTCAGAGGCTTTCTCTGCATCTATTGTCAGCAGGGTATTTCTAACTTAGTTACTAGAACTTAAGCATGGTGTCTGGTAAATAGAGGGACTCAATAATGTTCATTAACTGATGAGCAAAGGAACAAACTTCTAATGGGGTTTTGTCACTTCAACACTGTAAAATGTGTATGTGTGTGTGCACATGTTTATTTGGTGTGGACAGGGTATATAATTTCATCATACTGTTTGCATGTGAGGCAGCTCTTCCTGTGGGCTCTCTGCATGGACTCCAGCACTGTTCTGAATTACATTCAGATGAATTTGATTTTCAACAATCTTATTTTCCATTGCTTCCCAATACCAGTGCCCTGTTTCAAGGATGCCATCCTTCTCACTTTTTTCCAAACACATCCTTCTACTTTACAAGTCCAAGTTAAGACCCACAGTTTCCTATGTTGATCTCTTCTACCTCTTGAGTAAGCAGGCATTGTCATATGAATCAGTGTAGCAAAACACCTAAGAGACAGAACTGTAGAAACTGTATACCCAAAGTTCAAATCCCAAGTCTATCATTTATCAGGTTTTTTACTTTGGAGCAGTTCATTAACCTTGTTATGACTGTTACTGCATCTGTTAAACAGGGCAAGTAATGGTGCCTAACTCACTTGGGGAATATAACCTTAATATTGAGATTCCCAAGTGGCTCAGTGTTAAAGAATCCCCCTGCTAATGCTGGAGCTGCAGGAGACATGGGTTCAATCCCTGGGTTAGGATGATTCCCTGGAGGAGGAAATGGCAACCCACTCCAGTATTCTTGCCTGGGAAATCCCATGGACAGAGGAGCCTGGCGGGCTGTAGTCCATGGGGTCACAGAGTTGGACATGACTGAGCAACTATGTAGGCACACACAAAATTAATATTTACAAAGGACTTAGTTTAGTGGCTCACATGGTCTTGTAGATATAACTGTTAAGCAATATTTGCTTCTCTTCCACCTCTGGGAGTAGAGAAAGATCATTGTTCCCTCCTGTTGCCCACACCACCACTGCCACCTTGAAGTCGACCTCCTGACCTGCTCTGCCAGGGAGGAAGCGGTACCCTAATACTGAAAGATTCTAGAATTCTCGTCATCTTGTTGAAGATATCAGTTCTGGAGAGTCACCTAGACCTGCTGTAGACTAGTAATAGGTTATGTCACAGTGTCAACTAGCCTATCCTGATTAATATACATACTACTATACTATGAAACTATAAAAGTGTTAGCTGGTTTTGCTATATAGTCACCTATTCTGACAGTCATTTCTGTAAGTTCATTTATTTTTAAGTTTATATCTTTTATCTTCCCAACAAAGTGTTAGAGGAGAGATATCATAGCTTATGCTTCTTCTGTTATCCTCCCCAAGTGCCTAACATCATATGCGTATAATGCACCCTGGAAATATCAATCAAATGAAGAAGCTGTTTCAGAATTCAAGGTCTAGAGGAGAATTTGTAGTTTCCCCATGGGATCTTTTAAAAAGGCTGATAACAACTTATCGGAGATGATTGCAGCAGGTATGTATAAACCCATAATCTCCGAAATCTTTCTATCAGTCTCAGTTTTTTATCCACCAGGGATCTGTGCCAGAACCTAAAAGTCATACTTGACTCCTCCCTCTCCTTACTCTCCCACATCCAGTCTCCAAGTCCTGTCATTTCTACCTGTCACATATCTCTCAAATCTGTTTCTCTCTCATTTCCTCAGCACTTGTTTTAGTTTTGTTCACCATAATTCCTTTCATGAAAAATTAAAGCAGCCTCCTAACTGTTCTAATTTCTAGTCTCAACCTCTCCCATCTATTTTGTTTTCTTGCTCCAGAGTCAACATTTTAAAAAAACACAAATCTGATCATGGCACTTGCTTGTTTAATGTGGGTCCGGCTGTTTCCTTCATGATAAATTCCAGGTCCTCTAATTTGGCAAAGAATGTCCTCTGAGATCTCTTAATCTTTTTATCATGATTTCCTCTCACTACCCGCCTCAAGCACTGTGCTTCAGCCACAGAAAATTATTCACAGTTCTTAAGTGTTATTTTTTCCTTTACTCTAGACCTTCTTATCTTCCTTTATGCTGGTACAGTCTCCCTGTTCCTATTTTGCTTCATTAACCTCTGTTTGTTCTTCAGGTCTCAGCTAAGATGACCATCTCCTCTATGAAGCTTTGCAAACCTCCCCAGAATTGTTCATCCACAAGACCTTCTGCTCACCTTCATGCAATGAGGTAGTATAGCATATTGACTTGCAGTTAGACTAATCTGGATTTGAGAATCAGCTTTGCCAGTTATTTGAGGAGTGACCTTGGGAAAATTAAATGGCACATGGAACTAATAATAGTATCTTCCTGTGTGATTAGAATAAGAGGCTTTTAGCACAGTGTATAGAACATAGTAAGTGCTTAATAAATGCCAGCTACCTTAGTTGTTGCCTCATGCAACACACTGTCCCCTAGAGTCTTAAGTGAACCATCCCACTCTCAGGTCTGAGAAATAAGTTTCTCCTTTTCCCATCCTTTTTAAATGAATGCAAGTAACCCTAGTTTTTAGTGATAAACAAAGTGTTAATGTCTGTTTCTCCTAATACTATTGACATTCTTGTTCAGTGCTTTTGGGAAAATGTTGAGTGAATCAGAGAGAAAACTTTGAATAAAATGTTCTAAAAACATAACTATTATCTTCAACTCTTAACTTTTGAGGGGCTTAGATCATTGTATCTCCTAATCTTGGTATGCACTTTAAATAGTGAAGACATTCTGTTTCTTCTGCATGGATATTAGGATGCTGTGTTGAATGATTGCCTTGGTGCATCTCCTGGGTTGTCTGTTCTTTAAAGAATACTTTCCTCATGCAAATCTATAGAGGCTCTGTTTCCTGGGTCTTTAGAAACCATCTGGTGGATCAACACTCAGGGAAAGTCTGTATCAAAATGAAATAAGGATGTTTCTTTTACTTTTAGAGATTGAAAATGGAAGGGAATTCCTTTTAAGATATACTTCCTTTGCTAAAAGTTAAGCAGGTCTCCCCAGTGTGCTGGTGTTTTCTAGTTTCCATGTAATGAACAACTTTAATGATGGCAGTGAGTTATTACAATTGTTCTATGCTCTCAGCCCTCTGAAGGCGACATCATATAAATTCTTTTGGTTGTTTATCATCAAATAGTTCTTCTCTGACATGTGATTCAATACAGAGAACAAGAGACATATTCGGATACATGTGTCGCATTGCTTGCCTTTCAAAGAACTTTAAAGATTCCTGTTGATTTAGAGTATTAATTATTAATTTCTCATAAAAGAAGTGTGATTAATGACATTGGAAAAAGATGAGGTGTTAAAAAGGAGCAAGTTTATAAACAAATGGGAGGTTTCTAGAGTCCTGAGACACAGAAATTCCTTCTACATGCAATGTATCTTATTTCCCAACTTATTCTCAATTTAGATAGGATTCTTGGCATAGATGTGAAGAATCCTGAAGCAGACTGACTGACACTCTCTCCCCGCTCCCCACAAAAGAAATTCAGGCTTCATTGATTGATTTGAAATCAGTAAGAACCTATTAGTGAACGCCTTATCCCCATCTGGTGATAAGAAGTAGTTTCTCCACATTGTTCCTATTCAATCTGTATCTCACAATCTTACTGAAAGGGAGAAAACCCAAGAGATCCGCATTCATATTTCCCAGGGACCAGGAGTGGGTCCAGTCCTGCACTCAGATTGGAAGTAAAAGAGTTACCCCTTCAGACATGAGAGCTACAGATAGTTCTAGAAGAGAATCTCTAAAATCACCACTTGGTAACCTCTCCACTGACTCTTTCAGCTTCACACCAGGCTATATGTTAAATTTATCAGATGTGGGTCTTCACAAATGAGACCTCATTTGCTGTTTTCTTGGGAAGGACATCATTGCCCTACTGAAGCTTTCTCTTTATGTGTAGAGAAGAAAGAAGTCTTGCCCATTCTTCCTTTAAACAAGCAGACTCAATATAAAAGTCCAAATAACCCATTTTGCTTTTTATTGTGATTCCCAGATCTTGGGAAATGGACTTAGAACTTAATGCTGACAAGAACACACCAATCAAATACTCAGAATGAGAAAATAGTGTACATGATTAAATATTGCTTTTTTCCCCCTAGAGATAAAGAATTCTAAGGGCAAAAGACTGGATCTCTCTGCTATTTATGGAACTTCACTAGGAGGTGAAGTGAGCTTTAGGCATATTTATATCTTCAAGTTCTAAAATTGGCAATATTTATTATTTACCAATAGGTGGCACTATAAGACAAGGAAGATGAATTAACCCCCAAAGAACAAAAGAAATGTTAAGGAAGAGAATATAAGTAAGGAAAATTCAGAAATAAAAAGGTGATTTCTGTATTTAAATATTATTCTTGTCTTAGGTAGATAAAGCAACAATATTTTCTTCTGGAAAAACATTCTAAGATATGAGGAAATGTGCATTTTCTTTCAGAAATTAACAGTAGTACTTGTCAGTACTGAAATTCCCTATACCATGGGTGACTTAAATTTCCACACAGGATTATATCATTTAGAGCTCTGTATGGAATTTCAGCAATTTGGAACATACTGGGCTTTTGAAAATGTGGGACTATCAAATGAACACAGATAGATACACACACACACACACACACACACACACACACACACAGAGTCAAAGATGACCTTGGAGTTGGTAGGTCTGACATTCAAAGTGATTTACAAGAGAATAGATCTAAGCAGGAAAATATGTTAGTTAGTCATACATTTACATAGGACATCTTTTCTTTCCTTAATAATTTGAGACAAGAGTTTTTTCTAGAGTCACATTTATCCCCATTTATATCCTATATTCTTTTCTTCTCCACATATTTATTTACCTATAATCATCCTTTATCCAGTCACTTTGTTGATTTGGTTCACGTTATTTTGAAGAAATATGTAATCAATAGGATGGAATGTGCTACATATGTTTGAAATTTGCCTATATTCTTAGCGAAAAGAATCTTTTCTAACAGAAAAGAATCATAGCAAAACATACTTCACACTGTGGATGCAGGCAGCTTGCTGCTTATATAACCCAGCACTGAAAAAAAAAAAAAAAAAAAAAAAACAACTCACTCAGGAGGAATACTGACGAATACTGATAAAAAAGTAGTCTTAGCTTAAAAACCACTTTGTGATTTTCGTGTGATCTGTTGGCTGTAAGAGAGCACTCTCTCTCTCTCTCTCTCTCTCTTTTTTTTGGCATGGCTTTTGAAATAGCTCCTTTTTTTTGTTCATTTGGGACAATTGGCATGAGAAGAAAAAAAAAAGTTAAAACAATTTAAGTAATTTAGTGTTTAACCCTCTAAAGTTCTAAAATTACTCTATTTCCTTATATGATGGCACTGTTAAAAGGGGGAAATTTTATTCAGTTTTGGAAAGACATGACAGAATGTTAAGATCTCCTATGGTTCTATATTCCCAATTCTTTAGGCATTGGATCTTGAGAGATTACTTCTTTGGAAATTTGAATTGAGATAAATTGGGGTAACCATTTTAGCTGCCTTCTTTCATCTGTGCTACTAATCCTCAGATGTACCATTCTGCTCTGGGAGCAAGAAAGAAAAGAAGCATCTATGTGTAAATGGCTTCTCTTTGTCTATTTCTGCCCCACATGTCCTAATGCAAGTAGCTGTTGGAGGGTAGGTCCTTTTTCTTTTTTTCCAGGAGGTTTTTTTTTTTTAAGTTCTCTATACTTGGTACCTAACACCGTGTCTGGCACAGAGAAGTGTTTTGGTAAATGTCTGATAAAAAAATAAATAAATGCCTATTCCTCCATTAGATCAAATTTTTTATTGCAGAGAGCTGATGTTGTATAAGTGGTTCATTGATAGCTAGGGCAGACAAGAAAATAAACTTGGTGGACAATGAGCATTTATTCAACACATATTGCCTTCAAATACATCAAGAAACAGAAATAGAAACAGATCCAGTCCTCAGCAAAATTGTGAATTTCACCAAATTGGGCTTTGTTACTTCATCTCTCCTACCAAGAGTCATTTCCCTCCACATGAGAAACGAAGTGGTATCATGGGACGGTGCGTGGACTTTGTGACCAATAGGTCTGTGTTGGATTCCAATCCTAGATTTTCCACTTACTACGTTTTAGCCTTGAGTAATTCACTTCTCTCTGAGCTTTAGTTTCCTCATTTGTAAAAAAAATATTGATAATTATTTTATAAGATTGCTAAGAGGACTCAATTATAACCTAAGTGCTTAGTACAGTATCATACAGTACAGTACAGTACCAATGTTCATTAAAAACTGTTTCTTTCCTATACTTGCTGTTACTTTTCCTCAACACAGCTTCATGAGATAAATATTGTTCTCATTGTTACTGTATTAGAGTTGAGGAAATGGAGGCTCAGTGAGGTTAAGTAACATAACCATGTAAGTAAAAATAAAAGATGGAGGAACTGGGATTCAAACCTCAGCTATCCAATCTGTGCTTTTAACTAGTATACTATATTAACTAGGAATTTTATTTTGCTTTAGCATGAGAAAAGAAAGGCATAGCATGTTTATTATCATGCTATCTTTGAAACTTGGTTCACATATGTATGTGTGCATGTATGCATGCTCACACATACACATACACACATGCATGCACATACACAGATATATAGCCAGAAAAGGAGACAGCAAATGTTTAAAAGTGCAAGTTTTGGAGTAGAGTCACATGTCACATCATCTAGGTTAAAAACATGACTGTTGCTTATTAGCTGTGAATTTAGCCAAGTCACTGGCTTTCTATATCTCTAAGCTGTCAACGAAACAATGCGGATATTAATGGGTCTCACTTTATAGGACAATTTTAAGGATTTTGTAAAACACATGTAAACTACTGTCCTTAGCACATAAGTGCTCAAGAAATATTTTAACTATTTTGATTACTATTGAGAACAGAAATGTGAATAATAAACGATAGATAACAAAGAAATATTCTCAAATATATTTCAAAAAAAAACCACTTGTGTACATTTTTATTTTTTTTCTTTCATTTATTTTTATTAGTTGGAGGCTAATTACTTTACAATATTGTAGTGGTTTTTGTAACATTTCATACATTAACATATTGTTCTTAGGAAGCCTCTCTAAAAATGTTCTTCCTGCTTTGTTAGGCAAATGCCAACCTAACCTAAGTGATTGGAAATTCAAACTAGGTTAGAATATCATTTATGTTCTCTAGCCCGACTCCATTGCTAACATCTTTTAACCCAGTAATTTAATGCACATTCCTTGCATAAATTTAATGAGGACAGACTTATGTAAACTAAAATTACATCATATTTATTTACTGGAGTATAAGGTACCATTAGGCAAACCAATCAACTTTAGAGGATGTTGAAAGATCTAAAGTTTAGGATTGAGAGTAAGTGTGATTTAGCAAAAGTAAAGACTTGCTAGTAAAGACAAGATACTTTAGAAATAACAGACCCATTCAGCATATGTTCTTGAACTTTTAGAAAGTTCTATATGTTTAAGAATATCTAAGCTTCCAGATTGTTCAACAAAATGGAACGGAACATTAAAAAATAAACACAACCATGTAATCAATATAGTTATGGAGTAATGAAAATTTTTATTAATGGTTCCATGAAGGAACAGACATGTAAATTATAAAAGAATGAAATACAGGACAAATTTCTGGGCTGTCCAGATGGTTTTATTAGTGTAATTCCATTATGACTGTGCTACCAGAAATCACACTTCTAATCAAGAAGCCTATGGACAAACAGTAGAAGTATCTCCATCGGTAATGAATGAGTTAAAAGAACAACTTTTTTATATACTTTACAGAGTAGTTATATATATTCTACAAAATACATGTAAGTTAAAACTAGATACATGCAATGAAAGTAGGTTTGAGTAAGATATTGAAAATGGAAAAGGAGTGTTTGAGGAGAGATTTGCTTCTCTTTGCCAAACCCTGAATTAATTAATTCACTCTTTTACTTATAAGGCAGAGAGTGATAAAATTAAACCTCTAAGAGGCAGATAAGAATCAAATGAGTTTTTTGTTTTTAAATAGCCCTTTAATTTTCCTACTCAAGGTAATAGTGAGTATTAATAAGGTAATATCTGTTCTGGTTTCTCAGGTTTCTTCTAATAATTTACCTTTCTTTGAATTACTTCAGAAGTTCAACTGCTAAAGGCTCCTCTGCTATACCCAACTCTGTCTTAGGTTGGCAGGCAAAGGATTATCTTTGAAACCAACCTAGTCAGTACTTCCTAGGGAGCAAGTTCATCTTTATTTTTTGTGCACAAGTTAATTGACAATGATGTTAGGTACTAACATCCTCTTTCTCACTTGGGGCTTCCTCTGGTGTCAAAGAGAAATATTACAAAGTAGAAATATGTAAATATTCTCAGAACAGAACAAGATATTAAGATTTTGAAGACCATGTTAGGTTTTTTTTTCTCTTGTGATTATAATATTAAGCTATCAATTGTGAGTGAAACAGCTTATTTATGTAACCCTCTTACTGACAGTTTAACCAGTCCATCTACTTTTCCAGAGAGAGTATTAGTACATGGAAAGTGCCCATGAAGCCATGGCTTGTAAGATATTATTTCCCGAAGGTCTCCCAGTACAGAATGGTAAGGACTATTGAAAGAGAGTTGCTGCTTGATGACAGAATAAAGCTGTGAAAAGTTGTGTTTTGTTTAGTTTTTCTCTCTGCTTTTTATCTCTGGAGGACTGGACATTTTACCCACATCAGTGATTTTGAAATATAGAAAATATCTTCAGAATGACATTTGTTTAAAATGGCAATTTAAAATTTATTTATCATATTATATTTATCTGTATAAGCTGAATATGGCTACAAATGAGAACTATTTATATTGATTCCGCATGTTTTAACCCAAGTTAGTTTATAGATGCTACAGCTGTTTTTGATTGGGAGAACCTTATTTTTTTTTTTTTTTTTTATTGGCCACAGGGTTTAACTCATGAGAGTCAAGCATTATTTAGGACAAAGTCAAGGCATTTATTTTACATGTAGACAATATTACAGTTATTGAGTAATTACTCAGTTTTACAACTGTAGTAAAATACTACAATCACTATCAGGATCTCCTCACATATCTCTTATGGTTCCTGCTGGATGAACTTCTTCTATTTCTCACCAAAATATTATATTTCCCACCACATTTTGCTACCAGGGCTTTCCCCCATTCAATTCTATGACTGTTTTGTTAAAGACTGAGGAGCCTCCATGATTTCATCTATCAAGGTTGTCCACTAAGGGCCTTCTATCACCTTATACACTTGAGACAAAAGAAGAACAGATCCCTATTGGCCCCAGTGGTATATAGAATAGGAACATGGAAAAATGGTAAAAGAACAGAAAAGAGTGATGACAGAGTGAAGTATAAAGAAAGACAAAGCACTGTTAACAAGACTTGAGTCAAAGTTTGCAGTTTATATTAGAGGGGAATGATGACTTTTTCCAGCTTCTCTGGATTTGAGGAGGAGAGAATTTTCTAGACACACTCCTTGCCATTCTATACTCCTTGTAATCACTCTGCTCCAAGTGATACGGAAGGCCTTGTGTGATTAGCATGCTTGGCTATGCTCTGTCCTTTTCCTTTTTGAGTAAAGGCCTGCCGACAGGGAGACATATCATGTTCTGCCCCTTACAGGGAAGGGGGCTGTCCTGGTTTAGTGACACTGATTTCCATTGCTGTGAATTGGTGAATTTGCCTGTCTGACTTCAGGGACTATTAAGTCCACCTGATTAACAGAAGTAAAGGTACGTCCTTCAGCTTACACTCCATTAATACTAAAGGTGATATTCTGGTTCTCTACTTCCATCTCCTATGTTTCATTTTTCAATTTATTCAGAACCTGAGCAAGGAGCCTTTTAGGGTCCTCAAAAGCATGCGACTAGGCAGGATTAAAAATGTCAAAAGAATAACAATTTTTATGGTTGTGGTTACAATCACCACGTGATTAAAGAAAAAACAACAACAAAGGACAGATTCCAATTTTAATTTTGCTCTTTGAAAAAAATATATATATATCAGAAAAATAGCACGTCCTATGTGTAAAATATGAGGCAAGTGTTCCCTGGTGGCTCAGATGGTAAAGAATCCACTTGCAGTGCAGAAGACCCAGGTTTGATCCCTGGGTCGGGAAATCCCCTAGAGAAGGAAATGGCAGCCCACTCCAGTATTCTTGCCTGGAAAATTCCATGGACAGAGGAGCCTGGCAGACTCAGTCCATGTGGTCAAAAAGAGTCGACATGACTGAGCAACTAAGACACGTGTAAAATACTTGTGTATGTGCATGCACAGTCACAGTTGTGTCTAACACTTTGCAGCCCCATGGACTGTAGTCCACCAGGCCCCTCTGTCCACAAATTCTCCAGGTAAGAATATTGGAGTAGGTTGCCATTTCCTAGTCCAGGGAATCTTCCCAATACAGAGATCGAGTATCTTGTGTCTCCTGCATTGGCAGCACATTCTTTTTTTTTTTTTTTTCCATTTATTTTTATTAGTTGGAGGCTAATTACATTACATCATTGCAGTGGTTTTTGTCATACATTGAAATGAATTAGCCATGGATTTACATGTATTCCCCATCCCGGTCCCCCCTCCCACCTCCCTCTCCACCCGATCCCTCTGGGTATTCCCAGTGCACCAGGCCCGAGCACTTGTCTCATGCACCCAACCTGGGCTGGTGATCTGTTTCATCCTAGATAATATACATGTTTCGATGCTGTTCTCTTGAAACATCCCACCCTCGCCTTCTCCCAGAGTCCACAAGTCTGTTCTATACATCTGAGTCTCTTTTTCTGTTTTGCATATAGGGTTATCATTACCATCTTTCTAAATTCCATATATATGTGTTAGTATACTGTAATGGTCTTTATTTTTCTGGCTTACTTCGCTCTGTATAGTGGGCTCCAGTTTCATCCATCTCATTAGAACTGATTCAAATGAATTCTTTTTAATGGCTGAGTAATATTCCATGGTGTATATGTACCACAGCTTCCTCATCCATTCGTCTGCTGATGGGCATCTGGGTTGCTTCCATGTCCTGGCTATTATAAACAGTGCTGCGATGAACATTGGGGTGCACGTGTCTCTTTCAGATCTGGTTTCCTTGGTGTGTATACCCAGAAGTGGGATTGCTGGGTCATATGGCAGTTCTATTTCCAGCTTTTTAAGAAATCTCCACACTGTTTTCCATAGTGGCTGTACTAATTTGCATTCCCACCAACAGTGTAAGAGGGCTCCCTTTTCTCCACACCCTCTCCAGCATTTATTGCTTGTAGACTTTTGGATAGCAGCCATCCAGACTGGCGTATAATGGTACCTCATTGTGGTTTTGATTTGCATTTCTCTGATAATGAGTGATGTTGAGCATCTTTTCTTGTGTTTGTTAGCCATCTGTATGTCTTCCTTGGAGAAATGTCTGTTGAGTTCTTTGGCCCATTTTTTGATTGGGTCATTTATTTTTCTGGAGTTGAGCTGGAGGAGTTGCTTGTATATTTTTGAGATTAAACCTTTGTCTGTTGCTTCGTTTGCTATTATTTTCTCCCAATCTGAGGGCTGTCTTTTCACCTTGCTTATAGTTTCCTTTGTTGTGCAAAAGCTTTTAAGTTTCATTAGGTCCCATTTGTTTATTTTTGCTTTTATTTCTAAAATTCTGGGATGTGGGTCATGGAGGATCCTGCTGTGATTTATGTTGGAGAGTGTTTTGCCTATGTTCTCCTCTAGGAGTTTTATATTTTCTGTTCTTACATTTAGATCTTTAATCCATTTTGAGTTTATTTTTGTGTATGGTGTTAGAAAGTGTTCTAGTTTCATTCTTTTACAGGTGGTTAACCAGTTTTCCCAGCACCACTTGTTAAAGAGGTTGTCTTTTTTCCATTGTATATCCTTGCCTCCTTTGTCAAAGATAAGGTGACCATAGGTTCGTGGATTTATCTCTGGGCTTTCTATTCTGTTCCATTGATCTATATTTCTGTCTTTGTGCCAGTACCATACTGTCTTGATGACTGTGGCTTTGTAGTATAGTCTGAAGTCAGGCAGGTTGATTCCTCCAGTTCCATTCTTCTTTCTCAGGATTACTTTGGCTATTCGAGGTTTTATGTATTTCCATACAAATTGTGAAATTATTTCTTCTAGTTCTGTGAAAAATACCGTTGGTAGTTTGATAGGGATTGCATTGAATCTATAGATTGCTTTGGGTAGTATAGCCATTTTGACAATATTGATTCTTCCAATCCATGAACACGGTATATTTCTCCATCTGTTTGTGTCCTCTTTGATTTCTTTCATCAGTGTTTTATAGTTTTCTATGTATTGGTCTTTTGTTTCTTTAGGTAGATATACTCCTAAGTATTTTATTCTTTTTGTTGCAATGGTGAATGGTATTGTTTCCTTAATTTCTCTTTCTGTTTTCTCATTGTTAGTGTATAGGAATGCAAGAGATTTCTGTGTGTTAATTTTATGTCCTGCAACTTTACTGTATTCATTGATTAGCTCTAGTAATTTTCTGGTAGAGTCTTTAGGGTTTTCTATGTAGAGGATCATGTCATCTGGCAGCACATTCTTGACCACTGAGCCATAGAATGGTCCCTGAGCCTGTCCTGAGTAAAACACTTGGATAATTCAAATAAATGATGAGCTGGAATTATGAAAATTCTGATTATAATTTGAGATTTGTCTTGTGTAAAATTTCATGTATTTTCACAGGTAAAGTACCTAATGAAATAAACATATATATATATATATATATATATATATATACTTGAAATATATATTATTTATACATATCAGGCCATTGATCATTAATATTTTCAGACTTCCTTTACGCAAAAAGGAAAATAATTATAATGTTGGAGAGACATTTTGTTTTCAATGCAGATAATTTTAAATAATAATTTTATAACACTGCAGTGTATGAACAAATATAACCTCCAAAATTTCATAAAAATGAATTTTAGTTTTATAAATAAATATGTGTCATAGAGTATTTTATGGGAGCAGTGTTAGAAAATCAAATAGTCCCATAGAAAGTGAAGTCGCTCAGTCATGTCTGACTCTTTGCGACCCCACGGACTGTATCCCACCAGGCTCCTCCATCCATGGAATTTTTTAGGCAAGAGTACTGGAATGGGTTGCCATTTCCTTCTCCAGGGTATCTTCCCAACCCAGGGATGGAACCCGGGTCTCCTGCACTCCGGGCAGATGCTTTACCATCTAAGCCACCAGGGAATAATCCCCTGGCAGTATTCAAATTCCTGAAGGATTGCAACTCATTCCTTTAAATTATAACAATGTGGAAAAAGGATTCTCATAGTGGAGAAAGATTTTTCCTTCTTGTAACAAGATGTGAGCAATACAATTTGATACTATTAGAAATTGTCAACAAAATGATGTTGACCCATTAAGCACAGACCTTTGCTTGAATGGACTGACAGTCAGAGAAATCAGAAAAAGAAATTTTACCACATGAATCATCACCTACAATGGGGGAACTTTTTCATTAAGCCCTAAGTCAACATCTATTTCTACTCACCCATCACATACCCCTCTTGGGCTTTTTTATTTTATAGATGATTGAAGCAGATAGTTTCATGGCAGAAAAGTTACCCACAGTGTCTCACTTAAGGATTTTGAAATTCTTGTTGAACAACCTTACAAAAATCCACTTTCTAGTAGTGCAGGGCTTAACTGCTTAAAGAATGGTGGCACTGTAACAATGCTGTCCCAGAGAACAGCTTAGCTTATGGTACAGAGTATGTCTGCTTCACCATCTCATAAATCTCTACTATTATCTTCTTGAATTTAGCTGACATATTAATTCAGAGTATAGAGAGCACTGAACAAGGACTCAAGAGAACTTGATTCTAATCTTGGTTATGTTATTATTGAACTGTATCAGTTCAGTTCATTTCAGTTGCTCAGTCGTGTCCGACTCTTTGTCTTCATGGACTGCAGCATGCCAGGCTTCCCTGTCCATCACCAACTCCCAAAGCTTGCTCAAACTCATATCCATTGAGTCGGTGATGCCATCCAACCATCTTATCCTTTGTCATCCCCTTTTCCTCCAGACTTTAATCTTTCCAGTATCAGGGTCTTTTCCACTGAGTCAGTTCTTTGCATCATGTGGCCAAAGCATTGGAATTTCAGTTTTAGCATCAGTCCTTCCAATGAATAGTCAGGATTGATTTCCTTTAGGATGGACTGTTTGGATCTCCTTGCAGTCCAAGGGACTCTCAAGAGTCTTCTCTAACACAACAGTTCAAAAGCATCAATTGTTTGGCACTCAGCTTTCTTTATAGTCCAACTCTCATATCCATACATGACTACTGGAAAAACCATAGCTTTGACTAGACAGGACTTTGTCGGTAATATGCTGTCTAGGTTGGTCATAGCTTTTCTTCCATGGAGCAAGCATCTTTTAATTTCATGGCTGTAGTCACCATCTGCCGGAGAAGGAAATGGCAAACCACTGGAGTATTCTTGTCTAGAGAATCCTGTAGACAGACGAACCTGGTGGGCTGCTGTCCATAGGGTCGCATAGAGTCAGACACAACTGAAGCAGCTTAGCATGCATGCATGCATTGGAGAAGGAAATGTCAACCCACTCCAGTATCCTTGCCTAGAGAATCCCAGGGACGTAGCAGCCTGGCGGGCTGCCGTCTATGGGTCTGCATAGAGTCGGATACGACTGAGGCAACCTAGCACCACAGCAGCAGTCACCATCTGCAGGAATTTTGGAGCTAAAGAAAATAAAGTTTGTCACTGTTTCCATTGTTTCCCCATCTGTTTGCCATATTGAATTATATAATCTTGGGCTAACTACTTAGACTCTTTGGGTTTTAATTTGTACATGTATAAAATTGTAAGCTAAGATTTTTTAGGATTCTTTCCCATCTTAAACACACTATTTCCATTTCTTTACTCATTGTGGGACAAGAAGGAATATAAACAAAGAGAAACATCATGTGATTTAATTATTGATAAAAATGGCCCATGGAAATCTAAGCGTACATATCTTCCACTGATCAGATTAATTTCATGACATTAGAACTGGGTCTGCCCAGAAGATGCAGGATCTCTATGTAATCATATTTATCTGCAAGAGGCATAAGCATTTGGAGGATGTTCAGGAACTCCTTGAATCTATCACTATTAATTTAAATTTTTATCCCTAACCTTTCATCAGCATTTTGTTCAAATGGAAATTAAAATACATTCTGTTGGTGGCAGTAATAATCTAACTTTACCTTGCATATAAATAAATTAAGCTTAATATTTATAGGTAATTAATTGGAAAAAGTTAACTGGATAGTAGAAACCCTCCTCCAAAATATTGGAACACCTTCAACTATTAAATTTAAAAAATAAGAATGGTATTTTATTATTGCCCGTGCTACAAATAATCGTATATTAAGTTATACCTTCATTCTAGCTCCAGAGCATGTATACACATGCCAGTGAAACTTTCAATGCCATGAAAAGTGAAAATGAAAGTCGTTTAGCTGTGTCTGACTCTTTACGACCCTGAGGACTGCACAGTCCATGGAATGCTCCAGGCCAGAATACTGGAGTGGATAGCCTTTCCCTTGTCCAGGGGATCTTTCTGACCCAGGGATCAAACCAAGGTCTCCCACATTGCAGGCAGATTCTTTACCAGCTGAGTCACAAGGGAAGCCCAGCCACAAGGGATGGTAAAATTCTTTCTTTGTCTCGTGTCCCGATTATCGCTTCTATCACTTCAGTTCCGTTCAGTTCAGTCGCTCAGTCGTGTCCGACTCTTTGCGACCCCATGAATCGCAGCACACCAGGACTCCCTGTCCATGACCAACTCCTGGAGTTTACTCAAACTCATGCCTATCGAGCCGGTGATTCCATCCAGCCATCTCATCCTCTGTCGTCCCCTTCTCCTCCTGCCCCCAATCCCTCCCAGCATCAGGGTCTTTTCCAATGAGTCAACACTTCGAATGAGGTGGCCAAAGTATTAGACTTTCAGCTTCAGCATCAGTCCTTCCAAGGAACACCCAGGACTGATCTCTGTTAGGATGGACTGGCTGGATCTCCTTGCAGTCCAAGGGACTTTCAAGAGTCTTCTCCAACACCACAGTTCAAAAGCATCAATTTTTGGTGCTCAGCTTTCTTCACAGTCCAACTCTCACATCCATACACGACCACTGGGAAAACCATAGCCTTGATGAGACAGACCTTTGTTGGCAAAGTAATGTCTCTGCTTTTTAACATGCTATCTAGGTTGGTCATAACTTTCCTTCCAAGGAGTAAGCGTCTTTTAATTTCATGGCTGCAGTCACCATCTGCAGTGATTTTGGAGTCCAATAAAATAAAGTCTGACACTGTTTCCACTGTTTCCCCATCTATTTCCCATGAGGTGATTGGACCAGATGCCATGATCTTAGTTTTCTCAATGTTAAGCTTTAAGCCAACTTTTTCACTCTCCTCTTTCACTTTCATCAAGAGGCTTTTCAGTTCCTCTTCACTTTCTGCCATAAGGGTGGTTTCATCTGCATATCTGAGGTTATTGATATTTCTCCCGGCAACCTTGATTCCAGCTTGTGCTTCTTCCAGCCCAGCGTTTCTCGTGATGTACTCTGCATATAAGTTAAGTAAGCAGGGTGACAATATACAGCCTTGACATACTCCTTTTCCTTATTGGAACCAGTCTGTTTTTCCATGTCCAGTTCTAACTGTTGCTTCCTGACCTGCATACAGGTTTCTCAAGAGGCAGGTCAGGTGGTCTGGTATTCCCATGTCTTTCAGAATTTTCCACAGTTTATTGTGAGCCACACAGTCGAAGGCTTTGGCGTAGTCAATAAAGCAGAAATAGATGTTTTTCTGGAACTCTCTTGCTTGTTCGATGATCCAGCGGATATTGGCAATTTGATCTCCGGTTCCTCTGCCTTTTCTAAAACCAGCTTGAACATCTGGAAGTTCACGGTTCACGTACTGTTGAAGCCTGGCTTGGAAAGTTTTGAGCATTACTTTAGTAGCATATGAGATGAGTGCAATTTGTGGTAGTTTGAACATTCTTTGGCATTGCCTTTATTTGAGATTGGAATGAATACTGACCTTTTCCAGTCCTGTGGCCACTGCTGAGTTTTCCAAATTTGATGGCATATTGAGTGCAGCACTTTCACAGCATCATCTTTCAGGATTTGAAATAGCTCAACTGGAATTCCATCACATCCACTAGCTTTGTTCATAGTGATGCTTTCTAAGGCCCACTTGACTTCACATTCCAGGGTATTTGGCTCTAGGGGAGTGATCACACCATTGTGATTATCTGAGTCATGAAGATCTTTTTTGTACAGTTCTTCTGTGTATTCTTGCCACCTCTTCTTAATATCTTCTGCCTCTGTTAGGTCCCTGCCATTTCTGTCCTTTGTTGAGCACATCTTTGCATAAAATGTTCCCTTGAAATCTCTAATTTACTTGAAGAGATCTCTAGTGTTTCCCATTGTATTGTTTTCCTCTATTTCCTTGCATTCATTGCTGAGGAAGGCTTTCTTCTCTCTCCTTGCTATTTGGAACTCTGCATTCAAATGTGTATATCTTTCCTTTTCTCCTTTGCTTGTCACTTCCCTTCTTTTCATAGCTATTTGTGAGGCCTCCTCAGACAGCCATTTTGCTTTTTTTGTACTTCTTTTTCTTGGAGATTGTCTTGATTACTGTCTCCTGTACAATGTCATTACATAGTTTTATTTAAAATCTTTGTAAATATAGATAATGCATATACTAGGAATGATCATCTATCTACCTAGCTTTGCGAAAAAATGTGTTAATTGGAATGAAATAATGGTATTTAGTATCACAGAATAAAATTTTGCTAGTTATAACCATGGTAAATGAAAATTTGTTTGCATTATTATAAGGTCCATTTACATTTCACAGCACAAATCCAGGTTTACTTCTCAATTTATAGGCTAAAACTTGTAATCATGACATGGCATTAAATAAAAGAGAAATATATTTGTGGGAATAGAAATCTAAAGATAATGATTACAAGCTTTTTCATTTTTCTTTGTGACAATTCCCAGATGGAGTTACATGGAACTGCAACCCTTGAGGAGAATGTTAATGTCTTCATATATTGCTTAACTCTTTGGTGCATAAATAAGAGTTAAATAACTGGTTTCTTAGGACACATTCATGAAGCCCAATGAAGCAAAAGGAATGCAATCACTTAGTAATAGTGAGGACAGCTAATCCCAGTCTGTTCTCTTCAGAGTTTATGAAATTTATATCCAAAAAACAACAAAGGGCAAGATACCCTGCATTTCCATATGGCAAAAATTAACTTTCTCAGTGCCAGAACTAACAGATTTCATTTAGAAATTTTCAAAAATGTGGTGCATGTTTTCTTTTTCCCTACTTCATTAAGTGTGTCATTCTATCAGTTAATCTTTTATTAGTGACTCAGAATCACCGTTTCAGCCCTGAAAATATAGTTTTGTTAACACTTTCAGTAGTGTAATGACTTTAGAGGTATTTTGGGACTTCCTTCCTAGGAAATATCCTGACATGAATTTTCATCTTAGTCTCTTATTTCTCTATATAAAGGTACCACAAATGAATGTTTTGAGTAATATGATATGTCTATCATTATGCACAATTAATAAGTGGATTAAATGCTAAAATAAATGATTTCCTTATTCTCCAGAAAATCATCATCTTTATTTCTTCTTGATTTGGCAACAGGATTCAAAACACTATCTCTTACTTCTTTATCCTTTACAAAACAATTCAGGGTCTTATTTTCATCTGATCATATGTAGTTTTATTCTTTGCATTATTTGCTACCAAGATACAGGAAAGTTAGCCATCACTGTTTCAATAGTTTGTGAAATTGTGCTCTGCTGTAGGGTATACCTCAAGAGTGACAAATTATTCATCATCACTATTAGTTCATAATTAATGTTAGGTGACAGCACTCCTGCTGATGAGACACCACATTTCAGTGTTCTCCATATCTTGTGTGATATTTGTCTTATAATTTAATTCCCAAATATATATTAAAATGTCTATAATCTTTGTTAAAATCAGAATGAAGGCTTCATATCATTCCTGCATAATGGATCAAATTTCCCAAGAAATTTCATCTGTCATATATCATATTCTGAAAATCAGGTAGTTTTATATGATCAGCGAGGTAACATTCTGGAAACAGAGAAGTAGTAAAAAATATATTCCCTGGAGAGCTAGCCTTGCTTTTTTTTTTTTTTTTAAGTCAGCCATTCAGAAGTCCAGAGTTGTGGTTCTCAAACATAGTGAACATAGAGAATAAAATGGTCCCTTGGAAATGTTCTAAAAAATACCTCATCCCAAATCGTGATTTAGTAAGTGTGGGGTGGGATCTGGACTTTTGCATTTGTAATAAATACCCCAAATAATTATGATACAGGTGGTACAGAAATGACACTTTGAGAAGCAGTGTCTAGACTGGTAGTTGTCAACTCTGACTGCAAGTTAGAATTATCTAAAGAAACTTTTAATAATTGTTAGTATTGAGACCCCCACCCTCAAGTAATGAAATAGAAACTCTCAATGTGTGGTACAGGTGTTGATAGTTTTAAAACTTCTCCAGGTGATTTCAAAGTGCAGCTTTGTTGAGAACCAAGAGTGTAAAGGTAGCTATTTTTTCATCTTCTGATTTGGAAGAAGAACAACAAAAAAATAATAATGGGACAAGACAAAAGAAAGTCTTTCTATCCATGCAAATTTTCCTTTTTGGGAGCTTGCAGCATTAAGTTGTAAAGAGCTATACTGAAACTGGTTCTAGCTGAATCAGGTTGTTACATGGTGCAGCTGCATAGAACTTTCCCTATGCAGATTCAATCTAAATCTAATCATATATTGGTTCCCGGCCCATGCAGCCTCCTTAGCATTTCAGGGACACACAGAATCTTACACTAAACCTGTCAGTAAGCAGAAGAACATCATAGAGCCTTGGAATAGTAACTTACCTGAGTTAGCTGTGCGTCTGGTTCTTTTTTTTTTTTTTCCATTTATTTTTATTAGTTGCTTTTGACTCTGGTTTTGTTACCTGACTTCTTGCCTTACTCTTTGTTAACCAGTCTTTGTTTGACACTCTGGTGCTAAAACATGGTTTCTTCATTATCCCTTGCATCCCTGGGTTCCTACCTAGACTCTATGTTCAATGTTCAATTCTATGTTCATTCACGGGATGTTCAAAAGCACTCAAGCCACAATATGGTATCTCAAGCACCTTGCTTGAGGGTTTTTGTTGTTTTAAATATTCATTTTGTAAAAATTAATATTTACAGAAAAGTTGCAAGAATAGAACTAGGAACTCTCATCTATCCTATACTCAGATTCACCAACTTTTCTATTTTGCCTATGTCTCTCTTTATACATGTATGTATATGAGTGTATGTATTTATGCATTCTTGAGAGAGGATGACTTGTAGACATCCATGCCTACTCTTTCCCCTAAATACTTCTGCATGTATTTTCTAGGAACAGGGGTCTTCTATTATATGGTGGCAGTTGTCAAAATCAGGAAATTTAACACAACTGTTAAATTAAACTGAAATTTAATACAACTGTTATCTAACCCATAGTCAATGTTCAAATCTCATCAGTTACTCCAATAAAGTCTTTTTTTCCCCAATAATGTCTTATATAGTTCTTTTCCTTGCCCAGTATCCAATCTAGTATCACTTATTGAATTTAGCGGTCATTTCTCTTTAATATCCTTTAATTAAGAACAGTCCCTTCTGTGTTTTTAAACTTTGATATTTTTCAAGTGTACAAGCCAGGTACTTTGAAGAATATTGCTTGATGGTGTTTCCTTATGTAGACGTTCTGGTTATGAATTTTTTGGCAGGAATATCTCATAATGATATGGTATCCTTCTCAGGGCATAATATTGGGAGCCTTATTTAAGGTGGTATCTATTGGTTTTCTCTCCTGTAGCATTGTAATTAATAAATAATTTGTTCAGTTCAGTTCAGTTGCTCTGTCATGTCCGACTCTTTGCAACCCCATGAATTGCAGCACGCCAGGCCTCCCTGTCCATCACCAACTCCCAGAATCCACCCAAACCCATGTCCACTGAGTTAGTGATGCCATCCAACAATCTCATCCTCTGCTGTCCCCTTCTCCTCCTGCCCTCAATCTTTACCAGCATCAGGGTCTTTTCCAATGAGTCAGCTCTTCGCATGAGGTGGCCAAAGTATTGGAGTTTCAGCTTCAGCATCAGTCCTTCTGAACACCCAGGACTGATCTCCTTTAGGATGGACTGGTTGGATCTCCTTACTGTCCAAGGGACTTTTAAGAGTCCTCTCCAACAAGACAGCTCAAAAGGATCAATTCTTCAGTGTTGAGCTTTCTTTATAGTCCAGCCCTCACATCCATACATGACCACTGGAAAAACCATAGCCTTGACGAGACAGACCTTTGTTGACAAAGTAATGTCTCTGCCTTTTAATATGCTGTCTAGGTTGGTCATAACTTTCCTTCCAAGGAGTAGTATCTTTTAATTTCATGGCTGCAATCACCATCTGCAGTGATTTTGGAGCCCAGAAAAATAAAGTCAACCACTGTTTCCACAGTTTCCCCATCTATTTGCCGTGAAGTGATGGGACCAGATGCCATGATCTTAGTTTTCTGAATGTTGAGCTTTAAGCCAACTTTTTCACCCTCCTCTTTCACTTTCAAGAGGCTCTTTAGTTCTTCAATTTCTGCCTTAAAGGTGGTGTCATCTGAATATCTGAGGTTATTGATATTTCTCCTGGCAATTTTGATTCCAGCTTGTGCTTCTTCCAGCCCAGCGTTTCTTATGATGTACTCTGCAGATAAGTTAAATAAGCAGGGTGACAATATACAGCCTTGACATACTCCCTTTCCTTATTGGAACCAGTCTGTTGTTCCTTGTCCAGTTCTAACTGTTGCTCCCTGACCTGCATACAGGTTTCTCAAGAGGCAGGTCAGGTGGTCTGGTATTCTCATCTCTTTCAGAATTTTCCACAGTTTATTGTGATCCACACAGTCAAAGGCTTTGGCATAGTCAATAAAGCAGAAATAGATATTTTTCTGGAACTCTCTTGATTTTTCCATGATCCAGTAGATGTTGGCAATTTGATCTCTGGTTCCTCTGCCTTTTCTAAAACCAGCCTGAACATCTGGAAGTTCACGGTTCACGTATTGCTGAAGCCTGGCTTGGAGAATTTTGAGCATTACTTTACTAGTGTGTGAGGTGAGTGCAATTGTGTGCTAGCTTGAGCATTCTTTGGCATTGCCTTTCTTTGGAATTGGAATGAAAACTGACCTTTTCCAGTCCTGTGGCCACTGTTGAGTTTTCCAAATTTGCTGGCATATTGAGTGCAGCACTTTCTTAGTATCATCTTTCAGGATTTGAAATAGCTCAACTGCAATTTCATCACCTCCACTAACTTTGTAGTGATGCTTTCTAAGGCCCACTTGACTTCACATTCCAGAATGTCTGGCTCTAGGTGAGTGATCACACTATCATGATTGTCTGGGTTGTGAAGATCTTTTATAATTTGTAGGAATAATTTGTAGGGAGGTCATTTTAAGACCGGATTTACGCATTCTGTTTCTTATAAAAATTTCACCCATCGGGTTTTCTGCTGTAAGAATGTACTTCCCTTCACCCGCCTTTGATTTATGTATAATCATATGGGCTCATGGATTCCTATTTTATTCAGTGGGATATAATCCTTTGCTGTTAGTGTCCAAATTTATTTGAATGTTCATATTGTTCCTTTGGGCTTCCCTGGTAGCTCAGATGGTAAAGAGTCTACCTGCAATGTGGGAAACCTGGGTTCAGTCCCTGGGTGGGGAAGATCCTCTGGAGAAGGAAATGACAACCCACTTCAATATTGTTGTCTGGAAAATCCCATGGACAGAGGAGGAACCTGCTGGGCTACAATCCATGGGGTTGCAAAGAGTTGGACAGGACTGAATAGCGACTGACACTTTCACTTTCATTGTTCCTTTGAGCTGTCTCCTCTTTTTCACATGTCCCCATTATTCTTAAGTACTTTCTTATTTCCTGATTTCAAATGATGTTCTTAGGTACATCTTGTATTTAATCTGTTCCTGCCCTGGAATCAACCAAGGAGCCCAGGTTCCTTTTATTGGAGAATAATATTTAGAAACCAAGATCTGGCCTTTTGATGTTCTCATTATTATTGATGTTTCATTTCTTTTAGATTATTTCAGCAGATTGAGCTCGGAAATATATCTTTGTACTAGTGTATATTTCTCTCTCATATGTATGAATGTATGTATATGTATATATATGCATATGTATGTATGTGTATGTATATATGTATGCATGTATATGTATATATGCATATGTATGTATATATGCATGTATGTATATGTGTATATATATGTGTGTGTGATATATACCATAGTGGTACTTTCAGTTCTAATTCAGCAAAGTAGGGTACATTTTGTATCCTCCTTTCCATATATGTAACTCCCCTAACAGTAAGAAACTTAACTCTCATCATCCTCAATATATTTAATCATTTGCTCAAGTTTGGAATATATAAGATGGTAGTTTAAAAATTTCTAACCCATATCACTGTAAAAACTTTGCTTGGATTTTAAATTTAGGTTCCAAGCCTCTATAAGTGGGATCCCAATGAACAGCATCTCAGTTTGCTCTCCCAGGGTCCTTCCTGAAGATGGAGTCTTTTTTCATAAATTCAGTTTTCGAGTCCTAAAGTCCATCATTTACTGATACACTTGTCTAATGTGGAAGGTTTCCTTCCTCGAATCTTTGACTGCTGCCTATTTTCAATCCCCTACCACCATATTGTAATTTATTTTTGCCAGGGTTTCTCTGTATCCCCAACCGGTCTGTGCAATCTCTGTCCAACACACTTCACTTCCAACAAAACCCTGATTCAGACCAGTATGAGGAAGCATCTATTGTCTGTTCTTATTTTGTTTAAAAGAGAAATTGTACTATATGCAAGTGCATGCAAGCACATGCATCCATGTGTTTGTGTGTGTGTGTGTGTGTGTGTGTATTTGTGTGTAGAGGGAGTTGTGGATGTGTCTGAAAATGATTCCTTGACAGGCACTTTAAAAACTAAGAGTTAGCAACTATTTCCAAAACTGTTCAGTTTTATCAGCATTGCAAATATATAGTATATTTACACAATTTTCAAAAGACTTTTTTCCTGGAAAAAAAAGTTATATTCTTTTGCAGCATCATAAATTACTCTTTTTTTTTAATACCAACTATATGTAGCCTTCTAATGCTCCCTTTCACTTTGAAATGTCAGAGTCATCCTTCTGAAAAGTCACACAGTTAGGTCAAATATATTGCCTAATAAAAATCTTTCACCTTCTCAATGAGCACTGGGACAAAAATAAAAGGTCTTTAAGAACCATTCATGTAGTACAAGGCCTAGATCTTCTAATTTGAACATCCAGTGTTTTAATGATTCAATCTATTTTAAAAATCAAACACTACTCTTGGGGAAGACACTGAGAAGACACAATATTCCATTTGAGACTGTGAACTAAAGAGTCAGATAGAACTAAATCTATGTTACTTAACTTTTCTGCAATTCAGTTTCTTTATCTGTAAAATGGGTATAATAACTTGCAGGGTTTCTGCATTAACTAATACGCTGCAATAAAATATTTAATGCTGTACTTACACTTAGGAAATACTCCATAAATGTTATCTCTTCTTATAAATATTGTTCAGATCTATACTCCTTTTCTGTGGTTTTAGTTCTTGGCTGTTTTGCCTTTTTCCTTGTAATTGTTTGCAGTTCTGCTCTTTGCCCTTCAGTGAAAGATTATTGGATGATTGCCATGCTGCCCTGCTTCTGCTGTGTTGTTTGTGCATGTGGTATTGGTCAAGGTTTATTGCTTATTCCAACATAGCTCAGCTTGTGTCTGTAGTACTATAGGTCTTAAGAGGCTGTATTGAGGTCCTGGGATGCATTTACCTGTTTTTCACACCTAAGATGACATCGACGAGGTCTAAGGGGCTCTTAGTTATTGTCCAACTCCTAACCACTCTTCAAATCAAGTTTGTCTTTTGTTTCTTCATTGTGAGCTACTTTCTTTCTGATATATACTGCTTTTTGCTACTCCACCTGCCAACTGCTTCAGGTCACTGTTACTATACCTATATTTTCTCTTTTCTTCCTTTAACTGCTTCTCTATTATTTTCCTGACCTCATTTGCACGAGCTGTTTTAGGCTGCTATTTTGTAAAATCACCAGTCAATGGAATACTCTTTTCATACAATTAAATACATAGTGAATTGACCAATCATCATATACTGATTGAAATATGTAGGTCTCTTATACTTCTTTCATCTGTCTATTCATTGGTGGCTATTTAAAGGCTACACCTTTGATCTTATGTGTGGTTTTATTTTGTTTGTATGGCTTCTAAGATATGTGCTATTAAAGTAGACAGATTTTCAGACACCTAATATTTGGGGGAGCTGAGGTCTTACCACATTTTGAACCTAGAAAAATATTTACTAAAACATATATACATACATATATATATATATATATATATATATATATATATATATATATATAATCAGAAGCTGCTTTGTCTGGGAAGATACTGGAAAGAGGCAAGTAGGATTTAAGGCATAACCTCTGGAGTCAGACAGAGTTGTCCTCGGAAAGGCACAAATAACATCTCTTTTTTAAACCTGTCTCCTTTTCAATTTTTATCTGTAAATAAATTACTCAGATGGAGGCAGGGGCCTCTGCAATGTAGAACCATAATAGCTTTACTTCCCTGATTCTAAAAGAGCACAGAAATCTTTTTGAAATATGGGGCATCATATTAGTTATAGGCAGTGGTTTCTGCTTCTTTTCAGAGTTAAGCTGTCTAACTGGGTTTGCACAAAGCATTACTCAGGCATGTGCCTTAGTCATGAGGGGAGTGTGAGAACCCACAGAGGGCTTCCTCTCAAATAATGGTATTGATGATGCTAAAAAAATAATATTCTTAGAGAAGCAGAATTTATTGAGAGTTTATTATGTACCAGGCATTCATAAACACAATTTTTGTAGAAACACTGAGTTATTACTGTAACTGTCATTTTTACAAATGAGTAAACTGAAGCCTAGAGAGGCTAATTAATTTGTCCCAAGTCACGAAGGTAGAAAGTTGCAAAGGGGAATTCATATTCAGTGCTATTTTACTCTCAAATTCATACTTTTTAAAAAAAATCACTCTAGCATACTTATAGACCTTCATGAGTCTTGTATATTATATACTCTGTCTCACCTGAGATTCATACACAGAGAAGGAATCAGACTTGATTTCATTTGCATGAATAAGGTTTCAGATGTCTAGCTGAAAAAAAAAGATGTATTTTTTATTCACCAACATTCATAACCAATTGAACAGTAAAGACAATGGCCAGAATATAGAGATCAAACCATCACGTTTGTTGCTAACTTATATCTGAGGCAGTGGCTTAGCGTCCATCTCTCTCTCCAGTCTTAGAACTGCTCACCCGAGGGTCAATTTGGTTCTGCAGAAGATACCATTTAACTAGTGTTGCTTCCATACACTGGTCTTGTGTGAAGAGGGAAAGAGAGTGCTTACAGGTATAGATTATCAGTTTACTAATATAATTTTGGAACAATGGCTATAACCCACCTACCAGGAAACTCACTGTTACTCAGTGGAGAGGACTAAGAGGTAAGGCAAGAAGCCTAAAGATTTAATCCCTCCTTTGGGAAATCAGAGCATTGAGGAATAAACACCCTCTCTAAAATCTCTGAAGTTTAGACATTTTACCCAGTGACTCATACATTAAAAATGATATATCAAGGCTACAGTCAATATATAGCTTTGTTTGAAGAGAAAAATAAAGCCTGGGTGAAAAGCAGCCAAGGAATTTCTTCTTAGAAATATAACACTTTCTGTGGTCCCAGCTAACAAGGCTTTGAGGTAAATTTCCTTTTCAAATCAATGAAACCTATAAAAGGTCTTCTCTGCTCACTCTTTTAGATGTTTATTTTTCATGAATAATCCATTTCCCCAAGAAAGTTGTACTAGAGGAATGCATTCTCTTGGTCTTCCAAGAATGCATATGACCAAGCCCACTGAAATATGGAGGATAAACAGGGAAATCAACAGAAGACAAACTATGTGAATGTGTGTATAGCTCTTTTGTCCGTCACGGGAATGAATGGATCAGTTCACTTTAGTTCAGTTGCTCAGTCGTGTCCAACTCTTTGCGACTCCTTGAACCACAGCACACCAGGCCTCCTGTCCATCACCAACTCCCGAAGTTCATCTATACCCATGTCCATCGAGTCGGTGATGCCATCCAACCATCTCATCCTCTGTCGACCCCTTTTCCTCCTGCCCTCAATCTTTCCCAGCATCAGGGACTTTTCAAATGAGTCAGTTCTTCACATCAGGGGAAAAAAGTATTAGAGTTTCAGCTTCAACATCAGTCCTTCCAATCAACACGCAGGACTGATCTCCTTTAGAATGGACTAGTAGAATCTCCTTGAAGTCCAAGGGACTCTCAAGAGTCTTCTCCAACACCACAGTTCAAAAGAATTAGTTCTTCAGTACTCAGCTTTCTTCACAATCCAACTCTCACATCCATACATGACCACTGGAAAAACCATAGCCTTGACTAGATGGACCTTTGTTGACAAAGTAATGTCTCTGCTTTTTAATATGCTATCTAGGTTGGTCATAACTTTCTTTCCAAAGAGTAAGTGTCTTTTAATTTCATGGCTGCAATCACCATCTGTAGTGATTTTGGAGCCCCCCAAAATAAAGTGAACCACTGTTTCCACTGTCTCCCCATCTATTTGCCATGAGGTGATAGGACTGGATGCCATGAACTTAGTTTTCTGAATGTTGAGCTTTAAGCCAACTTTTTCACTATCCTCTTTCACTTTCATCAAGAGGCTCTTTAGTTCTTCTTCACTTTCTGCCATAAGGGTGGTTTCATCTGCATATCTGAGGCTACTGATATTTCTCCCAGCAATCTTGATTCCAGCTTGTGCTTCCTCCAGCCCGGCGATTCTCATAATGTACTCTGCATATAAGTTAAATATTCAAGGTGACAGTATACAGCCTTGACGTACTCCTTTTCCTAATTGGAACCAGTTTGCTGTTCCATTCCAGTTCTACTGTTGCTTCCTGACCTGCATAGGTCAGGCCAGGTGGTCTGGTATTCCCATCTCTTTCAGAATTTTCCACAGTTTATTGTGATCCACACAGTCAAAGGCTTTGGCATAGTCAATAAAGCAGAAACAGATGTTTTTTCTGGAACTCTCTTGCTTTTTCGGTGATCCAGCGGATGTTGGCAATATGATCTCTGGTTCCTCTGCCTTTTCTAAAACCAGCTTGAACATCTGGAAGTTCAGGGTTCACATATTGCTGAAGCTTGGCTTGGAGAATTTTGTGCATTACTTTACTAACCTGTGAGATGAGTGCAATAGTGTGGTGGTTTGAACATCCATTGGCATTATCTTTCTTTGGAATTGGAATGAAAACTGACCTTTTTCAGTCCTGTGGCGACTGCTGAGTTTTCCAAATTTGCTGGCATATTGAATGCAGTACTTTCACAGTGCCATCTTTCAGGATTTGAACTAGCTCAACTGGAATTCCATCACCTCCACTAGCTTTGTTTGTAGAGATGCTTCCTAAGGCCCACTTGACTTCACATTCCAGAATGTCTGGCTCTAGGTGAGTGATCACATCATCTTGATTATCTGGGTCATGAAGATCTTTTCTGTACAGTTCTTCTGTGTATTCTTGACACCGCTTCTTAATATCCTCTGCTTCTTTTAGGTCCCTACCATTTCTGTCCTCTATTGATCCCATCCTTGTATGAAATGTTCCAGTTGGTATCTCTAATTTTCTTGACGAGATCTCTAGTGTTTCCCATTCTATTGTTTTCCTCTATTTCTTTGCATTGATCACTGAGGATGGCTTTCTTATCTCTCCTTGCTATTCTTTGGCATTCTGCATTCAAATGGGTATAGCTTTCCTTTTCTCCTTTGCTTTTCTCTTCCCTTCTTTTCACAGCTAAGGCCTCCTCAGACAGCCATTTTGCTTTTTTCCATTTCTTTTTCTTTGCTATGTTCTTGATTCCTGTCTCCTGTACAATGTCACGAACCTCCATCCATAGTTCATCAGGCACTCTGTCTATCAGGTGTAGTCCCTTAAATCTATTTCTCACTTCCACTGTATAGTCATAAGGGATTTGATTTAGGTCATACCTGAATGGTCTAGTGGTTTTCTCCACTATCTTCAATTTCAGTCTGAAGTTGGCAATAAGGAGATCATGGTCCAAGCCACAGTCAGCCCCTGGTTCTTGTTTTTGCTTCTTGTATAGAGCTTCTCCATCTTTGGCTGCAAAGAATACAATCAATCTGATTTCTGTGTCAACCATCTGGTGGTGTCCATTTTCTTGTGTTGTTGGAAGAGGGTTTTTGCTATGACCAGTGCATTCTTTTGGCAGAACTCTATTAGCTTTTGTCCTGCTTCATTCTGTACACCAAGGCCAAATTTGCCTGTTACTCCAGGTGTTTCTTGACTTCCTACTTTTGCTTTCCATTCCCCTATAATGAAAAAGACATCTTTTGTGTGTGTTAGTTCTAGAAGATCTTGTAGATCTTCATAGAACTGTTCAAGTTCAGCTCCTTCAGCATTACTGGTAGGGCCACAGATTTGGATTACTGTGATATTGAATGGTTTGCCTTGGAAACCAACAGAGATCATTCTGTTGTTTTTGAGATTGTTTCAAAGTACTGCATTTTGGACTCTTTTTGTTGAGTATGATGGCTACTCCATTTTTTCTAAGGTATTTCTGCCCACAGTAGTAGATATAATGGTCATCTGAGTTAAATTCACCCATTCCAATCCATCTTAGTTCACTGATTCTTAGAATGTCAATGTTCACTCTTGTCATCTCCTGTTTGACCACTTCCAATTTGCTTTGATTCATGGACCTAATATACCAGGTTCCTATGCAATATTGCTCTTTACAGCATCGAACCCTGCCTCCATCACCAGTCCGATTCACAAGTAGGTGTTGTTTTAGCTTTGACTCCATCCCTTCATTCTTTCTGGAGTTATTTCTCCACTGATCCCCAGTAGCATATTGGGCACCTACCGACCTGGGGAGTTCATTTTTCAGTGTCCTATCTTTTTGCCTTTTCATGCTGTTTGTGGGGTTCTCAAGGCAGTGATACTGAAGTGGTTTGCCATTCCCTTCTCCATTGGACCACATTCTGTCAGACCTCTCCACCATGACCCAACCGTCTTGGGTAGCCCCACACGGCATGGCTTAGTTTCATTGAGTTAGACAAAGCTGTGGTCCGTGTGATCAGATTGGCTATTTGTCTGTGATTGTAGTTTCAGTCTGCCTGTCCTTTGATCCGCTCTCTCAGTGCCTACCGTCTTACTTGGGTTTCTCTGACCCTGGACGTGGGGTCTCTCTTCATGGCTGCTCCAGCAAAGTGCAGCAGCTGCTCCTCACCTCTGATGTGGGGTGGCTCCTCTTGGCTGCCGCCCCTGCCCTTGGGCGTGGGGTAGCTGCTCTGCACTGAGCTCCTGCGTCGTTGCAGCCGCTGCGCTCCTGCACCATCGCAGCATGTGTCTGTACAAATACATGGAAATTGAACTTGAAGAGCCTCTATGAATGACAGTTTTTATAAAATGGAAACAATGGCAATTTTTATCTGTACAATTTTAAAAAGGAATTTCATGACTTTGGCATTTGTGCTTTCTTGTACCAAGAACATAAAAGATATTTACATATATTATCTCATTTAGTACAATATTCTTTAATATATATGTTGCTGTTGTTCAATCACTAAGTTATGTCTGACTCTTTGTGACGCCATGAAGTGTAGCATGCCAAGCTTCCTTGTCCTTCACTATTTCCCAAAGTTTGCTCCAATTCATGTTTTTGAAACTCCAGAGTTTGGTCCATTTATTGTGTCAGTGATGTGATCTAACCATCTCATCTATGCCTACCCCTTCTCCTTTGGCCTTCAGTCTTTCCAGCATCAAAGTCTTTTCCAATGAGTTGGCTCTTGGCATCAGGTGGCCAAAGTATTGGAACTTTAGCTTCAACATCAGTCCTTCCAGTGACTATTCAAGGTTGATTTCCTTTAGGATTGACTGGTTTGATATTTTTGCTGTCCAAGGGACTCTCAAGAATCTTCTACAGAACCTCAATTCAAAAACATCAGCTCTTCAGCACTAAGCCTTCTTTATGGGCTAGCTCTCATATATGTACAGAACTACCAGAAAGACCATAGTTTTGACTATACAGAACTTTGTCAGGAAAGTGATGTGTCTGCTTTTTAATGTGCTGTCTAGGCTTCATAGGTGGCTCAGTGGTAAATAATCAGCCTGCTAATGCAGGAGACAGAAGAGACACAAGAGACACGGGTTTGATTCCTGAGCCAGAAAGATCTGGAGTAGGAAATGGCAACCCACTCCAGTATTCTTGCCTGGAAAATTCCATGGACAAAGGAGCCTCATGGGCTACAGTCAGTGGGATCACAGAGTTGGATGCAACTAAGCACATACATACACTAGATTTGTTATAGCTTTCCTTCCGAGGAGCAAGTGTCTTAATTTCACAGCTGCAGTCACCATCTTCAGTGATTTTTGGAGCCCAAGAAAATAAAATCTGTCACTGCTTCTACTTTTCCCCTTCTATTTGCCATGAAGTGATGGGAGTGGATGCCATGATCTTAGTTGTTTGAATGCTGAGTTTTAAGCCAGCTTTTTTACTCTCCTCTTTCACTTTCATCAAGAGACTTTAGTTCTTCTTCCCTTTCTGCCATTAGGGTGGTATCATGTGCATATCTGAGGATGTTAATATTTCTCCCGGCAATCTTGATTCCAGTTTGTGTTTCATCCAGCCCAGCATTTCATATGCTGTACTCTGCATAGAGTTAAATAAGTATGGCAACAATATACAGTCTTGTCCTATTTCTTTCCCAATTTTGAACCAGAATGTCTTCCATGTCAAGTTCTAACTGCTGCTTCTTGACCTGCATACAGGTTTACTAGAAGACAGGTAAAGTGGTCTGGTACTCCCATCTCTTGAAGAGTTTTCCACAGTTTGTTGCAATCCAAAATGTTAAAGGCTTTAACTTAGTCAATGAAGCAGAAGTAGATTCTTTTCTCTTGGAATTCCCTTGCCTTCTCTATGATACAACGAATGTTGGCAATTTGGTCTCTGATTCTTCTGCCTTTTCTAGACACAGCTTGTACATCTGAAATTTCTCAGTTCACATACTACTGAAGCCTAGCTTGAAGGATTTTGAGCATAATCTTACTAGCATATGAAATGAGTGCAATTTATGGTAGTTTGAACATTCTTTGGTATTGCCCTTTTTGGGATTGGAATGAAAACTGACCTTTCCCAGTCCTGTGGCCACTGCTATGTTTTCCAAATTTGCTGACATATTGAGTGCCACACTTTAACAGCATCATCTTCTAGTATTTTACATAGCTCAGCTGGAATTCTGTCACCACCACTAGCTTTGCTGATAGTAAAGCTTCCTAAAGCCCACTTGACTTCACACTCCAGGATGTCTGGCTGTAGGTGAGTAACCATACTACCTTGTCTCTCTGGGTCATTAAGATATTTTTTGTATACTTCTTAGTGTATTCTTGCCACCTCTTTTTAACCTCTTCCACTTCTGTTGGGTCCTTACCATTCCTGTCCTTTATCATGCTCATCCTCATATGAAATGTTCCCCTGATACCTTCAATTTTCTTGAAGAGATCTCTAGTCTTTCCCATTCTTTGTTTTCTTCAGTTTCTTTGCATTATTCGTTTAAGAAGGCCTTCTTATCTCTTCTTGCTATTCTTTTGAATCCTGCATTCAGTTTGGTGTATCTTTCCCTTTCCCCCTTGCCTTTCACTTCTCTCTTCTCTTCTTTTTTCAGCTTTTCTCAAAGCCTCTTAAGACAACCGCTTTGCCTTCTTACATATTTCTTTGGGATGGTTTTGGTCATTGCCACCTGTACAGTGTTATGGACCTCCTTTCATAGTTCTGCAGGCACTTTGCTACCAGATCTAATCCTTTGAATCTGTTCACTACTTTTATTGTATAATCGTAAGGGATTCGATTTAGGTCATACTTGAATGGTCTAGTGATTTTCTCTACTTTTTTCAGTTTAAACCTGAATTTAGCAACAGGAGCTAATGATCTGAGCCATAGTAAGCTCCAGGGCTTGTTTTTGCTGATGGTATAGAGGTTCCCCATCTTTGGCTAGAAAGAAAGAACAGAATCAATCTGATGTATATGCTACTGTTTATTCCAATTTTACTTAGAAAACTGAGGATCAGATGGTTTAATTGACTTGCCAAGTTTATTAGCCTAAGTTACTTAGTAAGTCATTTGAGTCTTTCTCACGTTCCAGCATAATTCAGTTCAGTTCAGTCGCTCAATCGTGTCCAACCCTGAGACCCCATGAACTTTAGCATACCAGGCCTCTCTGCCCATCATCAGCTCTCAGAGTTTACTCAAACTCATGTCCATTGAGTCAGTGATGCCATCCAACCATCTCATCCTTTGTTGTCCCCTTCTCCTCCTGCCCTCAATCTTTACCAGCATCAGGATCTTTTCCAATGAGTCAGCTTTTCGCATCAGGTAGCCAAAGTATTGGAGTTTCAGCTTCAACATCAGTCCTTCCAATGAATAGTCAGGATTGATTTGCTTTAGGATGGACTGGTTGGATCTCCTTGCAGTCCAAGGGACTCTCCAGAGTCTTATCCAACACCACAGTTCAAAAGCATCAATTCTTCAGTACTCAGCTTTCTTTATAGTCCAACTCTCACATCCACACATGACTACTGTAAAAACCATAGCTTTGAGTAGACGGACCTTCATTGGCAAAGTAATGCCTCAGTTTTTTAATATGTTATCTAGGCTGGTCATAACTTTCCTTCCAAGGAGTAAGCATCTTTTAATTTCATGACTGCAATCACCATCTGCAATGATTTTGGAGCCAAAAAATAAACATAAAAAAAAATAGTCTGACACTGTTTCCACTGTTTCCCCATCTATTTGTCATGAAGTGATGGGACCGGATGCCATGATCTTAGTTTTCTGAATGTTGAGCTTTAAGCCGACTTTTTCACTCTCCTCTTTTACTTTCATTAAGAAACTCTTTAGTTCCTCTTCACTTTCTGCCATAAAGGTGGTTTCATCTGCGTATCTGAGGTTATTGATATTTCTCCCGGCAATCTTGATTCCAGCTTGTGCTTCTTCTAGCCCAACATTTCTCATGATACACTCTTCATATAAGTTAAATAAGCAGGGTAACAATATACAGCCTTGACATACTCCTTTTCATATTTGGAACCAGTCTTTTTTTTTTTTTTTTTTTTTTTAACATGTCCAGTTCTAACTGTTGCTTTCTGACCTGCATACAGGTTTCTCAAGAGTTAGGTCAGGTGGTCTGGTATTCCTATCTCAGAATTTTCCACAGTTTATTGTGAGCCACACAGTCAAAGGCTTTGGTATAGTCAATAAAGCAGAAATATATATATTTTTTTCCTGTAACTTTCTTGCTTTTTTGATGATCCAGCGGATGTTGGCAATTTCATCTCTGGTTCCTCTGCCTTTTCTAAAACCAGCTTGAATATCCGGAAGTTCATGGATTATGTATTGCCAAAGACTGGCTTAGAGAATTTTGAGCATTACTTTAGTAGCATATGAGGTGAGTGCAATTGTGTGGCAGCTTGAGCATTCTTTGACATTGCCTTTCTTTGGGATTGGAATGAAAATGGACCTTTTCCAGTCCTGTGGCCACTGCTGAGTTTTCCAAATTTGCTGGCATTTTGAGTGCAGTACTTTCTCAGCATCATCTGTCAGGATTTGAAATAGCTCAACTGGAATAGCTTTGTTCATAGTGATGCTTTCTAAGGCCCACTTGACTTCACATTCCAGAATGTCTGGCTCTAGGTGAGTGATCACACCATCATGATTATCTGTACAGTTCTTCTGTGTATTTTTGACACCTCTTCTTAACGTATTCTGCTTCTGTTAGGTCCATACCATTTCTGTCATTTATCGAGCCCATCTTTGCATGAAATGTTCCCCTTGGTTTCTCTAATTTTGTTGGAGAGATCTCTAGTCTTTCCCATTTTGTTGCTTTCTTCTATTTTTTTGAATTGATTGCTGAGGAAGGCTTTCTAATCTCTCCTTGTGTCTTATAATTTTCTGTGTACAGTTCCTTTGTCTCTTTAGGGAATTTTATTCCTAGATATTTAATTTTTTTGTTGCAATGGTGAATGGGATTGATACCTTAATTTTGGTTTATGAATTTTCATTGTTAGTATATAAAAATGCAAATAATTTCTGTGTACTGATTTTCTATCCTGAGACATTGTTAAATTCACTGATTAGCTCTAGTAATTTTCTGCTACTATCTTTAGGGTTTTCTATGTACAAGTTTATGTTATCTAAAAACAGTGAGAGCTTTAATTCCTCTTTTCCAACATGGATTAATTTATTTATTTTTCTTCTCTGGTTTATGTATCTAGGACTTCCAGAAATATGTTGAATAATAGTGGGGAACGAGTGCACCCTTTTCTTTTTCCTGATTTTAGGTGGAATGCTTTCAGTTTTTCACCACTAAGAATGTTTGCTGTAGTCTTATCATATATTGCCTTCCCATGTTGAGGTATGTTCCTTATATGCCCATTTTTTGAAGAGATTTAATCTATGCAGAGTATATCATGAGAAATGCTGGGCTGGACTAAGTACAAGCTCGAATCAAGATTGCTGGAAGAAATATCAATAACCTCAGATATGCAGATGAAACCACCCTTACGGCAGAAAATGAAGAGGAACTAAAAGGCCTCTTGATGAAAGTGAAAGAGGAGAGTGAAAAAGTTGGCTTAAAGCTCAACATTCAGAAAACTAAGATCATGGCATCTGGTCCCATCACCTCATGGGAAATAGATGGGGAAACAGTGGAAACAGTGTCAGAGTTAGTTGGGGGGGGGGGCTCCAAAATCACTGCAGATGGTGACTGCAGCCATGAAATTAAAAGACACTTACTCCTTGGAAGGAAAGTTATGACCAAACTAGATAGCGTATTAAAAAGCAGAGACATTACTTTGCCAACAAAGGGCTGTCTGGTCAAGGCTATGGTTTTTCCAGTGGTCATGTATGGATGTGAGAGTTGGACTGTGAAGAAAGCTGAGGGCCAAAAAATTGATGCTTTTGAACTACGGTGTTGGAGAAGACTCTTGAAAGTCCCTTGGACTGCAAGGAGATCCAACCAGTCCATCCTGAAGGAGATCAGTCCTGGGTGTTCATTGGAAGGACTGATGCTGAAGCTGAAACTCCAATATTTTGTCTACCTCATGCAAAGAAAAGACCCTGATGCTGGGAGGGATTGGGGGCAGGAGGATAAGGGGACGACAGAGGATGAGATGGCTGGATGGCGTCACCGACTCGATGGGCATGAATTTGAGTAAACTCCGGGAGTTGGTGATGGACAGGGAGGCCTGGCGTGCTGTGATTCATGTGGTCACAAGAGTCGGACATGACTGAGTGACTGAACTGAACTAAACTGAATCATTAATGGGTGCTGAATTTTTTCAAAGGTTTTTTTCTGCATCTATTGAGATGATCTTATGGTTTTTATATCTCAATATGTTAATATGATGTATCACATTGACTGATTTCCATATATTTAAGAATCTTTGCATCCCTGGAATAAACCCAACTGGATCATGGTGCATGTGCTTTTTGATGTGTTTTTGAACTCTGTTTGCTAAAATTTTGTTGAGGATTTTTTGCATCTATGTTCATTAGTGATATTTTCCTGTAATTTTCTTTTTTATGATGGTGGCTTTGTAGAATGAGTTTGGAAGTGTTCCTTCCTCTTGAAATTGTTTGAAAGAGTTTTAGAAGGATAGACATTAGCTCTTCTCTAAATGTTTGATAGAATTCTCCTGTGAAGCCATTTGGTCATGGGATTTTGTTTTTTGGCAGATTTTTTTGTTTTTTAGCACAGCTTCAATTTCAGTGCTTGTAATTGTGTTGTTCATAATTTCTATTTCTTCCTGGTTCAGTCTTGGAAGACTGAACTTTACTAAGAATCTGTCCATTTCTTTCAGGTTATCTATTTTTTGCCATATAGTTTTTCATAATAGTCTCTTAATCCTTTGTATATGTGCATTGTCTTGTAACCTCTCCTTTTTCATTTCTAATATTGTTGATTTGATTCTTCTCTCTTTTTTTCTTAATAAGTCTGGCCACAGGTTTGTAAATTTTATTTATCTTCTCAAAGAAACAGCTTTTAGTTTTATTAATCTTTACTATTGTTTATTTCATTTCTTTTTCATTTATCTCTGCTTGGATCTTTATAATTTCTTTCCTTCTACTAATTCTGGAGTTTCTTTGTTCATCTTTTTCCAGTTGTTTTAGGTGTAAAGTTAGGCTGTCTATTTGCTCTTTTTCTTGTTTTGCTATAAACTTCCCTCTTAGAAGTGCTTTAGCTGCATCCCATAGATTTTGAGTTGTCTTGTTTTCATTGTAATTTGTTTCTAGAAATTTTTGATTTCCCTTTTGATTTCTTCAGTAACCTACTGTTTATTTAGAAACATGTTGTTTAATCTCCATGTTTTTGTGTTTTATACCGTTTTTTTTTCTTATAGTTGATATCTAGTCTCATAATGTTGTGATCACAGTAGATGTTTGATACAATTTCAACTTTCTTAAATTTACTGAGGTTTGATTTGTGACCCAATATGTGGTCTGTCCTGGAGAATATTCCATGTGCATTTGAGATGAAGGTGTATTCTTCTGCATTTGGATGGAATGTCTTAAACATATCAATGAGATCCATTTCATCTAATATATCATTTAAAACTTTTGTTTACTTATTACTTTTCTCATTTGGTGATCTGTCCATTGGTGTGAGTTGGGTGTTAAAGTCTCTTACCACTATTATGTTCCTGTCAACTTCTCCTTTTCTGTCTGTCAGTGTTTGTCTTATGTATTTAGATGCCCCTATGTTGGGTGCATAGATATTTACAATTGTTTTGTGTACCTCTTGGATTGATCCCTTTTCATTATGTAGTGTCCTTCATTAGCTCTTTTAATCTTCTTTATTTTAAGGTCTATTTTGTCTGATATGAGGTTTGCTACTCCAGCTTTCTTTGCTTCCCATTTGCATGAAATATATTTTTCTATCCTCTCACTATATGTGTCTTTAGGTCTGAATTGGGTTTCTTGTATACTGGGGTCCTTTAATGGACTGGAACCTTGTGGTACGGAGTTCGTGATCAGAAAGTAAAAGAGAGAAGGATGCTGATATCCCTTGGTTTATGCAGAGGACCAATATATTCCTTGACACAGGGCTTGCATCGCTCATGAAGGCACCAGGCGCCCTCTCGAGGGGGCCTTAGAAGCCTGGGCAGAAAAGTGAGCACGACGGGTCTCCATGCTTCAGAGAGTCAGCCAGAAAAAGATAGAGAGAGAGAGAGAAAGAGAGAGAGAGACAAAAAAGACCCGGGGACCTAAGCTCTAATGGAGCAAATGTGCTTTAATGAGTTTCCTGTGAGTATATATAGGCTGTGGTACAAGAAACTTCTTTCGGGAATGATAGAGATCAGAAAACCAAACGTACAGCAACCGTTACCAAGGGAACAAGGGGTAATGTTAGTCACAAGGTCAGGACACAATCCATATCTCAAGAAAGGGGAACGAGACTAAGCAGTTTTGTCCTAAAGAGAATGTTTACTAAAGGAGACCCAAGCCTGCCTCACACAATGACCTCAGTCCCTGGGAGCAGCGTGCTGTTCTGCTTGAAGAGGGACAAAGGACTCATGAGAGACAGCACGTAGGAATCCTCCCGTCAAACATTCCCTGACAATTCCCCCTTATTTATTTATAATATTTGTAAGAAGAGTTCTGACCATCAGAGTTTGTTCAGTTTTGACAATCTTTGCATGAAGGCAACGGTAGACAACAAATATAATTATTAAGACAATCAACAAAATTATAGTTCTAGACCCAATGCTATGAGTAAGGCTTTGAAACCATCTATGTGGGTCTAGCCCAGATAATTGATCAGCCAATTGTATAGCTAAAGTTTTCATACTAGTGGAAAAGGGCAGATTATTAGAAAAGGTTTTACATATTTCTTTTTTGTAATAACTGTACATTCAGAAAGGAATTATCATATATGTTTTAAAAATGAAACTTGATTTGTTTCCAGTTGTAGCCATTATTATAGAAATGAACAGGAGTAACAGGAAATTGAGTAGAATTTCAATCACATTTTAGCATCATCTGTTTTTGGACATTTGTTCATTGATCTCCAACCCATTTGATGGCTGTTCTCAGTTCCTGTATTTTTTTTTTAATATCTTCATCTATTTGAGCCTGAGTGGCCCACATAATATGAGCATCTTTAGTCCAATTTTGGATAAAATTATGTGTTTGAATTGAGGTTTGTAAAGTAACGCTAGTGATGGCAGCAATGGTGCAAATAGTTATTAACCCTATAATGCCAAAAATCAGCCATCCAATGAATCGTTTACATCACTAGAGCAATTTAGTAAATAACTGGGAAGCAAGTCTAGCCTTGGGACCTTCTTCCCAGGGCCATTGGAGATTTATTGGCAACCATAGATTATGTCGAGATCGAAGAAACAAAAGGGAGTCATTTTTTAAGGAAATAGAGGAGTTAAGACAAGTATATAATTTACAATTTATGCAAGTTACAGAATGTAAAGTCTTATTGACTTGTAAATGTCCTATAGCTACAACAAAAGGAAGTGGAACATAGGCTTGTATAAAATATGATTGATTATAGTGAAAGAAATAATTGCTATAGCCATGATTGGTCCCTGTGGAATGTCTGGTCCAAATCCCAAGTTCTTCGGTGTTTGCAGCAAGTTTTCAGATGTCCCATTGTTTAGGCCCAATCTGTTTATCAAGGATGATTCGAGGACGAGGTGGGGGCCATTCCATCATCAAGCTAGCCAAGAAGTCCTCTGTCATGGTAATGTTCCATTGTAGTATTAGTAACCTTCCATGTTACTTGAGTAATATAATCATACATAGTATTGTTAATATCATCTGAGCAGTTCAATAACCACATACTATGGGGTCCCCAATTGACAATTGTATGATTAGCTATAAACATTAATTTTCCTGGTTTGGCCTGACATTTGTCCCAATGAACAGGAATATATTTAAAGTTCTTATTAGTAAACCCTTTGCATAATGTTCTTTGTTTTTTCTTTAATTCTTTTCCTAAAGTTTTAGTAGTATAAACATGATTCATGGACAAAGAAAGGGCAGTAAGTAATCCAAGAAGCATCAGAAAGTCCTCTTTTGGAGGCAGGGGAAGGCCTAAGTTTGTCGGCTAACGTTTATGCATAATTTTGTTGTGCCCATACACAAACAAAGGATTTCATAACCTAGAAAGATATTAGTTTTTCTTTTTCTTCAGGATGAGAGGGCCCCTCCAAGTTCTAAGGAGGAGGAATATATGTTGACTCATTAGTGGATATGATTGGTCTTATATCTGTCCATTTTACAACCTACAATAAAAAAGGGGGGTTAGGTATATAAGCCCAGTAAGTGTGATCAATCAAGTCAGCCTGAGCGGGGGAAGCAAAAGCAAGCAAAGCAAGCATAGCGAAGAAAAATATTTTTAGGATTCCGAGGCATTCCCTGTTGAGAAATCAGGTTTTCAGTTTAATTAGTAAGGGTTTTTATCTGTCCCCAAGTAGGGAGATCATAAGGTCGATGACGTCGAGTGCGGCGTTTTTTGGAAATTTTTAATGTCGCCATGGCTTATATTGGAATTCTTTCTTCCTGGGTTTTTTGCTGTTTCATCTCTAGTCTGAATGCTGGGGGCCCCCTTAGGTTGAATCTTCTGAAGAGGAAGTCATGTGAGCTCGTTGGATCCATCTGGAGAAATAGAAGCATATCCTTTCCCTGTAAGATTAGTTTCTTGGATTTCCATTTATTGGTTAACCCGTCTTGCTATCAAATGGGCAAAGGAAAGGAGGTGTCCTATAATGTTTCAAAACTTCTTTTTTTGTTTGTTTGTTTGTTTTTTGCTTTTGTCAAAACATCTCTTTGTGGTAAGTTTAAAAACTTTAAAACAAATAAGGCTATATTAACAATAGTTATAAAAAGAGAGGAAAGCGATAATGATGAAAACATTCTTAGGAAATATTTCAGTCCAAAAGAAAAAAAAATCATTCAGAAATCTGTTTGGGACTGGTATTTGGCTGTGGTTTGTGTTATTTGGGGCAAAGGATTAGGAGTAACCATTCAAATATTTTTTCCTAAGTGAAATTATTGAAAAGGTGATGCAGAACAACTTGACAAATGAAATGTTGCTCACATCCAAATATATTTGATCTTGTCCTTGAAAAAGAAATGCAGCTTAGTAACTGTTGAATCTCACTGATCAGTGTGTTAAAGAGGATGACTACACTTCCAAGACAGGCCTGAAAAGAAGGCAAACATTCCACATTTCTGATATTCTTAAGAACAAATGATCCATTCGGGAAAGACAGCACGTATACCAGTCTTGATTTTGTATCCATTTAGCCAGTCTCTGTCTCTTGGTTGGAGCATTTAATCTATTTACATTTAAAGTAATTATTGATATATATGTTCCTATTTCCATTTTGTTAATTGTTTGGGGTTGTTTCTACAGATATCTTTCCTTCTCTTGTATTTCTTGACTATGTAAGTTCCTTTAACTTTTGTTGTAAAACTGGTTTGGTGGTGCTGAATTCTCTTAACGTTTGCTTGTCTGAAAAGCTTTTGATTTTTCTGTCAAATTTGAATGAGATCCTTGCTGGGTAGAGTAATCTTGGTTGTAGATTTTTCCCTTTCAGTACTTTAAATATATCCTACCATTCCCTTCTGGCCTGCAGAGTTTCTGCTGAAAGATCAGCTGTTAAGTATATGGTGTTTCCCTTGTATGTTATTTGTTGCTTTTCCCTTGCTGCTTTTAATATTCTTTCTTTGTGTTTAGTCATTTGCTGTGTTTCCCCTTGGGTTTATTCTATATGGGACTCTTTGTGCCTCTTGAACTTGATTGACTATATCCTTTTCCATGTTGGGGAAGTTTTCAACAATTAGCTCTTCAAAAATTTTCTCATGCCCTTTCTTTTACTCTTCTTTTTCTGGGACCCTTGAAATTCTAATGTTGGTGTATTTGATATTGTTCCAGAGGTCTCTGATACTCTCCTCAGTTCTTTTAATTCTTTTTACTTTATTTTGCTCTTCAGAAGTTATTTCCACCATTTTACCTTCCAGCTCACTGATCTGTCCTTCTGCTTCAGATATTCTGTTATTGATTCCTTCCAGAGTATTTTTAATTTCAGTAATTGTGTTGTCTATCTCTATATGTTTATTCCTAATTTCTTCTAGGTCTTTGTTAATTGATTCCTGCGTTTTCCCCCATTTTGTTTTCAAGGTTTTTTATCATCTTTACTATCATTATTCTGAATTATTTTTCATGTAGTTTGCTTATTTCCTCTTCATTTATTTGGGCTACTGTGTTTCTAATTTGTTCCTTCATTTGTGTAGCATTTCTCTGCCTTTTCATTATACTTTTTTTTAAAACTTATTGTGTTTGAGGTCTCCTTTTCTCAGGCTTCAAGGTTGAATTCTTTCTTCCTTTTGTTTTCTGCCCTCCTAAGGTTGGTTCATGACACCACCCTTATGGCAGAAAGTGAAGAGGAACTGAAAAGCCTCTTGATGAAAGTGAAAGAGGAGAGTGAAAAAGTTAGCTTAAAGCTTGACATTCAGAAAACTAAGATCATGGCATCTGGTCCCATTACCTCATGGGAAATAGATGGGGAGACAGTGGAAACAGTGTCAGACTTTATTTTTGGGGGCTCCAAAATCACTGCAGATGGTGAATGCAGCCATGAAATTAAAAGATGATTACTCCTTGGAAGGAAAGTTATGACCAACCTGGATAGCATATTAAAAAGCAGAGACATTACTTTGCCAACAAAGGTCCATCTAGTCAAGGCTATGGTTTTTCCAGTGGTCATGTATGGATGTGAGAGTTGGACTGTGAAGAAAGCTGAGCACCGAAAATTAATGCTTTTGAAGTGTGGTGTTGGAGAAGACTCTTGAGAGTCCCTTGGACTGCAAGGAGATCCAACCAGTCCATCCTAAAGGAGATCAGTCCTGGGTGTTCATTTGAAGGACTGATGCTGAAGCTGAAACTCCAGTTCCTTGGGCACCTGATGCGAAGAGCTGACTCATTGGAAAAGATCCTGATGCTGGGAACGATTGAGGGCAGGAGGAGAAGGGGACAACAGAGGATGATATGGCTGGATGGCATCACTGACTCGATGGGCATGAGTTTGAGTAAACTCCGGGAGTTTGTTATGGACAGGGAGGCCTGGCGTGCTGTGATTCATGGGGTCACAAAGAGTCGGACACGACTGAGCGCTGAACTAAACTGACTGAATTTTGGTCCAGTGGTTTGTGTAAGCCTTCTGTAGGGTGAGACTTGTGCACTTGTGCTGAGTTTTTTTTTTTTTTTTTATTGTTTGTCTGTTTCCTCTGATGGGCAAGGCTGAATGAGTTGATAATCCTGTCTGCTGTTGATTGGGTTTACATTTTGGTTTTGTTTGTTGTTTAGACCAGGTGTCCTGCACAGGGTGCTACTGGTGGTTGGGTGATGCCGGGTCTTGTATTCAAGTGGTTTCCTTGGTGTGAGTTCTCACTATTTGATATTCCCTAGTGTTAGTTCTCTGGTAGTCTAGGGTCTTGGAGTAAGTGCTTCCACTCCAAAGGCTCAGGGCTTGATCTCTGGTCAGGAACAAAGATTCCACAAGTGGTTTGTTATGGCATTAAGTGAGATTAAAACAAATACCCCAAAATGAGAAACCAAAGATGAACCCCAGACAAATGGCAGTTACAAAATCAGGCAAATAATAATTAAAATAATGGAATATACACATATATATATACACCCATAAGCAAAGTCAAAACAATCCAACTAAAATAAAGTACAGTAGATTGTCCCAGTGAAGAAAGGAAATAAAGAATTATATTTACCAGTTAAGCACAAAATTAACTAAAGCAAAGCTGGAAAACAAAACTAAAACAAGGTGCCAAGTGGGGGATAAAGCAATGAAAACAAAATTAACAAATATATTGAGAGGAATGAAAAGAAAGAAAGAATATATATGCAAAGTTAAATAGAGTTAGATGAGGAAGATTTATAGACATTATAGATTAACTGCAAGGGGAAAAGAACAGTAGGAAAGGCAAACAAAAGAATAGATGTAAAAAATAGAATAGGTTTTTAAAAATTAAAATTATAAAAACGAGGAAAAAAAATGAAGAAAAAAAAAGGTAAACTCCAGAGAACTGCAAAAACCCAACATAGAGGCAGTTGTTTATAACAACAATAAAAGGTGTGGCTGAATATACACATATACGTATACACCCATAAGCAAAGTCAAAACAGGCTACCAAAAATAAAGTACAATAGGTTGACCTGGTGAACAACGGAAACCAAAAATTATATCTATCAGTTAAGAAGAAAATTAACTAAAGCACAAACTAGAAGACAAAACTAAAGCACGGTGCCAATTGGGGAGTAAAGCAATGGAAACAAAACTAACAAATATTTTGAGAGAAAAGGAAAGAAAGTAAAGAAAAAATATATATGCAAAGTTAAATAGAGGTAGATTAAGAAGATTTATATACATTAAACATTAACTGCAAGGGGAAAAGAAGAGTAGGAAAAGCAAAGAAAGGAATAAATGTAGAAAAATAATAATAGGTTTAAAAATTAAAGTTAAAAATAGAGACAAGAAAAAAAGGGAAATTCTACAGAAATGTGAAAGCCCAATGTAGAGGCAGAGGTTTATAGCAATAAAAAATGTGACTAGGAGGAAAAAAAGTTTCAAAAGCTTAATTCGATTCATAGTGCCAATAAAATCGACAACTAAAACATGGGGGGAAAGAAAAGTAAAAAAAAAATCTAAGAATCTACAGAACAAGTCAAAATATAAGAATAATTCATGTTTTTCTTGAGTTTCTGCTCTCAGAGCCCTTTCCCTTGCTGGGAGTCAGTCTACCTCACCTCCCTAGGCTGCCCTCCAACACTGTGCTGATCTCTAGACCTGTTGTGGGGACAGCTCAGATTCTAATCTGGTCCTTATCCTGTGTGTTCTTGCCTCCACTTTCCACAGATATCAGAACTAGTGCATTTTCTTTTGTGGGAGCTCTCAATGTCCTTTTAAATATTCCATAGACACAGTCTGCTTAGTTGATCGTGCGGATTTAACCTACAGCTTGTACAGTTGGTGGGAAGATTTTGAATCTTCCTTAGCCACACTGTTCCTGGGTTTCAATTGTGATTTTATTTCCACCTCTGCATTGGATTGTCCACTGGGGATTGCTCCTGAGGCTGCCCTGGAGAGCTTGGGTTTGCCCCTGTGAGGGTGTGGAGGTGGTTCACATGCTTGGGTTGCAGGGGTTCTGGCAACAACAGGTACTCAGGGGAGTTGGCAGCTAGGGCAGCAGGAAATATAGTGCTCTAGAAGGGTATGGAAACCAGTATTGGCCAATATGTTCCAGTATTCTTGCCTGGAGAACACCCCTGACAGAAGCCTGGAAGGCCACAGTCCACAGGGTCTAAAAGAGTTGGACATGACTGAAGCAACCTTGTGCTATAGATGCCAGATATTTTTGCCTGCGGCAGCTCTGCTTCCATGAGAGTTGAGCATAAAGGTGGTGTGGCTGCTTGGCTTGTGAGGACCCTGGTGGCACAAAGTGTGCAGGAACATGGACTGCCTGCACCCCAGGAGTTATGGCCCTATCATAGTCTTTTATCAAGCCTCTTGTAGCTTGTGATCAGATCAGAAGGCTTCTTTGGTTAGTCTTACCCGTAGCTCCACCAATTGAGCCACATAGAGGGGCCCCCGTGGCTGGGGTCCTACTCTGTAGTTCAGTGCATCAGTCACTTCATGGAGTACCTTGGGTGGGGTCCTACTCCGTAGTTTAGTGCTTCAGGCATTTGATAGGCAGCCTTTCTATTGTTCAGCTGCTGATGTTACCATGTGTAGGGAGAGAAACTATGGTGATGGCTCCACTCCCGTGTGGGACTCAGCAGTATAGCCTTGTTTCCATGGCTGCCCAGCTTTCCTCCACAGGCATTTCCCACCACAATCTCCTCCCTCACATCCCCTCAATTGGTCTCTCCGCAGTCAACAGCAGCCCTTGCCCTGGGATTGCTCCACAATCCCTGAACTCCAGCTCCCAGCTGCTGCACCTTCCAGGGGACCAGCCTCCCTGTCTAGGGTATGTATGGCTGTGACAAGGACTATCTGATTTTCATTATATTTAGGTTGTTATGGATCAGCTGTTTCATTCTCAACCTTACATGTTTCTTCTCTGACTCAGTTACCCTGATGTGGGCATCAGAACCCTGCTTCAATTCCCCCACCTGCTGAGGGCAGGTCCAGTCTTACTCACACTATTTTTCCCCCTAGTTCCTTCATCTTACCAAGTTTTACATGGTTCTGTATATTCTTTTCCACTAATCAGGTACACCTGTCCACTCTCAGCTGGTGTTCTGCATGTACTTCTGTGTTTGAAGGTGTATTGCTGATGTATCCGTGGAGAGAGATGTAATCCATGTCCACCTACTCCTACGCCTTCTTGTTCTCAAGAGTTTATATTTTAACATAATCCAACTTTCATCCAAGTGGACTGTGACTTCTAAGTCTGCATTTGTACCTCATTGAAGTGATACATCTGCTTTCCACAACTGTCTTCATTTATTATAAACAATAACTTATGGTTGGTACTACTGATCTTCCTTTCAATATAGCAATTCCAAAATAAGATATAGAGTTTAATTTTGAATGACACTTGAAGAGTAATGTAATCTAAAGTGATTTTCTGTTAATACATAAGCTGTCATATTAAAACCTTTATGTTTTTGGTAGATGTTAATAGTTCTTTTACTATGGAACATTTATTCCTTTAATTTTATATAAATTTAAATTTTATGATGTTTCCTTCACCAAGATTATGTAAGCCTTTTTTATTATGGAAAAGAATTACAATTATGCAAATGAATATACTCAAGGAGACAAGCAGCAATTAACTGTGGAAGATAGGATGTTACTGTAAGAATTGTGTTCACACTGAATGGAATTGGACTTTTCTTAAAATAAACCATTAATAAGAAAATTCAGTTGGTACAGATTTTAAAGGCAAGCAGTTCATTGAGACTGGTTTGTACTCTTCTCATAGTAGTTTTGCATTTTAACATATATAGTTTCATTTTACTCTCGTATGCTTTTAGCTCTTGCCTTATTAAAAATGGCTGCTTCAGCAAGTAAGAAATATTTGTGGGAAAAAATCTCACTCACGCTCTTTATTATTAATAAAACTAGGCAATACTAACCATCTTACAGATTTTTTTAAAACCTAAGTGTGTTTCTTTTTATTTATAGCTTTTCTAAAATTAAAATTTGTTTTCATTGTGATCCTTCAACATGTATTGAGCCAGAATTTCATTTGGGTCTACTTTTTGGTAGTGAATTGCACACAGAAGGAAGGACTTCTACTGCTTTAAGTGGTGAGGCTTCATTTACTGCATTTCTTTTGCTACTGTCACTATTCAAAGGGTCCAATAAGACTTAGAGGTGGTTTAACATTTGTTTAAAAGTGAAGATTTTGTCATACATTGACATGAATCAGCCATGGATTTGCATGTATTCCCCATCCCAATCTCCCCTCCTACCTCCCTCTCCACCCGATTCCTTTGGGTCTTCCCAGTGCACTGGGTCCAAGCACTTGTCTCATGCATCCAACCTGGGCTGGTAATCTGTTTCACCCTAGATAATATACATGTTTCGATGCTGTTCTCTCGAAACATCCCACCCTTGCCTTCTCCCACAGAGTCCAAAAGTCTGTTCTGTACATCTGTGTCTCTTTTTCTGTTTTCCATATAGGGTTATCATTACCATCTTTCTAAATTCCATATGTATGTGTTAGTATGCTATAATGTTCTTTATCTTTACGGCTTACTTCACTCTGTATAATGGGCTCCAATTTCATCCATCTCATTAGAACTGATTCAAATGAATTCTTTTTAATGGCTGAGTAATATTCCATGGTGTGTATGTACCACAGCTTCCTTATCCATTCGTCTGCTGATGGGCATCTAGGTTGCCCACTACAATATTGTAAAGTAATTCGCCTCCAACTAATAAAAATAAATGAAAAGAAAAAAAAAACATTCATTAGTAGACATATTCATATTTTATTATACGGTAAGTGAGAAAATAAAAAATAAAGAAGATAGCATAGTCCAATGTTACTTTTAAACTTAACATACGCATATATCTTGTAAGACTCTAACGTATCAAACACTATGCTGTGGTGGATATGCCTTAGAAACCTTCACTTATGAAGCATGTGATTGGATGGGGAAAATGCAGAAATAAATTAAATATTTGGTTAAAATCAAAATAAAATAAGTGCTCAAGTACTTACATGAAGAGGTGAAACATTGCAGGTCATAAATAAGTATAAGTCATAATGTAAACATGAACTATAGGCACAAGTAGAATAGTATTAGGATCACTTAATATAATGGAAACTACTTCCCTGGTGGCTCAGGGGTGAAAAATCTGTCTGCAGTGCAGGGTTTGACTGCAGATGTGTGTTTGACCTTTGGATCAGGAAGATCCCTTGGAGAAGGAAATGGCAGCTCATTCCAGTATTCTTTCCTGGGGTAGCCCATGGACAGAGGAGCCTGGAGGGCTACAGTCCAAGGGATTCAAAAGAGTTGGACATAACTTAGCAGCTAAACAGCTGCAACGATAGTATAAGTGAATAGAAAGTCAGTTGGTAAACCATTCAGTATTAACCTGAGTCCATAGCTTACATTAGCTTTCACTCTTTGTCTTGATTGTCTATGGGTTTGAACAAATGTATGATGGCATGAATCCGTTATTATATTATACAGAATAAATTAAAATGCCCTAAAAAATAAAAAAATAAAAGTGAAGATTTCTTTGAGGCTAATTACTTTTTTAATTGAATTATATACAAAGAATATACAATATTACATTAGCTTCAGGTGTGGATCATAATGATTTGGTATTTACATACACTTCAAAATGGTTATCATAATAATCCTAGTTACCATTTGTCACTATAAAAAGCTACTATTATTAAAATATTGTTGAGTATATTCACTATACATTACATCCCTGTGACTTTTTTTTTAATAACTGGAAATCTGTACCTCTTAATTTTCTTCACCTATTATTTGCCCCCGCCCAACCTCAGTCAGCTTACCTTCTGGTAACCAACAGTTTCCTTTTTGTACAGTATGTATGAACCCGTTTTGGTTCTGTTGGCTTCTTTTATTTTGCAGAATTCACAATAAGCCTTTTGCTGTCTGACATTTCATTTAGCATGATACCCTCTAGACTAGCAGTCCCCAAACATTTTGGCACTAGGGACCGATTTCATGGAAGACAATTTTTCAATGAACTAGGGGAGGAATTGGTTCAGGCTGTATTGCAAGTGATGGGGAAGGACGGGGAGTGACAGATGAAGCTTTGCTTGCTCACCCACTGCTCTCCTCCTGCTTTGCAGCCCTGTTTCTAAAAGGGCATGGAACAGAACCTGTCTGCATCCTGGGGGTTGGGGACACCTGCTTTAGATCCTGGAGGAGGTCATGGCAACCCACCCCAGTATCCTTGCCTGGAGAATCCCATGGACAGAGGAGCCTGGTGGGCCCTAGTTCATAGTGTCACAAAGAGTCAGACATGATTAAAGTGACTTAGCACACATGCAGGCTCTAGATCCACCCATTTTATTGCAGGTGTGAGATTTCATTCTTATTTATGGCACAGTAATGTTTCATTGTACATATATGCTACGTCTTCATTCATTTCCCGGTTGATGAACATTTAGGTTACTTCTACATTTTGGTTATGGTAAATAATGCTGCAGTGAACATTTGGGTGCATGGATCTTTTTGAATTAGTGTTTCTGTTGTCTTTGGATACTGTATTGCTCTCATCCGATTTGTGATGCCAGTTGTCTCCCTGTTTACACTGTCCACACTGTTGAACCCAAGATAGGTAAAGCATGAGTTAAGAGTCTGGAAGGAGACCCGAGGAACCATAGGAACTGCAGATATGTTTATTCTCTCCTGACTGGGCCTGCAGCCATAACAGCAGCCACAACATAACCAGAACATAGCCATAACAGAGCTATAACATAGCATCATATAATGTAATCATGATGTTGCTCCAATGTAGCCCCAATGCAGCAATACCCAGGGCTTTCATGGTGAGGTTCATACAGGCGTACTGCACAAAACAGCTCCTGACAAGGCAAGTACCTCGTGACCAAGCAAATACCTTGTGATTAAGCGAGTTCTTTGTGATGCACATGCAAGAGTGCTATAAGTGATCTCAGCTGTTACATAAACATTACTTAAAAAAACATGGGCCAAGAGCTAGAGGCTGTTGAGATAGACTGACCATGCCATCTTGGCTAATTTGCTCTTTCCCTACAGATACATAACCAGGAAAGGAATTTCTAGAACTATTGTCATTCTGTGTTTAAAGTTTTGAGGAACCTTCACCATTTTCCATAGTTGTTGCACCAATTTACATTCCAACCAATAGTGTAGGAGAGTTCCTTTTTCTTCACAACCTCACCAGCATGTGTTACTTGTTGTCTTTTTGACAATAGCCATTTTAACAGGTATGAGGTGTGTCACTGTGGTTTTGATTTTCATTTCCCTGAAAAAGTGCTGTTAGGCATCTTTTTATGTACCTGTTGGCCATCTCTATGTCTTCTTTGGAAAAAATGTCTGTTCAGGTCCTTTGCCCATGTATAAAATCAGATTGCTTCATTTTTGACATTGAGTTTTATGAATTCTTTGTATATTTTGGATAGTAACCCCTTACCAAATATATCATTTGCATATATCTTCCCCCAATCAATAGATTGCCTTGTCTTTTTGTTGACTGCCTTTTCATTTTGTTGATGGTTTCCTTCACCATGCTTATTAGTTTGCCATTGGTATTATGATAGGAATATATTGAATCTTTAGATGGCTTTAGGTAGTCTGGGCATGTTAATAAAATTAATTCTTCTAATTCATGAACATGTTATGACTTTTCATTTATTTATATCATCTACACTTTCCTTCAGCAATATCTTAATCATTTTCATCATACAAGTGTTTTACCCCCTTAGCTAAATTTATTCCTAGGTATTTATTTCTTTTTGATGAAATTGTAAATTGGATATTTTCCTTCAATTCTCTTTTTCATAGCTTATTATTAGTTTATGTTAATTTTTTATCCTGTAACTTTGCTGAATTCATTTAGTAGCTCAAATATTTTGATGGAATGATTTCATTATTTTTATCTTTTACTATTTTCTACACATAATATGGAGAAGGAAATGTCAAGCCACTCCAATATTCTTGCCTGGAGAATCTCCAGGAGGAGAGAAGCCTGGCAGGCTACAGTCCATAGGATAACACAGAACTGGACACAACTACAGCAACTTACCCTGCACACATACATAATATCAAATCATCTGTAGATAGTGACTTTTATTTTTTTTTCTTTCCAATTTGGATGATTTTTATTTCTTTTCATTGCTTAATTGCTCTGGTTGAGTTCACTTCAGTCACTCATTCATGTCTGACTATTTGCTACCTCATGGACTGAGGCATGCCAGGCTTCCCTGTTCATCACCAACTCTGGGAGCTTTCTCAAACTCATGTTCATCTAGTCAGTGATGCCATCCAATCCTCTCATCCACTGTCATCCACTTCTCCTCTCGCCTTCAATCTTTCACAGCATCAGGATCTTTTCTGATGAGTCAGTTCTTCCCATCAGGTAGTGAAAGTATTGGAGCTTCAGGTTCAGCATCAGTCCTTCCAATGAATATTCAGGACTGATTTTCTTTAGTATTGACCAGATGGATCTCCAGGCAGTCCAAGGGACTCTCAAGAGTCTTCTCCAACACCACAGTTCAAAAGCATCAATTCTTCAGTGCTCAGCTTTCTTTATGGTCCAACTCACATCTGTACATGATTACTGGAAAAAACATAGCTTTGACTAGATGGACCTTTGTTGGCAAAGTAATGTCTCTGCTTTTTAATATGCTGTCTATGTTGGTCATAACTTTTCTTCCAAGGAGCAAGTGTCTTTTAATTTCATGTCTGCAGTTACCATCTGCAGTGATTTTGGAGCCCCTCAAAATAAAGTCTGTCACTGTTTCCATTGTTTTCCCATCTATTTGTCATGAAGTATGGGACCGGATGCCATGACCTTAGTTTTCTGAATTCTGAGTTTTAAGCCAACTTTTTCACTCTCCTCTTTTACTTTCCTCAAGAGACTCTTTAGTTTTTCTTCCTTTTCTGCCATAAGCATGGTATTATCTGCATATCTGAGATTATTGATATTCCTCCCAGCTTGTGCTTTATCCAGTCTGGCGTTTTGCATGATGTACTCTGCATATAAGTTAAATAAGCACAGTTACAATATACAACCTTGATGTACTCCTTTCCTGATTTGGAACCAGTCTGTTGTTCCATGTCCAGTTCTAACTGTTGCTTCTTGACCTGAATACAGTTTTCTCAGGAGGCAGTTCAGGTGGTCTGGTATTTCCATCACTTTAAGAATTTTCCGCAGTTTGTTGTGATCCACACAGTCAAAGGCTTTGGAGTAATCAATAAAGCAGAAGTAGATGTTTTTTCTGGAACTCTTGCCTTTTCAATGTTCCAGAAGATGTTGGCAATTTGATCTCTGGTTCCTCTGCCTTTCCTAAATCCTTCATGTACTATTGAAGCCTGGCTTGGAGAATTTGAAGCATCACTTTGCTAGCATGTGAGATGAGTGCAGTTATACAATAGTTTGAACATTCTTTGGCATTGCCTTTTTTGGGATCAAAATGAAAACTGACCTTTTCCAGTCCTCTGGCCACTGCTGAGTTTTCCAAATTTGCTGGCATATTGAGTTCAGTACTTTCACAGCATCATCTTTTAGGATTTGAAAGAGCTCAACTGGTATTCCATCACTTCCACTAGCTTTATTCTTAATGATACTTTGTAAGGTCCACTTGACTTTGCATTCCAGGATGTCTGGCTCTACGTGAGTGATCACACCATCGTGGTTAGCTGGATCATTAAGATATTTCTTTGTATAGTTCTTTTGTGTAGTCTTTCCACCTCTTCTTAATATCTTCTGCTTCTCTTACATCCATACCATTTCTGTCCTTCATTGTGCTCATCTTTGCATGAATTATTCCCTTGGTATCTCTAATTTTCTTGAAGAGATCTCTAGTTTTTCCCATTCTATTATTTTCCTCTTTTTTTTTTTTTTTTTTGCGTTGATTACTGAAGAAGGCTTTCTTATCTCCCTTTGCTCTTCTTTGGAACTCTGCATTCAGATGGGTATATCTCATTTTCTCCTTTGTTTTTAGCTTCTCTTCTTTTCTCAGCTATTTGTAAGGCCTCCTCAGATAACCATTTTGCCTTTTTGCATTTCTTTTTCTTGGAGAAGGTCTTGATCAATCCCTGTTGTACAGTGTTACAACCTTCCATCCATAGTTCTTCAGGTACTCTGTCTATAAGATCTAATCCCTTGAACCTAATTCTTACTTGCACTATATAATTGTAAGGGATTTGATTTAGGTTATACCTGAATGATCTAGTGGTTTTACCTACTTTTTTCAATTTAAGTCTGTATTTGGCTATAAGGAATTCATGATCACATGGTAGCCACAGTCAGCTCCCAGTCTTGTTTTTGCTGACTGTATAGAGCATCTCCATCTTTGGCTGCAAAGAATATAATCAATCTGATTCCAGTATTGACCATCTGGTGATGTGCATGTGTAGAGTCTTCTTTGTGTTGTTGGAAGAGGCTGTTTGCTATGAGCAGTGTGTTCTCTTGCCAAAACTCTTGTTAGCCTTTCACCTGCTTCATTTTGTACTCCAAGGCCAAATTTGCCTGTTATTCCAGGTATCTCTTGACTTCCTACTTTTGCATTCCAGTACCCTATAATGAAAAGAACATCTTTTATTAAGTGTTAGTTCTAGGAGGTCTTGTAGGTCTTCATGGAACTGTTCAACTTCAGCTTCTTCAGCATTACTGGTGAAGCATAGGCTTGGATTGCTGTGATTAGTGAATGGTTTGCCTTGGAAATGAAGAGAGATCATTCTGTCGTTTTGAGATTGCGTCCCAGTACTGCATTTCAGACTCTCTTGTTGACTCTGATGGCTACTCCATTTCTTCTAAGGTGTTCTTGCTCACAGTAGTAGATATAATGGTCATCTGAATTAAGTTCACCCATTCCAGTCCATTTTAGTTCACTGATTCCTAAAATGTCGATGTTCACTCTTGCCATCTTCCATTTGACCACTTCCAATTTGCCTTGATTCATGGATCTAACATTTTAGGTTCCTATGGAATATTGCTTTTTACAGCATCAGACTTTACTTTCATCACCCATCACATCCACAACTGGGTGCTGTTTCTGTTTCACCTCTATCTCTTCATTCTCTCTGTAGTTATTTCACCACTGATGTCCCTTAGCATATTAGGCACCTACCAACCTGGGGAATTCATCTTTCAGTTTCCTCTCTTCTCTTTTTGCCTTTTCATGGTGTTCATGGGTTTCTCAAGGCAAGAATACTGAATTGGTTTGCCATTGCTCTTGTTAAGACTTCTATATTGAATAAAAGTGATAAGAGTTGGTTGGTATTCTTGACTTGCTTTTCTCCATTGAGCATAATGTTAGCTGTGGGCTTATCATATGTGACCTTTATTACATTGAGTTAGTCCCTCTATACTGACTTGAAAAATTTTATGATAAATGGATGTTGGATTTTATTAAATGCTTTTTCTGTATCTAATGAGATTATCACATATTTTATATATTTAGTCTTATTAATATGGGTTTATCACACTGGTTGTTTTGTGGATGTTGGTCCATCCTTGCTTCCATGGAATAAATCCCACTTGGCCATGGTGTATGATCCTTTTAATGTATCATTGAATTCAGTTTGCTAATATTCTGTTGAGGATTTCTGCATCTATGTCCATTAGGGATATTGCCTCATTTTTTGTGTCTGATGTCTTTCTGGTTTTGGTATCAGGGTAGTGCTGACCTTGTAAAATAAGTTAGGAAGCATTCCTTCCTCTTCTATTTTTGGAGTACTTTGAGAAGACTAGGCTTTAACTCTTCTTTATTTTTTTTTCATTTATTTTTATTAGTTGGAGGCTAATTAATTTACAATATTGTAGTGGGTTTTGTCACACATTGACATAAATCAGACATGGATTTACATGTATTCCCCATCCCGACCCCCCCTCCCACCTCCCCCTCTACCCAGTCCCTCTGGGTCTTCCCAGTGCACCAGGCCCGAGCACTTGTCTCATGCATCTCACCTGGGCTGGTGATCTGTTTCACTATAGATAATATACATGTTTCAATGCTGTTCTCTCAAAACATCCCACCCTTTAAAGAATGAAACTAGAACACTTTTTAACTCTTCTTTAAATAATAGGTAGAATTCTCCAGCACAGATTATTTTGTAACTCAACAAACCTGGATCCAATTCCTGCTATTTTCACTTATTTTAACTCTGTGCACGCATGTGTGTGCTAAGTCACTTCAGTTGTGTCTGACTCTTTGTGACCTTATGGACTGTAGCCCATCAGGCTCCTCTGTCCATGGGATTCTCCAGGCAGGAATAGTGGAGAGGGTTGCCATGCCCTCCCCCAGGGTATTTTGCTGAACCAGGGATTGAACCCGCATCTCTTGTGTCTCCTGTGTTTTCAGGCAGGTTCTTTATTTAATTATGTAGCCTTGGGCAAATTACTTAACCTCTTTGAGTCTCAGTGTGTTCATTTGCATAAAGGTTTTAATAACAGAACCTGCTTCATGAAAATTAACTAGGTAAATCCAGGCTTTGCACAGTGTCAAGAATGTAGTAAGTACTCACACTGATAACTGCTGTTATTATTTCCTGTGTGTGCTAAGTTGCTCAGTTGTGTCTGACACTTTGCGACCTTATGGATTGTAGCCTGCCAGGCTCCTCAGTTCCTGGGATTCTCCAGGAAAGAATATTGGAGTGGGTAGCCATTTCCTCTCCAGGGAATCTTCCCAGTCTAGGGATCTAACCCAGTTCTCTTATGTCTCCTGCACTGGCAGGTAAGTTCTTTTCCACCCAGTACCACCTGGGAAGTCCTTCTTACTGAATAGTGTGTACTCTGAAAAACTGAGTCTAAAATAAGAATATACCAGTAGCTGTCTAGATGGAATAAAGAACCAAAGTTTGCTCTGAGACTGAACTTCTTAGTTAATTGATTTGCTTACATTCAGATGCTGATTTCTTACATGTGCAAGAGAGAGAAAGAGAAAGAAAAAAGCGTGATGAAGAAATCTGTCATCAATCGAATCAGGTCATCTCAGAAAAAAAAAAAAAAAGATGATTACATATGTTGATTAGGACAAGAAAATCCTAAAGCACCAACCAGCACACTTGAATTGGCTTTTATGTTTTCACTGGGCCTGGGCAGTTTAACTGGAAGGAATTGCAGAGGTGCTGAAACTCCAATATTTTGGCCACATGATGCGAAGAGCTGACTCATTTGAAAAGACCCTGATGCTGGGAAAGATTGAAGGTGGGAGGAGAAGGGGACGACAGAGGATGAGATGGTTGGATGGCATCACCAACTCAATGGACATGAGTTTGGGTAGACTCTGAGAGTTGGTGATGGACAGGGAAGCCTGGTGTGCTGCGATTCATGGGGTCACAAAGAGTCGGACAAAACTGAGCGACTGAACTGAACTGAACTGATGCATATGGTGATAATTTGCCTGGAGGCTGCATTTTAAATTGAGAGCTCTCAGGTTTTCATGGAATCTCAGGCTGAAAGGAACCAGTTAAGTAAATTCAACCTCACTTATTAGCCTGGGATCAGCGGGGTCAGGTTCTAACTTAAAACATTAAATATATTAATAAATAGCCACCATCCATCACCACCACTTAACATAGCCTGTTCCCATCTAAGCACCATGAATCTTATGGGCAGAGCAGATAGTAGAGCAGAGGCAAGTCACTGTGGGACTCAACAACAGACTTTTGAGTGAAGCATATCAAGAAAGAAGCCACTGCATATTTTTTTCTGTTCTTATTTCCCATCCTTCATAACTTGATGCTTGAATCTTAGCCCTGTCTCTGCCATTGACTAACTCAGTGCACATGGACAAATTGCTTATATCCTCTCTTTCTTTCTTAGTTTCCTCTTCTATAATCTGAGCAGATAGAATTTCTAAGGTTCTTTCTAGCTCTGATAGCTTATGGTTCCAATTCTAACAGAAGGTTAAGAAGGAAAAGGGGAAGCTGAGATTAGAATGCATGACTATAGGTGGATGAGTATGGGCAGCTCTCTGAGTCTAATTCCTGGATTATGATAGTGAGTGAATCTTCTCCCCCAAAGAGGGTTATTCTCACATGCTGTCTCTAATTAGCAGTGGTGTGTGTGTGTGTGTGTGTGTGTGTGTGTGCATGTGTTTGTGTATTTTGTGTGTGTGCAAATAGAGAAAGAGATAGAAACAAATGAATCAGAGTGAGATGAAGAGAGGAAGATATTGGAGGGAAGATGGGGGAATAGCAAACTCAGAATCTTTTGAAATGTTTCCTTTTACACTTCTATTCCTTCTAGGCCCCTGTAGGAGCTCTAACTTTAGAATCAAACACAATTTTAATTAGTTTTTTTCCAAATCATTAATAAATTACTCAAATCAAACTAGGTCTTCAAGCTCAGTAAACTTCCCCAGACAGCTGCTACCACAGAAAACTCTTTCAGGCTGATGAAAGAGAAGCAGCAGAAGTACTTTAGGGCTTCTGCTTCCCATCCACAAACAGACCCAACTGTGTGCTTTTCAGCAAGACCAATTCATTAACAGAGAAAACTGTTAATAATACTGGATCAGCTACCTGAGAGACTATCTGTGTCTCTCATTCTGAGGCAACTGAGGATGACTGGGTTGGGATGGCTGTGTCATTTTCATATAGATCAGAGGCAGGACTTGGAAGAATTAAATATTTGAGACTGCTCTTCCCATTAATATTTATTAAATATTACCTTCTCTCTCTCTCTCTCTCTCTCTCTCTCTCTCTCTCTCAAATCAGTAGTCTTAAAGTAACATACTCTTTCAAAGTATTTTTTTTTCATAAGCTGTGGACTGGACTCTCATAAACAGTGACATGACTATAAGAGATTGATTGATTGTATGAATGTCCTCATACAGAAGAGATTACAATAGGATATTTTTACTAGAGACATTCCAGGATATTGCTGCATCCCAATATATTGCTGCTTATTCTTTATTCATTTATGTCCAGGGGTAATTGCAGTAAGGTTTTATCCAGGAGAATCATGTTTTAAGTGGCTCCCTTCTTTTTTTGTTTTGAAGAACAGGCAGTTCAGTGGTAAAGATTCTGCCTGCAATGCAAGAGTCGCAGGAGGTGCAGGTTTGGTCCCTGGGTCTGGAAGATTCCCTGGAGGAGGGCATGGCAAGCCACTCCAGTAATCCCATGGACAGAGGAGCCTGGTGGGCTACAATCAATAGGGTCTCAAAGAGTTGGACCTGACTGAAGCAACTAAGGATGCACCAAGTCTATTTTATATTTTTTCTCTTATGATTGGTGCTCTTCGTGTCAAGTCTAAATTCTGTTTGCCTAGCCCTACATCCTGATAATTTTCTCCTATGTTTCTCAAAGTTTTACAGTGTATATAGGGTACTTCTGTATTTTGTGCAATGAATGTCTAGTTACTACAGAAACATTTATTGAAAAGGCTGCCCCTCCCCCATTGAATTTCTTTTGCCTCTTTGTCCAAAATCAATTGGGCACATCTGCATGGGTATATTTCTGCATTCTATATTTTGTTTAGTTGTTGTATATGTCTATCCCTCCACCAGTAGCACACTATTTTGAATGTTATAGATAAATGTGAGGCCTTAATACCCCATATGATTCTTTTTTTCAAGATTGTTTTAGCTATTCTAGGAACCATGCCCTTCCATATACATTTCAGAAAAATCTTGTCTGTGTCTACCAAAAAAAAAAAAAAGCTATGGCTTTGACAGTGATTGCACTAGCAATCTATGGGTCAATTTTGGGAAATTTGACAACTTTACTGTGTTTATTCTTCCAAACTATAAACATGGTATGCCTCTTCTTTTCTTTAGATATCTTTAATTTCTTTTATCAGGATTTTATGTTTTAGCATACAGACCCTGTGTATGTTTTGTTATATTTATACCAAATTATGTTATTTCCTCTGAATAAATTGTGAATTTAATTTTCCATATCCTCAGTGCTACTATATAGTAATTTAATTGATTTGTGTGAGTTGATGTATCTTGTGAACTAACTTTTTATTTCTTAAGAACTTTTTTGGTTTTTGTAGATTCCTTTTAGGGGATTTCCTTGTCATCTACAAATAGGGGAAGTTTTATTTCTTCCTTTACTACCTGATTGCCTTTTATTTCTTTTAATTACCTTATTGCAGTGGCTAGAACTTCCAGTACTGTGTAGAATAACAAAGACATTCTTGCCTTGTTCCTGATCTCAGAGGAAAGCCTTCAGTCTTTGACTATTTTTGACTATATTTGACTATATAACATCAAAAGTTATCTGTAAGGTTTTTAGATACTCCATATCAGGGTGAAAAAGTTCCCCTCTATTCCTAGTTTACTGAGTATTTTTTATCATAGAAATGAGATTTTTCTGAATCTATTGAGATGATCATGTTTATTTTCTATATTCTTTTGATACAATGTATTACATTAACTGATATTCTTGTTTTGAATCATTCTTGCAAACCTGGAATAAATCCCACTTGGTAACAGTGTATAATCCTTTTTGTAAGGTGCAGAATTCAATTTGCTAGTATTTTATTAAGAATTTTTGCATCTAAACATGATAAATATCAGTTTATCATTTTCTTGTGCCATTTTATCTGGTCTTTGTTGTTAAGATAATACTGGTCTCATAGAATGAATTGAGAAGTGTTCCTTCCTCATCTGTTTTCTTGAAAAGACTGTGTACAAATGGTGTTGATATTTCTTTAAATATCTCCTTGAAACTGTGAAACTGTTTGAGCCTGGAGATTTCCTTTTTTTTAGGGAGCTTCTAATTATGAGTTCAGCTGTTTTAGTGGTTTCCCTAAAACCACGAAATTAAATAAATAAATAAATAAATAAATAAAATAGTCCCTAACTATTCAGATTGTCTATTTTATCTTAGTTGGCTTTTGGTAGTTTGTGGTTTTCAAAGAATTATTCCTTACAATTTAGTGATTTTTGTTTTTTAATTATAAAATTGATGTTTTCTCATATAATATTTCCAGATATGATTTTGATGAGGTAAGAATCATAATGTTAATAGTTTTAATGGGACGATGCAGCTGCTCACTTACTAGCTATGATATTTTACTTAGGAACTTGGTACAATTAAGATAATTCATTTGTTGGACTATAGAAGAAGGGTAATCCTTTGCTTTGACTGAATTTCAAGTTAATAACTATATTCTATTGGATATGGGAAGCAGCAGGAGTACAACCACTCATAAGGTCCAAGAGATACATAAATAGGTTAATATGAAAAGCACTAAAGAGTTGGAACCATACCTGTTTGGAGTCCCATTTCTGCCACTTATAAACTGTGTGATTCTGGGGGAGTTGACATCTCTAAACCTTTTTATTTTCCCCTCTGTAAAATGAAAATAATAATACTGTCTATCTTATAAGATTCTGATGATCAAATGAATCAGACGCATAGAATCTCTCAATATATAGAGTGCATATATATTTATAATTAGTCTTACTCTTTAAACTGGGTGTGCCTGGGTAATGGCCACTAAAATTGCTTATTTGTTCTCACTCTCCAGATTCTCCCTAACACCCTTAGGTGAGCAGGGTTTCCCTAGTAGCTCAGATGGTAAAGAACCTCTCTGCAATGCATTAGACCCAGGTTCGATCACTGGGTCTGGAAGATCCCCTGTAGAAGAAAATGGCTGGCTATCCACTCCAGTATTCTTGCCTGGGGAATTCCATGGACAGAGTAGCCTGGCAGGATACAGTCCATGGGTCACAAAGAGTTGGACACGACTGAGCAACTGACACTTGTGGGAGTAGGAGATACAAAATATTGGGTGGTAAGATAGGCTCAAGTATGTATTGTACAACACGGGGGAATATAACCAATATTTTGTAATAAATGTAAACAGAAACAAATCTTTAAAAATGCATAAAATTAAAAAAATCTCACTACCACTTTTTATTACCTTGCTCAATATGATTTTCTGTGAACTTTCACTGAAAACAGGAACTATGGCATGTGACTCACAATCTTCAATATCTTGCAAGTGACAGAACCAACTAATCATATTACCTTGGCCATAATGATTCCTCTTTGATATTTCTTACTTCAGGATCTACCTCTTCCAGGAATCTTTCCCTATTGAATACCCATCATTCTTAAGCCATCTGCAGAATCCATCATCATACAATCCCTCCATTCATATATTGACAGTCATTTACTGAGCATACGCTATACATGAGAAACATTTTCCCTCTAAGACTTTAACCTCCTCAATTTCAGTGATTTGTACCCTTTTTTTTATTGCAGCCTCTCACCATTGACTAGATCTTTACTACCTGTGAAATCTTTAAATTTCATTGAATTTTATACATCTCTAAAAACTGAAGCAAGGAGTTCCTGAGCACAAAAGAAAACCCTTAATCCCTGGGTTGCTGGGGTGGGGATGGGATTGGGGAGGGGTGGGGAAAATTTTTGATATGCTTTTTCTCTAATCACATCTATAATGTCCAGGTCTCTCAGAAATTACCTACCAACTTCCCTTCCTTTTTATAACCTAATTAGTCCCCCTGGCTCCTTTGACTTTTCTATTTTGCCTTAATTTATCAATTTCTTTTGGATTGTTTTCATCTATGTTCAACTTGGACACAATGTTAAAATGATCCCTTTAACAACACCTTCAAATTCTTTCTCTTATGCTTCAGTAGCACCATTCTCATTCAGCCAAACTCAGATGATTAATTAATTCTAAAATACTTCTCATCCATATGTGGAGGAATGGAGCCCTGCTGAAATAAACCAAAAATATGAATTCATGTTGGTAACATTACAACAGCTGATTATTACATCTGAGCCTTCCATATTGCCCTTCAGTCCTTTTGGTTGATCTGGCTATTCATGGCTATTCCAAAAATTATCCTTCTTCTCAATTCACTATTCAAATGTGGACTCACACCTTTTCAAAAGATGACATAGGGAATCAGAATGTCCTCCCTCAATTTCCAATCCTTCTACTTACAAACCTATCTGTATCTATAGCCCTCTTCATGTCTTTTCAAGACAAATCATTCCACTTTAACCCTTATCCTCACTCCTCGCTATGATCCCTGCAATCTTCACAGTCCCCTCCCTCTCTACTGATTCCTTACTCTCGGTCTATAAATACAGAAAAAATTCTCCAAAAATGAGCACTACCCACCCTTCCTTGAGCTCTGTTGCTACCATTCTGTTTTCTGTCTGAATTTCTCAGAAGGGTAATATACATTCAGAATCCTTATTTTCTAACTTCACTCTGCAACTAACTGCAGTCTAGCTTTTGCTTTCATGTTCCATCAAATATCTCCTACACATATTACTAGTTATCTTCTAAATACCAATGGGTAACCCCCACCCACTTTGTGTTTTATAGGATATCAGTCCTGCACTTATCATTGTTGATTTAAGCTCCCCATCCTGAAATGTCAAAAATCTTGGTTTCTGAGAAGTTATATACTTAATACTGTTTTGGGGATATAATACTATAATACTTATTTGACTTCTGTGACATTACAGGCTACTTTTAAAGAAAATTAATATTTATTTATTTATTTTGGCTGTGCTAGTTCTTGGTTGTGGCATGTGGAACCTGGGCCCCTGAATTGGGAGATTTGAGTATTAGTCACTGGACAGCTAGGGAAGTTTCACTACAGATCATTTTATCTTAAGGTTTTTTTGACCTTATTGAGATACAGTTTACTTACAGTAAAATGTCCTCATTTTAAGTATACCATTGGCTGAGTATGATAAGTGTGCACGCTCCTGTAATTACCACTGTAATAAGATAAGGAGTATCTCCTTCACCCCCCAAAGTCCCCTCTTGCCTCTTTTCAGTCAGTCCTCTCTCCCTCCCCAGACTCAGCTAACTGCTAATCTGTTACCTGGATAACTATAGGTCAGTTTTTCCTTTAAAATACTTCATGTGAAAGAAATTATATAGTATTTACTGTTTGGTTTTTGGCATCTTTCTTATAGCATGATGTTTTTGAGACTCATCTGTTTTTTTTGGTGTATTAGTAGTTCATTGGGGCTTTCCAGGTGGCACTGGTGGTAAAGAACACACCTACCAATGAAGGAGACACAGGTTCAATCCCTGGGTTGGGAAGATTCCTGGGAGCAGGCCATGGCAACGCACCCCAGTATTCTTGCCTGGAGAAGCCCATGAACAGAGGATCCTGGAGGGCTAAAGTCCATGGTGTTGCAAAGAGTTAGGACTAAAGCATCATAGCAGGCATGCATGCACCTTAGTTTGTTTACCCATTCACCAGCTATTGAGCATTCAAGTTTCCAATTTTTGCTTATTATAGATAGAAAACAGTAGTACTTATTCTTGCCTGGGAAATTCCATGGACAGAGGAGCCTGGCAGGCTATGGTCCATGGGATCATAGAGTCAGACATGACTGAGTGAATGAGCACACTTACACATGAACATTTGAGTGGCCATTCAAGTAACACAAAAACTTTTATTTATCCTGTGTCTCACTGGTCCTTCTTTGTTTCCTTATGGTCTCCTTTTGAGCCCCCAAAGTTGATATTCTCTAGAGTTATAGTTTAGTTCCAAAGGTAGTATTACTCTGCAAATTTTACGCTGGAGATCTTATCCACTTTCACCGTTTCAACTCTTGATGTTCAGTCACTCCATCGTGTCTGACAATTTGGGACTCCAAGGACTGTAGCCCACCAAGATCCTCTGTCCATGGGATTTCCCAGGCTAAAATACTGGAGTGGATTGCCATTTCCTTCTCCAGGGAATCTTCCCAACCTAGGGATTGATCCTGCATTTCCTTCATTGCAGTCCGATTCTTTACTGCTGAACCATCAGGGAAACCATTTTTCAACTCTTACCTATATGGTGATCACTTCCAAATATATGTCTTTCCTGGCTAACTGCTATATATCCATCGAAATTCAATTTTGGTATCAGTTCCTCCAGGAAGTTTTCCTTTATAATACCAGGTTTGTCAGGTGCCCTTCCTCTGAGTTTCTTAAATAACTTGTTTATATCTACCATTACTCTTCGTTATATTTCATATAAAATCATAATGCTTATGGGTCTGTCTTCCCAACTAGGTTGTGAGCTCTCTCAAAGTAGTATTTGAGGTTCATTTATCTTTGTATTTCCAGTGACTAGCATAGTGCCTGGTGCTAATAGCTAATTGCCTTTCTGGGGGATATGATAATAGTATATACCCTTCCTAAGTAGTTAGGAATGAGAAAAAATAATACCTTTGCCATTTCCTAAATTTTCAGCCCTGGGCATTGATTTCATTGTCATTAACAGTTTTCATGTTGGGTGTGTGAGTCATGATCCAATCATCCCTGGGTGGATGTAGAGTTTATACAGCCAGCAGTGAAAGGAGATCTCTCTCAGCAAATAAACATCCAAGTGTTTCCACCACTAAGGGAACTCCTTGATAAGCTCCCAAATATTTTCTCTCTTCATTCAAATATTGTTGAACCTCTATTATGAGCCAGGATTTATGCTTGGTTTTGGGGATACTAAAATGGGAATAACATAAACTCCTTATCCCAAAGAATCTTTCAGTTCTGTTTTCCTTAATATTTTGATGCTCATTCTGTATCCACATTTGTACTGGGATTAAAGTGGAAAGAAAATTGTGGTAGGATTCCACATTGAATATTGATGAGAGGTGGGAAGAACAAAGTACTTAGCAGTGTGGCATGATTGATATGGTTTCTGTTTTTATAGATATAATGCTGCATTATACATACATCTAAGAAGTTGCATAAGATGGTGAAGAATGGCTGAGGTTCAGAGCCAGACAGACCTGAGTTTGAATGTGGGCTCTGCTACATACTGGCTGTGTCACTTTGGGTAGGCAACTCTATGAGCTTTATATTTTCAGCTGCAAAATGGGGAAAGTGGTATCTGTCTCTAGGGAAGTTTTGGAAATTAAATGAGATAGTGTGTATAAAAAGTCTGTGATGTAGTAACCATTCAATATGTGTAAGTCCGTAAACCCAAACACCATCCATCCATTTCTCTCAGTCTCTCAGCAGTTGAAGTGAGAGAAAGTCGCTCAGTCTTGTCCAACTCTTTGCGACCCCATGGACTATACAGTCCATGAAATTCCCTAGGCCAGAATACTGGAGTGGGTAGCCTTTCCCTTCTCCAGGGAAACTTCCCAACCCAGGGTTTGAACCCAGGTCTCCTGCATTGCAGGCAGATTCCTTACCAACTGAGGTATCAGGGAAGCCCTTCAGCAGTTGATAGTTTCACTTTTTAATAATATTCCAGTTCTATAACAGAAATGTTTCTTTAAAACTTAGAGTGGAAGGCATTAAGAATTTGAAAAGATCAACCCCTCCATGAGAAAGCAATCAGCTTTTTGGAAAGCCCAAATCCTGGCAGAAAATGCTACATGCCTCGCACTCGCACCCCATCCTTGGCATCCAATGTGCCAGAAAGGTCTGCTATGTGCTTAGAGTTTAGGGAGAGAATCTGACAATATGAACTCTTTGATGTCTGCTTATTTCAGTCTTAAAAAAAGAATATGTCACCTCTGTAAACATATTCAGTACACTTTCCCCAACTAGATATGTCCATTTCAAAGATGGAAGACAGCAAACTTGTCAGTCTTGTCAGTTTATAAATCTTGGAAGAGAAACGTGGAGCCATTTAAGCTGACAATTTCAGCAAAACAAATCTTAAAATCTTGAACTCTCAAACTTTAGTGTCTGCCTTATATGCTCACCTGAAATAAATTTACAAATGAAAGGATGACACCGTGTGAGATGGCAGCCCATCTTATAGGCTCAGTCAGTCAGGGCATGCTGGTGGCCCTAACCTGGTGGAGCAAAGGCCAAAGTTATATTGTGTTCAGCTTCTACTACTCCTATCTTCACTCTTTCCTCCTCCACAGTGTCACCCACTTTCCTTTGCTCTCTTCCCAGCCATCCAAACGTGCTTTCAGAAAGGAATGAATGACAGTTATTTAGATCCTAATGTGAACTTAATTCAAGTTGGTTCCCTCATCTAGGAATTTTTAAAATTAATTCTCCCATTGACATTCTTTTGTTCAATAAGTATTGAATAAGAGAATTAATATAGACACACCCCCTGGCATTAGAGAGGTTACAGTTGGAAGAGGGAGACAGATATGTTTTAACCTCATAAAATATATATAGTTACATATTTTGATAAATTTAGTGAAAGGACAAATGCAGAGTGCTATGAGAAACATTAATAGAGAATCCTAAGATGGGGAGGCCAAGGAAAATACACCTTGGGGAATTCATGGAAGCTGAGATTTAAAGGAAATATAGGAAATCATCAGTCTAAGGTGATGGGGGGCTTAGTTAAGGCTGAGTGTTGCAGGCAGAAGTATTAGCATGTGCAAAGGACATGTGTTGGGAAGAAGCTTGGAACTTTTATTGAACAGAGAAAAGAAGGGTAGTGAGCCTGGAGGACTTAAATTCTAAGGAATAGAAACCTTTCTAGTAACTTCCAAGTGGAAATCTTGCCTTTGGCTACTTGTCCTCCCCCAAGGTATACTGAATCTCATCTCCATATACACATTTTCCTCCTAATACGGTCTATTAGGATTGCATTTTTCTTAATATAGTCTATTTTATGTTAGGCTTTGCTGATACCATATTATATCTTAGGGCCTTTATTCTGTGCTTCTTACGTGAGAACACTATGAAAAGCGTGATCACCTTTGGTCATCACGTCAGTCTTATGACATATATATTAAAATGACCATACTCATTTCACAGAAGAGGAAACTGAGGCTCATAAGTTAAATAATTGCCTAAGGTAAAAGGAGTGTCGTATTTGACACCATGACTATTCTCTCTACCTCTCTGCAATAATGTCTGTTCCAAATGGGAATTTAGTCTCAAAGCCAAATTTCAACAAATTAGGTCTCTCAGTTCAGTTCAGTTCAGTTCAGTCACTCATTTGTGTCTGATTCTTTGCGACCCCATGGAATGCAGCATGCCAGGCTTCCCTGTCCATCACCAATTCCTGGAGCTTACTCAAACTCATGTCCATTGAGTCAGCGATGTCATCCAACCATGTTATCCTCTGCCGTCCCCTTCTCTTCCCGCCTTCAATCTTTCTCAGCATCAGGATCTTTTCCAATGAGGCAGTTCTTCACATCAGGTGGCCAAAATATTGGAATGTTATCCTCAGCATCAGTCCTTGCAATGCATATTTGGGACTGATTTCCTTTAGGATGGACTGGCTGGATCTCCTTGCAGTCCAAGGAACGCTCAAGAGTCTTCTCCAACACCACAGTTCAAAAGCATCAATTCTTCAGCACTCAGCTTTCTTAATAGTCCAATTCTCACATTGATACATGACTACTGGAAAAACCATAGCTTTGACTAGACTGACTTTTGTTGGCAAAGTAATGTCTCTGCTTATTAATATGCTTTCTACGTTGGTCATAGCTTTTCTTCCAAGGAGCAAGCGTCTTTTAATTTTATGGCTGCAGTCACCATCTGCGGTGATTTTGGAGCACAAGAAAATAAAGTCTCTCACTTTTTCCATTGTTTCCCCATCTATCTGCCAGGAATTGATGGGACCAGATGCCTCTACATAACAGTAGTTAGTAAATATGCTCCTTCAGTTTAAAGAGCTTGAAACAGTAGTCTTAGTCTCTCAAAATTTTATTGATAAAGCAATGGCTGGACTCATATATATTAGGAAAATTCTGACCTTGCTGGCAAATGATAATATTGAGGCTGTCAGGGAAGATGTGACAGTACCTCATTTAAAATGTTAATTATCCCCAAAGAATTCTGCTTTACTATTGTACAAAACCCTGAAAACACTTTCTGCAACCAAATTAATTCGTTTGCCTACCCATTCATTAGAAGAGTACATATTCAGATAAACATAAAGCTTTTATCACATAAAGTGATAGAAGCCTATGACTGTGGTCTGAATGCTTGTATCCCTCCGAAATTAGTGTATTGAAATCTTAACACCAAATATGATGGTATTCAGAGGTGAGGCCTTTTGGTTGTCCTCAGATCTTGAGGGTGGAATCCTCATGAATGCTATTAATGTCCTTATAAAACAGGCCCATGAGAGCTGACTCAGCCCTTCCACTATGTGAAGATATAGTGAGAAATCTGCAGTTCAGAAGAGGGTCCTCACTAGACCATGCTAGCACCCTATTCTCTAACTTCAAGCCTCCAAAACTGTGAAAAATAAATTTCTGTTATTTATAAGCTTATTTTTGTTATAGCAGCCCAAATGGACCTAGATACCTACCATTCAAGTTGCACTTATCTGGAAAATTCTCATATAAGAGTAAGTTGATCTCTCCATTCAAAGTCATATACATATTCACATAGGTGAATGTGATACATAGTCAAGGCACAGACTGACTAATTCTAAGTGTTTTAAAACTGGCTATAGTGGGTAGGATTTGATGGGTAAGTATGTTTAGGCTATAGTAGTGAAAGGGCCATGGCTGGGAGATCATGTATAGTAAGTAGTCAGGGTTGGGTCTTCTCAAGTATTAGTGGATGAGGGCTGGCTGAAGAAGCAGAGAAGATTACAGTGGTGTCAAAGACAGTGACCACAAGAAGAAAGGTGAATGGGAAAGGCTGGGGTATAGCTAAGGAGCAGAGATTAAACAGAGAAATGGCATTGGCAGAAACTAAGACCAGGATTTTAAAATAGCTAAGTGGATCTTATTAATGTCACAATGGAGTCTCATAGGTTATCCGAGTCAGAGGTTGCAAACTGGCTATCTGCAGGACAGATCCAATCCAAGGCATGTTTTGTTTGATGTGGGCAGTAACATAAAGTAACTCAAACTAGTTGCTAACATAAAGACATGTGGGAGAGTTTGCATAAAAAATCTGGATATCTAGTATCTTTGAAGAATCAGAATGTGTGGCAAAATGGAACCTGTACTCTCTCAGAGCAATGATCTGTTGGAGAAATGAGCTGAGTAGTGGCTGTTCTCTTTATTAGCCTCCAACTAATAAAAATTAAAAAAAAAAAAATGAAACTACGGCTCTCCAGTTTACCTCACTTCCCACCACTCCCTATTGTTTTCTGATTCTAATGCAGGAAATCAATTGCTATAACCTTTCCTATTTCTCTGGCTATTGCTTTTCACACAAGAGACACATTTACATGATCTGAATTATATCACCTGCCTATCTCTTCCAGGCATTTGAGTTTGGGATCCCTGGATTTAGGGAAAAGTCTCTATTTTAGAGATAGTAAGGTCTAAGGAGATCAAGTGACTTGCCATAGTCTCACAGCTTGTAAAACAAACAAACAAACAAACATGGACTAAAATCTGACTCCTTGTATATTGTACTTATTTCTACTGCATCCTGCTATGCAGTTAGGCAGTGTGTAAGCACATTGTGATCTTTTAACTGGAAGAAGTTAGGTCTTGCATCCTCAATGATTTCTCTTTTCCTCTCCTTCCTTCAGCCAGGGAAGAAGAACTCTTGTCACTTGTAGATTATTATAGTCTGTCAGGGTGAGTGTTATTTATCTATGTATGCCCTATTATCCATGAACAGCCCATAGCTCTGTCAGGAAGAACCCTAGTTCCTTATAACAGAGTAAGTGATAGCAAGGGTTTGAGAGGAGACTGGGTCATTGGAGCATCTGTAATTATCTGCATTGGATTTGTGTTCCTGAACCCTGCTGGCTTCTGACATCCAGATCTTAATAACTGTGACTTGAACCAAAGTTCTGATACTATCCCTTGTTAAAACACTGAGCAAATGTCCCTCCCCTATTCTCCTATTAATGCTTCTAAAAATGAAGATTCCTTATTAAAAATTCTGTAAGATCTATTCTCAATCCCTAAGGTTGAGCCTGCATACATTTTCAGGATAAATAGAAATATCTAATACAATTCACATTTCATATCTATGCTCATTCATTTTAGTACTTTTCAATTCACACAAATTGGTTCAGTATAGCAGAGGGATAAAGGGGGAATTTGCATTTGCTCCAAATTGTCTGTTTCAGCTCTCTATACATAGGCCAGCAATGGTTAATATTTTAAATTACATGGATTTGGGAGTCCAATCATTTCTGGGGTGTCCATTAGTTTTATATCAACAATAAAACAAATGTGAAATTTAAACTGTCAGACCTTCTTCTCAACATGGGAATCTAAAAAGGCTTGGGATTTAGAACTTCAATCCAAAAGCTTGTATTGCCGTTCTGAACAATTTGGATACTGGGAGAAGAGATTGGATGAGAGACCCTTAGGCACACCAGGGAAGGGAGAATCTGCTAATGTTTAGAGTATGGGTTTATCTTATTTTATTTCTACAAATGCCAAGCATTTTACTGCCAAAATTGTGTATGAATTTATATATAGCTTCTAATCACAGAAGGAGAATATGAAATTGGCATATATCTGGGAAGCTGTGGGTTCTTGCAGAAATTTGTGAAGTGGAAAACAGAAACTTTCATTCCATTTAGCTTAAATAACTTACATAAGCATAACAGTGTTTGTGCTTATAAAATGGATGCTAATCAATGAGGCAGTCAATTCAAAATGTTTTAGCCAATTCATATTGGATTTCACATACTGAATATTGACATTAAACATTGCTCTTTTAAATTATCTACTTCTAAACCAAATGACAAATCAGCTATAGATTTAGAAAAATGGAATTTAGGTTTCAAGAAACAGAATTCCTAAATTCCTGGAAGGAAGAGTTTATATTGTCAAAAAAAAAAAAAAAAGATTGTAAAATACCAAAACAGTAAAAAACAAAAAAAAAAGTGAATTTTATTTTTCTAACAGAGATCTAGTTGAAAAAGAACTCTTTGTGTTAGAAATTCCAGAGGCTGCTTTGACACCAAGGTAATTATAGTTTATTTGTTCCAATCTCCTATCTTTGACTCATAACCTCACTGACTGACCTTAATACAGAATATTCTTTTTTATTCTTCTCGAGTTTTGCTTGAATTGTACTTATTCCTGTCATGAAAACTGATAAAATATGGAGTTACTGAGTTATCTTTCTCTTCACATACATGCATGCTTAGTAGAAAATCAGGCTTGAAAATCGGTTGGCTGTTTTGTTTTTATTTTGTTTTTTTTTCCATTTATTTTTATTAGTTGGAGGCTAATTACTTTACAACATTGCAGTGGTTTTTGTCATACATTGAAATGAATTAGCCATGGATTTACATGTATTCCCCATCCCGGTCCCCCCTCCCACCTCCCTCTCCACCCCATCCCTCTGGGTCTTCGCAGTGCACCAGGCCCGAGCACTTGTCTCATGCATCCAACCTGGGCTGGTGATCTGTTTCACCCTAGATATAATGTGTAGGTTTATTGATTAAGATGTTCAAGAAGAGAAGTACTACTGCTCACAGTGATGTTTATATATTACCCAAAGGTAAGACACAGGAACAGATGACCTCATGAAAAAATGAGGCAAGACATTTTTCTCTTCAGGTCATCACCCATTTCCCTTTGGAAAGGTAAGTCACTTGATATATTGGAAGAACTTAATGAGGCCCAATATCCTGCTATCACACATATTCAGGGCAGGTTTGCAACACTCATGTAACTACTTGTGTATTTGAACTGTCAGTCTGAGACATCAGGCCCCCATCCAGGATTTTCCTCATGCTATTTGTAACTGCAAGTTGATTCATTTTTAAAATAAGAAAATGGTAAGTGAGAATATTAAAAAATAATCCCACCTTTATAAGATAATCATTGTTAATAGTTTATATCCCTCCAAAAAATTTCCTATGCATAGGTTGTGTGTATATGTATGTATGCATACAACAGTTTAACAAAAATTGAAATTGTTGTATGGCGTTATTTATCCTGGTATTTTTACTTACAAATATACTGTAAAGATTTTCTCATGGCACACGGAAACATGTTTTTGATAGTTGCATAATGTTTCGTGACCATACATTATTTTGCAACTCTCTTAATGTTGGAGATTTAGGTTGTTTTCAATTTATCAGCAGTATAAATCATGCTTTAATGAAGCTCATGTACATAAATTTTTGTCCACAAATGATTAGTTTCTGAAGATACATTTTTAGAAGAAATATTGCTGGGTTAAGGGTAAGGACAATTTTTTTCCCCCATTTATTTTTATTAGTTGGAGGCTAATTACTTTACAATATTGTAGTGGTTTTTGTCATACATTGACATGAATCAGCCATGGATTTACATATATTCCCCATCCTGATCCCCCCTCCCACCTCCCTCTCCACCCGATCCCTCTGGGTCTTCCCAGTGCACCAGGCCCGAGCACTTGTCTCATGCATCCAACCTGGGCTGGTGATATGTTTCACCCTAGATAATATATATGTTTCGATGCTGTTGGACAATTTTAAGGCTTTTGATATATGAAGCTGTGTTGCCCTTCAGAAACATCATTTGATTTAACTCTAGTACCAGCAGTGTCTATTCTCTGCATCTTTTCCCACATTAGAATGTGTGTGTATGTGTGTTTGTCTGTATTACACGCACAAATAATCTTTGTCAGTGTGGGAAAGTGTATAGCCAAAAATAATGTTTCGTTACGTTAGTGTCTTGTTAGTCATTTTTTTTACCCACTAGGACATTACATTTTGGGTAAATTCTCCATCCTTCAAGATGGCTCCTGCAGAAAAAAACAAGCAGTGCAACTTCTTGAATGAGGAATGAAGAGTCTCACTGCCTGATTCCCTAATATGTGCCTAGAAGGGTAGGTTCGGTAATAAAAGCCATGATCCATAGAACCATTAATGTATGTTAGATATTTTAAGTTACAGTTTGCCCTTGAGCAACAGAGGTTTGAACTGAGGGTCCACTTATATATGGACTTTTTTCAACAGTAAATACTACAGTGTTGCATCATCTGCAGTTGATAGAATATGGGTATGGGGAAATGCAGATTTGGAGCAAGTGTGTATATCCAGGGCTGACTATAAGTTACACATAGGCTTTTGCTGCAAGAAGAGTTGGCATTCCTAATCCCAGCATTGTTCAAGGGACAATTGTATTTCTAACTTCACCATGCCATTTCAAAGGACTTTACTCATTATACAGATGCGGAAAATAAAGATCAGGAAGCAGGGTATTTCAATCGGCTAAAAGTATAGATGTTGGAATCAAATATGCTTGATAAATTAACTGCACCATTTACTGACTGTATAACCATGTGTGAACATATGTAAAATGTTATCCATTACATCTATCTTGTAGGGTTTTTATGCTAAACTGCATAATTAATTGAAATAAAACTGAAATAATTAATTACTACCTGGAACCTAATAATGCTCAGTTCATAGCACTAATTATTGCTTTTTGAAAAATACATAATAATTGTGGAATTTAAATTTGCCTACATTTTATCACTAGTAATTACTAAATCTGAGAAAGAAAGTGAAAGTGAAAGTCACTCAGTTGTGTCTGACTCTTTGTGACCCCAAGGACTATACAGTCCATGGAATTCTACAGGCCAGAATACTGAATGGGTAGCCGTTCCCTTCTCCAGGGGATCTTCCCCACCCAGGAATCAAATCAGGATCTCCTGCATTGCAGGCGGATTCTTTACCAACTGAGCTATCAGGAAAGCCCACTAAATCTGAGATTTGAACCCAAATTGTATACCCAAAGCCTCATGTTCTTTTTATTGGTCAGAGCCATCACAGCACTGCTTGATGATTCAGAGCCAATGAAATAGCAGCGACTTGTACCCTCTATACTGTGATAAATGTCTTAACTATGCTATCTTCAACTTTGCTTCTATTCCTCAGTCTCGGTCTAGACTTGTGTCCTAGGAGGACTGCACAGACTCTGAAACACAATGCTAAAAAAGTCATGGTGATTTTTTTCTTTAGAATACTCACTCTTTCCTTCCTTTGTGTTGGGTACTAAGACTTCAACATTTAATTGTATATTGGATAGACCACTAAAATTTGATAACAGTTTTTTTGCTCTGAAAATGTTCATTTATTCTCACATGTTTTTGTGGGGTGTTGGACTCAGAATCACATACTCTGAAATATATGATTGAATACTTGAGACTTTAAAGATTTTATAGTTCAAGTTGTGACCCACTGTGAGAAACTTCTCTACAATATCCCTGACAGGTAGATAATCCAGCTTCAAATCAAAAGCTTATTACCATATGCAGGAGCGCAGTTATAGAACCATGAAAATAAGATTAGAAAAGACCTTGGTGATTCAATGGTATATCTCTTTCTCTTACCTAAACTTATAAATCACTTTATTTAGGGGAAAACTCAGAACTACAAGCCAAATTTCCAGAAGGGCTTCTAGGTACATTTACTCATACCACAATGTGAATTCTGTCCCCTGTTATTGTACAACATGGTAGACTTTATACCCAGTCTCCATTAGGCCCTGCTCTTTTTAGAAATTAATTAATTTATTTTAATTGGAGGCTAATTACTTTACAATATTGTGGTAGCTTTTGCCATACATTCACATGAATCAGCCATGGGTGTACATGTGTCTTCCATCCTGAACCCTCCTCCCACTCCATCCTCATCCCATCCCTCTGGGTTGTCCCAGTCTACTGGTTTTGAGTACCCTGTTTTATGCATCGAACTTGGACTGGTGATCTATTTTACATATAGTAATATACATGTTTCAATGCTACTCTAAAATCATCCCACCCTCACCTTCTCCCACAGAGTCCAAAAGCCTGTTCTTTATATCTGTGTCTCTTTTGCTGTCTCACATATAGGGTCATTGTTACCATCTTTCTAAATTCCATATATATGCATTAATATACTGTATTGGTGCTTTTCTTTCTGACTTACTTCACTCTGTATAATAGGTTCCAGTTTCATCCACCTCATTAGAACTGATTCAAATGCATTCTTTTTAATAGCTGAGTAATATTCCATTGTGTGCAGGTACCACAGCTTTCTTATCCATTCATCTGCTGATGGACATCTAGGTTGCTTTCATGTCCTAGCTATTGTAAACAGTGCTGTGATGAACACTGGGGTACATGTGTCTCTTTCAATTCTGATTTCCTCGGTGTGTATGCCCAGGAGTGGGATTGCTGAGTTGTATGGCAGTTCTATTTCCAGTTTTTTAAGGAATCTCCACACTGTTCTCCATAGTGGCTGTACTAGTTTGCATTTCCACCAACCATTTACGAGGGTTCCCTTTTCTCTGCACCCTCTCCAGCATTTATTGTTTGTAGACTTTTTGATAGCAGCCATTCTGACAAGAGTGAGATGGTAACTCATTGTGGTTTTGATTTGCATTTCTCTGATAATGAGTGATGTTGAGTATCTTTTCATGTGTTTGTTAGCCATCTGTATGTCTTCTTTGGAGATATATCTGTTTAGTTCTTTGGCCATTAAGCCCTGCTTTATTTTTCACCGTACCTCCTCTTATAACAATGATCATCCTCTTTTGGATATTGCTTTGTATCACTCCCCTTTAAAAGGAAGTTCCTTGAATTTAGTATAACATTGAAGAAGTTGGCTCACAGAGTTAAAGAACAGTATCACCTGTTGTTCTCACAGGGAATCTACTATTTCATTTCTGCAAATTAATTCAGCATTTACTTTTTGCTGGACAGATCCCATTTTGATATGTCAGTCAGTCTTTTAGTAACTTAAAAGTCCTAGGTTCTATTTTCATGATTTTTAATCAGGTTTCCCTGTCTGGGTAAATTTAAACTGCCATGTCAAAATACTATATACTGAGTAGCTTAAACATTAGAAATTTATTTTCTCACAGTTTTGGAGACCAGGTGTCTAAGATCAAGCTCACAGTATGGTCAATGTCTGGTAAAGTTCTGTTCCTGGCTTATAGATGGCTGTCTTATTCCTGTGTCCTTATATGGGAAGGAAGAAAAAAGTGACCTCTTGGTGCACCTTCCTGAAAAGTGAAAGTGTTAGTCACTGAATCATGTCCATCCCTTTTCAAACCCATGAACTGTAACCCATCAGACTCCTCTGCTCATGGGATTTCCCAGCCAAGAATATTAGAGTGGGTAGCCATTCCCTTCTCCAGGGGATCTTCCCAACCCAGGGATTGAACCCAGTTCTCCTGCATTGCAGGCAGATTCTTTACCATCTGAGTCACCAGGGAAGCGATCCCTATCAGGAAATCCCTTTCTATTAGGGCACTAATCCCATCATGACAGTCCTAGACTCACGACCTCACCTAACCAAATTATCTCCCAAGGGATCCTTCTCCAAATACTATCACATTGGGGGTGAGGGCTTCAACATATGGATTTAGCGGGCACAATGCATCATACAAAGTAGTTTCATGAACTTAGATGATAGACTTCATTATCACTAAAACAATCAACTTAAACTCGATAATTTCACTCCCTTCTTTCTTGAAAAGGATGAAAACACTGAGCCTAGACATTTAAGCTTAGCTACAGAAAACTTGAAGATATCTCTAATCTTTCCCATTCTATTATTTTCCTCTATTTCTTTGCACTTATCACTGAGTAAGGCTTTCTTATCACTCGTGATTCTTTGGAACTCTGCATTCAAATGGATATATCTTTTCTCCTTGCCTTTTTGCTTCTCTTCTTTTCTCAGCTATTTGTAAGGCCTCCTCAGACAACCATTTTGCGTTTTTGCATTTCTTTTTCTTGGGAATGGTCTTGATCACTGCCTCTTGTACAATGTCATGAGCTTCTGTCCATATTTTTTCTGGCACTCTATCTCAGATCTAATCCCTTGAATCTATTTGTCACTTCCACTATATAATCATAAGGGATTTGATTTAGGTCATACCTGAATGGTCATACTGAAAGTAGGTCCATTTCCTTTCTTCAATTTGAGTCTGAATTTGGCAATAAGGAGTTCATGATCAGAGCCACATTCAGCTCCCAGTCTTGTTTTTGCTGACTGTATGGAGCTTCTCCATCATTGGCTGCAAAGAGTATAATCAAGCTGATTTCAGTATTGACCATCTGGTGATGTGCATGTGTAGAGTCTTCTCTTGTGTTGTTGGAAGAGGGTGTTTGCTATGACTACTGTGTTCTCTTGGCAAAACTCTGTTAGCCTTTCACGTGCTTCATTTTGTAGTCCAAGACCAAATTTGCCTGATATTCCTGGAATCTCTTGATTTCCTACTTTTGCATTCCAGTCCACTATAATGAAATTGACATCTTTTTGGGTGTTAGTTTTAGAAGGTCTTGTAGGTCTTCATAGAACCATTCAACTTCAGCTTTTTCAGCATTATTGGTCAAGGCATACTTGGATTACTTTGATAGTGAATGGTTTGCCTTGGAAATGAACAGAGATCATTCTGTAATTTTTGAGATTGCATCAAGTACTGCATTTCAGATTCTTTTGTTGACACTGATGGCTACTCCATTTCTTATAAGGGATTCTTGCCCAACATAGTAGATATAATGGTCATCTGAATTAAATTCACCCATTCCAGTCCATTTTAATTCACTGATTCCTAAAATGTCGATGTTCACTCTTGCCATCTCTTGTTTGACCACTTCCAATTTTCCTTAATTCATGGACCTAACATTCCAGGTTCCTATGCAATATTACTCTTTGCAGCATCAGAATTTACTTTCATCACCAGTCACATTGACAACTGGATTTTTGCTTTGGCTCCATCTCTTCATTCTTTCTGGAGTTATTTCTCCATTGAACTCCAGTAGCACATTGGGCAGCTACTGACCTGGGGAGTTCATCTTTCAGTGTCCTATCTTTTTGCCTTCTCATGCTGTTCATGGGGTTCTCAAGGCAAGAATACTGAAGTGGGACAGACTAGAGATCTCTTCAAGAAAATTAGAGATACCAAGGGAACATTTTATGCCAAGATGGGCACAATAAAGACAGAAATGGTATGGACTTAATGGAACCAGTAGATATTAGGAAGAGGTGGCAAGAATACGCAGAAGAATTATACAAAAAAAAGATCTTCATGACCCAGATAACCATGATGGTGTGATCACTCACGTAGAGCCAGACATCCTGGAATGCAAAGTCAAGTGGGCCTTAGGAAGCATCACTATGAACAAAGCTAGTGGAGTTTATGGAATTCCAGTTGAGCTATTTCAAATCCTAAAAGATGATGCTGTGAAAGTACTTCACTCAGTGTGCCCACAAATTTGGAAAGCTCAGCAGTGGCCACAGTACTGGAAAAGGTCTGTTTTCATTCCAATCCCAAAGAAAGGCATCACCAAATAATGTTCAAACTACTGCACAGTTGCACTCATCTCCCACTCTAGGCAAGTAATGCTCAAAATTCTTCAAGCCAGGCTTCAACAGTACATGAACCAACAACTTACAGTTGTTCAAGCTGGATTTAGAAAAGGCAAAGGAACCAGAAATTGAATTTCTAACATTCGTTGGGTCATCGAAAAAGAAATAGAGTTCCAGAAAAATATTTACTTTTGATTTATTGATGATGCCAAAGCCTCTGACTGTGTGGATCACAGCAAACTGTGGAAAATTCTTCAAGAGATGGGAATGTGAGACCACCTGACCTACCTCCTGAGAGACTGTGTGCAAGTCAAGAAGCAACAGTGAGAACTGGACATGGAACAACAAACTGGTTCCAAATCTGGAAAGAAGTATGTCAAGGCTGTATATTGTCACCCTGCTTATTTAACTTCTATGCAGAGTACATCATGCAAAATGGCAGGCTGGGTGAAGCACAAGCTGGAATCAAAATTGCCAGGAGAAATATCAATAGCCTCAGCTATGGAGATGACACCCTTATGGCAGAAAGTGAAGAGGAGCTAAAGAGCCTCTTTATGAAAGTGAAAGAGGAGAGTGAAAAAGTTGACTTCAAACTCAACATTCAGAAAACTAAGATCATGCATCAGGTCCCATCACTTCATGGGAAATAGATGGGGAAACAATGGAAACAGTAACAGACTTTATTTTCTCTGGCTCCAAAATCACTGCAGATGGTGACTTCAGCCATGAAATTAAAAGTCTCTTGCTCCTTGGAAGAAAAGCTATGACCAACCTAGACAGTATATTAAAAAACAAAGACATTACTTTGCCAACAAAGGTCCATCTAGTCCAAGCTATGGTTATTCCAGTAGTTATGTATGGGTGTGAGAATTGGATTATGAAGAAAGCTGAGTGCCAAAGAATTGATGCTTTTGGACTGTGGTGTTGGAGAAGACTCTTGACAGTCCCTTGGACTGGAAGGAGTTCCAACCAGTCCATCCTAAAGGAAATCAGTCCTGAGTATGCATTGCAAGGACTGATGCTGAAGCTGAAACTCCAATACTTTGGCCACCTGATTCAAGGCAGGAGGAGCAGGGGATGAAAGAGGATGATATAGTTGGATGGCATCTCCGACTAGATGGATATGCTTTTGAGGAAGCTTCTGGAGTTGGTAATGGACAGGGAAGCTTGGCATGTTGTGGTCCATGGGGTCACAAAAAGTCGGACACGACTGAGCAACTGAACTGGACTGAACAGTAAACTTACTGCTCTCTCATTATAACTTCCTTGACCATTGGGTTTTAATTTCCTGTCCCCAGTTTTTGTTCTACCTTTTCCAGTTGGGAAACTACCGTGCTTGATACAAAGTTTTATTCTTTAGTCCACTTGGCTGAATCTAAATTACTTTAGAAATACTATTTTATGCAATTAATGCTTCTATTAAATAATTGAAATCCTCTTTGACCAGAGTATACATTATGTTTTGTTGACAGTATCAAGGAATGGTTAGAAGACGTTAAAAAATGCTCTTGTTACACAGAGTACCACTGTATATTTCTTTTTAGACACTGAAGATCAAGAGAGATCTGAACATTTTATACTATCAAGGTTCCTAGTGGAAAATTGGAGCTGTTGACATACAGTGAAGCAGAAATGGTCAAATAGGTGTAAAGGCACACTTTTATCTTGTTTTTTTTTTTAATCTTTTTTTCTTTTTTTTAGTCTTCTTTTCTGTAAATTGTTCTAGTACTTTCCTTAGGCCTATAATTAGTGAAATGGTGTTGACCATTTACAAGCCTTCTTTGTTTTTAGCCTGGTTCCAAGGATTGTTTTACTTTAAAATCCGTGTCAATTATCAGTTCTTATATGCTTTGTTGTTGTTCAGTCACTAAGTCGTGTCCAGCTCTTTGTGACCCTTTGGGACGCCAGCACACCAGGCTTTCCTTTCTTGCACTATCTCCCGGAGTTTGCTCAAACTTGTGTCCATTGAGTTGGTGATGCTATCTAACCACCTCATCTTCTGCTACCCCCTTCTCCTTTGTCCTCAGTCTTTCCCAGCATCAGAGTCTTTTCTAGTGAGTCAGCTCTTCGCATCTGGTAGCCAATGTATTGGAGTTTCAGCTTCAGCATCTGTCCTTCCAGTGAATATTCAGGACTTATTTCCTTTAGGTTTTACTGATTTGTTCTCCTTGCTGACCAAAGGACTCTCAAGAATATTCTCCAGCACCACAATTCAAAAGCATCAATTCTTCAGTGTTCAGCATTCTTTATGGTCCAACTGTCATGTCTATACATGAGTACTGAAAAAACCATAGTTCTAAGTGGACATTTGTTGACAAAGTGATATCTCTGTCTTTTAACATGCTGTCTGGGTTTGTCATAGCTTTTCTTCCAAGGAGCAAGCATCTTTTAATTTCTTGGCTGCAGTTACTGTCCACAGTAATTTTGGAGCCCAAGAAAATAAAATCTGTCATTGCTTCCACTTTTTCCCCGTCTATTTGCTGTGAAGTGATGGGATCAGATGCCATGATCTTAGTTTTTTGAATGTTGAGTTTTAAGCCAGCTTTCTCACTCTCTTGTTTTACTCTCATCAAGAAGCTCTTTAGTTCCTCTTCATTTTCTGCCATTATCATCTGCACATCTGAGGTTGTTGATATTTTTCTTGGTAATCTTGATTCCAGCTTGCGCTTCATCCAGCCTGGCATTTTGCATGTTGTATTCTGCATAGAAATTAAATAAGCAGGGTGACAATATACAGCCTTGTTGTACTTCTTTCCTAATTTTGAACCAGTCTATTGTTCCATGTCTGGTTCGAGCTGTTGGTTTCTTGACCTGCATACAGGTTTCTCAGGAGACAGGTAAAGTGATCTGGTAGTCTCATCTCTTGAATTTTCCACAGTTTATTGTGATCCACACAGTCAAATGCTTTAGTGTATCCTATATTATTTTAAATGAAGAACACTTTAAAATGAAGACAGTTATGCATCCATATATGCCTGCATGTGTGTGGACAGGTGCACACATCCATATACAGTCACATGCAAAAGCATGCCATTTATGTATATTTTTGACTTTCAAGTTTCCTATTGTAGATCAAATCTGGCTCCAAGCTAAGTTTCAAGGGCTGTCTTTAGCTCTCTTCTCCCTCCTATATACATAAATTTCCCTTCTTACATTTACTTGTCTCGTCTAGGCATCTGTGTCCTCATATTACCAAGAAACTCTTACAGAAAATTCAGTACAAATATCCTTTTCCTGCAGAGTAAAAACTTGCTTTCCTCTCCCTCATCAAAATGTAACAGTTACTCTCCTCCCAAGATTTTCTCATGTTTTCCATTGGCACTCCTAGATAACCTATGCAGACAATTTAGTAACTGCCAATGATTTTATTCTTTGTAGGCAATACAGTTTTACTTAAATTGAGACTTTCTTAGGACACTGCCCTAACCTAAAGTAATTGCTTTGATGGCAGAAATGTCAGGTGCTATAGGGAAGAAGGCAGACATTTCTTTGGTGCCTAAAACTGATTCACTAACCAAAGTCTTTCTATAGATCTAGTGTGCTCACCTGTACAATAATAAAAAACATACAAACAAACAAACAAAAAACCCTCAATTGCAAGTTAACAAAGTTGGAAACGGAAGGTTATAACATTAGTATTATTGATAAGAGAGGATGTTAGCATCCTTGTAGAAGGAAAATGGTCTTAAGTGTAAGTTTCACAGATGTGTAATCATCTTGGCCATTAGTGACCTAGCTGGTTCCAAAAGAATTTTGAAAGAGAGAAAAAATAAGGAAATTATCACATTTTCAGTTGTCTTGACAGATATGATTATCTCTGTGAAAACAGTCCTAGAGGAAACTATGATTATTGGCTTGGACATTTCCCCCAGTAGAGCAGGAAAGATGTGGTAGTATCTCAGGAAATAGACAGGGGAACTTTAGGATATGATCACTGCCTATTTCCTGATGGATTACAGATCAAAACATGTATATTATCTAGGGTGAAACAGATCACCAGCCCAGGCTGGATGCATGAGACAAGTGCTCGGGCCTGGTGCACTGGGAAGACCCAGAGGAATCGGGTGGAGAGGGAGGTGGGAGGGGGGATCGGGATGGGGAATACATGTAAATCCATGGCTGATTCATCTCAATGTATGACAAAAACCACTACAAAGTAGTAAATAAAGTAAAGTAATTAGCCTCCAACTAATAAAAATAAATGGAAAAAAATTAAAAAAAACCTTTTTGCCCTTCAATAATATTTTACCTCTTGATTTAAAAGCTGAAATATGAAGTTAAAAACAAGTTACACTGGACAAGAAAATATTTAATGAGAAATTAAATACCAATGGATTTTACTTTTCCTTGATGTGTGCATTGTTAAAATAACAAGAAGTCACACTGATAAAAGAAATATAAATTCAAACCATATATTACTGGTTTGGCTGTCTAAAAATTATGCCACATCTATGAAAACCCACTTCTTAAGTAAGACTTTAGCTGTCTATAGATTCATGAAATAAACACTAGAATAAAAGTGTATACTAAATAAAATTTAGGCAGTGGGGCTTGCTAATCTAGGCTGCTGATCTTTCCTAGTATATTGTCTTTCTTCTTAGGGGAATGTATGCAGGGCAATTTAGAGGAACTGAAGTGTTTTATGAGGGGAACAGGAGGAATGAATAGAGATAGAGATAGAGAATAGGAAGTAAGGGAAGCAGGTGGGCACATAATACAATCTAAATAAGAAATAAAACTTTGCATTTTTTTTTCTTTATTACATGTTTTGATGATATGGAGATAGACAATCTCAGTGATTTCTGAACAAGACACCCATGGTCTTTTATCCTAATAAAATATAAATACTTTGGTCAGTTTTACTTATTTTCAAAATTTTACAAAACTTTTCTAATTTATCTTCTCATATTCACGTGGAATTTAGTATACCATTTCAGACCACTTGATCTATCAAATCTTTCAGTATACTCACTCAGAAAAGGTTCACGTTATGCCTTCTCAAGTAAGAGCATGAACTCAACACCATTGTAATAAAGTTTATTTTTTTTTGCCAATTGGAATATCTGAGTGATTAACCAAATATAACATGTTTATTAATAGGGGTTGTTTCTTTTTTACTTGAAAACTAATTAACAAATGTCATAAGACTTTGTGGAGTTATGAAAAAAATTGCAATTTGCCCTCAAGGGGAAATGCCTTTAGTTTGATTTTGGCCAATTAATAAAACCTCTGAGATGTAATGCTAACGCTAGAATTTGTACTCCTACATGAAAGGCAAGTGAAGCGATCAGAAAAGTCTTAGAGGAGAAGAATTTTGACTGGGTATTAATAAGATGAGGGCCATAAAATAATGCAGAGAAAGAAAGGATTCCACATGAAGGAAATAGCTAGAGGATGACACAAATCTGGAAGTTAAGGCAGCTGAAATGTGCATAGATTATTTTACAGAGAATAGTTTGAAAAAGTAGAGCAGACGAATGTTTAGGGCTTCATAAGACCTTTAGATATGAAGTTGCAAATGTAAAAGCATGAAGGACAGATTAGAGATTCTAAATTCAGAGCCAAGAAGTATTCCTGCATATGATAATGCAAAGGTAAATCACTCCAGCATTAAATTACACTGGGTTATAAAAAAGACCTTGAGGTGTACTCCTTGACATTATAAGAGCCACTTTCAAATTTCTTATGTATATCGAGCACTGAAATCTTTATCCCTAAAGCCAGAAAATATATGGATTCTGAAAACAAATATGAAATGATGTGATAATCCACCCTACTCTCCCACCCACAAATTGTGGAGCTTAGCCTAATTCAATGCAGGTCACAACACTATATTGATAGGGCCAACTTACAAGGCCAACTTCATTCTACATCCATATCAATCTACCAACTATTTCCTTTCAGTTTTTTTTTTTTAAACAATCTTGTTTATAGGTTAGAAACTATTTTTTATCTAAGGTGACGTGACTGTTGTGTTCACTTGGCCAGAGCAATTATTAGGTTCTGTGATACAAAGAAAGAGAGGTAGACCTTTGATCATAAGTGAAAAGTTTAAAACACTGTTAGCCAAACAGCAACTGTTTGGAAAATATCAAACATATTTTGTACTGTAGATCAGAAGACTAGAATATTCAACAATCTTCAGCTGGACAGAAGGCTAGTCCAAAAACACAGGCAAGGTGTATTTGAGTCTAGATGGTAATTCTGAAACAGAAGAAAGAAAGAAAAAAAAAAAAGAGAGAGAGAGAGACCTGACTGCAGAGATATTTTACTGCTAAAAGTTTTTTTTTTCATTTATTTTTATTAGTTGGAGGCTAATTACTTTACATCATTACAGTAGTTTTTGTCATACATTGAAATGAATTAGCCATGGATTTACATGTATTCCCCATCCCAGTCCCCCCTCCCACCTCCCTCTCCACCCGATCCCTCTGGGTCTTCCCAGTGCACCAGGCCTGAGCACTTGTCTCATGCACCCAACCTGGGCTGGTGATCTGTTTCACCCTAGATAATATACATGTTTCAATGCTGTTCTCTTGAAACATCCCACCCTCGCCTTCTCCCAGAGTCCACAAGTCTGTTCTATACATCTGAGTCTCTTTTTCTGTTTTGCATATAGGGTTATCGTTACCATCTTTCTAAAGTCCATATATATACAGAGCGAAGTAAGCCAGAAAGATAAAGACCATTACAGTATACTGCTAAAAGTTTTGTTAAGTCTCATGTAAAAGAAGTAAGCAGCCATCAACCTATTGCTGCAAATGCCATTATCTCCAGGTAGGGGTTTAGTGTAGTTTTCTTTACAATAATAAATAAGAAAACTTGAGTGGAGTTGGGATGGAAGTAGGGGATGGGAGATATAGGGCCTTTTCTCCTGCCAGAGTAATTCACAATCCAGGTAATTTGAGTACTGTTGTTATAGATATAGCATCCATATATGAATTCTACTTTTTAATTTTCATCCAGGTTTTTAGCATTGTATAGATTATTTCTTCAGAAAGTAGTTCTTGCCAATTAAAAAAAAACTGCTTGTTGAAATAATATTATACAAATAATAAAATTCACCCATTAAAAGTGTACAATTCAATGAATTTTAGTATATTTGCAGTGCTATACACACATCACCCAAGTCGAATTTTAGAAGATTTCCAGCATCCCCAAAAGAAACGTGTCCATTTATAATCATTCTCTAATTTTTTTGCCAATTTGTATTATGCTCTGATCAGAAACTCAACTTGTCTATGAAGCATACAAACCAGACATGAGCCAGACTTTCCCCTTGCTCTTACAAAGCAGTTCTCAAAGTCTCTTTCATAAGATATTGTGAGGCAGGGATTCCATGGACAATATTTGCATACCTGAATATATACTACAAAAGCCTATGGAGCTAAGGATAAGAGGGAAGGAGAAATTAGGAGGGAGCACCAATACAGTGAATCAGAGAACTATCTTGTTTTTCTTTTCCTTCTATTCACTCTATGTGCCTCATAAGTAGTCAGATTTTTTAACATGAGTTTTATCACTATGAAATGTGGAAAAGGTGAAGATAACATATGCATTACTGCCACAGAACAGGATGAACTGAAGATAGAAGTAGGTATTAATCACCTGAGATATAAATACATTTTTTATGTTCAGTTATGGGTCAATGACTAACGGAACACTTAAAGTCTCCCACTCTGCCCTGTATTCAACCTATCAATCTGGTCAAGATACCCCTCTTTTATTTGGGCTCTTAATAAGTAGCCAAATTATTTTGTAGTTGATCTTCCTTAGGTCTGATTTTCCTAAGAGCATGTTTGCATCAGCTGAAATATTCTTCTTTTTAATAGCCTCTTTCGGCTTGTGTATCAGGAAACCATGATGCCTGATCCAAACATGTCTTTAAGATGGATACATAAATTGACCTTCAATTAGGCTCCAGGTTAAGACAACATGGGGAAATAAATAATTTATTTTCTCTCCCTCTTTTTTATTTTATTTCTGCTCACATTTTGATATTTGCTAAAATAAAAATTCATAACACAAAAGGTAAGCAATGGTTAGAACTGGACATGGAACAAGAGACTGGTTCAAAATCGGGAAAGGAGTACATCAAGGCTGTATATTGTCATCCTGCTTATTTAACTTCTATGCAGAGTACATCATGAGAAACCCTGGGCTGGATGAAGCACAAGCTGGAATCAAGAGTGCTGGGAGAAATATCAATAACCTCAGATATGCAGAAGACACCAACCTTAGGGCAGCAAGCGCAGGGGAACAAAAGAGCCTCTTGATGAAAGTGGAAGAGGAGAGTGAAAAAGCTGGCTTAAAACTCAACATTCAGAAAACTAAGATCATGCATCAGATCCCATCATTTCATGGCAAATAGATGGGGAAACAATGGAAAAGTGAGAGACTTTATTTTGGGGGGCTCCCAAATCACTGCAGATGGTGACTGCAGACATGAAATTAAGAGACAGTCACTCCTTGGAAGAAAAGCTATGATCAACCTAGACAACATATAAAGAAGCAGAGACATTACTTTGCCAACAAAGGTCCATCTAGTCAAAGCTACGGTTTTTCCAGTAGTCGTGTATGGATGTTAGAGTTGAACTATAAAGAAAGCTGAGTACTGAAGAATTGATGCTTTTGAACTGTGGTGTTGGAGAAGACTCTTGAGAGTCCCTTGGACTGCAAGGAGATCCAACCAGTCCATCCTAAAGGAAATCAGTCCTGAATATTCATTGGAAGGACTGATGCTGAAACTGAAACTCCAATACTTTGGCCACCTGATGTGAAGAACTGACTTATTGGAAAAGACCCTGATGCTGGGAACGATTGAAGGCAGGTGGAGAAGGGGTTGGCAGAGGATAAGATGGTTGGGTGGCATCACTGAATCTATGGACATGAGTTTGAGTAAGGTCCAAGAGTGAGCTATGGGAGTTGGAAGCCTGGCGTGGCTCAGTCCATGGTGTCACAAAGATTCGGACACAACTGAATGACTGAAATCTACTGAACTGAAAGGCAAGCATCTCCACTGAATATCCAGTAAAATTATCTTAGGCTCAAGGGGTCATGCTTTGGCCTAATAATTGTAAGTCTACCATACCAGGTCTTTCAATAAATACCCATTCCTATTGTATACAGTGTCTACTATCTACTCCTTTTTGGAACCAAAGATCATTCTCCCTTGCACACCTTGCCGCATGCTCCACCCTTCATCCTCTAGATTCTTTGCAACAAGCTTTACAAGGAACGTGTTAGATAATTGGAACTTTGGTCATGGGGGAATAAACCTGTGACACTGAAATGTGTTGTTCAATTTTATCAATTTTTGCAAGTGTCAAAGGTTACATCACCTCCCACAGGGGAAGGAAGAAATTCTGATCCCTGCCAAACATGTCCGTGGGGAAGCTTATTGCAATAAAACTTTAGACCAGATAATTATGGAATGTCTGTCAGTCTGCAGTAAAGAAATCATGCCATGCATGGTTTTCCTTCTTTACTACCAATTTTTTCTCCTAGTTTCTTTATGAGTAGTTTGTCAACTAGATTCCTGTAGGCGAACTAATCGGCAACAGCATTCATAACAGAAGCATATACCACAGATGTTGAGAATAATTAGGGGCAAACCAGCAAATTCTGAATGGAAGCTTCTAATCTGTCACTTTCCCATCGTTAGTAAGTGATAGAACCAAGATTTTATTCACTTTTGCAGCATATAGGATAGTTAACACTGCTTCTAGTTCTGACAAAGGCAAATTGGAAATTTAAAAAAAATGAAGCAGCCATTATGTGTAAAATTTATATGTTTGCATTTATAATTAATAAAAGACAACCTAATGACATAATGGAAAAGAATATGAAATAGTATTTCTTGATGTACATACTCTGATTTATACAATATTCTTAAAATAATGGCAACCACTTACTGAATTACATATATTCCAGGCAATGTATTAAGAGTTTTAGATTTGCATGTATTGACTCATAATCTTCACTATTTAAAGTTGGTGAATTTAGTATCTCAATTTTACAAGTGATGATACTGAGGCACAGAGCTGTTCAGTAACTTGATCAGGGTCAACACAATTAGTGGTAAAGCTGAAATTTGAATCCAGGTGGTGTGGCCCAGATAGTGTACTTTTAACCAATACACTGGACTGCATCTGGGACTCTGAGAATAAAATGATTCTCTCATTCTAGGTATATGGCATTTTTCATTATAGTAACTCAAACTTCTAAGATGCAATTTAGTACTCTAAGCAATAAGCTTCCCAGGTAGGGGTAGTGGTAAGAAAAACCCACCTGCCAATGTAGGAGATGTAAGAAACACAGGTTTGATCCCTGGGTGGGGAAGATTCCCTGGAGAAGCGCATGGCAACCGACTCCAGTATTCTTGCCTGGAGAATCCCATTGTCAGAAGAGCCTGGTGGGCTATAGTCCATGGGGTCACAAAGAGTTGGATATGACTGAATAACAGCACACACACGCAAACAATAAGCAGCTGGTTGTGCCAGATTATTTCCATACCTAAGTCATTCTCTTATAGGAAATCAGACTTTAGGAGATTATAGTTTTAGACAGTTAGGATCACATTAAATTTAGTGCTGAAGTAATGTGGTAATCCATTAAATGGTACCCTTGAATACAGTGTGGGAAATATAAGCCTCTAAAATAGTGTATATAACCCTCAAGCAAAATTCATCATAAGGGCTTCTTTCTCAAATCCTTACAGTGTTAACTTTCTGTCATACACAAGACACCTTAAGCACTATTATAATTGAGATTAGTTTTTGTGGTTATGACATGACGAAAACTATCTGGTATCTCTTTGCTGGGAAAATTCAGAAATGGCTACAATATAAATGACATTATGGTTAGGTACTTGGATTGGGTTATGGGTTTTAAATGTGTCATATTCCTCTAATGCACTACATTCTAGCACCAAAAATCAAATGTATCATTTGTTCTCTATCTCTCCACTTACCTAAGGCAGCAGCTCTCATAGAAGGGGCATCAGATATTTTCATCACTTCCACCTCTTGTCTCTCTTCTCTGTATACCCTTATCTATAAATGGTATAGTTAAGATTATATTCCCAAAGTGGGTTGCATTATGTCATTTAACATCCTTAAAAGCCATTATCATTTCCTAATCTTACTTCAGTCATTACTTCTACAATTAAACTTTCCTTAGTATATTTTTTCAAGTCTTTGATAAGCTGCTTCCAAACTATTCTAACTTCTACTCTCATTATTTACACTTAATATCATATGCTATGCCCCAGTAGCTCCAGAATATTTGACATGCTCTAGGCACATTGTTTCATCTTTCTGCTACTGCTTCTTTACTCATTTACTCTGTGGGAGCAAGAAAGGGTATGGATTCTGTGGTCAGATTACCTTATTTTGAAACTCAGCTCTAATGCTTACCAGAATTGTGGCTTTACACATGCTACTTCATTTTTCTGATTACTCTGTAGATCATTCTCCTCATCTATAAGGTGGATAATGATAATGCCTACCATATAGGGTTGTTGTGAAGACTAAATGAGCTAAACATGTGACATATTTTCAAAATTTCCTGCCAGATAGTGAGCTCTTAACAGTCATTACATTTTATTGTTGTTATTATTCCCACAACCCAGAACATTTTCCTGCCAACTGCACCTATTGATAGTTTATGTTCCTGTCAAGGATCAGCTTGAATGCTACCACCCCCATGAAGCCTTTGCCTGGCTATGTAATCAAGAACCATAACACTAATTTTTGCCTTCAGTTTTCCTATATAGTGTAGGAACACCAGTGAAAGGAGTATCATGTAATTTAACCTAGATGCCTTTTCTACACTCCTTTTCAATCATTAACCCAGCATGCCACAAATGAGCTGCCAATGAAAACATATGCCATGTGGGCAGCGCTTCCTCACTGCCCCAATTGTATAAGATATGCACATATGCTATATGACAGTTTGTTCTGATTCAGACTTTCTAATGGTAGTGCCTGCATAGTCATAATACATTTGTTTACCATGTACTAACTCAGAAACAGTTACAGCTTGGGTCCTTTGAAATGTTCAGGGTAAAGGATTTCAAATAGTTTCTACCTATCTTACTAACCTGCTAAGTACCAAAATCTTCTTTAAGATAGTTTTCAGCCTCTTTTTTAATCCAGGGACAGTTGAAAGTTGACAGGTTGGTATATATTCTACATTTTACAGGGCATTGAAGAGATGTTGGAATGAAATGTGCTCCAAAAATATAGTTGAAGTCACTTTAGGACACTTTCTAGTGGATCACTGAGGCTAGAAATCCATGCCCTGAGACTGAACAGGTGAGATAAAATATTATTCTCAACTGAACAGTTCTGTTGTTATAGTTTTAGTTAACTACATGCAGTTCTTCAAATGTACCAGATTCTCTCTCCTCTTCAGGTCTATACATAATGATCCCTCTGCCTGCAAAGCCAGTTTTTTGCTACCCCCACCTCTCTGCTTATCTACATCTCTCTAGGTACAAGTCTCACTGGGACTTCTTTAAATATATATATATATATATATATATATATATATACACATGCACATATATATATTTGAAATATAGTTGATTTGTGATATTATATTAGTTTCAGGTGTACAGCATGTGATTGAGTGTTCTTATAGCTTATGCTTCATTACTACAAAATAATGGCTATACTTCCCTGTGCTATACGATATATCTTTGTTGTTTATTTTATGCATAATAGTTTGTATCTCTTAATCCCATACCCCTATCTTGGCCCTGCCCACTTTCCTCTCCCCAAGTAACCACTAGTTTTTTCTCTATAATTGTGAACCTCTTTCTGTTTTGTTATATTAAAAATATATATATATATACAAAGAATAAAGCAAATGAATGAACATGACAAAACAGAAAGAGACTCACTAGGACTTCTGAGATAACTTCCCTGAACCTACCAAAGTTGATTTGCTATCTCTGTGACTTGTCTCTGCAACCTACACTTCTACCTCATATCACTCTGAGTTATAAGTGTCTGTTTGCTTATCTGCTTTCACTGACTAGACTGAAAAGAACTTGAGATTCATATTGTACCTTTTCTATTTTTATATTTCTCATGCTTTGGAATATAATTTCTAATGCTTCCTCGTGAAAAAAGGAAGCTCAGTAAATGTCATGAAATGAATCCATTGGTTTTGCCATAAAACACACCAACATTGACACCTGACCTCATTTGCTTCTTTCCTAACCCAATAGTACATGCATGAAGATACAGCATTCAGTAGAGAAGTTGTCCTGGAGTGGTTAGCACACAACCTTTGGAGTCAGAGATACACATTCAAATTCCAGCTGTACCAATGATTATTCTTGTGACCTCAAGCAGATTACTTCTCTTCTGTGAGCCTGTGTTTCTGCATCCAGGAACTGTGAATCATTCACTAACCTCTCCTTGTAGAAAGTGTCCATAAAGATTTTATGAGATGTTGCATGCAAAATACTTCACATAGTTCCTGATGTCCCATAAGCATTTTATCAATAATAATTATCTATTATTATCATTAGGTTTAATTATAGCCAGAAAATAGATAACATGGTATTAATGTAAGAAATGTGAGGAGACTACCTTTATATCAATTTTATTAGTTGATTAAAGACATTTATGGTAGAATATCTATTAAAATGTACAGAATCAGGTGGTATCTGAAGACAGCCGTAATGAACCTGACTTTGTCAGTACTTTGATGCTTTTAGTATATTTTTTTTCCTTCATGCTGCTAAATTTCCTCTCACTTCTTTCTGATAGATTTCCCCGTCAATTTCTTGATTTCCTTTGCTGAAACCCCTAAATGTTGGTGTGAGGAAAATGTTAGTGCTGTGGATTAATTACCTTTTCTGTTCCTATAGCATAATAGTAACTAAAAGTTACCATTTTTCTATATTCTAAGGCCTAGTGATCACACTCACTTTCTGGAAAAGTATGAAATGGGTTTTACTCTGATTTTTCTTATGGTTACAAATGTATATGTATTTACCTCAAGATTGTGAAGCCTGTTATGGGAACCTTAAAGTAGCATTTAATTGTCACTCTAAACATGTCACCTCTTGATCTTTTAACTTCTCTATTTTCTTACTCCTCTGCCATAAGAAAGGCCAAGATGTATCCAAATAATGAGTCAACACCATTTATAAATGCCCTTAGTAAATGAAGCACATCATACATGAGGAATTCCACAGAAACTTATATAAAAAGGACAAAGCTAAATCAGAACATAATCAATAAATTTAGATAAGGACTATAAAGGCATAATTAGCTGGCCTTTGGGTAAACTTTCCTAAATGTGTTCAACAACATTTTTGTTGTTGTTGCACACATTATCATTTATTAGTGATAAATAAATATTTCATGGTTAGGCTGAAAGTTTAGGCCAAATTAAAAGTGAATTGCAAGGGTCAAATGATTTTCTTAATTATTTTCTTACTCTATTTTCCTTTTTATTAAAAAAAAATCTTGATTTTAAGAGCTACTTTTAAAACCATTTAAGATTATTCACCATGACGTCAAATAGAATTGATCCACTATTTCCCTCTCATAGGAATTTGTTGTGCTTTCTCACTACCCAAAGTAAAATTAATTTCTTTAAGCATTTCATGTATCTTGTCTGTTACATTCATATCTAATGCAAATTATTAAACACTGACACTTCTCATAACCTTCATTCAAAGGGGACTTGCATTTCAATTTGGTTTAGTAACTATTTTATCCCACTTTAAAGATGGACAAAGGCATAACAGTTTCTTAATAACCAGTTTCCACAGAAGCCCTACTGTACATACACAATCAAGTGTGTCTGTAGAGAGATACAGAGAAGTCTTTGTAGGCCTTCAACAGAACACAACATGGATAACAGAGTAGAGAAGAGCCAACAAGTAGCTGTTTTCTAAGAATGGTATATTACTTAAAGAAGTCTCAATTTCAAAATGCCTTCAGGTGTGAGAAAAAAATTTAGGACACCCTTTAATGCATTATGAACAAGTGGGGATGCACTACATAATGTTGGTATTCTGGAGACCTTGGATCAAGAAGGATAAATCAATACTTCATACATATATAACTTTTTCCTTTAAAGAAGCTCAAAGCCTTGTTTTCTTCATCTGAACAAAGTTGAAGCAACCCCAAAACTCTTACTGAAAACTTCATTTTCTTTTAATAAGTTTGTATAAATATCAGATAATCTTTCCCTCAAAGTCCTAGTAAGCAGTTCTATGTATTTCACTCTTGTTTTACATAGAGAGTGTCTAGGATGTTAATGAGTGTTCAGGTTTTTGAATGCATAATGATATTTCCACATGTAGGGCAGAGAAAAGGCAGTTTGGTTGAATGCTCCTTTCTTTCCTTTCTTCCATACCCATGTGCTATATTAGGATTTTGAAAAATGTAAGGAACAGTAACATTCCACTTTTCCACCTATCAGATTTCTAGCAAAATCAATCACCTGGAGAACAACTGAAAGCCAGAATTAAATGAATCACCTGAGAACAGCAAATAATGAAAAAAAAAATTTGTTTTAGAGCCTCGGTCTTGTACTCTTAGACAAGCATGTATAGAAAATTGAGGTTATCATTTTACCTAGCTTGTCTCCCTGATTTCCTCTGAAAACACTATGCCTACCTTGTCTTAGAATGTATAGCTATTTTAGAGGTATTAGCAGACACTGTTCAAAACATATGTCCACAGCTATGAAAACTGATAGCTAACTCACAGAAGAGGAAATAAACTATGATTTAATAGGACCATCAAACTATAGTCATTAGTTGACCAATGATTAGATGATTCGTTTAATCTTCCACACATACCTGTTGAAAGAATATTTTGTGCAAATGGAACAATATGCACAAATGTATGGGTATATGAAAGCATTGCTTGTAGGGGGAACAGAAAACATTGAGTGTGACTAAATAAAAGGAACATTAGGACAGGGGACTAGACAGCAATGGTGATAATCAGAGGTGGGAGCTAGAGTGTAGAGGGTCTTCAGTGCTCAGAATTTGAATTTTATTTGGGGATAATGAGAAGCCACCACCAGAAGCTTTTAAGTTTGAGAGTAACATGATTGGATTTGTGGTTTGAAAAATTCACTCTGTGAAAATGTGGGAAGCAATAGGAGTATTCTGTTTTTGCTTGCATAAAAAAGGAAAAAATATATATATATATGTATATATATATATATATATGTAATATATAATATTCATGAATTTGCTTTGAAAGGACACATAAAAACTGTTAATACTGGATGCCTCTGAGGGAGGAAAATGAGGATCTGTGACTTAGGCTTTGTTTTGCTTGGGGGAGACTTACTTTTTGCTGTCTGCCCTTTACACTGTTTGATTTTCACTATGTGTCTTAGCCCTCATTCTCTGTAAGTAGAGCCTGAGGCTAGATTAACGTGCTGACAGTTTATTTGGGAGGGCGAGTATAGGAATTTGAAGGTAAAGAACAAAAGGGTAAGTGAGACAAGGAAAGGCACGAAGCAGTGGCAGGCAATGAATTCCTGAGCTGGTTTTTGCTTCATCATGGGCACTGTGGAGAGACATGGTTGTTCTCAGCAGGTGTGTTTGTTCAGCACCACTGTTGCTCGACTTTTCTGTAAAGCTTGAAAGGAGGACCTGCTTCTTGGAGTAGTCCTCTGAATGCTGAAGGGAGAAGGGGTTTATCTGCCTGACTCATTTATTGATGAAGTTCACCTCATGGGGAGCTAATACCCACTACTTCCAGATTGCATCATCCTGGTACTCAGAGGGCATTCAGGAAGCCAGATCATGCAGCATGGTGGCACATTTCATTCATTTCCAAAAATGGCTTACTACATTTAGGCTTGGCATATGAAATACAGTGCGTATGTCAGTCTAAGGCTTTGACTTGGATTCCAGCCAGCTCAGTGAACTCCACAAAGGAGGTACAGTCCAAGAGGTGGGCAAACATATGTGAAAAAAAAACATACTTTTGATGCATTTTGAGAAAGTACATAGATTTGTATCCAGAACATTTTTTAATGTATCATTTTTAAGGCTACTGGGGAAAAGAACATGCTTATTCTAATAGCAGTGTGAAAGGTGATTTGCAGAAAGACTAGAGGTGAAGCATCTATTTAGGGGGTGATATTGTAGCATATTTAAAAGCAGAGACATTACTTTGCCAACAAAGGTCCATCTGGTCAAGGATATGGTTTTTCCAGTGGTCATGTATGGATGTGAGAGTTGGACTGTGAAGAAAGCTGAGTGCCAAAAAATTGATGCTTTTGAACTGTGGTGTTGGAGAAGACTCTTGAGAGTCCCTTGGACTGCAAAGAGATCCAGCCAGTCCATCCTAAAGGAGATCAGTCCTGGGTGTTCATTGGAAGGACTGATGCTGAAGCTGAAACTCCAATACTTTGGCCACCTCACGAGAAGAGTTGACTCATTGGAAAAGACCCTGATGCTGGGAGGGATTGGGGGCAGGAGGAGAAGGGGATGACAGAGGATGAGATGGCTGGATGGCATCACCAACTCGATGGGCATGGGTTTGGGTAGACTCTGGGAGTTGGTGATGGACAGGGAGGCCTGGCGTGCTGTGACTCATGGGGTCACATAGAGTCGGATACGACTGAGTGACTAAACTGAACTGAACTGAACTGATTGTGGCTGCTTCATTGACAACAGGTGAACTAAAGCAGTAGAAGTAAGAAGACATATAAGAAATATTCAAAAAATAGCTTCCATGAGACAAGGTTACTGACTGATTGTTAATAACAAGGCAGAAGATGTCAAGAATGACTGTAAGACTTATATGTTAGACTATAGATAAAAAACTGGAAGAATAACTCAACTAGATTTCTGAGGGAAGATAATGAGGTCAATTTTGTCCATGTTGAACTGAAGATGACAGAAGATACATTCTGATAATGATATCCTGTTTATAGTTGGAAATATACACCTGAAGTTCAAAACAAGATCAAGCGTCTACCTGAGACATTTTGGACCATATGGATATAAATGGTAGGTAAACTTGAGTTGTTTGAAAGAATGGAAGAGATCATCAAAGGGTATTTTCATTAACATCTGTATAAAAGGAAGAAATAGCCTGGACTGCGGTTCTGCGCTCAGAGCCGGCCTGGCCTGTACCTGGTGGCCGCGGCTGCATCCTGTCCCCAGCCAGGCCCCAGGCGCCATGGCGTCCCGGGGGAGGAAGCGGAAGGCCGAGGCGGCGCTGGCCGCAGCGGCCAAGAAGCGGGAGAAGCCGGTCGGCGGCCAGGATCGGAGAGTGGAGGGGCCGAGCATCGTCATCGAGCACTGCACGAACTGACGCGTCTACCGGCGCAACGCCGTGGCTCTGAGCCAGGCACTGCGCCGCAGGCCCCGGAGCGTCGTCATCGAGCACTGCACGAACTGACGCGTCTACCGGCGCAACGCCGCGGCTCTGAGCCAGGCACTGCGCTGCAAGCCCCGGAGCTGGCGGTGAAGGTGAACGCCGCCAGGCCGCGGAGGGGCAGCTTCGAGGTGACGCTGCAGCAGCGCGGAGCTCTGGACGGGTCTTAAGAAGGGGCCCCCACGCATACTCAAGTTTCCTGAGCCTCACGTGCTGTTGGAGGAGCTGAAGAAGTACCTTTCGTAGGGAGGTGGGGCAGAAGGCATCTCGCTGAGCCTCCGTCCCTGGTGATGTTGGAACATTTATGACGGGACATGGCCAAACTTCAGTCATGTCCCCGAAGCTGTGGTTTCCTTCCCTCCTGAATCGATGGTTCAGTTGTGAGGCAATCCTCTAGTAAGACATTGAAAAGTTCTTGGATTTTGTTTAATAAAAATTAAAGGATTTGAGTTGATATATATATAAAAAAAGGAAGAAATACATGCACTACATTTAAAAATGTATCCATCGTAATGATGAACCTATTTTCAGGGAAGGAATGGAGACACAGAGAGGAGACTTGTGGACACAGTAGAGGAAGGAAAGAGTGGGACAAATGGAGAAAGTAGCATCAACATATATACACTTTCATGTGGAAAACTGATAGCTGGTGGGAAGTTGCTATATAACACAGTTTTATGCTCTATGATGACCTAGAAAGCTAGGATGAGGGAAAGGAGGGAGGATCAAGAAGGAGGGTATATGTGTGTAGTTATGGTTGCTTCACATTGTATAGCAGAAAGCAACACAACATTGTAAAGTAATTAACCTCCAATTAAAAATAATTTTAAAAAATGAATAAAAAAGAAATATATCCATTAAAATGATTTGTCTTAACATTTAATAAATACTTTAGTTTTATTAAGGAGAAAAATTGAAGCTACACTACCAGTAGTCAATCAACATATATGGATCCCCATCATGAATAGATCATGATGCTAAGTGTTCTGAGGCAATAATAAAGTAAATGGTAGTCAGGATACCTCACAGACATGCTGACAATATAAGGCAAAGATAAACTAGATGCACAAAACATAGACATTAACCACTTAATAAAAGCTACTACAGACATTATTAATCAAACCTGTATACACCCAAAGCAACCAAAATATATATGCATAGTAACCACAAACATGTTTAAAAAACAAAAAGTTATTTATTAATCTGAACAGAGTTGTTATGGAACCACTCTTTGCTATGCTTAACACATAACAATAATTATGTCAGTGGTAATAGTATTTTGATTAATCATAGATAATCTTTACTCAGGTCTCAGTCAGTCATTCAGTTGTTCAACTGTGACCCCATGGACTGCAGCATCCCAGGCTTCCCTGTCCATTACCAATTCTGAGAGCTTACTCAAACTCATGTCCATTGAGTTGGTGATGCCATCCAACCATCTCATCCTCTGTCATCCCCTTCTCCTCCTGCCTTCAGTCTTTCCCAGCATCAAGGTCATTTCTGATAAGTCTGTTCTTTGCATCAGATGGCCAAAGTATGGGGGTTTCAGCTTTAGCATCAGTCCTTCCAATGAATATTCAGGGCTGATCTCCTTTAGGATTGATTGGTTTCATCTCCTTGCAGTCCAAGGGACTCTCAAGAGTCTTCTCCAGCACAACAGTTCAAAAGCATCAATTCTTCATTGCTCAGCATTCTTTATGCTTCAACTCTCACATCCATACATGACTACTGGAAAAACCATAGCTTTGACTAGATGAGCCTTTGTTAGCAAAGGAATATCTCTGCTTTTGAATATGCTGTCTAGGTTTGTCATAGCTTTCCTTCCAAGGAGCAAACATCTTTTAATTATATGGCTGCAGTCACCATCTACAGTGATTTTGGGGCCAGAGAAAATAAAGTCACTGTCTGTCACTGTTTCCATTGTCTCCCCATCTGTTTGCCATGAAGTGATGGACCAGATGCCATGATCTTCATTTTTTGAATGTTGAGTTTGAAGTCAGCTTTTTCACTCTACTCTTTCAACTTCATCAAGAAGATTTTTAGTTCCTTTTTGCTTTCTGCCATAAATATGGTATCATCTGCATATCTGAGGTTAATGATATTTCTCCTGGCAATCTTGATTCCAGCTTATGGTTCATCCAGCCTGGCATTTCACATGATGTACTCTGCATGTAAGTTAAATAAGCACAGTGACAATGTACAACTTTGACATACTGCTTTCCCAATTTGAAGCCAGTTCATTGTTCCATGTCTGGTTCTAACTGTTGCTTCTTGACCTGCATACAGATCTCTCAGGAGGCAGGTCAGGTGGTCTGGTATTCCCATCTCTTGAAGAATTTTCCACAGTTTGTTGTGATCCACACAGTCAAAGTCTTTAGAATACTCAGTGAAGTACAAGTAGATGTTTTTTTTTCTGGAATTCTCTTGCTTTTTCTATGATTCAACAGATGTTGGCAATTTGATCTCTGATCCCTCTGCCTTTTCTAAATCCAGCTTGAACATCTGGGAGTTCTCGGTTCACATGCTGTTGAAGCCTCGCTTGGAGAATTTTGAACATTACTTTACTAGCATGTGAAATGAGTGGAATTGTGCAGTAATTTGAACATTCTTTGGCATTGCTTTTCTTTGGGATTGGGATGAAAACTTACTCAGGTCTAAAGGATCCAGATGGAGATCAGTATAAACACGAATATTTTCAGGCCCAAAATTCAGTGATGGGAAGAACTGACTTTGAGATAATGAATCTTGTTGGTATAGACTAAGTTCAAGTTTTAAACCTTTGCTGAATCATGTCCTACTCTGCAACCCTATGGACTGTAGCCTGCCAGACTCCTCTGTCCATGGAATTATCCAGACAAGAATACTCAAGTGAATTGCCATTCACTTCTCCAGGGGATCTTTCTGACCCAGGGATAAAACCCATGCCTTCTGCATTGCGGGTGGAATCTTTACTGCTTGAGCCACCAGGGAATATATAAACTTGGCTAATTCAAGACTAAGTGATAAGAGTAGACTAATTTTCCCCTGAACCAGAATGCTCATCATTTATCAAATATTTATTATGTGTTGAATACTCTGTACTTTAAATCATTTATCTTGTTTAGCAGTTATAATTATTCCAAGGCAAAAATCCCTATTTTACAGTGAGGAGACTAAGATTCAGACAGGCTGTCATTTTCCCAGGCATGTGCAAAATTTGTAGTCCTGATTAAAATTGTGGTAGCCATTATTAGCACCCTCCAATGTATTCAGTTCTCTTTTCATTCTAGTGTACAGAGGATTATACTTCCCCACATCCTTGAAATTAGAGGAGGCCATATAACTAGTTCTGCCTGATGTAACGAGATCAAAAGTGTCATGTCACTTACTAGAAGAAGCATTGAAATGCTTGGGCTCAGCTCTCAAGCCCTGTCTTCCCATGTTGCAGTGGACCCTTGAGTTTTGTATTAAAATGACAGCATTTTAAGTTAGTGAAGATTCCATCAATTTGAATGACAGTTATGTGGAGCAAAGTTCCTTAACCTCCTACTCCCTACCCTATGGTCAGCCTACATTGGATATGTAACAATAGGTAGAAATAAACTGTCAGGGAATGTTTAACAGGAGGATTCCTTTGTGCCATTTCTCATAAATCCTCTGTTCCTTATCAGTTTCTGGCAACAGAAAGGAGTGGAATGGCACACCACTCCCAGGACTGAGGTCATAGGATGAGACATGCATGAATCTCCTTCAGTAAACATTCTCCTTATGACAAAACTGCTTAGTCTCGATCCTCTTTCTTGAGATATGGATTGTCTCCTGACCCTATGACCATTGTTAATCCCTTGTTCCCTTGGTAATGGTCACTGTACGTTTGGTTTTCTGATCTTTATCATTGTCAAAAGAAATTCCTTGTACAACAGCCTATATATACTCACAGAAAGATCATTAAAGCACTTTGCTCCATCAGAGCTTGGGTCCCCGTGTCTTTCTCTCTCTCTCTCTCTCTCTCTCTCTCTCTCTCTCTCTCTCTCTCTCTCTCTCTCTCTCTCCCCCCACCTCCGGCTAATTCTCTGGAGTGTAGAAACCTGCCAAACTCATTCTCCTGACCGAGTTTTCAAGACCCCCTTGAGAGGGCGCCCTGTGCCTTCGTGACCGGTGCAATCCCTGTTCTAGGGTTTTATTGGTTCTTTGCATAAACCAGGGAGTATCAGCTTCTTTCTTTTTTCACTTTCTTATCGTCGACTCGGGACAACCAGGTTCCAGTCCATTAAAGGACCGCAACAATAAACCTTTGTTATTTTATTTAAGCCCCTGAGATTTTGGAGTTTGTTGATACCACAGAATAGCCTAGCCTATCTTGACTCACAGTCTCCATATATTTGCTCCATATTCTGCCCTCTTTCCATTATGCACCACCACTTTTTTGAATTGACTCTTTTATAGCCTAAATACACCACCTGATTGTAACTTATTTTTTTTTTTTTTTGCCACAAATACTTGGTTTTTCATTATTTTAATTTTGTAAGTAGAACGGTAAGAGTCAGAGAGGTCTCAATTTGTATTTCTTCAATTAAACTGAGAGAAATCACAGTGACATGAATAAAACACCTTTCATATACAGAATTCGCTGCAAATGTGTGAACACTAGGTCATTTTATGTCATGTACTTGATCTGATAGCTGCCAGGAAAGAGAAATATATATTTGTCTGGGGATCCAACTTCCTACTCAATCTTCCAAAGCAACCTGCAGACTCAACTGCACTCACCGGGTACATGTATTTTTCCACATCCCTGGGGCCTAGATGTGTCGGTGTGTAACTTATGATGGAAGTTGATCTTTAGCTAATTGACAAATTCACCAGTAAGTTCTAGTGCAAGAGTAGTTTCAGTCCACAAGAATATCAATGTTTTCCTTGAAGTATAACATGACATTTTGGGACTCAGCCAAATTATATGCTCCTTTTGTTTCTTGAATGAACCTTAAAGAGTATCTTGAGTAGTGAAATGAAAATTAAAGTAGCTCTGGGCTCCTGGAACTGAGCTAGGATCAGCATTTAAAATCAAGTTTATGTCAGCAGACTAGACTTAAATGAGGAAAACTACTTGATTATGATTAAGCAGTGTTTGACCTTGATGAATAAGCATATTACGGAGCACAACCATTCTGATGATGGCTTCTGGTAGCAATGGTCAGGCTAAATTCCTCTGTTAGCCATCATGATGTGAGTGTATTTATTCTAGCAGTGTTTGACATGACAGGTGTTAGGTTTCTATGGGCAACCCTATCCAGAGAACAGAAGAATCAAGTCATTCTCTTTGCAGATTTGACTCTAAATGTGAGTGGGTCTGACTTTATTTTGCAAGTACACTATATCTAAGTGTCAAGTTTTCAGAAACAGTTTAAAAATCAGGCTAAACATAAATACTTCTAGATGAAATCTTATTTCAATTAAATGCCTGCAAATTCTACAAAAATAATGTTGCCTTTGTTAGGAGAACAGTGTGTCTTTATTTCCATTAAATTCCAATTTGCCTTACACTTCATTCATTTTCATAATTTTTCTTCTCTTAAAATATATTTTAGTTGAATATCATCTTGGAATTCAATCTTGAGACTCTGCTAATGTCAAAACACCAGAGTGAAGTGTATGTGATTCAGAAGCAGCTACAGAAATCATAGATTGAATTACAGCCCAAGTATTCTTTTGGATCTCAATGGTGCTATCTGAAACATATTTTTCAAGGCATATACATAAGTGATTAGTCATTTTACTATTTGCATGGGATAGCTCTTATGTACCACTTCAAATCTTTCAGCCTCTCTTCTTACTCCAGCCACATCTGTTGTAACCAGTTCCCCACAGATTTTGACCAGCTTGGTACAGATGAAAACTGACAGTACCTCCCCTCCAGTCTGAACTAAATATCTATTGTCTCCTGCCCTGGGCTTCTCTGATATCATGGAAAGGTCATGATGCGAACCTGCTCATTGCTCATGCATGCTCAGGCACTTCAGTTGTGTCCAGCTCTTTGTGAACCTATGGACTATAGTCTGCCAGGCTCACGTCCATGGGATTCTCTAGGCAAGAATACTAGAGTGGGTTGCCATGTCCACCTCCAGGGTATCTCCCCATTGCTCACACAAATGCAATCTGAAAGTACAAGGCAATTAATGCTTCTTAGGGTAAGCCTTGTCCAGTGAAGAATGAAATTCAATGAATGAATGATTTCCCCTTTTTTCTCTGGAGAAGAAAATTCTTAGAAACATTTCCTAGTAAGTCTTCTCACAAGAATCAGAAGGAGCCTGCAATCAGTCACTGGTAGGAGTAGCCACCTTGATAAGGCATCCTTGGATAGGTTTCTTTCCTTGTCTCTTTAATTCTCTGTCTTTAGCTCCTGTTCATGAATCATCATTTCAAATGAGCCATTCTCCAGCTTTGATTTTAGGCTAAGATGTTGTATAACTCATGAATTAAATTTAGGCAAACTCCAACCTTTATCATAGCTTGCTGACCACATTATTATAGAAAATGTTCACATTATGCTCCCTTTGAAAGAAATTTATTATTTAACACTTGCTCTTAGAAGAAAAGTAACTGTATCAGGGAGAGAATAAGTATACTCAAGACAGACAATTATAAAGACTACATACAAATAACACAGAATAATGAGGTGCACATACCAAATAGTCCTTGTTCTCATTCATTCGTTCATTCAATGAAGTATATACCAGGTGTCAGACACTATACGGGGTATTAGGAATACAGAGGTAAGTTTAACATATATGGTCCCTCTCCTCATGGAGCTTAACTTCTACAGATTTTACAGTGGTCAGTCATAGCTATATAGCAGCCCAAAAAGTAATGATCAGCATAGGAAAAATGAAAATCTTTCTTCAGAATAATCTCTACTCCTAATATCAAATAACTCCAGAAGTAAATACACAGGCAAAAGTAGCTACCACAGAAGGGAGATTAAGAATAATTAGTCAAGCCAAGAATTCATGCCAACAATGAGTTAAGAAACCTTTCTGATTGCTCACTGAAGCAGTTCTCTGTTTGGCTTTGATGTGTCATGACTTTAACTCTTCTCTGGAAAATTCCTTTATAAATGGTCCTGCTCGAGGATTTCTCTTGCTACAATTAACAATGAGCTTTTCTCCAAATGAAGGTCTCACCAGGATATTTCCAATTTTCACTCAGAGAACTTAAGCTCAGTGACATGTTTATCATTGATACTGGATTTGCAGCAGTTGGACAGTCAAAGAGACAGTTGCTCAAGAAACTGCTTGAAAAGGGAAAAAACAAAAAACAACAACAGCAAAAAATACCTGACCCTTTTCAGAATTTCCATAGAATTCTAGCTATCCAGATCAATTTGAATATGGATTTGAAATACCGCCTAAATTATACACCTTTGCTCTGGGGTTCACTAACACTTTTCTCAAGCTTCAAGACCTGCCATCTCACCTTAACCTCATGTGACTAGATGTGACTAAAGATGCTCAGTGTCTCAATATGTTAGGGCATTTACATCTCCTTCTGTTTCCCCTGTAACTCAGTTGGTAAAGAATCTGCTTGCAGGGCGGGAGACCTGGGTTCAATCCCTGGGACAGGAAGATCCCCTGAAGGAGGAAATGGCAACCCACTCCAGTATCCTTGCCTGGAAAATCCCATGGAAAGAGGAGCCTGGTGGGCTGCAGTCCATGGGGGTCACAAAGAGTCGGGCACAACTGAACGACTAACATACATCTCCTTCTAAGTGTTTAATCTCAGGGCCTCTAAAGTGCTCACAAAACAAGGGGAAGCAAAAGGGAATAAGGAAATTATGTTTAAAATCATAATATATTAAAGTAAAACTTATTTAAATAAAGACTAACCAGATTTCTTTAAAAATGAGGTTTCCTTGTTGACTGATCATTCTATTTATTGGAAGATGATGGTGAACTGATTTTTAAAACGAGTCCCTCATTCTGCCTTGATAATATAATTATTGTTCAATTCTCTCAGTTTTTTGTCTGAAGTCTTGAATAATAATAAATACTAATGCCAGTTGTAGGCTACCATGCTAAGTGTTTTTACACAATTATGTTGTTCAGACCTCATAACAAACCTCTAAGGCAAATAGTATTATTAGTCACATTTTACAGGTAGGTCAGAGAGTTATGAAACTCACCCAAAGCCACATAGCTGGTTAGTGGCAGAGTTGGAATTTGAATCTGGATGCAAAAGAAGATGATTTATATTGAAGACAGTGGAAATCTAACATGTAATAATTGATACTTATGAAAGATGAACAGAAATTACCCATAAACTATGTTGCTGCTGCTGCTAAGTCGCTTCAGTCGTGTCCGACTCTGTGCGACCCCATAGACGGCAGCCCACCAGGCTCCCCGTCCCTGGGATTCTCCAGGCAAGAACACTGGAGTGGGTTGCCATTTCCTTCTCCAATGCATGTAAGTGAAAGGTGAAAGTGAAGTCGCTCAGTAGTTTCTGACCCTTAGCGACCCCAGGGACTGCAGCCTACCAGTCTCCTCCATCCAATGTATTTTCCAGGCAAGAGTACTGGAGTGGGGTGCCATTTCAATAAACTATAAGACATAGTAAAATAAAGCTTTTCTGAAAAGCTCAGACATTGCAGATCAAAGAGTTCTTGGAAAAAATATTAGAAAATGTTTAAGATCAAGATACCCTTATAAAATTATTCAACTTCAAGGATAAAGAAACTTACAAGTATTCCTACAAAAGAAATAGATGACTCACAAACCAAAATGAAGCAAAAGCAAAAGAAAATCTCAGGCTGGTCTTTAAACTCTCATTCATACTGCATTCAAAAAAAAAAAAAACAACAACAACAACAACAACAACCGGGGCACATTTTCAAAGTTTGAATTCTAAAAGATCATAGCCCAATAATTCTGTATCTATCTAGTGTGTTGTTTATTTTAAAGAAAAGCATTCCCAAATATATAATAACTCAAGGATTTTATCATCTACTTACCTTTCCTGAAAAATCTTGAAACTGTTCCTTATTAAAGTTCCACTTTACAAGAGAAATAAACAATCTTTTCAGTGCTTTCCTGGAGGGTTAATTTGTAGTGAACCAGAAAATTTACCCTTGTTAAATGCACTTTTGTTGTAATTCTAGTGTTAAAGATTCCTTTAGGTTAAAACATGACTCTTTCAAAGTGCAAATACTTCTGGGAAGGCCAACATCTTAAGCATTTCACAATCATTTACAACATGTTAATGAATAAGTTTAATTGATCAAATATTTCCCTCCTCACAGGTAAGCTGAGGTCCAGTGAAGCTGCTGTAGAAGAATTTTGATGTAATGAAAAAAAGAACATTTTAGAAGAAAGGTAGATGGAAAAGACTGAATGGGTTGCCAAGCAAAGCCAGAAAACATTTGTGTGCCCTTAAGACATAGTGACTTATTTGACAGTTTTGCTTAAGTTTGGCTCAGCACAAGATGATGAATGTATAAAATTGAGCACAATCTGGACTGAATACAAACATACGTTGAAAGTGCTTTAAAGATGAATTCTTCATGTTGTTATCTCTGATGTGCTTTTATATTCTCCCTCAAAAAATACAGTTTATGAAGTCTTGTTAACTTGAAGTTTCCAGTTTAAAACAAAACAAACAAAAAAAAGTTTTGTTTGAAATCATCCTTATTTCAGCAAAGGAGATCTATTCTCAGGTTGAACTGTAATGGATTTTAAGGATCATTGAAAAAGAATAAAAAGAAATCATATTGTCTTTTGTGTATTTTGTATCAATGTTGATAGGTTCCCCCTTCTTGTCTTATATTTAGCTAAGGCACAAAGCAATTTTGTTGGAGGGTGCTTAGCTTTGTAGGAAATTAAATATAACAGTATACAGACATTCATGGCTACACATTTAATATAGCAACAGTTTTGGGAAAATGCCTAAAAAGGTGATCCCGACTTCCCAGGACTTAAATTTTAGTACTTTAACAATTTATTGCATTCTAATGAATATGTAAAATAGAAATTTCACCTGGAGCTCTATGGAGTTGTATGACTCACAACAGGTTTGGAAGGGAAAGAAAAAGGTATAGGTTCATTATGAAAATCATAATTTAAAAGTCGCCCTTGTAGATGCTCAGCACCAGGTCACATCATAATGTTCAGAAGGCTCAGAATTATGTATAGATAATAACAGAGGTCAGCTCTAGCAGGGAATGTAGTTATAGTGCATTGTGAGAAAGCACATTCTCTGAAGGAAAAAAAAAAGCACTGTATTATTTACAAAGCGAAAAAACAAAACAAAACAAAATCTTAACTGGCATTCCACCACTGTTCCTAAGGTATTTCTTCTCCAGGTTCTTTCATATAAGCTATGGCATTGTATAGTAATTAAGTACCTGAATTCTGGAACCTGATTGCCTGGCTTTAAATCCTAGTTCTGCCATTTAGTAGCTCTCTTACTCTATCATGCCCTCATAATTCAATCTTTATTTGTTCCTCTGCTCTTTCTACCTCCTACCCATCACTGTTCTGTCCTGGAGGGTGCTGCCAGATGTTTTCAGTATTGAGTTTTCTCCTGGATTTTTTGGAGGAGTGGCATTAACCTCCTAAGATCTTGAGCATCTTAGAGGCTTTAGGGCTCCATATTATCCCATGGAAACACATCTTTTTCTTACAATATTTTCAAGGTATAACACTGGGTTTAATAATGTAGGCAATAAGCTAGACTGTTGGAGATTAAATTCTGCCTCCCTCACTTCCTAATTGTCGCTTTGGCCAATTACTCCCGCTCAATATGCCTGACATTCCTCTGCTGTAAAATAGGGATAATAGCGCCTACCAGCTCATTGGATTGGTGTGAGGATTGAGTTAATACATGTAAGAAGCTTTTATTAGTGTCTGACACATGAGAAGCAGCCACTCAATAAACATGAACAGTTGTTATTACTACTAGTTGAGGAACTCAGTGCTCTCATGGTACATGAAGGTGACTCCAGGTCCCCCAAAGTAACATCTTATGCAATACACTGAATTACCTGCCCAACTCTGATCTATGTCTTCTGCGTCATTCCCATCAGCCTTCCTACTACCTGGTAAGAACTAATTTATCAGATCAATTAGTTGGTATTTGTAGCTAGAGATACTTGCCATTGATGAATTGATGTTATTTCTCACAGGGAACATTTGTTTTAGAGTTGTCTTCTGGAGACAATGCCTTATGATAAACGAATAGCTAGCATAGGGTTCCATAGCTGTCTCTATGTGAGAATAGCCCCTGTTTTACAGTCTGAGGATTTACTATATTTACTTTATACCATGGGATTTGCAAATTAGAAAATGAGAGTACTTTCATCTTGAAAGAATTGAGTTTTCAGGTACAGTAAACTGTTACCAGGTGAAATTAGTGCCTCAGTCATAGGATCGAGAAAATAGTAATGGTTTACCATGAAGTGAATAATACTCTTTCATTCCCCACTCCTGATATTAGTAAACTACTTGATTCTGTCTAATATTTGTTTATATGTCTGTCACATCTGTCCTTTTCCTAACTATTCTGCTTCTTAACGCAGTGGTCTAATTAATCCCCCACTCTAGTTTTTCTCTCATCTGGTCCATTCTATGTGCCTCTGTCACATTTATCTTTTCAAAGTTCTATTTCTAGAAAGTTATTATCCAGTGCAAAATCTCTGCTCCTGAAGAACGTTTTACTTGGCAATTCAGAACCCTCTGCCCTCTCCCATAGGAATTAGTGATTTAGGGAGGCTGTAGAATTGGATTTCCTAGAGGTAGCTAAGAAGCTATTCATTTTTGAAGTAACACAAAATAATAGAAGAGAGATGTCCCAAGAATATCTCTAATGTTAACTAACTTTGCTTGATGGGCACAAGATTCCTGAATAGTGTGCTTTTCCAAAGCCATGCACAGCAAATGAGTGGGAAATGAAGGGATAATTCCCAACTCATTCCACAAGGGGGCAGCAAACACCAACGGTGGGGTTGTGTAGATGCTAGTAAGTCCACAGGAGGCAAAAAGGGAGTTCAAGGTAAGATGAACTCTAATTATTTTTTTCCCATTGAGACAGTATCCAATTGCCCCTTATGTGAAGGCCAAATTCCAGAATTACCCTGGGAGCTTGGCAGCAATGCAGAAGTCTTGTCCTCATCCAGACGACTTTGGATTTTGATGCAGTTCTTCAGACTCCCTCTGAGTACAACTCTTAGCGACCCCATGGACTGCAGCCTAGCAGTCTCCTCCGTCCATGGGATTTTCCAGGCAAGAATACTGGAGTGGGTTGCCATTGCCTTCTCCAACTATATTCTCTACTTCAGCACTATTCACACCTTTCCTTAGGTTGTTGCCACTTTTTGTTGTTGTTGCTGTTTTCATTTATTTATTTTTATTTTTCTTTATATGTGTGTCTTTTTTTTTCCCATTTATTTTTATTAGTTGGAGGCTAATTACTTTACAATATTGTAGTGGTTTTTGTCATACATTGACATGAGTCAGCCATGGATTTACATGTATTCCCCGTCCCAATCCCCCCCCCCCCCACCTCCCTCTCCACCCAATTCCTCTGGGTCTTCCCACATTTATTTTTATTAGTTGGAGTTTAATTACTTTACAATATTGTAGAGGTTTTTGCCAAGCATTGACATGAATCAGCCATGGATTTACATGTGTTCCCCATCCTGAACCCCCCTCCCACCTCCCTCCCTATCCCATCCCTCTGGGTCATCCCAATGTACCAGCCCCGAGCACTTGTCTCATGCATCCAGCCTGGACTGGCGATCTGTTTCACACTTGATAATATATATATATATATATATATATATATATTTTTTTTTTTTTTTTTCAATGCTATTCTCTCTGATCATCCCACCCTCGCCTTCTCCCATGGAGTCCAAAAGTCTGTTCTATACATCTGTGTCTCTTTTTCTGTCTCGCATATATGTTATCATTACCATCTTTCTAAATTCCATATATATGTGTTAGTATACTGTACTGGTGTTTATATTTCTGGTTTACTTCACTCTGTATAATGGACTCCAGTTTCATCCATCTCATTGAACTGATTCAAATGCATTCTTTTTAATGGCTGAGTAATATTCCATGGTGTATATGTACCATAGCTTCCTTATCCATTCGTCTGCTGGTGGGCATCTAGGTTGCTTCTATGTCCTGGCTATTGGAAACAATGCTGCGATGAACATTGGGGTACATATGTCTCTTTCAGTTTTGGTTTCCTCGGTGTGTATGCCCAGGAGTGGGATTACTGGGTCATGTGGCAGTTTATTTCCAGTTTTTGAAGGACTCTTCACAGTGTTCTCCATAGTGGCTGTACTAGTTTGCATTCCCACCAACAGTGTAAGAGGGCTCCCTTTTCTCCACACCCTCTCCAGAATTTATTGTTTGTAGACTTTTGGATAGCAGCCATCCTGACTGGTGTGTAATGGTACCTCATTGTGGTTTTGATTTGCATTTCTCTGATAATGAGTGATGTTGAGCATCTTTTCATGTGTTTGTTAGCCATCTGTATGTCTTCTTTGGAGAAATGTCTGTTTAGATCTTTGGTCCATTTTTTTGATTGGTCATTAATTTTTCTGGAATTGAGCTGCAGGAGTTGCTTGTATATATTTGAGATTAATCCTTTGACTGTTGCTTCATTTGCTGTTATTTTCTCCCAATCTGAGGGCTGTCTTTTCACCTTGCTTGTAGTTTCCCTTGTTATGCCAAAGCTTTTAAGTTTCATTAAGTCCCATTTGTTTATTTTTGCTTTTATTTCCAATATTCTGGGAGGTCGGTCATAGAGGATCTTGCTGTGATTTATGGCAGAGAGTGTTTTGCCTATGTTCTCCTCTAGGAGTTTTATGGTTTCTGGTCTTACCTTTAGATCATTAATCCACTTTGAGTTTATTTTTGTGTGTGGTGTTAGAAAGTCTTCTAGTATTGCCACTTTTTAATATCATTTTTTTCCATCTCTTTACCTTTGAAATTACTTTCCCTCTTCAAAGGCTATTGCAAATGTAACTGTGTCTCTGGTGTCTTTCCAGAGCCACACCCCCACCCCAACAAACTATTCCTTCTGCTGCAATTGGATATGGAGATGTCTCAGTCCTGGGGTAGAGGTGTAATAGGGGCACTGTGATTGAACTGCTGGGATGCTGCTAGAAGATGGGTTCTAATTTTTGCATTGATGTTTTGCAGTTGTTTGTTGGCTTGAGTTAAAATTAACCCAAGAACTAGCAGCTGGCTAAAAATTTGGGGAAATAGTCCACATTTCAGGCCCTCCATGGGTTAGAGCAATGGTTTCCAAACTGTGCAAATTGGGGGTATTTAAAAACTGATACCTGGACTCCACCCCCAGACATTCTGACTTAATTTGTATGAAGTGTAACCTGGGAATGAGTGTTTTCAAAACTTCCCTAGGAAATTCTAATGTGCATTAATGTTTGGGAACTTTTTGAACTAGAGTGAGAGAAATAGATTTAACACAGTTTGGGGGGACTGTCAGTCATATCAGAGCAGCAGGCTTGAGATGAGAAGAGGAAATGAATTGGTTCCCAATAGACTCCTCTGTGAAGAGAGTTGAAGGGGAGAGGGATTGGTAACATTGCGGAAGCAATTCTAATTGCTGTGTAGTTACAGGTGAGTTAGGGCTTCCCTGATAACTCAGTTGGTAAAGAATCCTCCTGCAATGCAGGAGACCCGGGTTCAATTTCTGGGTTGGAAGATCCCCTGGAGAAGGGATAGGCTATCCACTCCGGTATTCTTGGGCTTCCCCTGTGGCTCAGCTGGTAAAGAATCCGCCTGCAATGCGGGAGACCTGGGTTTGATCCCTGGGTTGGGAAGATCTCTTGGAGAACAGAAAGGCTACCCACTCCAGTATTCTGGCCTGGAGAATTGCATGGACTGTATAGTCCGTGGGGTCGCAAAGAGTTGCACACGACTGAGTAACTTTGACTTTCACTGAGTGACTGAAGGTGAGTTATATAAAAGCAGATCATAATGCACATGCTGGGTTAGGATGCACTGTTATAGCTTGTGAGTGGTAAATTTGAAGTTAGGATTTAAACGTAGAAATACCAAATGCATGTGATTCCCAGCACATATTCTTATGTTTTCCACCAGTTATAAAATTTAATATTCATCAGAGTCCCTGGGAATATTGTTAAAACACAATTCCTTGGACCCTAATTCCCTAACAAATATTTATGCATGTGGTGGCTGTTGTTTTTAGCAACAGAACCACTTCACCTTTTGTTTTCCAGCAAAACTTTCCTTGAACTTTGATATATAAAACAAGTAAAGGCAGAGTTGATTTACTTCAAGCAGAAAGTTGATAGTTCAACTTAAACCACTATGTAATTTTTTATTCACCCAACCCATCCTCTCAGAAAAGTCCTGGAAGCTTCTCCTTCCTATTTGAAATTCACTTCATGAATCCTTACAAAATTTTAAAATATAATTCTAGAAAAATAACCTATAGAAATACTTGCAAAGTTGTGGAAGAGTAAACATATGGGAGTGTTAATTTACCACTGTGAAAATGAAAACATTTTTAGAGATAATGAAAATGTCAGTCAGTGTAGGTTAAATCATTTATGGTAATTAACTTAACTGATGGTTACTGAGGACTTAATATTGACTAAGCACTGGATACTTTGTGTTTGTTATTGCATATACCCCTCTCAACAGCTGTACAAATTAGTGTTAATGCAAAAATTGCAACAGGCAAAGTTAAACAGGCAGGGAAGACTTTATTTAAGGTTATTGCAACAAGAAGTCAGAACTCAAAAAAAAAAAAAAAAAAAAACTCAAAAAGAAAAAGAAGTCAGAACTCAGTCTGAACTCAATACTGCTCAAAGGATTGGGGGATGTAGTATAAGCTCTGGAATGAACTAGTGGAGAAGTACTAGAGGACATTAGTGGGGACTCATAGTCCATCTATATTTACTAATTGGCTTTATATGGAGGAAAACTAAATTCATATATTTATGACAGGAGATAGGTTAATGATTGAGCAAGACACACACCAAAGTTAAGCTCCTCGTCTCCCACAGAGATTGGGAGGAAGCAGTGCTGTTTCTTGAAGATTACATTTTTTATTGGAGTATAGTTGCTTTATACTGCCGTGTCAGTTTCTTTTGTACAACAAAGTGAATCAGCTATACATATACATATACCCCCTATTTTTTTGATTTCCTTCCCATTTTGCTCACCACAGATCATTGAGTAGAATTCCCTGTGCTATATAGTAGGTTCTCACTAGCTATCTATTTTGTACATAGTATCGATAGTGTATGTAGGTCAATCCCAATTTCCCAATTCATCCCACACCTCCCCCTTTTCCCTTTGGTATCCATATGTTTGTTTTCTACATCTGTGTCTCTATTTCTGCTTTGTAAACAAGTTCATCTTATGATTACATTTTAAAGGGATGGATTCTTGAGGAATACATAACCTGAGTTGTAAAACAGGCAATAGACTTTTGGAAAGATTTATATCTCAGAGGAGCTGAGGAATAATTTGCAGGTTCTTTAGAGTAAATGACCTTAAAAAAGGAAGGTTAACCACTATTCAACATAGTTTTGGAAGTTTTGGCCACAGCAATCAGAGCAGAAATAGAAGTAAAAGGAATCCAGATAGGAAAACAAGAAGTGAAACTCTCGCTGTTTGCAGATGACATGATCCTCTACATAGAAAACCCTAAAGACTCTACCAGAAAATTACTAGAGCTAATCAATGAATATAGCAAAGTTGCAGGATATAAAAGTAACACACAGAAATCTCTTGCATTCCTATACACTAACAACGAAAAAACAGAAAGAGAAATTAAGGAAACAATACATTTCACCATTGCAACAAAAATAATAAAATACTTAGGAGTATATCTACCTAAAGAAACAAAAGACCTATACATAGAAAACTGTGAAACACTGATGAAAGAAATCAAGGAGGACACAAACAGATGGAGAAACATACCATGTTCATGGATTGGAAGACTCAATATTGTCAAAATGACTATTCTACCCAAAGCAATCTATAGATTCAATGCAATCCCTATCAAGCTACCAACGGTATTTTTCACAGAACTATAACAAATAATTTCACAATCTGTATGGAAATACAAAAAACCTCGAATAGCTAAAGTAATCTTGAAAAGAAGAATGGAACTGGAGGAATCAACCTGCCTGACTTCAGGCTATACTACAAAGCCATAGTCATCAGGACAGTATGGTACTGGCACAAAGACAGAAATATAAATCAATGGAACAGAATAGAAAGCTCAGAGATAAATCCACAAACCTATGGACACCTTATCTTCAACAAAGGAGGCAAGGATATACAATGGAAAAAAGACAACCTCTTTAACAAGTGGTGTTGGGAAAACTGGTCAACCACTTGTAAAAGAATGAAACTAGAACACTTTCTAACACCATACACAAAAATAAACTCAAAATGGATTAAAGATCTAAATGTAAGACCAGAAACTATAAAACTCCTAGAAGAGAACATAGGCAAAACACTCTCTGACATAAATCACAGTAGGATCCTCTATGACCCACCTCCCAGAATATTGGAAATAAAAGCAAAAATAAAAAAAATGGGACCTAATGAAACGTAAAAGCTTTTGCACAACAAAGGAAACTATAAGCCAGGTGAAAAGACAGCCCTCAGACTGGGAGAAAATAATAGCAAGCAAAGCAACAGACAAAGGATTAATCTCAAAAATACACAAGCAACTCCTGCAGCTCAATTCCAGAAAAATAAATGACCCAATCAAAAAATGGGCCAAAGGACTAAACAGACATTTCTCCAAGAAAGAGATACAGATGGCTAACAAAGACATGAAAAGATGCTCAACATCACTCATTATCAGAGAAATGCAAATCAAAACCACAATGAGATACCATTACACGCCAGTCAGGATGGCTGCTATCCAAGAGTCTACAAGCAATAAATGCTGGAGAGGGTGTGGAGAAAAGGGAACCCTCTTACACTGCTGGTGGGAATGAAAACTAGTACAGCCACCATGGAAAACAGTGTGGAGATTTCTTAAAACACTGGAAATAGAACTGCCATATGACCTAGCAATACCACTTCTGGGCATACACACTGAGGAAACCAGATCTGAAAGAGATACGTGCACACCAATGTTCATCGCAGCACTATTTGTAATAGCCAGGACATGGAATCAACCTAGATGCCCATCAGCAGATGAATGGATAAGGAAGCTGTGGTACATATACACCATGGAATATTACTCAGCCATTAAAAAGAATTCATTTGAATCAGTTCTAATGAGATGGATGAAACTGGAGCCCATTATACAGAGTGAAGTAAGCCAGAAAGATAAAGAACATTACAGCATACTAACACATATATATGGAATTTAGAAAGATGGTAATGATAACACTATATTCAAAACAGAAAAAGAGACACAGATGTACAGAATAGACTTTTGGACTCTGTGGGAGAAGACGAGGGTGGGATGTTTTGAAAGAACAGCATGTGTATTATCTATAGTGAAACAGATCACCAGCCCAGGTGGGAAGCATGAGACAAGTGCTCGGGCCTGGTGCACTGGGAAAACCCAGAGGAATCAGGTGGAGAGGGAGGTGGGAGGGGGATCGGGATGGGGAATGCATGTGATTCCATGGCTGATTCATATCAATGTAGGATAAAACCCACTGAAATGTTGTGAAGTAATTAGCCTCCAACTAATAAAAATAAATGAAAAGAAAAAGGAAAAAAACCTCAACATTCAGAAAACTAAAAAAAAAAAAAAAAAAAAAGGAAGGTTAAGGGCCTAGTTTGAGGAAAAAGCCTGTATAAAGTTTAGTTAAGCTGAGGTAACATTAATGCTATCTTGGTCAGTAGACACTATTATATTAGCGCTATTTCAGATGAAGAAATCGAGATTTAGAGAAAGCAAGAGTCTTGTTCAAGATTACACTACTAGCTAGCATCTGAGTCAGATCAAACTCCATCTTTGACTCAAGTAATAACAAGTTTAAACACTTTGTGATGCTGCCTCACCATCCAGATAATGATATATCATGGAGCTTTTAAAAGCATAAGGTAGATCTGTATGTACAGATATACAAAGATGCACTCAAAAAGGTTAAATTTTTAATTATGTGGAACATTTGATTATTGTTTTGGTCAAAATAGACAATAATAACAATTGAATGAAGAAACCATAAACGTCAATTTCTCTCCCTGTCTTTCTCTCTGTCCTTACTCCCTTTTTTTTAATCCAAAATGAAAGATATGAAACAAGAAAAATAAAACTTTGATTACCTCAACAAGTTTGGTCATGGGAAGATTTTCACATAACTCCAAATCATTTAGTTTCCTTCATCTTCTGTTTGAACATATATGTTTTGTTTTTTATATTTAAGAAGACAGAGGAGAAAAAATGGAAAAGGTGAGGTGGAGAAGGGAAGAGAAAAGGGAGAGAAAGAGAGCAATAGTAGACAGGAAAAAAAGAAAGATACATATATTTTAAGTAACAGAACAGAAAAGAGGAAAATAAGAGAGCAATGGAAAGGAATGAAGAAAAGAGAGGGAAAGAGAGAAGGGTAAATAAAGGGACTGAGAGACAGGGATAAAAGAGGAAGAGAGAAATAAGATAAACTATAAAAAGACAAAATGAAAAAAAAGATAATGAAGAACAGCATAAGGAGGAAAGAATAAAATAAAAAGAAAGGGAATGAAAAATATGGAGAAAAAAGAAAAAGAAAAAATAATGAAAGAAAGTGGAAAGAAATTGGCAGAAAGGAATGGCAACCCACTCCAGTATTCTAGCCTGGAGAATCCCATGGACAGCGGAGCCTGGTGGGCTACAGTCCATGGGGTCTCAAAGAGTCAGACACAACTCAGCAACTAAGACTTAAGTTCATTGCAACAGGCCGATGGTTTTAGTCTAGGACGTAGAATAGTTTCCTTCAAATGCTAATGTTTTTCTGACCTAAGAGTGAATGGGGACCTAGTTGGGGAGGCCTCCTTGTGTGTCTCAAGCACTCTTGCTTCTTGCAGAAGAACATATAGAGCTGGTGCCAGGTGTGAGTAGGGCTCTGTGATGACTTTATATGACTTAACTATTTACCTCCTAATCATAAGAAAGAAATAGATCATCAGTCCAGGGCCAGTGCACTGGGACAACCCTTAAGGGATGGGATGGGGAGGGAGGTGGGAGGGATTTCAGGATGGGGGACACATGCACACCCGTGGCTGATTCATGTGAATGTATGGCAAAAAACCACTACAATACTGTAAAGTAATTAGCCTCCAATTAAAATAAATAAATTCATTTAAAAAAAAATCTGATCTACTCAGAAAAATCTTCTTACTCCTAAGAGGAATTTATGGTTCATAGTTCTTCTTTTTCTTGTTGATTTATAGAAGTGTTATTGTCTCCTCTACTTGAAGGTCACCCCAGCAGAAACTTTGGTCCATCTGCTTTTACTATTTTCATCTAGAGGACAGAGGTTTAGAAATTATTTTCAAAAGTTTTTATATGCTTACCAGAAAAAAAAAAATGAAAAGGAAAACAAAACCTATTTTTAAAGGAGTGTTTTGAAGTAATTACATAAAACAGCAGTTTTTCTCTCTCACAAACAAAAGTCCTGCCTCTGCTCTTGTCTTAGAAACAAATAAAATTTGTATTACCTGACTCTTCCTCCAGATTCTCATAACTGATAAGAAAAAAAAAAAAAGTCCAGTGGTTTGCTGTGTGTGTGTGATCAGTTGTGTCTGATTCTTTGCAATCCCATGGACTGCCAGACTTCTCTATCTATGCAAATTTCCAAGCAAGAATACTGGAATGAGTTGCCATTTCCTATTCCAGGGGATCTTCCTAACCTAGGGATCAAACCCTTATCTCTTGCATCTTCTTCATTGGCGGGTGGATTCTTTACCATTGTGCCACCAGGGAAATCTGTGGCTTGTTGCTTCTGTCTATAGTGTCCATTCTCATTGTATTTAAGGCCAAGTTCATTATAGAATGAGGGTATCTCTAAAGAAAATTTCTTTAGCTGTAAAGTACACATTTCATGATGAAAAATATTTATGTACATATAGGTTGATATATTTCACTGTGTTTTTCCCTCAGTTTTCTCTGCTTATAGCCCAGACAAGATGGTTTTTAAAGCCACAGTTATTAAAAAAGAAGGTTGCTTAAATAGTTTTGCTCTCAACTCCAAGTCAGGGAGTGCCCACCGGGTAAAGGTTTATTTTATAACAGTCTCTCAAAGGTGTCCTTTTGTTTGGAAATTCATGAAGACTATGAAAGGATTTGTTGGGAATGACTATAAAACAGTGGTTCTCAAAACTGACCTTGTATCTGAATCAACCTTGGAAACTTGTTATAAGATTCCCAGACCTCACATGGTTCTTGTTTCACATGGCTAGTATTTTTTTACTGCTTCAGTATTCTTATTACTAGGTCTTAAAGCTTGCTTATGGAGGCTTAGGTTGTACATTCTTAGCAATCAATATTCATTGAAGGGTGTGAGTCATCTCAGTATTCCATATAGCAGCACTGTTCAACAGAATTCTAATACAGCATATGTAATTTTATATTTTCTAATAGCTTCTTTTAAAAGGTAAAGAGAAATAGGTGAAATTAGTTTTACTAATTTCAGTTAACCCAATATAACCAGAATTTTATCATTTCATCAAGCAATAAATATAAAACATTTATTAATGATAAAGTTTACATTTTTTTTCATACTGAGTCTTTGAAAACCAGTGTATATTTTATACTTATGGCTTATCTCAGTTTGGACTAGCCATATTTCTAATGTCCAGTAGCCAAATATGGAAACAAACTACTATAATAGTGCAGATCCAGAAGACTGTGGTTGTGGTTTTAATCTGATTGCTTCAGAACTTCATCTATATTTTCTTAATGTGAATCATTCCTGCCACACTGTAGCAGAGTGCAGTTTAATGTAGCTGAGATGAAAAAGGTCTTCATGGTGCATGATAACGGTTAACAGATCATTTCGTGTACAATGCTGCTAAATGTTCTCTAGAAAGCAGTAACTCTTCTGTTTTCTGTTTATTCATTGTTGCACACATTATGTGGGTTACATAAACAATTCTCTATAGTATATATTGGATATACTGTAAAAAAAAAAAAGTTGATTTCCAAGACTGAGTCCATTTATAATATGGGATATGTAGGTCTAATGTCAGAGAGTCATGACCATCTAAATAGTCATCTGTGAATAGACTCAGCATTAGGTGAGAAATATGATCTAGGGAGGCACAAAAATGGACTAACAGAACATATAAACAACATACAAGAGAAAATGACCATAAAGATACATATATGCAAATATATATGTTAACGTATATGTGTATGACAATGAATCTACATGCTTAAAATCACTGGATTCGAAGAAAGTATAGTCTGCTTATTGTTTTTATTAAAGAATGAATTTCATTGTCAACCCAGTGACTTATATAGATGTCAGATATTATAATAAGCAAGCAGCAAACTCAAACCATATATTTTGGCATTTCAGAAGCTCAATTTGATGTATTATAATAGTTCCCAGTTAGGAAGATTCACCCATGCAAAATATCGCCTATTTATAAATAAACCAACATGACCGACCAAAACTTTGGGAGTAAGAGGAATACAAAGACTAAATATAGTTATGCCAAATTGTAATTCATGAGGCTCTTCTAATTGAATCTCAAACAAATTACATTGTTCAACAAGAGTGATACCAAACTATGAGTAGGCAGAAAGGACAAAAATTCCAGAAAAATTACTGGAGTGGGAAAGAATAAGAAATTCGATTAAACAGCCAGAGACACTTCTACAGTAATGTATAAAAAATTAATCAAGGGAAAACTACAAGTATTTCAGTTTGAATGCTTTTGGTTGATATGTAACAGAAAATTAAACTTAAATTGTTTTTTTTAATTGTTTTTAATTTTTTTTTACTTTCTCTTACTTAATTTTTTTTCATTTATTTTTATTAGTTTGAGGCTAATTACTTCACATTTCAGTGGGTTTTGTCATACATTGACATGAATCAGCCATGGAGTTACATGTATTCCCCATCCCGATCCCCCCTCCCACCTCCCTCTCCACCCGATTCCTCTGGGTTTTCCCAGTGCACCAGGCCCGAGCACTTGACTCATGCATCTCACCTGGGCTGGTGATCTGTTTCACTATAGATAATATACATGCTGTTCTTTTGAAATATCCCATGCTCGCCTTCTCCCACAGAGTCCAAAAGTCTGTTTTGTACATCTGTGTCTCTTTTTCTGTTTTGCATACAGGGTTATCATTACCATCTTTCTAAATTCCATATATATGTGTTAGTATGCTATAATGTTCTTTATATTTCTGGCTATAGTTTTCTCCTTTAAAACATAAGGATTTTTATCTCGGGGCTTTCTATTTTGTTCCAGTGATTTATATTTCTGTCTTTGTGCCATTACCATACTGTCTTGATGACTTTGGCTTTGTAGTAGAGCCTGAAGCTAGGCAGGTTGATTCCTCCAGTTCCATTCTTCTTTCTCAAGATTGCTTTGGCTATTCGAGGTTTTTTGTATTTCCATACAAACTGTGAAATTATTTGTTCTAGTTCTGTGAAGAATACTGTTGGTACCTTGATGGGGATTGCATTTAATCTATAGGTTGCTTTGGGTAGTATACTAATTTTCACAATATTGATTTTTCCAATCCATGAACATGGTATATTTCTCCATCTATTTGTGTCCTGTTTGATTTCTTTCATCAGTGTTTTATGGTTTTCTATGTATAGGTCTTTTGTTTCTATAGGTAGATATACTCCTAAGTATTTAATACTTTTTGTTGCAATGGTGAAAGGTATTGTTTCCTTAATTTCTCTTTCTGTTTTCTCATTGTTAGTGTATAGAAATGCAAGGGATTTCTGTGTATTAATTTTGTATCCTGCAACTTTACTATATTTATTGATTAGCTCTAGTAATTTTCTGATAAAGTCTTTAGGGTTTTCTATGCAAATGATCATGTCATCTGCAAACAGTGAGAGTTTTATTTCTTCTTTTCCTATCTGGATGCCTTTTATTTCTTTTTCTGCTCTGATTGCTGTGGCCAAAACTTCCAAAACTATGTTGAATAGTAGTGGTGAGAGTGGGCACCCTTGTCTTGTTCCTGACTTTAGGTGAAATGCTTTCACTTTTTCCCCATTGAGGATAATGTTTACTGTGGGTTTTTCATATATAGCTTTTTTTTTAAGTTGAGTATGTTCCTTCTATTACTGCTTTCTGGAGAGTTTTTATAATAAGTGGATGTTGAATTTTGTCCAAGGCTTTTTCTGCATCTATTGAGATAATCATATGGTTTTCATCTTTCAATTTGTTAATGTGGTGTATTACATTGGTTGGTTTGTGGATATTAAAGAGTCCTTGAATTCCTGGAATAAAGCCCACTTGGTCATGATGTATGATCTCTTTAATATGTTGTTGGATTCTGTTTGCTAGAATTTTGTTAAGGATTTTTGCATCTATGTTCATCAGTGCTATTGGCCTGTGGTTTTCTTTTTTTGTGTGGCATCTTTGTCTGGTTTTGGAAATAGGGTGATGGTGGCCTCATAGAATGAGTTTGGAAGTTTATCTTCTTCTGCAATTTTCTGGAAGAGTTTGAGTAAGATAGGTATTAGCTCTTCTCTAAATTTTTTGTAGCATTCAGCTGTGAAGCCATCTGGTCCTGGGCTTTTGTTTGCTGGAAGATTTCTGATTACAGTTTCGATTTCCATGCTTGTGATGGGTCTGTTAAGACCTATTTATTCCAGGTTCAGTTTTGGAAAGTTATACTTTTCTAAGAATTTGTCCATTTTTCCAAGTTATCCATTTTATAGGCATAGAGCTGCTGGTTTTAGGCTCTTATGATCCTTTGTATTTTAGTGTTGTCTGTTGTGATCTCTCCATTTTCATTTTTAATTTTGTTGACTTGGTTCTACTCCCTTTGTTTCTTAATGAGTCTGGCTAACAGTTTGTCAATTATGTTTATCTTTTCAAAAAACCAGCTTTTAGCTTTGTTGATTTTTGCTATCATCTCTTTTGTTTCTTTTGCATTTATTTCTGCCATAATTTTTAGATTTGTTTCCTTCTACTAACCCTGGGGTACTTCATTTCTTCCTTCTCTAGTTGCTTTAGGTGTAGAGTTAGGTTATTTATTTGACTTTTTTCTTGTTTCTTGAGGTAAGCCTGTATTGCTAAATCCACGTACCTATGGACACCTTATCTTCGACAAAGGAGTCAAGGATATACAATGGAAAAAAGACAACCTCTTTAACAGGTGGTGCTGGGAAAACTGGTCAAGCACTGTAAAAGAATGAAACGAGAACACGTTCTATCACCATACACAAAAATAAACTCAAAATGAATTAAAGATCTAAATTTAAGACCAGAAACTAAGACTCCTAGAGGAGAACATAGGCAAAACACTCTCCGACATAAATCACAGCAAGATCCTCTATGACAAACCTCCCAGAATATTGGAAATAAAAGCAAAAATACACAAATGGGACCTGATGAATCTTAAAAGCTTTTGCACAACAAAGGAAACTGTAACCAATGTGAAAAGATAGCCTTCAGAATGGGAGAAAATAATAACAAGCAAAGCAACAAACAAAGGATTAATCTAAAAAATATGCAAGCAACTTGTGCAGCTCAATTCCAGAAAAAAAAAAAAAGACCCAATAAAAAACTGGGCCAAAGAACTAAGCAGACATTTCTCCAAAGAAGACATACAGATGGCTAACATACACATGAAAAGATGCTCAACATCACTCATTATCAGAGAAATGCAAATCAAAACCACAATGAGGTACCATCTCACACCAGTCAGAATGGCTGCTATCCAAAAGTCTACAAGCAACAAATGCTGGAGAGGATGTGGAGAAAAGGGAACCCTCTTACACTGTTGGTGGGAATGAAAACTAGTACAGCCACTATGGAGAACAGTATGGAGATTACTTGAAAAACTGGAAATAGAACTGCCATATGACCCAGCAATCCCGCTCCTGGGCATACACACTGAGGAAACCAGTTCTGAAAGAGACACGTGCACCCCAATTTTCATCACAGCACTGTATATAATGTCCAAGACATGGAAACAACCTAGATGCCCATCAGCAGATGAATGGATAAAAAAGCTATGGTACATATACACAATGGACTATTACTCAGCCATTAAAAAGAATACATTTGAATCAGTTCTAATGAGATGGATGAAACTGGAGCCCACTATACAGAGTGAAGTAAGCCAGAAAGATAAACACCAGTAGAGTATACTAACGCATATATATGGAATTGACAAAGATGGTAATGATAACACTATATGCAAGACAGGAAAACAGACAGAGATGTATAGAACAGGCTTTTGGAGTTTGTGGGAGAAGGCGAGGGTGGGATGATCTGGGAGAATAGCATCGAAACATGTATATTATCAAGTGTGAAACAGATCGCCAGTCCAGGCTGGATGCATGAGACAAGTGCTCGGGGCTGGTGCATTGGGATGACCCAGAGGGATGGGATGGGGAGGAAGGTGGTAGAGGGCTTCAGGATGGGGAACACATGTAAATCCATGGCTGATTCATGTCAATGTACGGCAAAAGCCACTACAATATTATAAAGTAATTAGCCTCCAACTAGTAAAAATAAATGGAAATAAAGATTTTAGACTTTTGAGGAAATATAGTTTATCTAGTTTATTTTTTATTCTTCTGTTGATTGTGCTTTTCCCCCAAAGACCAATCATTTTATCGAAACTAGCAACTAAATTCAATTATGATTTTAGTGTTGTAACTAAAAAGACTCTGTCTAACCCATCATCACAGAGATTTATACCTACATTTTCTTCTAAGAATTTTATAGTTGTAGGTCTTATATTTAGGCTTATGATCCATTTTTAGCTAAGTTTTTTAATATGGTGTAAGAAAGGAGTCCAACTTCATTCTTTTGTATGTGATTATATAATTGTTCCTGTTTGATCACAGTGTTCTACTGGAATGTAGAAATGCTAACATAACTGATGCTAAGGTGGCCTCAAGCTTATTTCCTCCCTCTCTTCTTCTAGTCATAGAGTTATAAATGTATTTTAAGCCATGGCCAAAATGAGGTTGATGGGATAAAGGAAAACAGTACAGAGAGCTAAGCACAGTCACAGAATCTTGGCAGTATAGAGTTAAATATCGTAAGTTACACAGTCTTTAATTCAACCTTCTTTAAAAATTGAAACCAAAGCAAGAGTTTTAATAAAAAAAGTCAGTGCAAGATCTAGAGGCATTGAGAATTTAATAAAATGAACTAGCTCTTAAATCAGAAAACATTATCAGTCACAAATTCTAAAGATTTGAAGAATGAAAGCATAAGCTAGTTTGGGAGTAAAAGCCCTCTCATTTTATATATCCATATACAGATATAAATATATATGTTCTTTATTTTATAAAAGTGATTACTTTGCTTAACAAAGAATTTCTTTTGTCAATCCTACTCTAACTTCATTTTTGCCAGACAAATGGGTTTATTTGGATATTTCATTGTAACTTTATTTGTTTTTTTTTTTCATTTATTTTTATTAGTTGGAGACTAATTACTTTACAATATTGTAGTGACTTTTGTCATACATTGACATGAATTAGCCATGTATTTACATGTATTCCCCATCCCGGTCCCCCTCCCACCTCCCTCTCGACCCGATCCCTTTGGCTCTTCCCAGTGCACCAGGTCCAAGCACTTGTCTCATGCATCGAACCTGGGCTGGTGATCTGTTTCACCCTAGATAATATACATGTTTTGATGCTGTTCTCTTGAAACATCCCACCCTCGCCTTCTCCCAGAGTCCACAAGTCTGTTCTATACATCTGAGTCTCTTTTTCTGTTTTGCATATAGGGTTATCGTTACCATCTTTCTAAATTCCATATATATGTGTTAGTATACTGTAATGGTCTTTATCTTTCTGGCTTACTTCACTCTGTATAATGGGCTCCAGTTTCATCCATCTCATTAGAACTGATTCAAATGAATTCTTTTTAACGGCTGAGTAATATTCCATGGTGTATATGTACCACAGCTTCGTTATCCATTCGTCTGCTGATGGGCATCTAGGTTGCTTCCATGTCCTGGCTATTATAAACAATGGTGTGATGAACATTGGGGTGCACGTGTCTCTTTCAGATCTGGTTTCCTCGGTGTGTATGCCCGGAAGTGGGATTGCTGGGTCATATGGCAGTTCTATTTCCAGTTTTTTAAGAAATCTCCACACTGTTTTCTATAGCGGCTGTACTAGTTTGCATTCCCACCAACAGTGTAAGAGGGTTCCCTTTTCTCCACACACTCTCCAGCATTTATTGCTTGTAGACTTTTGGATAGCAGCCATCCTGACTGGCATGTAATGGTACCTCACTGTGGTTTTGATTTGCATTTCTCTGATAATTGTAACTTTATTTGTATACCATCTATATTAGTGACTTTGTTTTAGTAAATATTTGTTGTCCATATGTATTTCCTCTTTGTGAATTTCTTATCAATATAGGAGGCTTCTTAATGATATAAGATTACAAAATGTCTTCCAGAATCTGGTGTAGTTTTGCAATTCATTATTTCCTGAAGTCGTTGCCAAAGATTTTCCTTTTCTAGTAGTTTCATATTTATTGTTTTTAAATAAAGACTTTATTGATTTTCTAGAAATGATATATTCACATCATGAAAAATTCAAAGAACACAGAAAAGTACAAAGAAGTAACCCAAAATCACTCTAAATCCTACCAGCTTGAAATATCCATTATTAACATTTGGATACCAGAAAACTTTTCATGAATATTTTAAAAGGCAACTCACTGATTTTTTTCAATGAAGTTATCAAAAAGTTGTCAATTTGATAGTATAGAATGGACATAGGGTAGTACACAGATTAATATGGTTTCTTTACAGTTTAAAATAATATTTGTAATTTGTCTAATTAACAGCAAACATTAGGTAAAAAGTAAGCAATCATTAGACATTTACAACAGTTTGGCCTCATATAAGTAAAATATATGAATAGGTATTTGCACAGTTGTATTCACATTTGATTGTGTAGAAACACCGAGATAAATTTATTGAAATATAGCATTCTTGAATATTGAATGTGTTGTGTCTTTATTCCTATATTATCAAATTAACAATTTATCCTGTGATAATTCAATTTGAATATATATTCAAAGAAAAACCTTTTGCCTTCCAACAAGAAAATAATGTGTTACCAATCATATTTTGTCCTATAGTATAATTTTCACTGGTTTGTAAAATTGTATATAAAATCTCCCATGGAGGCATTTATCAGTCTTAAAATAGTTCCATGCATCAGATGAATTTTATGGAAGACACTTGGTTATATATTTCTCCCTCCCAAGAAAAATATGGGCAAAATAATTTTGCCTATATCTATCTATCTATCTATCTATATATATAAGCTGTGACTCAGCATATTGATGTTGATATCATGGATCATGCTTGTGAACAAAAAGAGAAGTCCTCATATCCCTCATGGATATTTAGATACTTTATATTTAATGTCTTTTATCAATTTAAAACTTAAATTACTACCCAAGCAAAACAGAGGATTTATTTAGTGAAGAATATGCTCACTTACAAAATTTATGCCTTTTTCAAGTGAAGAAGAAATAACAAAAGACTCCTTTGCATTCTCCCTACTGGCCTGGTTTCATTTGAAGGTGACAGGTCTGAAATTGGTAGAAATTTTATTAAAGCAAACCCAAGTTACAACTAGGCAATGCTTCCTGTCACTGAAGAAAGACCAGTCTCAAACAATTTCTAGTATTGTAAAACGTATTTAATAATAGTATCTAATTCACAGGATTGTGAGCATCCAGTGAGATAATCCTTATACAGCACTTAGAATAAGATTCAGCATAGTAAGCACACCACAAATATTGGCTATTATTATTCAGTGCTATTCAAATAGATTGGCCATTTCCTTTTGAAACTAGTGAGAAAATTTTTGACCAAAGGATTCTCGCAGATTTTATGATATCAATGACCAAAGTGTACACAAGACTCTACTAAAGAATAGTGAAGAAAGGCCTTCAGTGTATAATTCAACATCTTTTCATGAATTATCTTTTTCTCCAAAGGTAGAAAGCCAAACGAACTGTATTCCTTAAAACATTTCACTTATTTGTGTTTTCATGTTTTTTCTGATTTCATTTGCTTTCTCTTTTTCTGAACCATCCAGATTCAACCCCAATTGCCTTTTTCCTTAGTGGGTCAAAGTTGTTCAGAACAAATATTTCTGATTTCCAGGAATTTCACCTTTAATTGTGTTTCATAAACTCAGGTTTCTGCCATTCTGTGGTTCTACTGTCTATTGTCCTCCAAGATTTTCATGTGTATTAAGCTACAAAAGAGCTATTAAGGGGCAGAATAGAGACTGAACTGCAAATTCCTGTTAACCAAAGATAGATTGAAACCTAAATAACTCATATATTTAAAGTGATATTCACAATAAGTGAAAAAGTACAAAAACTTTGAGTCTAGAAACCTGGTTCTGAAACTGGACTCTGTCATGTGCTGACTAGTGACAGCACAACCAAAGATAGATTGAAACTTAAAACAACCAAAGATAGATTGAAACTTAAATAACTCTCATATATTTAAAGTGATATTCACAACAAGTGAAAAAGTACAAAAACTTTGAGTCTAGAAACCTGGTTCTGAAACTGGACTCTGTCATGTGCTGACTAGTGACAGCACAGCTAATTACCATATGACCCTGAAATCTCAATCCTGTGCACACACCCTGAGAAAACCACAATTAAAATGAAATGTACCACTATGTTCATTGCAGCACTAGATGCAAAGGCTAGGACATAGAAGCAACCTAATGTCCGTCAATAGATGGATGGATAAAGAAGATGTGGTACATATATACAATGGAATATTCAGTTCAGTTCAGTCACTGAGTCATGTCCGACTCTTTGCTACGCCATGAATCGCAGCACTCCAGGCCTCCCTGTCCATCACCAACTCCCAGAGTTTGCTCAAACTCATGCCCATCGAATCAGTGATGCCATCCTGCCATCCCCTTCTCCTCCTGGCCCCAATCCTTCCTAGCACCAGGGACTTTTCCAACGATTCAACCCTTTGCATGAGGTGGCCAAAGTATTGGAGTTTCAGCTTCAGCATCAGTCCTTCCAATGAATACCCAGGACTTATCTCCTTCAGGATGGACTGGTTGGATCTCCTTGCAGTTCAAGGGACTCTCAAGAGTCTTCTCCAACACCACAGTTCAAAAGCTGATAATTTTTCGGTGCTCAGCTTTCTTCACAGTCCAACTCTCACATCCATACATGACCACTGGAAAAACCATAGCCTTGATCAGACAGACCTTTGTTGGCAAAGTAATGTCTCTGCTTTTTAATATGCTATCTAGGTTGGTCATAACTTTCCATCCAAGGAGTAAGCGTCTTCTAATTTCATGGCTGCAGTCACCATCAGCAGTGATTTTGGAGCCCAAAAAAATAAAGTCTGACACTGTTCCCCCGTTTCCCCATCTATTTCTCATGAGGTGATGGCACCAGATGCCATGTTCTTTGTATTCTGAATGGTGAGCTTTAAGCCAAATTTTTCACTTTCATCAAGAGGATTTTTAGTTCCTCTTCACTTTCTGCCATAAGGATGGTGTCATCTGCATATCAGAGGTTATTGATATTTCTCCCAGCAATCTTGATTCCAGCTTGTGCTTCTTCCAGCCCAGCGTTTCTCATTATATACTCTGCATAAAAGTTAAATAAGCAGGGTGACAATATACAGCTTTGACGTACTTCTTTTCCTATTTGGAACCAGTCTGTTGTTCCATGTCCAGTTCTAACTGTTGCTTTCTGACCTGCATACAGGTTTCTCAAGAAGCAGGTCAGGTGGTCTGGTATTCCCATCTCCTTCAGAATTTTCCACAGTTTATTGTGATCCACACAGTCGAAGGCTTTGGCTGTCAATAAAGCAGAAATAGATGTTTTTTCTGGAACTCTCTTGTTTTTTCGATGATCCAGCAGATGTTGGAAATATGATCTCTGGTTCCTCTGCCTTTTCTAAAACCAGCATGAACATCTGGAAGTTCTCAGTTTACGTATTGCTGAAGCCTGACTTGGAGAATATTGAACATTACCTTACTAGCATGTGAGATGAGTGCGATTGTGCAGTAGTTTGAGCATTCTTTGGGATTGTCTTTCTTAGGGATTAGAATGAAACCTGACATTTTCCAGCCCTGTGGCCACTGCTGAGCTTTTCAAATTTGCTGGCATATTGAGTGCAGCACTTTCACAGCATCATCTTTCAGGATTTGAAATAGCTCAACTGGAATTCCATCACCTCTGCTAGCTTTGTAGTGATGCTTTCTAAGGTCGACTTGACTTCACATTCCAGGATGTCTGGCTCTAGGTGAGTGATCACACCATTGTGATTATCTGGGTTGTGAAGATCTTTTTTGTACAGTTGTTCTGTGTATTCTTGCCACCTCTTCTTAATCTCTTCTGCTTCTGTTAGGTCCATACCATTTCTGTCCTTTATTGAGCCCATTTTTTGCATGAAATATACCCTTGGTGTCTCTAATTTTCTTGAAGAGATCTCTAGTCTTTCCCATTCTGTTGTTTTCATCTATTTCTTTGCATTGATCATTGAGGAAGTCTTTCTTATCTCTCCTGGCTATTCTTTGGGACTCTGCATTCAAATGGGAATATCTTTCCGTTTTTCCTTTGCTTTTCACTTCTCCTCTTTTCACAGCTATTTGTAAGGCCTCCTCAGACAACCATTTTGCCTTTTCGTGTTTCTTTTCTATGAGGATGGTCTTGATCCCTATCTCCTGTACAATATCACAAACCTCCATCAATAGCTCATCAGGCACTCTGTCTATCAGATCTAGTCCCTTAAATGTATTTCTCACTTCCACTGTATAGTCATAAGGGATTTGATTTAGGTCATACCTGAATGGTCTAGTGGTTATCCCTACTTTCTTCAGTTTAAAGTCTGAATTTGGCAATAAGGAGTCCATGATCTGATCTACAGTCAGCTCCCGGTCTTGTTTTTGCTGACTGTATAGTGCTTCTCTATCTTTGGCTGCAAAGCATATAATCAATCTGATTTACGTGTTGACTATCTGGTGATGTCCATGTGTAGAATCTTCTCTTGTGCTGTTGGAAGAGGGTGTTTTCTATGACCAGTACGTTCTCTTAGCAAAACTCTATCAGCCTTTGTCCTGCTTTATTCCATACTCCAAGGCCAAATTTGCCTGTTACTCCAGGTGTTTCTTGACTTCCTACTTTTGCATTCCAGTCCCCTATAATGGAAAGAATGTCATTTTTGTGTGTTAGTTCTAAAAGGTCTTGTAGGTCTTCATAGAACCGTTCAACTTCAGCTTCTTCAGCATTACTGGTTGGTGCATAGGCTTGGATTACCGTGATATTGAATGGTTTGCCTTGGAAATGAACAGAGATCATTCTGTCATTTTTTTTTTCCCCATTTATTTTCATTAGTTGGAGACTAATTACTTTACAGCATTGCAGTGGTTTTTGTCATACATTGAATTAGCCATGGATTTACATGTATTCCCCATCCCGGTACCCCCTCCCACCTCCCTCTCCACCCCATCCCTCTGGGTCCTTGCAGTGCACCAGGCCTGAGCACTTGTCTCATGCATCCAACCTGGGCTGGTGATCTGTTTCACCCTAGATATACATGTTTCGATGCTGTTCTCTTGAAACATCCCACCCCCGGGTTCTCCCATAGAGTCCACAAGTCTGTTCTATACATCTGAGTCTCTTTTTCTTTTTTTGCATATAGGGTTATCGTTACCATCTTTCTAAATTCCATATATATGTGTTAGTATACTGTAATGGTCTTTATCTTTCTGGCTTACTTCGCTCTGTATAATGGGCTCCAGTTTCACCCATCTCATTAGAACTGATTCAAATGAATTCTTTTTAACGGCTGAGTAATATTCCATGGTGTATATGTACCACAGCTTCCTCATCCATTCATTTTGCTGATGGGCATCTAGGTTGCTTCCATGTCCTGGCAATTATAAACAGTGCTGCGATGAACATTGGGGTGCACGTGTCTCTTTCAGATCTGGTTTCCTTGGTGTATATGCCTAGAAGTGGTATTGCTGGGTCATATGGCAGTTCTATTTCCAGTTTTTTAAGAAATCTCCACACTGTTTTCCATAGCGGCTGTACTAGTTTGCATTCCCACCAACAGTGTAAGAGGGTTCCCTTTTCTCCACACCCTCTCCAGCATTTATTGCTTGTAGACATTTGGATAGCAGCCATCCTGACTGGCGTGTAATGGTACCTCATTGTGGTTTTGATTTGCATTTCTCTGATAATGAGTGACGTTGAGCATCTTTTCATGTGTTTGTTAGCCATCTGTATGTCTTCCTTGGAGAAATGTCTGTTTAGTTCTTTGGCCCATTTTTTGATTGGGTCATTTATTTTTCTGGAGTTGAGCTGGAGGAGTTGCTTGTATATTTTTGAAATTAATCCTTTGTCTGTTGCTTCATTTGCTATTATTTTCTCCCAATCTGAGGGCTGTCTTTTCACCTTGCTTATAGTTTCCTTTGTTGTACAAAAGCTTTTAAGTTTCATTCGGTCCCATTTGTTTATTTTTGCTTTTGTTTCTAAAATTCTGGGATGTGGGTCATAGAGGATCCTGCTGTGATTTATGTCGGAGAGTGTTTTGCCTATGTTCTCCTCTAGGAGTTTTATAGTTTCTGGTCTTACATTTAGATCTTTAATCCATTTTGAGTTTATTTTTGTGTATGGTGTTAGAAAGTGTTCTAGTTTCATTCTTTTACAGGTGGTTGACCAGTTTTCCCAGCACCACGGAACAGAATAGAAAGCCCAGAGATAAATCCACGAACCTATGGTCACCTTATCTTCGACAAAGGAGGCAAGGATATACAATGGAAAAAAGACAACCTCATTCTGTCATTTTTGAGATTGCATCCAAGTACTGCGTTTCAGACTCTTTTGTTGACTCTGATGGGTACTGCATTTCTTCTAAGGGATTCCTGCCCCCAGTAGTATATATAATGGTCATCTGATTTAAATTCACCCATTCCAGTCCATTTTAGTTCGCTGATTCCGAGAATGTCGACATTCACTCTTGCCATCTCCTGTCTGACTACTTCCAATTTGCCTTGATGCATGGACCTAACATTCCAGGGTCCTATGCAATATTGCTATTTACAGCATCAGACCTTGCTTTTATCACCAGTCCCATCCACAACTGGGTATTGTTTTTGCTTTGGCTCCATCCCTTCATTCTTTCTGGAGTTATTTCTCCACTGATATCCAGTAGCATATTGTGTGCCTACCGACCTGGGGAGTTCCTCTTTCAGTATCCTATCATTTTGCCTTCTCATACTGTTCATGGGGTTCTCAAGGCAAGAATACTGAAGTGGTTTTGCATTCCCTTCTCCAGTGGACCACATTCTGTCAGACCTCTCCACCATGACCCGACCATCTTGGTTGGCCCCACATGGCATGGCTTAATTTCATTGAGTTAGACAAGACAGTGGTCCTGTGATCAGATTGGCTTGTTTTCTGTGATTATGGTTTTAATATGTTTGCTTACTCACCCATGAAAAGGAATAAAATTGGGTCATTTGTAGTGATATGGATGAACCTAGGGACTGTCATACAGCGTGAAGTAAGTCAGAAAAAGAAAAAGAATCTTGTATATTAACACATATATATAGAATATAAAAAATGGTACAGATAAACCTATTTGCAGAGCAGGAATAGAGATGCAGATGTATAGAATAGACTTATGGAGATGACACAGTAGGAGAAGGAGTAGGTGAGATGAGCTGGGGAAGTAGCATTGACACATATGCACTACCATTTATAAAACAGATAGCTAAACCCCAAAAATATTATCAGAAAATTACTAGAGCTAATCAGTGAATTTAGCAAAGTTGCAGGATACGAAATCAATACACAGAAATCAATTTCACTTCTATATACTAACATGAAAAATCAGAAAGAGAAATTAAAGAATCAATCCCATTCACCATTGAAACAAAAAATTAAATATCTTGTAATAAATTTATGTAAGGAGACAGAAGACCATACACAGAAAATTATAAGACATTAATGAAAGAAATCAAAGATGACATAAACAGATGGATAGATAGTCTATGTTCCTGGATAGGAAGAATTAATATTGTGAAAATGACTATATTACCAAATGAAATCTACAGGTTCAATGTGATCCCTATTAAATTACCAATGACACTTTTCCCAGAACTAGACAAAAAAATTCACAATTCATATGGAAAGACAAAAGACCCTGAAAAAAAAAAAAAGACCCTGAATAGCCAAAGCAGTCTTGAGAAAGAAGAATGGAGCTGGAGGAATCAACCTCCCTGACATCAGATTATACTACAAAGCTACAGTCATCAAGACAGTATGATACTGGCACAAAAATAGAAATATAGACCAATGGAACAAGATGGAAAGTCCAGAAATAAACTCATGCACCTATGAGTACTTTATTTTTGACAAAGGAGGGAAGAATATACAATGGAGCAAAGAGATCCTCTTCAATAAATGGTGTTGGGAAAACTGGACAGTAAAGGAATGAAATTAGAAGACTTCCTAACACCATACACAAAGATAAACTCAAAATGGATTAAAAACCTAAATATAAGACCAGAAACTATAAAACTCTTTGAGGAAAACATAGGCAGAACACTCGGTGACATAAATCAAAGCAATATCCTCTATGACTCACATTCTAGAGTAATGGAAATCAAAACAAAAGTTAACAAGTGGGACCTGATTAAACTTTAAAGCTTTTGCACAGCAAAGGAAACTATAAGCAAGGTGAAAAGACAACCCTCAGAATGAGAGAAAATAGTAGCAAATGAAACAGCTGATAAAGGATTAATTTCCAAAATATACAAGCAGCTCATTCAACTCAATACCAGAGAAACAACCCAATCAAAAAGTGGGAAAAAGATCTAAACAGACGTTTCTCTAAAGAAAACATACAGATGACTAACAAACGCATGAAAAAATATGCTCAACATTGCTCATTATTAGAGAAATTCAAATCAAAACTACAATGAGATATTACCTGACAGTGATCAGAATGGCCATCTTCAAAATGTCTATAAACAATAAATGCAGGAGAGGGTGTGGAGTAAAGGGAACTCTCTTGCACTGTTGGTGGGAATGTAAATTGATATAGCTGCTATGGAAGATGGTATGGAGATTCCTCAAAAAACTAGGAATTAAACCACCATATGACCCAGCGATCCAGAGGTATATACCCTGAGGAAACCAAAATTGAAAAAGACACATGTATCCCATTGTTCATTGCAGCACTATTTACAATCGCTAGAACATGGAAGCAACCTAGATGTCAATCAACATAGGAATGGATAAAGACGTTTTTGTACATACACACAATGGGATATTCCTTAGCCTGAACAGGGAACACATTTGAGTCAGTTCTAATGAGATGGATGAACCTAAAACCTATTATATAGAGTGAAGTAAGTCAGAAAGAGAAAGATTGATATCATATTCTAACGCATATACTTGGAATCTAGGAACATGCTACTGAAAAATATGTTTACAGGGCAGCAATGGAGAAACAGAAATATAGAATAGACTTATGGACATGGGCAGAGGGGAGGAAAGGATGAGATGTATGGAAAGAGTAACATGAAACTTACATTCTGCTGCTGCTGTTGCTACGTCGCTTCAGTCATGTCCGACTCTGTGTGACCTCATAGATGGCAGCCCACCAGTCTCCCCCATCCCTGGGATTCTCCAGGAAAGAACACTGGAGTGGGTTGCCATTTCCTTCTCCAATGCATGAAAGTGAAAAGTGAAAGTGAAGTTGCTCAGTCGTGTCTGATTCTTAGCGACCCCATGGACTGCAGCCTACCAGGCTTCTCCATCCATGGGATTTTCCAGGCAAGAGTACTGGAGTGGGGTGCCATTGCCTTCTCTGAAACTTACATTACCATATGTTAAATAGATAGCTAATGGGAATTTGCTGTGTGGCTCAGGAAATTCAAACAAGGGCTCTGTATCAACCTAGAGGGGTGGAATGGGGAGGGAGATGGGAGGGGGTTCAAAAGGGAGGGGATATATGTATATCTATGGCTGATTCATGCTGAGGTTCAACAGAAAGCAACAAAATTCTGTAAAGCAATTATCCTTCAATTATTTGTGTGTATATGTATATATATATATATATATATATATTTCTGATGATCTACAGGAATGGGATGGGGGTTGGAAGGGAGGATGATTCGCATTGTTGTATAGCAGAAATTAACACAACATTATAAAACAATTATACTACAATTTAAAAATAAAAAATACATATTTTTAAAGTGGCATCCTTTTTTCCATTTAACAATAGCAATGCTTTTAGGTATAATGAGAATTTTAATTTTTAAAGAAAATATGAAGAGAAGGAAAAAAGGATCTAGATATAGAATTTTGTGGTGAAAATTATTTCCTACACATATTAAAGTAATTAGCCTCCAACTAATAAAAATAAATGAAAAAAAATTTAAAGCTGCATAGGCTTCTCTTGTGGCTCAGATGTTAAAGAATCTGCCTGCAATGTGGGAAACTTGGGTTTGATCCACAGTATAGCAGTATGAAGAATCTAAAAATGTCTTAGGTCAAGCATCGAAACATCAAGGGTGAAACAGATCACCAGCCCAGGTTGGGTACATGAGACAAGTGCTCGGGCCTGGTGCACTGGGAAGACCCAGAGGGATTGGGTGGAGAGGGACGTGGGAGGGGGGACTGGGATGGGGAATACATGTAAATCCATGGCTGATTCATGTCCATGTATGGCAAAACCACTACAATATTGTAAAGTGATTAGCCTCCAACTAATAAAAATAAATGGGACAAATAGCTTAGACAGTATCAGTAGACTAATAAACTATTTAGACAGATATGAAAAACTAAAGAAGTTATTCAGAGTATCCTATCTGATTGAAATACAATAAATACAGTAATAAGAGATGGGTGACTCTGTGACTTACATCTGTGACAATTTTTTTTTTTCTTTCTCCTCCTGGTCACATAAGTAGGCTACATTTCCCAGGCTCCTTTGCAATTCCATGTGGCCCAAGGACCAAATTTTGGCCAAAGAATGTGAGCAGATACAATGCATGTCACTTTCAGGACCTCCAATAAAAAACCCTTCTTTATACTCCATCTTTTTTTTTCTTTTTCATTTATTTTTATTAGTTGGAGGCTAATTACTTTACATCATTGCAGTGGTTTTTGTCATACATTGAAATGAATTAGCCATGGATTTACATGTATTCCCCATCCCAGTCCCCCCTCCCACCTCCCTCTCCACCTGATCCCTCTGGGTCTTCCCAGTGCACCAGGCCCGTATACTCCATCTTTAAAAGTGTATCTTACCACTCTTTATCTTCCATGGAGCTTTCTTTGAGTAAAATGCTCCTTTTGTTCTCCTCCTTTAGGTTCTTGATTACATGCTGCCTTTTATCACTCATTTTGCTTTAATTATTTTAGACCTGCCTCACTAATCAAATTATAAGTTCCTTTAAGCCAAGGATCATATCTTCTAATTGCTTTGTACCTTCCGCAGGGCCTAGCCCATAATAGATTTTCAATATTTATTGATTAAACTGTGTGACCTTGGAGAGTCTCCTGCCTTAGTGATAATGTTCTCTTTATGGTGTCGCATAGAACTCTCACAGGTAGAAAAAATACCTACATGCCTGTATAAAGATAACACCACCATGAAATAAGCTAATTTGGAAATAGAAAATTATATATTGCCACATTTGTTTTAATGATGTTCTCCTGCTAGTGTTTTGCCTGGAAGGTAGTTTTCCTGAATGATGAGGGTACCACGAATTACTTTGACCTCCAATACAACCTGAAAATTAGGCTCAACAATATGAGGCCTTGTAAACACTTATTAGAAGCTTGGTCTTCTATTTTCTTGAGTGATAGTTTACCACAGTAAAACTGCTGCTAAGAGAACTGCATCATGAAATTTTAATATCTTGTTCAATAGTTTGGTAGCTTTGGGCTATTGACATTCTAGGAACTACACTGACGTCCATTAAGCAAGTGATGAAATTTGAAACTGCTTTTTCTTTTCACAACATGTAGCAATTTAAATCTGGAATACCAGACTTGTAATAAACAACACTCATTTTAATCATTTTTTTCTCTTTATAACTAAACTTCTTAGCAGCAGTTTTTTTTTTCTGTCATCTTTGTTTCTTATAAAAAATTACCATCCATTTGTTCTAAGAATTGTACAAAGACCTCCACTCTATTTAATAATAAAACTTTCACAATACAGAGATACCTGTGCTTTCAGTATTGTTCCAGGTCTTTGCCTTAGCTATTATTTAATACCTTATTCAAAAATCAAAGCACTGGATAGGTTACTTTATATGAACCACTAAGCTATACATTAAATAGCTGTTAGAGGATTAATAAGGAAACACTATATTTTTTTAGAATTATGATTTAACACAAATCCAGCTTAGTCCACAATCACAATAATTATTGACATTCAATTGCCTTATTCATATCATAGAAAACATTCTATCAAGTATGCCTTTTAAAGGGAAAAAAAATTTTCTCTTTTGTAAGTTAAAACCTTAGAATGTTCACGTTCAAACTTTTGAGAATTTTTGGTTAAGCAGCTTCATTTTTGATATTGGAAACTGAGACTTCAAATGATAAAGTAACTTGTCCAAGATTGCACAGATGCATAATTGCAAAGCTGAAACTAGAATCTAAGTGTTTTAATTCCTTTCCTCAGGCTCCTTCTACTACATTATATAGGAAAATGAAATTGAAGTGATTTAAGCCTTTATCACTCTAACTTTTTCTATAGTCCTATTTTGCTCTTTGGAGCAAGATAGAGTTAATTTTTTCTTCTGCCAAATACAATTCCTCACACAGCTAAAAACTGATGGTATGATTCAACACCCCCGAACCCCGTGCCCTCGCCCGTGTTTAATCTATGTAATTCATGCATGTGTTCTGCTCAGTCGCGATGGATTCTTTGCAACCCCATTAAATGTAGCCCGCCGGGCTCCTTTTTCCATGGAATTTTCCAGGCAAGAATATTGGAGTGTGTTGCCATTTCCTAGTCCAGGGAATTTTCCTGACTCGGGGATCAAACCCGCATCTTTTGCATCTCCTGCATTGGCAGGTGAATTCTTTGCCACTGCACCATCTGGACAACAAAATACCTTATATCCTTGGTTATTCTCTTCTGGACAGTCTCTAATTTGTCAAAATCTCTCCTGAACTAAGCACCCATAAACTTAGATGTGGTATCAACCTAACCTTAATTTCTTCCCATCTTAGACTTTTCTTCATTCTACACTAACAGTTTATTTATTTATTTTTTAAAATTTTTATTTATTTATTTTTTTATTTATTTTTATTAGTTGGAGGCTAATTACTTTACATCATTGCAGTGGTTTTTGTCATACATTGAAATGAATTAGCCATGGGTTTACATGTATTCCCCATCCCAGTCCCCCCTCCCACCTCCCTCTCCACCCGATCCCTCTGGGTCTTCCCAGTGCACCAGGCCTGAGCACTTGTCTCATGCACCCAACCTGGGCTGGTGATCTGTTTCACCCTAGATAATATACATGTTTCGATGCTGTTCACAGTCATCAAGACAGTATGTTACACTAACATTTTAAAATAAATATTATTACCATCTCCATTTTACATATGAAAAGATAGAGATTCGGGGATGTTAAGGAACTTGTCCATATTCATCTTGCATATAACCATGTGTGGTCATTGTATATTGTCCTAGTATATCCCTAAAGATCCCTAACAACCAATTGACAAACATTTACTTATTAAGCACCTGCTATTTAATATATACAATTATATCTACAAAAAAGTATAAACTGCCTCCCCCCACTGCCTTCAAGGAAATTACATTCTAGTTGAAGTTATATAAAGAACCATTAGAATGTGATATAATATAAATGGCAAAAATTATGATAATATTTAGAGAAGAAAGAAAACAGGAAGAGAAAAAATCATCTAGCATTTAAACATTTATTATATATTTATTGTGTGCCAGATGTTGTGTTGTCTATTTTTCATAAAAAATATAAATCCTTAAAAATGTACAATGATGGAAGCACTACCTGCCCCATTTTAAAGTAAGAAAATTGATTCTGAGACTCAAAGGGAGACTGGAAGAAGAAAGGCAAGAGATGTACAAGGTACAAGATGTATTTGTTAGGTACAGGATTAAGCAGTGTAATAGAGGGAGTTCATATTGGGGAATAGCAAGAGATAAAACTGCAATCCATAGTAAGTAAATGAGTTGAATTTCAAAGGTGTTATTCTAGAAGCATTGCAAATAGTTTCAATGTCATATGCTCTAATACTTCAGTATTTCTGAGTCTAATAAAGAGAAGAGCCTTGCACCCCTGCTCGCCACAATTTTCAGCTTGGTGGTGTATGGAATGGGGGAAAGGAAGAATGTTGAAATGTCAAGAGATTTGCTTTACATGACAAACTGGAATATGGGGACTCTTTCTCCCTTAAGTTCACCTGTCTTTCAAGATCATTACTAACATCCCCAAATTGAATCTCAAAGGACATGTAATTATATATATATATATATATATATATATATATATATATATAATGGCTAGTAGTACAGTTTTGGTTTGAGAAATAGGTAGTAATACAAATATATTGATCTCATACACTAGTGAGGTAAGAGCTCTGACTTCTCAGCAATAAAAAGTCAACCTATGCTATCAAGGTCAATCTTACCTGCTAGCATAAGTGACTATTGCCTGCATGCTGCACACTAAGTCGCTTCAGTCGTGTCCAACTCTTTGTGACCCTATGGACTGTAGTCCACCAGACTCCTCTGTTCATAAGGGAATTTTCAGATTCCCTTGTTGGGTCAGCAGTAGAAAATCTGCCTGTAGTGCAAGAGACACAGAAAACATGGGTTTGACCCCTGGATTGGGAAGATCTCCCGGAGAAGGAAATGGCAACCCACACCTGTATTCTTGCCTGGGAAATAACTTGGACAGAGAAGCCTGGAGAGCTACAGTCCATGGGGTTGCAAGAATTGGACACAACTTAATGACTAAACTACTACCACACCAATGGAATTTTCTGGCTATCATGTAAAACCTATATCACTAAATTTCCTGCTGTGCCAGTTTGTAAAAGTACTTCCCATTTCATCATTATAGTATCAATCCTTTGTTTTAAAGCATTGTACTTATATTACCTTAAAACTGTACCTTCAAATGCAGTTGCAAGGTGCAACTTGCAGATGCAAATGCATCATAGATCAAATATTTACTTGTTAGCATGAAATCTGTTTTTAGATAATCTAACAAAGTCTAAAGATATGTTCTCCAACATGAGAACCTCTAGCCACATATGATTTCCTTAAATTCAAGTTTAAAATATTTAAAATTAAGGAATATAAAAGTTTAACCCCTCAGTCATACTAGCCCTTTCAAGTGCTCAGTTGGCAAATATGGCTGGTAACACCATACTGGACAGTGCAGGTATAGAGTATCCACATAATTGGAAAAAAGCTCTATGGAAAAAAGATGGTTTAATGGTAATGCTTTGGGAGTAACAGGAAGTTGGAAAGGGTCAGCACCTAGGAATACATCCTGAGAACAGCAGACTCAGGGTAGGGACCTGTTGTAAAAGTAAGATTAAAAGTAAAATTAAAGTAAGATTAAAGTAAGGTATTTAATTAAAGTAAGGTACCTGGATTAAAATAAGGTATTCAATGTACTAGTCATAATTAAACTCTCCTCTGGTCATGGTCACATCCTTCATCTAAGCCATCATGTAAAACCTATATTCTTAACAGGCCAGTAACCCAGAAATATCACTCTACTGCTTAATATGAATAAGCAATTCATATTAAATGCTTAGTATAAACTTAATATATGAGACTTATGGTAAATCCATAGCATCACCTTCATGTTTACAATATATTGATTAATATTATAGGTGTGTCGATTTCAAGGGCTCTCAGAGACCAATCTTTAAAAACTAATATTTTTACCGTATTGCAGAATATACTGTGTGTTGTATAATTATTATGAGGCAAGAACTTCTCAATGATTCTTACTAATGAGATGTTAGTTGTTGAAATGAATTTACGGCAAGTACACTGGAGTTACATTTTATCCAGAGTTGACTTAAAACTAGGTGATATCTGAGAGCACCACATACATACTTATATTTAACATTTATTTTCATGTTGCTTACTAGATTATTTTATTTCCTGGAAGTATATGCATAGGTAACATTGCTAACTCTGTATGAGATAATAAGCCTTTGTTTACAATATAAATATAATAGACAATATAATTACTCCTCTACCTGTAGTTGAAAGCCCTTCTTCCTTGAGGCCTATAGTATCCAGCTATATTACCTACCTATATTACCTACCATCTTTTACCCTTCCTTGCTTTATTCATCCACTTATCTTTTAGTCCCTTTTGAAGATTCTGGCACCTAGAGCACAGTCTCTCCATCCCAAATACTGATATCATCATTGATAAAGTCCATGTGGATAATTCACCTACCATTCTAACATCACAGTATCTTTACCTCAACTTGAACAGCTTTCATATCTCAGTCATTCATCCATGTCCAGGACTGCTTCAGATTTTAAATCCTAAACTGCAACATGGAGGTCTCCCACACTGCTGGCAGATTCTTTACCAGCTGAGCCACCAGGGAAGCCCAACAATACTGCAGTGGATAGCTTATCCCTTCTCCATGGGATCTTCCTGACCCAGGAATGGAAACAGGGTCACTTTACCAGCTGAGCTACTAGCTAATCCCTACTATTCTAATACAAATCTGCAATTCTTCCAACTCACTTCCTTTCTTATTTCGTCGAGAATTTTAGCTGCTTAACCTGTCCATTTTTCTCAACTTATCAGCTCTTTTCTGTCTTCAGTTCCTTTGCTATATATTCAATATCACATTTCCCATTATTATTCCTCTTGTCATATTCTAATTGTCCTTCTATTGCCCTCACCAATCATGCCCTAAATTTCTCAGTCAGTTCTCTTATCTACTTTCCCCCCATTTCTAGCCAGGTTTATGAGAACTAATGGTAGGTATCACTGCAAATCCATGTCTGCTAATCTTAACTGTGCTCAAGAACTTTTATAATGCCAGAGATGGAACCTGTGTATCCTGTGTCTCCTGCATTAACAGATGGATTCCTTACCACTGTGCCACCTGGGGAGCCCTATTTTATGTGGATGTATTAATATCACAAATTAACTTGTTCATTTACCAGGTGATATGCATTTGGGTTGTTTGTTATTCCATGGGGTTTTATCCTTGTACCTATACTCTTTTCAGTGTTATACATTCATTCTTGATTATTTTATTAGTACTAGTGGTGTTAAATATTTTAACCTGTACAATGATGATTCCACAAATTCCATAACCAATCCAGACTGATTTCCCTAGCTACAAATACCATAAAGGCAAAATTGAATTCATCAATTTTTTTTCACAGTCATCCACGTATGCTACTCTCACCCTTATCTCAACCTACTATCTACCCAGTTACTCAAGCAGGAACTTGAGAATTAGCATAGGTCCCTCATGTCAACTAGTGATGAAATTCTTGATTGTGTTTCTCTTTTAGATTCGATACAGTTTAGAGGTTGAGCCACTCCAATTTTTTAACTTATATTCAAGTGGTAGGGAATACTTCTGAAGAAGTGATCATAAGGAATGTGAGTAAATGATTCGATTGTGTTACATCTTGTTCAATTTAATGGGGTAAAAGCCAGTGTTATTACTTCACTCATTAATAGTAAATTTGAGAATATAAAATCCCTAGGATTCAATAGAAAGGCTTCAACAGTCCTTAAACAAGACATTTATCTAATAATATCTACCCAAGTTTAGGATATATTTGAATCTGATTATAGTCAGATTCGTGTTGTTTGCCATATATACCTGCCTCTCCATCTTGCACACATGGTAGGATTGCACTTCCTGGACTTCTTGAATTAGGGTAGAACCATGGGATTAGTTTTGGGCAATGATTTTGAGTCAAAGAGACATCCCACGACATGCCACAGTATTGAATAGTTGATACAAGATTTTCCGGTTATTTCTTTTTTCCCTTTTGGTATCAGTTCAGTAGCTCAGTCGTGTCCGACTCTGTGACCCCATGAATCGCAGCATGCCAGGCACCCCTGTCCGTCACCAACTCCTAGAGTCCACTCAAACCCATGTCCATTGAGTTGGTGATGCCATCCAGCCATTTCATCCTCTGTCCTCCCCTTCTCCTCCTGCCCCCAATCCCTCCCAGCATCAGGGTCTTTCCCAATGGGTCAGCTCTTCATGTGATGTGGCCAAAGTGTTGGAGTTTCAGCTTCATCATCAGTCCTTCCAGTGAACGCCCAGGATTGATCTACTTTAGGATGGACTGGTTGGATCTCCTTGCAGTCCAAGGGACTCTCAAGTCTTCTCCAACACCACAGTTCACAAGCATCAATTTTTCAGTGCTCAGCTTTCTTCACAGTCCAACGCTCACATCCATACATGACCACTGGACAAACCATAGCTTTGACCAGACGAACATTTGTTGGCAAAGTAGTATCTCTGCTTTTTAATAATGCTATCTAGATTGGTCATAACTTTCCTTCCAAGGAGTAAGCATCTTTTAATTTCATGACTGCAATCATAGTGAGAGTGGAAAAGCTGGCTTAAAACTCAAACATCCAAAGAACTAAGATCATGGCATCAAGTCCCATCACTTCATGGTAAATAGATAGGGAAAAAGTAAAAAGAGTGACATATTTTATTTTCTTAAGTTCCAAAATGACTGTGGACAGTGACGGAGCCACAAAATTAAAAGTTGCATGCTCCTTTGAAGAAAAGCTATGACAAACCTAGACAATGTATTAAACAGCAGAGACATCACTTTACTGAAAAAGGTCCACATAGTCAGAGCTATGGTATTTCCAGTAGTTATGTATGCATGTGACAGTCGGACCATAAAGAAGTCTGAGCACCGAAAAATTGATGCTTTTGTATTGTGGTGCTGGAGAAGACTCTTGAGAATCCCTTGGACTGGAGGGAGATCAACCCAGTCAATTTTAAAGGAAATCAACCCTGACTATTCATTGGAAGGATGGATGCTGAAGCTCCAATACTTTGGTCACCTGATACAAAGAGCTAACTCATTAGAAAAGACCCTGATGTTGGGAAACATTGAAGGCAAAAGGAGAAGAGGGCAGCAGAGGGTGGGATGGTTGGATGTCATCACTGATTCAATGCACATGAGTTTGAGTAAGTTCTGGGAGATAGTAAAGGACAGGGAAGACTGGCTTGCTGCAATCTATGGTGTCACAGAGCCAGACAGGACTTAGCAACATGAACAACAATGGTGACTAACAATGCTTTGATAGTTGTGTTATCAGCCTGAGATCTTTAGTGACTATGATGATCACAGATACCCTGATGATTTGTACTGAATGTGTAGAATGAGTGAGAAATAAACTTTCATCATTTTAAATTAGGTTTGTGTATTGATTGTTGCTGCATGATAATATAACCTATTCTGATTGATACCATTTCTCTTTTCCATACTTATTTCTATTCTCTGTGGTTGAGTCATATTAGATTTAGTGAGAACCCAAAATGTTATTATTTTAAAAACATTGATGATAGAGTGGTTGGAAAAATGGAAAGTAGTTAATAAAATTTTAAAGTGTGTTGGAAAGATCTCATACAAGTCATATGACAATCATAATAGTGATAATAATGACAGATAATACTGAATGAAACTTACCATGTGATATGAGCTGTGCTAAATAGTTCACATACATCATTTTATTTCTCACAACAACCTTTTAAGAAATTATTACCACCATCGTCATCATCACTTTATAGATGAGAACACTGAGGCACATACAATCTAAAGGACTTGCCCAAAGGCATACAAAAATTCATTTAAAAAGTTTAAAACTGAAAATCAGGCCCCATGGGTCTAAAACAGGAAGAAAAACTCACAAAGTTTGTAGGGAATTACAGAAATTCCTCTTATTGTTACTCTAAACAATTTTGTATTCAAAGATGAGCTCTTCTGCAGAAAAGATGGACAATTTAATTCATAAAGCCTATTCAAAGCCATTCAGATTCATTACATAATTACTAATGAAATTGTATGGCACCTCATTAAAATAAAGGAGTTTTACTACTAAGAGTTTAGAGAAAGCACAAGCATATGTTCAAATTCAGCATTTTGATGGTGTTCTTTAAAAATTTTTTTTTTTTTTTTTTGCAAAACATTACATCAATTGGACAAGTTCTTATGTCTGTGTTATACCTTATCTTTAAATTTACAAAATATCACATCCAACCTGCTGCTTCCATAAAGATTTTAATACAACCAGTATCATTTTTATTCATGCATTTCATAACTTGCTGATGTAACAGGGTAGATTCTTTCAAAGTATAACCAAATTCATAAAGTATAGTTATTTCAAAACTGCCATTAACTTATTTCAGACCATTATCATTACAATTTCAATTTTATATTATTAGTAATAGGGAACCATTGAAAGATGGAGGCCTAAACTAAGGCAAAGATACTTTGGACAGAAAGGAGTAGACATATTTGATATATATTGGGAAGGAGAATTGAGATGGCATCACCGATTCTATAGACATGAGTTTGAGCAAGCTATGGGAGTTGGTGATGGACAGGGAAGCCTGGCGTGCTGCAGTCCATGGGGTTGCAAAGAGTTGAACACGACTGAGTGACTGAAGTGAACTGAGGGCACAAAACAGGGAAGACATTTGAAAAAGGAGGGAAAGATTGACACATAATATGTTTCTGCCCACATAGGATAAGCTTATACAGAGAGAGCACCGCTATGGAAATCTTGAGGCAATCAAAAAATAGCATAAGAACATCTGGTACACACAGGCACAGGACGGCATATACCTGAAGGGTTTGGGGCTGATGACATAAGGTAGTAGTAGAGTGCTAAGGGGGGAGTCAGAGGCTATTTCCACAAGTTTTCATAGAGTCAGTTTTATTGTTAGTTCTTATCTAGGGAAACTTGCTTGTCAGCAGGTAGGATTTACTACACAGAGACAGCACAATTCATCTTTAAACATAAGGTTACTCTTAATTTTCCTCCTGCGTGTGTGTGTGCGCTGTTGCTTCAGTCATTTCCGTCTTTGTGACTGTGTGGACTTTAGCCTCCCAGGATCCTCTGTCCGTGGGATTTTCCAGGCAAGAATACTGGAGTAGGTTGCCATGCCCTCCTCAAGGGGATCTTCTCAACCCAGGGATTCAACCTGTGTCTCCTACATTGCAGGTGGATTATTTATTTATTTACTGTTGAGTCACCGGGGAAGCTCAGCCACCAGGGAAGCCCAGTTTTTCTCCTATCAGTTGTTAAATGTACCATTCACACTTATCATCCTTCCTTGTCTGCCATTTCTCTAGCTCCTCTATCAATATCAGTCTCCTGGCTTCCTGGTTAGATGTCTTCATGTTTACCATCTATCCGATCCCCTTGTTTCCCTCACATAATTCTGCTCTCTACTCCTTTCCCTTCTTTATTGCTATTATGAAACAAGCTAGTTGGATTAATTCATACTGGTCATGATCCAACTATTTTCTGGACTGTTGAAATCTGAAAATTATTTTTAATTTATGCTGTAAAATATAATGTGTATTCCAACACAGCAGATTACATCAATTTCTTCCCCAAACAGATCATGCTTGTCAAAGCCTTCCTTCTAATACTACTTTTTATCCCTCTTCTGTGAGATTCTTTCTCCTCATGTTCCTAAAGAACTCTTATTAATCTATCACAAGACAATTCCATCATTAACTCTTCTTTGAAACCTGTTATGGTTTTCCCTTGGCAGAATGAGTTGTTCTTAATCTGTGTTTATAACATCCTGTATCAGTTCAGTTCAGTTCAGTCACTCAGTGTTGTCCAACCCCTTGCAACCCTGTGGACTTCAGCATACCAGGCCTCCCTGTCCATCACCAACTCCCAGAACCTACTCAACTCATGTTCATCTCAACAGTGATGCCATCCAACCATCTCATCCTCCTGTCTTCAATCTTTCCCAGCATCAGGGTCTTTTCCAATGAGTCAGTTCTTTGCACTAGGTGACCAAAGTATTGGAGTTTCAGCTTCAGCATCAGTCCTTTTGATCATTATTCAGGACTGATTTCCTAGGATTGACTGGTTGGATCTCCTTGCAGTCTAAGGGACTCTCAAGAGCCGTCTCCAACACCACAGTTTAAAAGCATCAATTCTTCAGTGCTCAGCTGTCTTATAGTGAAACTTTCACATTCATACATGACTACTAGAAAAACCACAACTTTGATTAGACGGACCTTTGTTGTTAAAGTAATGTCTCTGCTTTTTAATAGACTATCTATGCTGGTCATAGTTTTTCTCCCAAGGAGCAAGCATCTTAATTTCATGGCTGCAGTCACCATCTACAGTGATTTTGGAGCCAAAGCAAATAAAGTCTCTCACTGTTTCCATTGTTTCCCCATCTATTTGCCATGAGGTGATGGAACTGGATGTCATGATCTTAGTTTTCTGAATGTTGAGCTTTAAGCCAACTTTTTCACTCTTCTCTTTCACTTTCATCAAGAGGCTCTTTAGTTCTTCTTCACTTTCTGCCATTAGGGTGGTGTCATCTGCATATCTGAGGTTATTGATTTTGGAATCAGTCTGTTGCTTCCTGACCTGCATACACATTTCTTAAGAGGTAGGTCAAGTGGTCTGGTATTTCCATCTCTTTCAAAATTTTCCACAGTTTGTTGTGATCCACACAGTCAAAGGCTTTGGCATAGTCAATGAAGCAGAAATAGATGTTTGTTTGTTTGTTTGTTTGTTTGTTTTTGTAACTCTCTTGCTTTTTTGATGATCCAGTGGATGTTGGAAATTTAATCTCTGGTTCCTCTGGCTCTTGTAAAACCAGCTTGAACATCTGGAAATTAATGGTTCACGTATTGTTGAAACCTGGCTTGAAGAATTTTGAGCAGTGCTGGAGTGAACGGTGGCTCCACGGTGCTGGAGTGAGCGGCTGTGACGAGATATCCGATGTCCAAGGTCAGGAGCAGCGGCTGCACTTCGCTGGAGGAGCCATGAGGAGAAACCCCACATCCAGGGTCAGAGAAACCCCAGTAAGACGGTGGGCACTGGAGTGGCTGTAAGGAGATACCGCACGCCCAAGGGCAAGGAAGCCTCAGCAAGATGGTAGTAGGGGCAAATTCGCGTTTAGAATCAAATCCCTGTAGAGCCTCAGGTCAGGTAAAATGATGTGTTCCTATAGAGACCAATAGTTTTTTGAAGGTAATGAAGAACTTCCAGATGTTCAAGACTAGACATTGCCTTTCTACTAAAGAAAACACTAAAAGTTGAAGTAGAGTGGTAGACAGAGACTTTCCTTCTGCAATATTAAGTGGTGCCATTTTCAAGTGTCTAAATATTTTTATCAGCAGTGTTTTGATCCAAATATGGTTGTATACTTTCATGGTGCTATAATTTTGGCCACACAAATACATCCTAATTGTGCCTTTTTAAAGAAAAATATAATTCAGATAGCATAAAATACCACTGTAAATTTTAGGATTCAGTGGTTTTTGTATATTTAAAATGTTGTACAGCTATCACCACCATCTATTTACAGAACATTTTCCTCATTGAAAAAATAAGCACCTTGCCTATTAGCATGACTTTCCACCCTAGGGAAGTCCCTAGCACATGGAAACCAATAATATGCTTTCTATCTGTATGGATTTGTCTTTTCCAAATGTTTCATATAAAAAGATTCATACAGTATGTGGTCTTCTGAATCCAAATTGTTTGTAATTTTGATAAGTCTAATTATCTGTGTTTTTTTTTTCTTGCTTATGCTCTAGGTGTCATGTCTTATAAAGCATTGCCTAATACAAGGTAAAGAAGATTTACAGCTTTATTTTCCCACAACTTGTAAAGTTTTTTTTTTTTAACTTTTAAAGTTTTATCTCACATTTAGTTCTGTGATCCATTTTGAGTTAATTATTATGTACAGTGTGAAGAGAACAAAGCAATACCATTTCATGTGAACTTATTCAGAGTTCATTTATTTCTGAACTCTCAATTATATTTCATTGATGTATATGCCTAGCTTTATGCCAGGGCCACATTGTCTTTATTGCTATAACTTTGTAGTAACTTTTAAAATTGGGAAATATGAGCCCTCCACTTTTGCTGTCCTTTTCCAAGATTTTTTGTTGTTGCTGTTTTATAGTGGATTTCTTGCATTTCCACATGAACTTGAGGATCAATTTGTTAATTTTGGAAAAATAGCAATTGGACTTCAGATAGAGATTACATTGACTCTATAGATCAATTTGGGGAACATCACCAGCTTAATATGTTTATATTAATTTAGATTTTCTCTAATTTATTTAAATAATTTTGGTTTTCTTAATAAGGTATCATAAATCCCTTAAGCTTTCTTCACTCTTTTATATTGTTTTTGTTTTCTTTTTGTTCCTATGATTGAATAATTTTCAATGGCTTGTCTTTGAGTTCCCTGATCCTTTGCTTTGCTTGATCTGGTTTACTGTTGAGCCCCTCTAGGAATTTGTCAGTTCAATTATTGTATTCTTTAGCTCTGAGATTTCTGTTTATTGCTTTTGAAGTATTTTCTATCACTTTGTTGAAATTATCACTTTGTTCTTGCATGATCTTCTGATTTTGTTGAACATCTTTATGATGTCTATTTTAAATTCTCTGTGAGGTAAATTATATATCTCCATTAGAGTTGGGTCCTAGATATTTATCTTGTCTCTTTGTTTGAAACATATTATGTTAGCTAGAGTGAGGGGTTACTACAAGTATTTTCATACTAGTTCAAGCTGCTGATTTTGTTCTTCATGGTGCTTAGGTGTCTAGAGTATGCTTGGATTCATCAGCACTCTGAGACAAGTGAGACAGAACCAGTGCTTTTGGCATCCCTCAGAAATTTAGAACATTGGACAGATAGTCCAACTCTTTCTCTCCCCAGAGAGAAGTTGGGAGGCAGCTAGGTGTTTCCTTTCAATCATATAGTGCTGTGCCAAGGATAGGTATTATGATGAGAAAATTTTCCTACTGCCTTTGATGTGACTAGTTTCATGTTTGCCTAGGGTATAGAAACTCTCAATTAAATACCAGATTTCTCACAAAGGGAATTTGTTCACATACTGTTACTGATTCAGTGTGCCTGTGAGGGGATATGGGGTTTAGGGTTTCTACCATTGACATCACTCCCCTTAATTCTTTTTTTAATGTAGATATTAATAGCTGTAAATTCCCTGGAAATTTAATTCTCTCTGATTCCCTTTTGTTTTAGTATGTTATACTTCTCCAAGTTGTTTTTGTTCCTCCCAATTTTTGCATGTAATTTCTTCTCTTACCCATTTTTTAAATTTAGGAATGTGTTGTTCAATTTCCATATATTTATGAATTTTCCAAAATTTTTTCTGTTATTGATTTCTAACTGATTTCTCTTCTGGTTGAAGAACATACTTTCTGTGATTCCAATCTTTTAAAATTTATTGTGACATTTTTTATGACCTAATATATGTTCTATACATATGTTACATGGCAAAATGTTCCATGAACAATTAAGAATACTGTGTATTCTGCTGTTTGTGGATGGAGAGTTCTATAGATGTCTGTTAGGTTTAGGCTGGTTGATTTATAGTGTAAATTTTTTGTATTTCCTTATTGCTTTTCTGTTTACATTTTTCTATCCATTATCAAGACTACATTATTGATGTATCCACCAATTATTGTTACATGTCAAGTATATTAGTTTTTGCATCATGAACTTTGGTGCTCTATAGTTAGGTGCACACATACTTAGAATTGCTATATTCTCTTGACCTCTTTTTGATTATGAAATGTCTCTTATTTTTTCTAATAATAAGTTTCACCTTGAATTATAATTTTAATTGATTTTTATTGGGGTATAGTTGATTTACAATATTGTGTTAGTTTCTGCTTACAGCAAAGTGAATCAGTAATACATACACACTCTATTTTTCACCTTGAAAGTGTTACAACTGAGCAATTTTAGATTCTTTCCCCATACAGGTCATTACAGATATTGAGTAGACTTCCCTGTGCTGTACAGTAGGTCCATATCCAGTTCAGTTCAGTTCAGTCACTCAGTCATGTCCCACTCTTTGTGACCCCATGAAGCACAGCACATGAGGCCTCCCTATCCATCAGCAACTGCCGGAGTCTACACAAATCCAGGTCCATTGAGTCGGTGATGCCATCCAACCATCTTATCCTCTGTCATCCCCTTCTCTTCCTGCCCTTAATCTTTCCGAGAATCAGGGTCTTTTCAAATGAGTCAGCTCTTCGCATCAGGTGGCCAAAGTATTGGAGCTTCAGCTTCAACATCAGTCTGATCAAGACTGATCTCCTTTAGGATGGACTGGTTGGATCTTCTTGCAGTCTACAGGACTCTCAAGAGTCTTCTCCAACACCACAGTTCAAAAGCATCAATTCTTCAGCACTCATCTTTCTTTATAGTCCAGCTTTCACATTCATACATAACTACTCGAAAAACTATAGCATGACTAGATGGACCTTTGTTGGCAAAGTAATGTTTCTACCTTTTAATACACTGTCTAGGTTGGTCATAACTTTTCTTCCAAGGAGTGTTTATTAATTTCATGGCTACAATCACCATCTGCAGTGATTTTAGAGTCCCCAAAAATAAAGTCAGCCCCTGTTCCCACTGTTTCCCCATCTATTTGCCATGAAGTGATGGGACCGAATACCATGATATTAGTTTTCTGAATGTTGAGTTTTAAGCCAATTTTTTCACTCTAATCTTTCACTTTCATCAGGACGCTCTTTAGTTATTCTTCACTTTATGCCATAAGGGTGGTGTCATCTGCATGTCTGAGGTTGTTGATATTTCTCCCAGCAATCTTGGTTCCAGCTTGTGTTTCTTTCAGCCCAGCGTTTCTCATGATGTACTCTACATATAAGTTAAATAAGCAGGGTGACGATATACAGCCTTGACATACTCCTTTTCCTATTTGGAACCAGTCTGTTCCATGTCCAGTTCTACCTGTTGCCTCCTGACATGCATACAGGTTTCTCAAGAGGAAGGTCAGTTGGTCTGGTATTCCCATCTCTTTCAGAATTTTCCAGTTTATTGTGATCCACACAGTCAAAGGCTTTGGCATAGTCAATATTATAGCAGAAATAGATGCTTTTCTGGAACTCTCTTGCTTTTTCAATGATCCGTGGGATGTTGGTAATTTGATCTCTAGTTCCTCTGCCTTTTCTAAAACAAGCTTGAACATCTGGAAGTTCATGGTTCATGTATTGCTGAAGACTGGCTTGGAGAATTTTGAGCATTACTTTAGTAGCGTGTGAGATGAGTGCAATTGTGTGGTAGTTTGAGCATTCTTTGACCTTGTTTTTCTTTGGAATTGGAATGAAAACAGACGTTTTCCAGTCCTGTGGCTGCTGCTGATTTTTCCAAATTTGCATCACTTTCACAGCATCATCTTTTAGGATTTGAAATAGCTCAACTGGAAATCCATCACCTCCACTAGCTTCATTCATAGTGATGCTTCCTAAGGCCCACTTGACTTCACATTCCAGGATGTCTGGCTCTAGGTGAGTGATCACACCATCGTGATTATCTGGGTCATGAAGATCTTTTTTGTACAGTTCTTCTGTGTATTCTTGCCACCTCTTCTTAATATCTTCTGCTTCTGTTAGGTCCATGCCATTTCTGTCCTTTTTTAAGCCCATCTTTGCATAAAATGTTCCCTTTCGATCTCTAATTTTCTTGAAGAGATCTCTAGTCTTTCCCATTCTATTGTTTTCCTCTATTTCTTTGCAGTATCGCTGAGGAAGGCTTTCTTATGTCTCCTGGGTATTCTTTGGAACTCTGCATTCAAATGGGAATATCTTTCCTTTTCTCCTTTGCTTTTGCTTCCCTTCTTTTCACAGCTATTTGTAAGACCTCCTCAGACAGCCATTTTGCCTTTTTCTATTTATTTTTCTTGGGGATAGTCTATAGGACTATCAATAGGACCTACAATCTATGGGACCTTTAGAAATTTACTTTTTTTTCCCATTTATTTTTATTAGTTGGAGGCTAATTACTTTACAATATTGTAGTGGTTTTTTCCATACATTGACATGAATCAGCCATGGATTTATGAAATTTACTTGTAACATGAATGTTTACTTGTGTGTAAAATTGAGTTATAATTAAACAATTCATAGGAGAGTGCTGAAGTTTCAGTTATTATAATTGATAAAATTGATAGTTCCTTTCACATAGAAAGTGGTTTGAAATGGTATTTATTGGGAAATTCTCCTTCTAGAATGATAGTACAAGGAGTTCCATAACCTGATCCTTAGAGAAGCAAGCAAAACTAGTAAAAACTTTAATAATAAACATTCAAAATATCTGGGAATTGTTCAAATGCCATACAAGAAATGAAAAAAAAATGTTCAGGAAAATTTACTAAAACTCAGTAAGAATAGTGAGAATTTGTCACATTAGGGCCACGGCCAGTTCCCTATCCCTAGGTCAAGTGAAAGAAATTCCACTCTGGGTGTGTTTGGGTAAGAAAACACTTCTCATTTTACTCTAACCTCCTCATTAAGGGCTACTTGTATGTATTGGTTGGATTGTGTCCCCCCAAATGATATATGCAAGTCCCTAGTCCCTGCTACCTCTAAAAGTTACTTTGTTTGGACTTAGTCTTTGCAGGTGTAAATAAGTTAATGTAAGGTCCACCTGGACTAGGGTGGGTGCTAGTTCATTACTGGTGTCCTTATAAGAGAGAGGAGGATTTGTTATACAAAGATAAGGAGGACAGGGATGAAGGCCCTGTGGTGTAAAAAGTAGCAAATTGGGTAGTGCAGTTACAAGCCCAGGAACGACAAAAATTTCTGGCAACCATCAGCACCAAGGAAAAGGCAAGATATGAATCTTCCCTAGAAACTTTGGAGGGAGAATGGCCCTACCATTATTTTGGTTGTATTACTTTTGGCCACCATAACTGTGAGAGAATCAATTTCTCTGCTTTTAAGCTACTCAGTCTGTGGTATTTTGTTATGGCAGTCCTAGGAAATTAACATATCTTACCAGGAGGGGCAGGCTTCCAGGAGTTCTAAGCCCCTGCAAGGTGAATAGATAAAATTTCTTGTGAATGTAGCCTAGAGGATGAAGTCCGATTCCTCCACCTAGACCATAATCTAAGTATAGAGGCTCTATTCCAGGCACAAAAGGATGAGGATATTGGGACCCTGATCACCCTCACTCCAACTCAAGTTAAACTCTTTAATAAAAAGACTAAAGTGGTCAAACAATATGAATTGATAGTTCTCCAAAGAAGATAGACAACTAAGCAATAAGCACATGAAAATTTACTCAGCATCATTAGCCATGAAAGAAATACAAATCTAAACCACAAGAAGATACCACATCATTCCCAATAGGGTGGTTTCAATTTTAAAAAGACAGATGATTGCAAATGTTAGTAAGGATGTGGAGAAATTAAAACCCTCATACATTGACATTTTGGATTTAAAATGTTTCAGTTACGTTGAAAACAGTCTGACAGTTCCTCAAAATGTTACACATCAGGTTACCTTATAACCTAGCAATTCCACTCCTAAAGATTTGAAGAGTTGTTCAAATAAATATTTGTACATAAGTGTTTATGCTGAAAGTATTCACAATAGCAAAATTGTGGAAATAGTTCAAATATCCATCAAGTGATGAAAAAAGGATTGTGGTATATCCATAAAATGGAATTTGACATGACCATAAAAATGAGTTAAGTAATATGTATGTTGGGGCTTCCCAGGTGGCGCTAGTGGTGAAGAACCTGCTTGCCAATGGAGGAAATGTGAGATACGGGTTCCATCCCAGGGTTTGGAAGATCCCCTGGAGAAGGATATGGCAACCCACTCCAGTATTATTGCCTGGAAAATTCCATGGACCGAGGAGCCTGTTGGGCTACAGTCCACAGGTCTCCAAAGAGTCGGGCGTGACTTAATACACATATACTAAATGAAAGAACTTTTAAACAATAGGTCATGTATTGTATGATACTATATATATGAAATGTCCAGAATAAGCAGATCTACTGAGAGAGAAAGATTAGTGGTTGCCTAGGGCTAGGGGGAATGAAAGTATTGTTAGGTGATGGCTATGTGGTGTGGGGCTTCTTTGGGGCAATTGAAAATATTCTATATATTCTAAATCTGAGGTGATGTACATCAAACTATATTTTAATAAAGCCATTAAAATGCTATATATTATCAGTAATCACAAGTTTAAGAAAGAAAATGAAAATAAATTTATCCATTGTAATATTTGGGTGATCATTCTGATTGACTATATATATATATATATATATATATATATATGTATCTATATAAAAATATTGATCACCTAAATATTAGAATATATATTTATTTTGGGTTAAGATGGTCATTTTAATATATTGTATTTATTTTAATTTTTTATTCCAAATATTTATTTAGCACTTGAATGATAATGTTTGATCCTTTTTTTTTATACACTTTCCTCTAGCATTCAAATTTTTTTCCTGAGGATATATTACTTTTACAGTGAATAAAGTTTCTTAGAAGGATAGGATACCTTTTTAAAAAAATGTTTGCCAACGATAAAGTGCTGGATAGAATAAATAAAAATATGTCTCTTAATTAGTTTGTTGTGCTATGTTAAAGACCAAAGAAAATTGATATTGGAATAGACAGAAGAAATACTTTTTTTTTTTCCATTTTTTTTTTGACATGTGAACATTTGTATATAAATAATGTATGCAATTTAGTGAGTTTGAAGATAAGTACACACTCATGAAACCATCACTACAGGCTATGCCATAAACCTATGCATTACCTCGAAAAGTTTCCCCCTGACCTCTTATTTATTATTATTGTTATTGATTTTTGTTATAACACTTAACAAGATCTACCCTCTTAGAAAATTTTCAAGCATATAACACAATATTAAATGTAGGTACTGTGCTGTGTAGGACTTCCTATGTGACACTAGTGGTAAAGAACCCATCTGAAAATGGAAGAGACATGAGATATGGGTTCTATCCCTGGGTCAGGAAGATCCTCTGGAGGAGGGAATGGCAACCCACTCCATTATTCTGACCTGAAAAATTCCATGGACAGAAGAGCCCAGTGGACTATAGTCCATGGGGTTGCAAAGATTCTGACATGACTGAAGTGACTTAGCACACACACTGTGCTGTGTAATAGATCTCTAGGACTTATGTAACAGAAACTTTATACTGACTAATAACTCCCCATTCCCCCCTCTTATTTTATGTTAAGTTTATATATATATGTGTATATATATATACACATATATATGTATGAAATTTATTTTTAATGTTGAATATTTGGCTACAGTGAAATTAATACATCTTAATTGTTCAAGTCTGAATTTTGATGAATATGTATACTCATGTATCCAACAGCAAAAACAAGATGTGTAACATTTCTATCACCCTAAATATTCTCTCATACTACGTCAAGTCCATCTCCACCATCTCTCCAAGACAACTACTTTCTGATTTTTATTGCTTTAGTTTTGGCCTTTCCTTGACTTTCAGATAAATGGAATTACATACTACGATTTGTAGTTGGCTGTTTTAGCTTAACATAATATTTTTGGAATTAATTTATGTTGCTGTGTTTTTGTCAGTACTTATTTTTGATTTGAAAGTTTGTCTATCCATTCTGTTGATAGATACTGTTTTTTTTCCCCTAAGTATGAACTATTGTGAACCAGGCTGATATACAAATCTTTTTGTGAATTGATATTTTCATTTCTCTTAGATTAAAAAAGTAAATAAGGAATGAAATTATTGTTTCTTAGTGCAGACTGTCAAACAGCCTTCCAAAATTGTGGCAGTTTATATATCTACCAGCAAGCAGTCTGCTAGAATTTCTATTTTTCCATATTCTCGCCAATTTTGTATTTTTTTAAATTTTAGTTATTCTGGTGCATATTGATTGTATCTTTTCATAATATTGATTTCTGCTTTTCACAGTGAATAATGATATTAAGCATCTGTTCATGTTTACTGGGTATTTATATACTCTGTGAACTGTCTGTTCAAGTCATTTGCCTATTTTGCATTGCACTGTATGTCTTTCTATAATTACTTGTAGGCATTTTTGTATATTCTGGGTGAAATTGATATTTGAATACGGGGCATCAGACATAATCCTGTATTGAACTCTTGTGATGTAGTAAAGTATTCAGGATAAATACATGAAGATGTCTTACAAGCACACCAGCTGAAGTTTTCATTCTTTAAAATGTAGATCCAATTACAGTTTATTCCCCCCTCTGAATTAATCGTAAGCTTATGGGAATGATATTTATATGCAGGAGAATAGTAATGCAATTTTCTCTACAGCTGGTTAGTTGTTTTGTTCCCCTCAGTCCCCCAGTATCTTTCTATTTTTTCAGTTCAGTTCAGTCCCACAGTCATGTCCAACTCTTTGCGACCCCATGTACTTCAGTACACCAGGCTTCCCTCTCCATCACCAACTCCTGGAGCTTACTCAAACTCATATCCATCGTCCCTTTCTCCCGCCTTCAGTCATTCCCAGCATCAGGGTCTTTTCAAATGAGTCAGTCCTTCACATCAGTTGGCCAAAGTATTGGAGTTTCAGATTCAGCATCAGTCCTTCCAATGAATATTCAGGACTGATCTCCTTTAGGATGGACTGATTGGATCTTCTTGCAGTCCAAGGGACTCTCAAGAGTCTTCTCCAACATCACAGTTCAAAAGCATCAATTCTTTGACACTCAGCTTTCTTTATTGTCCAACTCTCACATCCATACATGACTACTGGAAAAACCATAGCCTTAACTAGACGGACTTTTGTTGGCAAAGTAATGTCTCTGCTTTTTAATATGCTATTTAGGTTGGTCGTAACTTTTCTTCTCAGGAGCAAGCGTCTTTTAATTTCATGGCTGCAGTCACCATCTGCAGTGATTTTTGAGCCCCCAAAATAGTCTCTCACTGTTTCCATTGTTTCCCCATCTATTTGCCATGAAGTGATGGGACCGGATGCCATGATCTTAGTTTTCTGAATGTTAAGCTTTAAGCCAACTTTTTCATTCTCCTCTTTCACTTTCATCAAGAGGCTCTTTAGTTCTTCGCTTTCTGCCATAAGGGTGGTGTCATCTGCGTATCTGAGGTTATTGATATTTCTCCCATCTTACCTGCTAGCCAAGAGTTAATCTCATCCATAATTTAGGAGGATAACTTATCATTATTGATGATTTCATAACTTATTTCCTCCTAAGATGTTTCATAAGCGACCTTATAATGACTATATGCAATCAGAAACAACATAACCATTTTACAAACTCAGCATAAAATTGTTAGAAAATCAGTTGTAAGAGGAAAATTGCTATAGCTAGAGATAACCCTGGCAAATAAACTGTTAGGGACATTAAATTCCCGTGGATACAGATAATTTGGTTTAACAATATACCTATCAGGAGACCCCATCATCCCAGGGTAGAACATGAACCTACAATTGCCTGGTGTACTTTCTTAATATCTTTCCAATACATTTGAAAGCCATGCTATCTATTCCAGGTAACACCAATTTAAATTGCTACATCCTTCTTCTTTATCTTTTTCAAGTACAGTACCATTTTATAAGTGAAAAAGAATGTTCTTTTTGAAGGAAAAAATTGTCACTGGCAAAGAGATTGAACTAGTATAGAAGAGGATAAAAAAAAAAAGCTGATTCTTGTAAATGTATGGTAAAAACCACTACAATATTGCAAAGTAATTAGCCTCCAACTAATAAAAATAAATGGAAAAAAATAAATAAAAGCTTTTTCCTCCAGAAAAAGAAGAGAAAGAAAAAAAAAAAGAAATAGGAAGAGACGTTATTACAAAACTGATTGTAAACCTCCAGAATAATCTGTGTTGGTAGGATACAAATATTTATAAATTAAAGGACAGCTAATGAAATACAGAGAGGTTGAAATACTTGCATTTCTCACACCCTATGATACATAGTAATTGGATGGGCAAATGTTTAAATAACTTTATTTCCTTTTCTGCCTTTTTTTTTTTTTTTTGTATAAAGGGTAAGGTGGAGCTTCTTTCTTTCCCAGGCCTTCATTGCATTTCACACTCTTCCCAATTCTCCTCATGGCTACTTGATAACAATCTTCTATCTACCTGGAATGGAGATGAAAATAAGTGAGAAGCAGTCAGGTAGTTTATAGTGTCTGAATCACTTGTTTCACTAAGAACATGTAAACTGCTGAGTATTGAATTAAGCCCCCTAGGAAGATGATTTATATAGGCCCTGGAGACTATACAGATGATGACTAGAAGTCCAGTGATTTCTATCAGTTCTTAGGGTAGATAGACCCATGAGTTACTGAATATAGTCTTGGTGTAATATCTAGTTCAGGACTGAAAAAGAGAAAATGTTCCTTCTTGTGTTCTATAGCAAACAGTAAATGTAAGCCCTACTCACATGTGTTGCAACAAGTCCTTTCATGGATCATTGTTGCTAAGATCTTGAAAATAAGCATCTATTTTCTGACTCTATAAAATCTCATTATAATATAACAACCATTTATTCAATATTGGATCTTCATGTCATATCAGTGCAAAATAGTCTGGAATCAGGAAAGAGTAAAATTTTTCATTCATGGACATTTTATTTTGAAAACATTATGACTTTGGGAATATGTTTTTTCATGCAACGAAGTTGGTGTCCAAGATGGTAAAAAAAGTAAATGCTTTAGTCAGTCAAACACCTACTCTCCTGCCCATATGTATTTAAAGAATCTAAAAATAACCATTAGAACCATATATATCCAAATATAAGAATGTTGCTATGTTTTCAGTGCTCCCTCAAGCTTTTTCAATTTATATTTATATTAACAATATATAATTTTCTTTTTTGTTAAAGTCAGCTTGTATTTATTTATTTTTTTCCATTTATTTTTATTAGCTGGAGGCTAATTACTTTACATCATTGTAGTGGTTTTTGCCATACATTGACATGAATCAGCCATGGATTTACATGTGTTCCCCATCCCGATCCCCCCTCCTGCCTCCCTCCCCATCCCATCCCTCTGGGTCTTCCCAGTGCACCAGGCCTGAGCACTTGTCTCATGCATCCAACCTGGGCTGGCGATCTCTTTCACACTTGATAATATACATGTTTGAATGTTATTCTCTCAGATCATCCCACCCTCACCTTCTCCCACAGAGTCCAAAAGTCTGTTTTATACATCTGTGTCTCTTTCTGTCCTGCATATAGGGTTATCGTTACCATCTTTTTAAATTCCATATATATGCGTTGTAATTTTAAATGTCTTTCATCTATATCAGAAAATATTTAAAATCTCTTGATAATTTTGTTCCCATGTTAGTTGCAGATACTGATTTGTAGTTAAACGTTTCATAGCTGAATGAGTAGAGGCTAGGCATAATCTAGATATATAAAATCTAGAGAAATCATGGACCATACAATGGAAAGGCTACTGGACTCCACCTAGTGGGTAAAAGTTGTTTGTTTGTTTTCCCGGCTGAGGGAGTCAGAGGCATGTGCAAATATATTATTTACACCACCTAACAATTCAGAAAACTAGGGATCAAAATGGTCAGTGACTAAAGTTACAGAGAGACACATTATAGCCAGATGTGCTAGAGGAATAAAATCCATTTCTCTAGCATTTAGTTTACTTACCTCCAGTAGTGATCTTAACTACTGGAACTTACAATTTATGAAAGGAAATGGAAATCATAAGTCATGTACACTGTCATTTTTATTTGAGACCATTGTAGAAAGTGTACTAGGAATTATGAAATTTGAAAAGGATTAATAATAAAAGTTTAAGCATTTGAGAGTGCCCATAGAATAGAAATATAATTTGAAAGCCAAACAAATACTAGAATAGTTCAAAATTCAGCAAGTACTAGTTATATGACTTCTTGCACATAATGTGACTTACCAATATCTAATTAAAAGAAGATATCTAGAAAACATCTCACAAAGGAAGACAAATCAAATATTACCATTTGACCAAGAAAAAATAAGTCAGATAATGTGTTCTAATCAGAAGTGTAAACCCTTGGGGCCAATTATATTAACTCTTATTTTACAGCCTTCAGCTGTTTGTATATCATTTGTATGGCATTACGTAGATTTCATAAATTGCTATTTTACTGTTTCTGGGTGTACCCCTCACTTTCTTTACCATCTTCATGTGTGATCATGTGTATCTCCTTACTTTAAATACTTATCATATTACCTTACCTGTCAAAATTATACCCATTCTATTAAAATCAATTTCAAATGCTATCCCTTCTCTTAGAATTCTTCTAATCCCCTGTAGCTGGTAAACATGACCACGAATATGTTGGCACTCCTCCCATTGAGAAATGTGTTCTATGGGCCCTTCTCTTAAATTTGTCTGAGCTCTGTGACTACTTTGACTAAAAATATACTATGATAGAAGTAACACTGTGTCAATTTCTACATACAAGCCTAAAGTGATCAGTCGTTTCCACCCTGAGGTTTGAATTGGTACCTTTGAGGCAAGCCTACTGCCATGTCAGCAAACGTCCATCTAGTCAAGGCTATGTTTTTTCCAGTAGTCATGTATGGATGTGAGAGTTGGACTATAAAGAAAGCTGAGCACTGAAGAATTTATGTTGTTGAACTGTGGTATTGAAGAAGACTCTGGAGAGTCTCTTGGACTGCAAGGAGATCCAATCAGTCCATCCTAAAGGAGATCAGCCCTGGGTGTTCATTGGAAGGATTGATGCTGAAGCTGAAGCTCCAATACTTTGACCACCTCATGCAAAGTGTTGACTCATTGGAAAAGACCCTGATGCTGGGAAAGATTGAGGGCAGGAGGAGAAGGGGATGACAGAGGATGAGATGGTTAGATGGCATCACCGACTCAATGGACATGAGTTTGGGTAAACTCCGCGAGTTCGTGATGGACAGGGAGGCCTGGCGTGCTGCGGTCCATGGGTCACAAAGAATCGGACATGACTGAGCGACTGAACTGAATTGAACTGAACTGCCATGAAAGATATCTAACTGTCCTAAAACTATCATGCTACAGGAAGCCAAATTAACCATGCAGGTGGGTTGAATGGCGAGGGAGAGATATTTGGCTAGTCTTTCCTATTCTAGCCATATCATTTCAAGTACCTGACATGTGAATGAAAAAGGCATATAGGGCAGCATAGTCTCAGCTGACAAGACAGAAAGAGCAGAAAAACCCAGCTAATAGCCAGAGTCAAGATCCAGACACATCTAGCCATCTGAGGAACCTCCAATTATTAAGTCACTCTAGCTGAAATATGATTAATTATGCAACACAGATAAGCCATCCCTACTCTACCCTGACTGAATACTGATTCACCAGTAATCATAAATATAATTGAATATGTATTGTTTTATGCCACTAATATTTGGGGTAGATTTTTATGCAACACTTCTTAATTGGAACATCCCATTAACAATATGTGATCTGTTTTGTATTTGAGAATTAATAGTAAGCACTACATGTTTAATTCATGGAATGTGTTATATTCTGTAGTACATATATAAATTTGTCTTAAGTTCTCTAATTTGGTTTTAAACTCTTTAATGTAAGCAGGTGTATTTGTCCAAACACCTAGTTTAATATCCCTTACACAAAGGAAATATTCAAAATATATCTATTGAGATAAATTTCCTAATTCTTAGTTCTCAATAGATTCTATAGTTTCAGCAGTTACAGAAAAATACACTATCAAGGAGCCTATAGACTTTTGGATAGCAGCCATCCTGACTGGCGTGTAATGGTACCTCATTGTGGTTTTGATTTGCATTTCTCTGATAATGAGTGATGTTGAGCATCTTTTCATGTGTTTGTTAGCCATCTGTATGTCTTCCTTGGAGAAATTTCTGTTGAGTTCTTTGGCCCATTTTTGGATTGGGTCATTTATTTTTCTGGAGTTGAGCTGGAGGAGTTGCTTGTATATTTTTGAGATTAATCCTTTGTCTGTTGCTTCATTTGCTATTATTTTCTCCCAATCTGAGGGCTGTCTTTTCACCTTGCTTATAGTTTCCTTAAATGCTGGAGAGGGTGTGGAGAAAAGGGAACCCTCTTACACTGTTGGTGGGATGCAAATTAGTACAGCCACTATGGAAAACAGTGTGGAGATTTCTTAAAAAGCTGGAAATAGAACTGCCATATGACCCAGCAATCCCACTTCTGGGCATACACACCAAGGAAACCAGATCTGAAAGAGCCACATGCACCCCAATGTTCATCGCAGCACTGTTTATATTAGCCAGGACATGGAAGCAACCCAGATGCCCATCAGCAGACGAATGGATGAGGAAGCTGTGGTACATATACACTATGGAATATTACTCAGCCATTAGAAAGAATTCATTTGAATCAGTTCTAATGAGATGGATGAAACTGGAGCCCATTATACAGAGCGAAGTAAGCCAGAAAGATAAAGACCATTACAGTATACTAACACATATATATGGACTTTAGAAAGACGGTAACGATAACCCTATATGCAAAACAGAAAAAGAGACTCAGATGTATGGAACAGACTTGTGGACTCTGGGAGAAGGAGAGGGTGGGATGTTTCAGGAGAACAGCATTGAAACATGTATATTATCTAGGGTGAAACTGATAACCAGCTCAGGTTGGGTGCATGAGACAAGTGCTCGGGCCTGGTGCACTGGGAAGACCCAGAGGGATCGGGTGGAGAGGGAGGTGGGAGGGGGGACTGGGATGGGGAATACATGTAAATCCATGGCTAATTCATATCAATGTATAACAAAAACTACTGTAATGATGTAAAGTAATTAGCCTCCAACTAATAAAAATTAAAAAAAAAAAAGGAGCCTATATTTTTCAACCAAGTAATTTGCAGTGTTAGATAAAAGCTTCAGATAAAATATAGGTTAATTATACTAACAGTCTTTATAAGCTAAATTGTAGAGAAAGGGAAAGATTTAATTCTTTGCAGAGAGATTCAACTTTAATTTGAAACATTCTTTTTAGTGAATACCACTGAATAGGCAACACTAAAATGAGAAGCTCTGACCTGAAGTACAGGCATGTGAGGAAAAAAAAATCTTAAAAGTCAAGGAGTCCAGATCTCACCCTAAGCTATCCAAAGGCTGGTTCTTCAGGTTGATATATGATGTGTTAACACACAGTGAATCAAAATGCTGAAATAACAGGGAAAATTGCTTGTTTTAGAGAACACTGATAATATTCTGTAGAAACAGATGACATTCAAAGTAGGAAATTCAAAAGAAATTTCAATATTCCTCTAGGTAATTATAAAAATACATTTTATGTTAATATAGCCTAGGCAAAAGTCCATTTGTTGGACGATCGAAACCCAAACAGCCAATTTGTCCACCCTGCAAACATAACATCATCTCAATAAAAAAAAACAACAACAAACTCTTGAATACATGAAGTAATGGCTACTAGTCTCAAAAAAGAATTTATATGTTATAAATTTATTTGTTTTGTAGCTTTTTTTTTTTTTTTTTTTTTTTTTAATTTTTATTAGTTGGAGGCTAATTACTTTACATCATTACAGTAGTTTTTGTTATACATTGATATGAATTAGCCATGGATTTACATGTATTCCCCATCCCAGTCCCCCCTCCCACCTCCCTCTCCACCCGATCCCTCTGGGTCTTCCCAGTGCACCAGGCCCGAGCACTTGTCTCATGTACCCAACCTGACCTGGTTATCCGTTTCACCCTAGATAATATACATGTTTCAATGCTGTTCTCCTGAAACATCCCACCCTCGCCTTCTCCCAGAGTCCACAAGTCTGTTCCATACATCTGAGTCTCTTTTTCTGTTTTGCATATAGGGTTATCATTACCATCTTTCTAAAGTCCATATATATGTGTTAGTATACTGTAATGGTCTTTATCTTTCTGGCTTACTTCGCTCTGTATAATGGGCTCCAGTTTCATCCATCTCATTAGAAGTGATTCAAATGAATTCTTTTTAATGGCTGAGTAATATTCCATGGTGTATATGTACCACAGCTTCCTCATCCATTCGTCTGCTGATGGGCATCTGGGTTGCTTCCATGTCCTGGCTATTATAAACAGTGCTGCGATGAACATTGGGGTGCATGTGGCTCTTTCAGATCTGGTTTCCTTGGTGTGGATGCCCAGAAGTGGGATTGCTGGGTCATATGGCAGTTCTATTTCCAGCTTTTTAAGGAATCTCCACACTGTTTTCCATAGTGGCTGTACTAATTTGCATTCCCACCAACAGTGTAAGAGGGTTCCCTTTTCTCCACACCCTCTCCAGCATTTATTGCTTGTAGACTTTTGGATAGCAGCCATCCTGACTGGCGTATAATGGTACCTCATTGTGGTTTTGATTTGCATTTCTCTGATAATGAGTGATGTTGAGCATCTTTTCATGTGTTTGTTAGCCATCTGTATGTCTTCCTTGGAGAAATGTCTGTTGAGTTCTTTGGCCCATTTTTTGATTGGGTCATTTATTTTTCTGGAGTTGAGCTGGAGGAGTTGCTTGTATATTTTTGAGATTAATCCTTTGTCTGTTGCTTCATTTGCTATTATTTTCTCCCAATCTGAGGGCTGTCTTTTCACCTTGCTTATAGTTTCCTTTGTTGTGCAAAAGCTTTTAAGTTTCATTAGGTCCCATTTGTTTATTTTTGCTTTTATTTCTGAAATTCTGGGATGTGGGTCATAGAGGATCCTGCTGTGATTTATGTCGGAGAGAGTGTGTATTCAAGTACCATAAGACAGTTCCAAAACATGTCTTTCTTCCTTGTCAAAGCAAGGTATGTCTGTTTCTAACCTTTCTTTTTCCCTTATAAGATGTTGTAGGAAAATAGCAATTTATCACAAAATATGCCAAGTATTAACCTAAGTTAAAATGTACATTAAAAACATGCTCTAAGTCTCTCCTTGGTTACAGTTCTAAATTTTATTGCCTATAACATAATTACTTATATTTTCATGACTCCTCTAGTAAGGTTTTACATTTAACATTCATTCTTTCAAAAATCATTGAGTCCTATGTGTCAGGCCCATAAACTAGAATCTGGGGACAGAAAGATTAATAGTACTATTGGAGAAATATATACCTCCACCCTGACGTTTCCATAAGAAGGAATTTTAAGCATATTTTGGGCCTCTTTCCTCACCCTTCATCACTGTAGCTGGGAAGAAGGGATGACTTGTTTGACATCTAAATTTGGAAATAATAACTAGGAATGCATAAACTGTACCCTTCTTTTCCTGTGTACAGTTTAGTTGCTCTCCAGAGCCAATTCTTCTCAGTTCTGCTTTAATTCTTACCTGACTAATGCTGTCATGAATTGTAGGCATGCCTGGCCCTGGAGTGACTATGACAGGATGAGTGAATCTGCCTAATTTTAGGGTCCATATAGCATGTTTGTTTGTCTCTTTCAGTAGGTGACATCTTCCAATTTAGCCACTCTCAGTAATAAAAGAAATAGTTTGGCCATAAGTTTTATGATTTGTTTGATCTTCAATGTTTTCAGAGCCTGAGTGGATAATATGAATGCTCTTTATGAGAAACTCTCTCCAGTATCCCACCAAATAAGAAATGGTTCTTACCTTTATAATCGAATTGGGTAAATATAAACAAAAAATAATAAAACAGATAAGTTCACAGTGTACTTATTATCCATTTTATTATTTTTATAAATATAAAAATTATAATTATGTAATGTTAAACATATAATTATATATCATATGATATATGTTTTATTGTTTATATATGTCCATAAAATTGGGCTTCCCTGGTGGCTCAAATGCTAAAGAACCTACTTGCAATGCAGGAGACCTGGGTTGGATCCCTGGGTCATGGAGATCCCCTGGAGAATGAAATGCCAACCCATTCCAGTATTCTTACCTGGAGAATTCCATGGACAGAGGAGCCTTATGGGCTACATGATTATAGTGTGTTTACATTACACACACACACACCCACACACACACACACACACACACACACACATATATATAATTAAAGTGTGTTATGTGTGTGGAGTCCTGGGTTTATGTGGGGACTATAATTACAAGTTTGCTACTGCTGGAAATTAACAATGTGAGGTAGGAAATGGTGTAACAAGATAAGACTGGAGTTCTAGGCAGGGTCTTGTATGCTATGTCAAGAAGCTTGTACACTATTTTGACAGGGTTGATAAAATACTGAATGGTTTAAGCATGGAAGTGACCTGATAAGATTTGTTCATGGCACCTGGAATTATATATTAATATAATGGATTAGATATGGAGAAGACTACAGATAGGGAGACCATTTAGGAAACTGTTGGCAGTAGTATAGGCAAAAACTAAAAATAATTCAGATTAAGAAATATTAGAATTAAAAAGACAAAAAGGAAGTGATTTAGAAAATGTTTATGAAATAAAATCAACAGGATTTTATCATTGAACAACTGTGTTGATGGGCAATGGGAAATCCAGGGTGATACTCTGTTCTTTAAGTTTTGTAAATGCATTTATTATAGTGTCATCAACTAAGCAAAATTAAAAAGGAGGAAATACCTGGGGACATGATAATGATATTAATTTGCAAAATGTGAGGATGTTATATGTCTATGGGAAATCTAGGCTTGAAATATCTCCAAATTCCAGATAAATGATTCCAAAAGTTTGAGAGGAAGTTATAGTTAGAAACTTATTTATGGGAGTTATCAACTGAAAGATAAGGACTAGATAAAATCAAATGTTAAGTGTTTAGTGTAAGAATTAGATCAAGGGTGAGACTCTCATTGATACCATAATTTAACAGTACATGTTTTAAGATAAGCCCATTAGGGAGACAGACAAAAAGTAATCAAGAAAACACAGTGCCATGGAAGCCAGGGGAGCAGAGAGATTAAATATATATATATATATATATATATATATAAGCAATAAACGGTGATGAATATAGTAGAGAAATCTAATAAGGTAAAGACTGAAAAGATATCTCTTGGGTTTTCTAATTTAGAGGTTATTGAAAACCTTAATGAGAGTAGTTTTGACTGGAATGTTTTGGACAAAAGCAAGATTAAAGAAAAATGAGATAATGGGAAGTGAAGAAGTAAAGAACAGTGACTGTAAATAACAATTTTGGGAAGTTTTCAGGAGAATTTAAGAGTGATTGGAAGGTAGCTAGAGGGAAAATGTATTAAAAGTATTTTTTTTTTCTTAAACAGAGAAACCAGAGTTAATAATGATACAGTGAAGAGAGAGTGATTGACTGCATGGATAACAGTCCTAGAGGAGATGAGTTAGCAGATAGGATCAAAAGCACACAACAGAGTGAACCTGAACAGAATAAAGGATATCTTTGAGACTGTAGGGGGATGTTAAAATGGATCATGTCAGATGGTTGAAAATTTTTCCATACTCTTGAAAGCTAGGTCATCTGATGTAACAGAAGGTTGAGGATACATCTGAGGGTTTCAGAAAAGAGTTGAAATTTTGCAAAAGTATTTACAAGAAATAAGTAATTTGCTAACTGAGCATATGTATGTCTACTGTGTTTGCTTCCCATAATTTCCCTCTGGTTATCAATCTCTCCCCCACCTCAATTCCAACTTTGCACTTTGGCCAAATTTGTAATGTGTGTCTAATCCAGTAACCTCATTGATCACTTTAGAAATTGCCATAGATCCCAGTGTAAATCAATCAGAACAGAACTTCAGACTTTGTGGTTTCCAGAGAGGTGTGTTTGTCCTCAGGGACACATCAAATAGTTGCATAGTCTGTGCATTGCCCATTTTCAGGGGCTCTGTTTATATTGACTAGAAGATGAATGGTGCCACCTGGAGTTTTGCAGAATGGCCCACCCATTTTTGGATTCAGTTTTGTAAGTCTGTATCTTACCAGCAGCCATTGTGTTGTCACCAGGAAAGAACTTGTTTGAGAATGAAGCAACATAGAGAATGTGCAGTTCAGAGAATGATCTGAACTGGGCTTTTACTCTGAGGCTCCAGTCAAGCTATCCCATAATTTTCATCCATTGAACATTAACATTTATTTTTATACACCACTGGGATTCAAGTTTCTGGCACTTGCACAAACACACATTTTATTTAAAAAACACTGTTGTCTGTTGTCAGTTGTCTGTGAATTAAAAAGAAAATACTCATTTGTTAATTTGCTTCAAATGCCCCTAGTAGAGTTTAATTGTTACAGAGATGGGGTAATAAATGCCTTGCAATATGAATATTACTCCTCTATATCTATTTTCATTCACAGAGACAGAAGAAATAGTATATATAATATTAGGCAATGATAACAATTTGTGTGATTTCCTTCTGTTTGAATTTTCTTTCCTTCTTTTCTTGACACCTAAAGTCAATTAAATGAGAAAACTAATATGCTATTCCTTCTGTGCAAAGATGATCATATCAATTCACTGACAGGGTAAGTTCTTTATCTGTTTACATCCTTATTCTCTCGGGGATAACAGTGTTAGGAGGCAGTTATGAAACAGTTTTGCCTTACTTATGTCCCTCAAACATGCCACTTATTCTTGCATTGGAACCATGGCACTTCTTATTTCCTATGTTTATTTTTGTGCTGAGCTCCCAGATTTTCAAATGGAGGTCTCTTTTTCCTAGTTTAGATCACAGCCCAAATGCTGCCTCTTCAGAGAGCTTTCCGAGACCATTCTAGCCAAAGTAGTATCTTTATTTCCAGCAGCAATCTGTCGTCTTATAGTCTTTATTTTCTCTAATAGCTTCTAACATATAGGTTCTAATATAATATTCATGTATTATATATATATAATATTAATATTTATATATGTTGTGTGTTTAGTCACTCAATCATGTCTGGGTCTTTGTGATCCTTTGGACTGTAGTCTGCCAGGCTCCTCTGTCCATGGAATTTTTCATGCAAGAATACTGCACTGGGTTGCCATTTCCTCCTCCAGGGAATCTTCCTGACCCAGGGATTGAACTTGCATCTCCCATATTGCTTGCATTGAAAGCAGTTTCTTTACCTGTTGAGCCATCTGAGAAGCCTATATATATTTATGGACTTACCTGGAGACTCAGACTGTAAAGACTCTACTTGCAATGCAAGAGACCTGGGTACAATCCCTGGGTTGGGAAGATTCCCTGGAGAAGGGAATGGCTACCCACTCCAGTCATTTTGCCCAGAGAGTTCCATAGGCAGAGAAGTCTGACAGGCTCCAGACCACAAGGTTGCAAAGATTCAGACATGATTGAGTGACTAACACTATATATTTATATGTGTATATAAACATGTATGTGTGTGTATATATATATATATATATATATATATATATATATATACATATGTGATGTGTGTGTGTGTATAAACTAGGTATATATCTATACTTTTTTCCCTACTAGAAGATAAGGCCCAATGAGGAGAAGGACTATGTTTTGATTTCTGCTGGGCTTACCAGGATCTCTAAAAGTGTGTTGACACATATAAATCAATAAATATTGGTTAAATGTGTAACTTAACAATATACATGCCAAGATGAAACATAGGAAAAATCACAGCACCAAAAATAAAAACCATAATTTTTCAAACATTATATGGTTGCAATATCCCTGTCTATCTTAACTACCATTCCATAAATGCTACAACATCCTGAGGAGGTAGAAGAAAGATCTTGCTTTTTTATTTATTAAAATTATTGTCTCCTCTGGGAAAAAAAGTTCCAAAAATGCACACTAATATTTAAAAGAAGATATATGTTTTAAAGAATTTTGGAAATTAAATCCTTCAAATTTTGGTCATTACTTTTATGTTAGATTAGTAGTACAATACTTGTCACAATGTATACATAGTAAAAATAAATGTTAGCTATTTTATCTCTTGGATGTTTCTTATTTTGCATGCCTTTATTATAGTACTTTTCACCTAATATTATAAATATTAATTGGACAGCATTTACAAATACAGATATAATCTTTAATATTCATGACTATTCAGTTCAGTTCAGCCACTCAGTCATGTCCAGTTCTTTGCGACCCCATGAACAGCAGCATGCCAGGCTTCCCTGCCCATGACCAACTCCTGGAGCTTGCTTAACCTCATGTCCACTAAGTTGGCAGTGCCATCCAACCATCTCTTCCTCTGTCATCCCCTTCTCCTCCAGTCTTCAGTCTTTCCCAGCTCTAAGGTCTTTTCCAATGAGTCAGTTCTTTACATCAGGTGGCCAAAGTATTGGAACATCAGCTTCAGCATCAGTCTTTCCAATGAATATCCAGGACTGATTTCCTTTAGGATTGACTAGTTTGATCTCCTTGCAGTTCACGGGACTCTCAAGAGTTTTGTCCAATACCATAATTCAAAAGCATCAATTCTTTGGTGCTCAGCTTTCTTTATAGTCCAACTCTCACATCCATACATGATTACTGGAAAAACCATAGCTTTGACTAGACGGACTTTTGTTGGCAAAGTAATGTCTCTGCTTTTTAATATGCTGTCTATGTTGGTCATAGCTTTTGTTTCAAGGAGCAAGTGTCTTTTAATTTCATGGTTGTAATCATCATCTGCAGTGACTTTGGAGCCCAAGAAAATAAAGTCTCTCACTGTGTTTCCCCATCTCTTTGCCATGAAGAGATGGGACCAGATGCCATGATCTTAGTTTTCTGAATGTTGAGCTTTAAGCCAACTTTTTCACTCTCCTCTTTCACTTTCATTAAGAGGCTCTTTAGTTCTTCTTTGCTTTCTGCCATATCAGTCGTGTCATCTGCATTTCTGTGGTTATTCCCAGGAATCTTGATTCTAGTTTATACTTCATCCAGCCTGGCATTTCACATGATGTACTCTGCATATAAGTTAAATAAGCAGGGTGACAATATACAGTCTTGACATACTCCTTTCATCATTTGGAATCAGTCTCTTGTTCCATGTCCAGTTCTAACTGTTGCTTCTTGACCTGTATACAAATTTCTCAGAAGGCTGCTCAGGTGGTCTCATATTCCCAACTCTTGAAGAATTTTCCAGTATGTTGTGATCCAGCACACGACTATTGGATTTAACAGTTTTGCATTATTTTATGTAAGTACTTCTTTGGGGCTTCAGAGATCTAATAATCCTGAAAGAGTCATTTAAAAAAAAATTGCCCAACTTCCCCCATCACTCTCAATATACATTGAGACCAACTTAGAGTTGTGACATTTGCCTAAGGGAAGAAAGCTGCTGAACTGCCCAGACAAACTACTGTTGACTTAATAAGAAGCTGTACATTTATGAGAGTCATTTTTTTTTAAATGAACAGACTCTTGTGTATCTTCCACTCTTCATAAACTGGAGCAAGAGTACAGGAACCAACATGTTCAAGCTCAAAAGCTCTTCTAGTTTGAATTTTGGATTATTGTGTATTTCCTAGCTTAACCTTTGATGATAATACTAATATTTCCAGAGCCTATAAAAATTAATATGCATTCATATCACTAAGATTTCTCCATTTTTTTGTTGTTTTCAAATGGAATCTGATTAGTAAGTCTCAATATTGCCTCTCCAAAACTGTTAATTGAATATATACAGACTCAGATAAATGTGAAAAGTCAACGACACCCAGAGCTAATACTGAAAGTCATCATAATGTCTTATTTGGGGAAGATTTTCTAGTACTATCTTTTTATTTAACTCCCTTGTAGCTCAGACTATAAAGCATCTACCTACAATGTGGGAGACTGGGTTCAATACCTGGGTTGGTAAGATCCTCTGGAGAAGGAAATGGCAACCCACTCCAGTATTGTTGCCTAGAAAATCCCATAGATGGAGGAGCCTGGTAGGCTGCAGTCCATGGGGTTGCACAGAGTCAGAAACGACTGAATCGATTTAGCTGCAGGAGCAGAAATTGTGTAGAGCTTGAAAAACATAACAGAAATAACTTTTCATTCTTTGTAACTTTAACCTTCTGTCAAAAATGTAGAAGTTGTTCCATGTAGAAAATCTTATTATCCATTCTTTAAGTAAAAATCAGCAGTTTTTGAGTTGGCCATAAAATGGTCCTTTCTCCTTCCCACCCCAGGACAAAAAAAAAAAAAAAAAAAACAGAAAGAAAAGTTCCCTATACGGTAAAAAGTGGGAGGAACTGAGTTAACACATTGTTTTCTGAGTGGTTTATAACCAACAAGTTAAGTACCAAAACTAAATTAAAAACTGATAAAGTCTGGTGGTAGTGCATTTTTGAGATGAATGCTTTTCATACATTATGTTGTGTCAAAATTGGCTTCAAAGTTGGGAAAGTCGCCTGATGCGAAGAGCTGACCCATTGGAAAAGACCCTGATGCTGGCAAAGATTGAAGGCAAGAGAATAAGTGATGACAGAGGATGAGATGGTTGGATGGCATCACTGACTGAATGGACATGAGTTTGAGCAAGCTCCAGGAGATGGTGAAGTACAGGGAAGCCTGGCATGCTGCAGTCCATAGGGTTGCAGAGAGTCGAACACAACCGAGTGATGGAACAACAATGTTGAGTCAGTGTCACTGAAATAGAAAGTAGATGGAGAGGTGTGTTAAGGTTTAATTCAGCAAAAATGTACTAGAATGCTGGGAAACACCAGGAAGTGACTTAGGACATTGTAGATCACCCGATAGAATATATTTACAACGTGGAAATGCAATAAAATGATTAAATAGAAAATAAATGTATACATAATATTTTGCTATATGTCATCACTCACCATTTAGAAAAGCATAATTTACTCATTCAATGTTTATTGGAGGTTATCTATAGGGCACCATAAAATTTTAAAGAAAAATATTCTGTGCAAAACAGAAAATATATAAGCAGCCTAAATGATGTGAATAAGGAGTGTAAAGACCTGTAAAAAGAAAACAGAAAAACAAATTAAAAAAAAAAAAAACCTGTCAAATGAAAAATATAAACTTAAGCATAGGGCAAGGCATTTTGTTTCCTTTTATAGGAAGAATAATTTTGTAGAGGTGTGGTAGTAAAATATACCTCCTGCATCCCCAGTTATGTCCATATCCTATTTCCTAGAACCTATGAATATATTACTTTACATAGTAAAGGAGAATACAGGTTGTGGATGGAATTAGGACCATTAATCATCAGATTTTTTAAAATGGAGATTATCCAGTACTGTTTGAGTAGCCTTAATGTAACCACATGAGCTGGGAAAATTGAGAGAAAATCTGAAATGTGTATAAAATAGATGTTACCCAAGGAAGACAGCTGTTAAATCTTTGAAGGTGGAAGTAGGGGACCATAAGTCAAATAATATAACAGCCTCTAGAAGCTGGAAATGTCCCTCAACATGAAGCCAGCAAGAAAATGGGGGCCTTAGTCCAAAAATCACAGGGAACTTCATTCTGCTATCAGCTCAAATGAACAAGGAAATTAATCCTCCCAAACAGTAAAGAAAGGAATAAAACCCTGACAAAACCTTGATTTTAGCCCAGTAAGATACACTTAAGATTTCTGACCTATGGAACTGTAAGATAATAAATTTTTGTCATTTTATGATGTAAAATTTGTGATAATTAGCAGAAACCATAGAGAACTGGTACAAAAGATAAAAATTCTTTCCAAATTAATATATAGCATTTAAGCTACTATTCTAACTAAAATCCCAAAGGGACATTGTTTCAATTTTTAATCTAAATAGTCTAAAAGGATATATTAGAGCAAGTATAGTAAATAAAATAAAATAAATAAAAGTAATAAAGATAGTGTGTATTGAAACCTCTTAAAATATATCAAAATTCTATAGTAATTAAGATATTTTGGAAGTAGTACTGGGACTAAGTAGGTTAACACAAAATAATTGAGTGTGCATGATTTTGTCTTTATATACTAAAATCATGATATATGAAATCTCTACAAATCAAAAAATGAAAGATGAGTGTATAATAGAATATTGATAATTGACACAAAAATTGCAAGGAGAGATAAGAAAGCCTTCCTCAGTGATCGATGCAAAGAGATACAGGAAAATAATAGACTGGGGAAGACTAGAGATCTCTTCAACAAAATTAGAGATACCAAGGGAATATTTCATGCGAAGATGGTCACAATAAAGGAATGAAATGGTATGAACCTAACAGAAGCCAAAGATATTAAGAAAAAGTTACAAGAAGACACAGAACTGTACAAAAAAAAGATCTTCAAGACCAAGAAAACCATGATGGTGTGACAACCAACCTAGAACCAGATATCCTGGAATGAGAAGTCAAGTGGGCCTTAGGAAGCATCACAATGAACAAAGCTAGAGGAGTTTATGGAATTCCAGTTGAGCTATTTCAAATCATAAAAGATGATACTGTTAAAGTGCTGCATTCAATATTCCAGCAAATTTGGAAAAGTCAGCCGTGGCCACAGGACTGGAAAAGGTCAGTTTTCATTCTAATCCCTAAGAAGGACAATGCCAAAGAATAATCAAACTACTGAACAATTGCACTCATCTCACATGCTAAGAAAGTAATTCTCAAAATTTTCCAAGCCAGGCTTCAACAGTATGTGAATCTGAACTTCCAGATGTTCAAGCTGGATTTAGAAATGGCAGAAGAACCAGAGATTGAATTGCCAACATCCATTGAATCATATAAAAAGCAAGAGAATTCCAGAAAAACATTTGACTTCTGCTTCATTGACTATGCCAAAGCCTTTGACTGTGTGGATCACAAGAAACTGGAAAATTCTTCAAGAGATGGGAATAACAGACCAACTTACGTGCCTTGTGAGAAATCTGTATTCAGGTCAGGAAGCAACAGTTAGAACCAGACATTAAGCAAGAGACTGGTTCCAAATTGGTAAAGGAGTATGTCAAGGCTGTATATTGTCACCCTGCTTATTTAACTTATATGCAGAGTACATCATGAGAAATGCTGGACTGGATGTAGCACAAGCTGGAATCAAGATTTCTGGGAGAAATATCAGTAACCTCAGATAGCCAGATGATACCACCCATATGGCAGAAAGCGAAGAGCTAAAGAGCCTTTTGATGAAAGTGAAAGAAGAGAATGAAAAAGGTGACTTAAAGCTCAACATTCGGAAAACTAAGATCATGGCATCCAGTTCCATCACTTCATGGCAAATAGATAGGGAAACAATGGAAACAGTGACTTTATATTCTTGGGCTCCAAAGTCACTGCAGATGGTGACTGCAGCCATGAAATGAAAAGACACTTAATCCTTGGAACAAAAGCTTTGACCAACTTAGCGTATTTAGAAGAAGAGATATTACTTTGCTGACAAAGGTCCGTCTAGTCAAAGCTATGGCTTTTCCAGTAGTCATTTATCGATGTGAGAGTTGGATCGTAAAAAAAGTTGAGGGCCGAACAATTAATGCTTTTGAACTGTGGTGCTGGAGAATATTCTTGATAGTCCCTTGGACTGCAATGAGGTCAAACCAGTCAATCCTAAAGGAAATCAGTCCTGAATATTCATTGGAAGGACTGATGCTGAAGCTGAAACTCCAATACTTTGGCCACCTGATGTGAAGAACTGACTCATTGGAAAAAAACGGTGATGTTGGGAAAGATTGAAGCCAGGACGAGAAGGGGACGACAGAGGATGTGATGGTTGGATGACATGACCAACTCGATGGACATGAGTTTGATCAAGCTCCAGGAGTTGACGATGGACAGGGAAGCCTGGAGCACTGCAGTCCATCAGGTCGCAAACAGTCAGACACGACTGAGTGATTGAACTGCACTGAATTGATACAAACATGAACATACAAAAATCTTATTTTTAACTAGAATGATAATTTAAATTATACATCTTAATCATCAAAGTTTAAAGATTTTAAGTGTGTATATATATATATATATATATATATATAATTTTGGTAAAGATACATATCATAAAGTTACCATTTTAAGCTTTTTGGGGATTATAATTCAGTGGCCTTAGTATATTCCCAATATCGTGCAATCATTACCACTATCCATTTTTCAGAATACCTTTATCATCCCAAACTAAATATCTGTACCCCTTAAACAATACCCATTCCCCCATCTTCACAGCTCCTGATCACCTGTATTCTACTCTCTGTCTCTTTGAATTTGTCTAGTCTAAGCACGTCAAGAAATGTGGCTCATTCTAGGCACCTTATTTAACTTATGTGCAGAGTACATCCTTTGAAATTCTGGGCTGGATAAAGCACAAGCTGTAATCAAGATTCCTGGGAGAAATATCAATAACCTCAGATATGCAGATGACAAAACCCTTATGGCAGAAAGTGAAAAGGGACTAAAGAGCCTCTTGATGAAAGTGAAGGAGGCTAAAACTCAACATTGAAAAAATGAAGATCATGGTATCTGGTCCCATCACTTCATGGAAAATAGATGGGAGAAACAATGGAAACAGTGAGAGACTATTTTCTCAGGCTCCAAAATCACGGCAGATGGTGACGGCAGCCATGAAATTAAAGATGCTTTCTCCTTGGAAGAAAAGCTATGACAAACCTAGACAGCATATTAAAAAGCAGAGACATTACTTTCCTGACAAAGGTCTGTCTAGTCAAAGCTATGGTTTTACCAGTAGTCATGTATGGATGTGAGATTTGGACCATAAAGAAAGCTGAATGCCAAAGAATTGATGCTTTTGAACTGTGGTGCTAGAGAACACTCTTGAGAGTCCCTCGGACTGTGAAGAGACAAACCAGTAAATCCTAAAGGAAATCAGTCCTGAATATTCATTGGAAGGACTGATGCTGAAGCTGAAACTCCAATAATTTGGTCACCTGATAGGAAGCACTGACTCATTGGAAAAGACCATGATGCTGGGAAAGATTGAAGGCGGGAGGAGAAGCAGATGACAGAAGATGAGATGGTTGAATGGCATCACACTTGATGAACATAAGTTTGAGCTGGCTTTGGGTGCTGGTGATGGACTGGGAAGTCTAGCTGCAGTCTATGATATTGCAAAGAGTTGGACATGACTGAGCCACTGAAGTGAACTGAACTGTTGCACCTCATATATCTAGAGTCATATAATATTTGTCCTTTTATGCCTGTCTTATTTTACTTAGCATACTGTCTTTAATCTATCAGAATTTTATTCCTTTTCAAAGCTGAATAATGAAGTGATGCTTTGTCTGTTTTCTAAACTTTATTATTTCCATCCATCTACTAGGTTTTGATTTAGTTTGCTCTTTTTACTATAGTTCCTTAATATTTAAAGGACTGATGCTGAAGCTGAAACTCCAATACTTTGCCACCTGATGTGAAGAACTGACTCATTTGAAAAGACCCTGATGCTGGGAAAGATTGAAGGCAGGAGGAGAAGGGGACGACAGAGGATGAGATTGTTGGATGGCATCACTGACTCAATGGACATGAGTTTGAGTAAACTCCTGGAGTTGGAGATGGACAGGGAGGCCTAGTATGCTGCAGTCCATGGGGACGCAAAGAGTCAGACATGACTGAGCAACTGAACTGAACTGAACTTTTACTTAAGTTCCTTAAGATGTAAAATTAGGTTATTGACTGATAACTTCCTTCTTTTAATGTCTGCATTTACAGGTATAAATTTTCCTCTTAGCACTGCTTTTGCAGCATCTTGTAAGTTTGATATGTTGTATTTTCATTTATCTTAGGTTATTTTATAATTCCCTTTGTGATGTCCCCTCTGACCCATTGATTGTTTGCAAGTGTTTAATTTCTACATAGTTTAAAATTTCCCCATTTTCCTTATGTTATTCCTTTCTAGTTTCATTATATTATGTTCAGAAAAACATACTGTGCACTTTAAATTATTTTTTTTAATTTATTAAGACCAGTTTCTTGGTTTTTTAATTTATTAAGACCAGTTTCATGGTTTTCTGGAGAATGTTCCAATTGTACTTGAGAAAAATGTATATTTTGTAGTTGTTGTTTATTAAAGTATTTTGTATTTGTCTATTAGATTAATTTGATCTGTACTGTTGTTCAAGTCCTCTATATCCTTACTGATCTTCTGTATGGTTTTTCTGTCCATAATTGAAAGTGGAGTATTACAGTGTCCAATTATTTGTATGTTGCTATCTGTTTCTCCTCTCAGTTCTCTCAGTTTGTTTCATGCTTTAGTGCTCTGGTGTTTGGTGCCTATACTTATAATTGTTACATCATGTTGCTGAATTAAATCTCTATCAATATATGAAGTCCTTCTTTGTACCATGAGAGTTTTTGACTTAAACTCTATTTTTCATGTTATAAATATAGTGAACAACCCCTGTTCTCCTTTGATTATTATTCACATGAAATATCTTTTTCTCTTCCAACATACTTACATCTTTAGATCTACAGTGAGTTTCTTTTAGATAGTATATAATTGTATCATTTTTTTTTATCCAATCTGTCAACTTACCCTTTATATTATACCCATTTTTTTCTATTTTTTCTTTATGTCTTATAGCTTTTTGGTCTCAAATTATGTCAATTATACCTTTTAATAAATGAGTTAATTCTTTATATTGAATATTCTAATTATCTGCTCATTTCCTTTGTATATTTTATAATTATTTTTTTGTTCTTACAATGAGAACTATCTGTAACATGCGAACGTTATACTCTCCAGTTTGATTTCATAGCAATTTAACTCAAATAGCAAGAAACAACTCTACTTCTATAAAGCCCCACACCCTTTATAAAACTGATACCATGAATTTCAACTTCATCACATTGTGTGACCAATAACATAGATTTATAATTATTTATTATGTATTTTATGTCTAATCTGTAGAAAATTAAAAGTGATATAAACCAAGATTACAATATTAGATTTTATATTTGTCTGTATATTTACTGGCTATCTTTATATCTTCACATGGCTTCAGATTTCTATTGGTTGTAACTTTATTGCAACATAAAGGGCTCCCTAATTTAACACTACTTGTAGGGAAGATCTAGTGACAGTGAACACTCTCAGCTTTCATTTTCCTGGAAATTTATTTCTCATATTTGAAGAACAGTTTTCCTGTTGTAGTATTCTAATTTAATAGTTTTTTAGCATTTAAATATATCATCCTACTGCTTTCTGTACTACAAGCTTTCTTCTGAGAAATCCACTGATAATTGTATTGAGGATTTGTATTATGTAATGAGTTGTTTCTCTTGCTGCTTTCAAGATTCTCTATTTTGTCTTTTGTAAGGTTGATTATAATGTGTCTTTCTATAGATATCTGATTTTATCTAATTTAGAGTTCTTCAAAATTTTTGGATTTTGCAATTCAATTCTTTCCTCAAATTTAGGAAGCTTTCTACCATCAATTATTCAAATAATCTTTTCTTCCCATTTCTTATACTCGTCTCTCTCTGGAGATTTCATACTGCTGTTGCTGCTTGATGATATCCCATAGTCTCACAAGTCCTTTAGGCTTTCTTCAATTTTTTTTTTTTTTTTTTTTTGCTGCTAAGACTTGATGATTTCAATTAGCCTGTCATTAAGTTCGATGATGTATCTTTTTTTTTAATTTATTTTAATTGGAGGCTAATTGCTTTACAATATTGTGGTGGTTTTTGCCATACATTCACAGGAATCAGTCATAGGTGTATATGTGTTCCCCATCCTTACCATCCCTACCACCTCCCTTCCCATCGTATCCCTCAGGGTCATCCCAGTGCACCAGCCCTGAGCACCCTGTATCATGCATCAAACCTGACTGACAATCTATTTCACATATGATAATAAACACGTTTCAATGCTAGTCCCCTAAATCATCCCACCCTCTACTTCTCCAACAGAGTCCAAAAGTCTGTCCTTTACATCTGTGTCTCTTTTGCTGTCTTACATATAGGGTCATCATTACTATCTTTCTAAATTAATATATGTGCATTAATATACTGTATTGGTGTTTTCTTTCTGACTCACTTCACTCTGTATGATAGGCTCCAGTTTCATCCACCTCACTAGAACTGATTCAAATGCATTCTTTCTAATAGCTGAGTAATATTCCATTGTGGCTATGTACCACAGCTTTCTTATCCATTTGTCTGCTGATGGACATCTAGGTTGCTTCCATGTCCTGGTTATTGTAAACAGTGCTGTGATGAACATTGGGGTATACGTGTCTCTTTCAATTCTGTTTCCTCGGTGTGTATGCCCAGCAGTGGGATTGCTGGGTCATATGGCAGTTCTATTTCCAGTTTTTTTTTTTTTTTAAGGAATCTCCACACTGTTCTCCATAGTGGCTGTACTAGTTTGCATTCCCACCAACAGTGTAAGAGGGTTCCCTTTTCTCCACACCCTCTCCAGCATCTATTGTTTTTAGACTTTTTGATAACAGCCATTCTGACCGATGTGACATGGTACCCTCATTGTGGTTTCGACTTGCATTTCTCTATTAATGAGTGATGTTGAGAATCTTTTCATGTGTTTGTTAGCCATCTGTATGCCTTTCTTGGAGAAATGTTTGTTTAGTTCTTTGGCCCATTTTTTTTTTTTTTTATTGGGTCCCTTAATTTTTTGGAATTGAGCTGCAGGAATTGCTTGTATATTTTTGAGATTAATTCTCTGTCAGTTGCTTCATTTGCTATTATTTTCTCCCATTCTGAAAGTTGTCTTTTCACCTTGGTTATAGATTCCTTCGTTGTGCAAAAGCTTTTAAGTTTAATTAGGTCCCATTTGTTTATTTTTGCTTTTATTTCCATTATTCTGGGGGGTGGGTCATAGAGGATCCTGCTATGATTTATGTCAGAGAGTGTTTTGCCTATGTTTTCCTATAAGAGTTTTATAGTTTCTGGTCTTAAATTTAGATCTATAATACATTTTGAGTTTAGTTTTTTGTATGGTGTTAGAAAGTGTTCTAGTTTCATTTCTTTTACAAGTGGTTGACCAGTTTTCCCAGCACCACTTGTTAAAGAGGTTGTCTTTTCTCCATTGTATATTTTGCCTCCTTTGTTAAAGATGAGGTGTTCATAGGAGTGTGGGTTTATCTCTGGGATTTCTATTTTGTTCCATTGATCTACGTTTCTGTCTTTGTGCCAGTACCATACTGTCTTTATGACTGTTTCTTTGTTATAGCCTGAAGTCAGGCAGGTTGATTCTTCCAGTTCTATTCTTTTCTCTCAAGATTGCTTTGGCTATTCGAGGTTTTTTGTATTTCCATACAAATTGTGAAATTATTTGTTCTAGTTCTGTGAAAAAATACTGTTGGCTACTTGATAGGGACTGCATTGAATCTATAGATTGCTTTGAGTAGTATGCTCCTTTTCACTATATTGATTCTTCTGATCCATGAACATGGTATATTCTCCATCTATTTGTGTCATCTTAGATTTCTTTCATCAGTGTTTTATAGTTTTCTATATACAGGTCTTTTGTTTCTTTAGGTAGATTTATTCCTAAGTACTTTATTCTTTTTGTGGCAATAGTGAATGGAATTGCTTCCTTAATTTCTCTTTCTCTTTCCTCATTGTTATTGTACAGGAATGCAAGGGATTTCTGTGTGTCACTTTTATATTTTGCAACTTTACTATATTCACTGATTAGCTCTAGTAACTTTCTGGTGGAGTCTTTAGGGTTTTCTATGTAGAGGATCATGCCATATTCAAACAGTGCAAGTTTTACTTCTTCTTTTCCAATCTGGATTCTTTTTATTTTTTTTTTTCTGCTCTGATTTCTGTGGCCCAAACTGCCAAAACTATGTTGAATAGTAGTGGTGAGAGTGGGCACCCTTGTCTTATTCCTGACTTTAGGGGAAATGCTTTCAATTTTTTTTTTACCACTGAGGATAATGTTTGCTGTAGGTTTATCATATATGGCTTTTATTATGTTATGTTCCTTCTATGCCAACTTTCTAGAGGATTTTTATCATAAATGGATGTTTAATTTTGTCAAAGGATTTCTCTGCATTTATTGAGATAATCATACGGTTTTTAACTTTCAATTTGCTAATGTGGTGTGTCACATTGATTGATTTGCAAGTATTGAAGAATCCTTGCTTCCCTAGGATAAAGCCCACTTCGTCACGATGTATGATCCTTTCTAATATGTTGTTGGATTCTGTTTGCTAGAATTTTGTTGAGGAGTTTTGCATCTATGTTCATCAGTGATATTGGCCTGTAGTCTTCTTTTTATGTTGTTTTTTTTCTTGTTTTGGCATTAGGAGGATGGTGGCCTCATCGAATGAGTTTGGAAGTTTACCTTCCTGTGCAATTTCCTGGAAGAGTATGAGTAGGATAGTTGTTAGCTCTTCTCTAAATTTTTGGCAGAATTTAACTGTGAAGTCACCTGGTCCTAGGCTTTTGTTCTTTGGAAGATTTATGATTACACTTTCAATTTCTGTGCTTGTGATGAGTCTGTTACTATTTTCTGTTTCTTCCTGGTTCCATTTTGGAATGTTATACTTTTCTAAGAATTCATCCATTTCTTCCAAGTTGTCCATTTTATTGGTGTATAGTTGCTAATAGTAGTCTCTTATGATCCTTTGTATTTCTGTGTTATCTGTTGTGATTTATCCATTTTCATTTTTAATTTTGTTGATTTGATTCTTCTCCCTTTTCTCATGATGAGTCTGGATAATGGTTTGTCAATTTTAATTATCTTCTCAAAGAACCAGCTTTTAACTTTCTTGATTTTGGCTATGGTTTTCTTTGTTTCTTTTGCATTTATTTCTGTCCAAATGTTTATGATTTCTTTCCTTCTACTAATCCTGGGGTGCTTCATTTTTTTCTCTTTTTTTTTCTAGTTGCTTTAGGTGTAGAGTTAGATTATTTATTTGATTTCACTCCTGTTTCTTGAGGTAGGCTTGTATTGCTATGAACCTTCCCCTTAGCACTGCTTTTACAGTGTCCCATAGTTTTTGGGTTGTTGTGTTTTTGTTTTGTTCCGTTTCTATGCATTTTTGATTTGTTTTTTGATTTCTTCTGTGATTTGTTGGTTATTCCGAAGTGTGCTATTTAGCCTCCATATGTTTGTGTTTTTGATAGTTTTGTTTTGTTTTGTTTTTCCTTTAGTTGACATCTAATCTTACCACATTGTGATCAGAAATATGATTGAGATATCATTTTTTTTTTAATTTACTAAGGCTAAATTTATGGCCCAGGATGTGATCTGTCCTGGAGAAGGTTCGGTGTCCACTTGCGAAAAAGCTGAAATTCATTGTTTTAGGGTGCAATGTCCTATAGATTTCAATTAGGTCTAACTGGTCCATTGTATCATTTAAAGTTTGTGTTTCTAATTTTCTGTTTAGTTGATCTACCCATAGGTGAGAATAGGGTAGTAAAGTCTACTGCTGTTATTGTGTTACTGTTAAGTTCCCCTTTCATATTTGTTAGCATTTGCCTTACATATTGCGGTGCTCCTATGTTGGTTGCATATATATTAATAATTGTTATACTTATTCTTGAATTGTTCGTATGAGCTTATGTATTGTCCCTCTTTGTCTCTTTTTTTATCTGATATGAGTATTGCTACTTCTGCTTTCTTTTGGTCTTCATTTTCATGACATATCATTTTCCAGTCCTTCACTTTCATTCTGTGTGTGTCCCTAGGTTTGAGGTGGGTCTCTTTTAGACAGCATATATAGGGGTCTCATTTTCGTATCCATTCAGCCAGTCTTTGTCTTTTGCTTGAGGCATTCAACCCATTTACATTTAAGGTAATTATTAATACATATGATTGTGTTACCATTTACTTTGTTGTTTTGGGTTCGAGTTTATAAATCTTTTCTGTGTTTCCTGTCTAGAGAAGATCCTTCAGCATTTGTGGGAGAGCTGGTTTGGTAGTGCTGAATTCTCTCAGCTTTTGCTTGTCTGTAAAGTTTTTTATTTCTCCTTCATATTTAAATGAGATCCTTGCTTGGTACAGTAATCTGGGTTGTAGGTTTTTCTCTTTCATCATGTTATGTATGTCCTGCCATTCCCTTCTGGCTTGAAGAGTTTCTATTAAAAGATCAGCTGTTATCCTTATGGGGATCCCCTTGTGAGTTTTTGTTATTTTTTCCCTTGCTGATTTTAATATTTGTTCTTTGTGTCTGATCTTCGTTAATTTGATTGATATGTGTCTTTCTGTGTTTTGCCTTGGGTTTGCCCTGTTTGGCACTCTCTGGGTTTCTTGGACTTGTGTGCCTATTTTCTTCCCCATTTTAGGGAAGATTTCAACTGTTATCTACACAAGTAATTTCTCATGACATTTCGTTTTGATGTCTTCTTCTGTGATTCCTATGATTCGAATGCTGGTCCATTTAACATTGTCCCAGATGTTTCTGAGGTTGTTCTCATTTCTTTTAATTCCTTTTTTCCCCCTCTCTGCTTCATTTATTTCTACCATTCTCTCTTCCTCCTCACTTACTCTATCTTCTACCTTAGTTATTGTACTGTTGGTTCCCTACAGAGTGCTTTTGATCTCAGTATTGCCTTACTCATTGATTCCTTTTTTATTTCTTCTAGGTCCTTGTTAAACTTTTCTTGCATCTTCTCAATCCTTGTCTCCAAACTATTTATTTGTAAGTCCATTTTGTTTTCTAGATTTTGAATCATTTTTATTATCATTTTTCTGAATTCTTTTTTCAGGTAGACTCCCTATCTCCTCCTCTTTTGTTTGGGTTGATGGGTTTTTATCATGTTCCTTTACCTGCTGAATAGTTCTATACCTTTTCACCTTGTTTAGGTTGCTGTGCTTGTGGTAGCCTTTCTGTATGCTAGAAGTTTGTGGTTCCTCTTTATTGTGGAGGTTCCTCCCTGTGGGTGGGGTTGAACAAGTGGCTTGTCAAGGTTTCCTGGTTAGGGAAGCTTGTGTTGGTGTTCTGGTGGGTGGAGCTGGATCTCTTCTCTCTGGAGTGCAGTAAAGTGTTCAGTAGTGAATTTTTAGGTGTCTATGGGTTTGGTGTGACATTTGGCCACCTGTATTTTTGTGCTGCGTTGTGAATTTTGGCTCCCCTTCATTTATGTTCCTGCTGTGTTGTAAATAACCTCGTATGTCTTGCTCTGAAACTTGTTGGCTCTTGGGTGGAGCTTGATTTCAGTGTATGTATGGAGGGTTTTGAATGAGCTCTTGTTGATTAATGTTCTTTGAAGTCAGGAGTTTTCTGGTGTTCTGATGTTTTGTATTTAAGCCTCTTGCCTCTGGCTTTCAGTCTTATTCTTACAGTAGCCTCAAAACTTCTCCATCCATACAGCACCAATGATAAAACAACTAGGCTAATGGTGAAAAGATTCTCCACAGTAGGGGACACCTAGAGAGGTTCCCAGAGTTACATGGGGAAGAGAAGAGGGAGGAGGGAGAAAGAGGTGACCAGGAGGAGAAGAGTGGGAATCAAAAGTGGAGAGAACCATCGAGCCAGTAATCAATTCCTTATTTGCTCTTCACAGTCTGGAACACTCTGAGAAGTTCACAGAATTCCATAGAGAAGAGAAAAATGAGGAAGGAGATAGAGGTGACTAGGATGAGAAGAGGGGTAGTCAAATGGAGAGAGACCAATCTAGCCTGTTATCAGTTCCCTGAGTTTTCTCCACAGTCCAGAACACCCAAAGAGATTCACAGAGTTAAAAAGAGAAGAGAAGGGGGAGGGAGGGGATACAGGTGACCTTGGGGAGAAAAAAAGAGAGTCAAAAGAGTGAGAGAGCCATCAGGCTAGTAATCATACTCCTAAGTAAAAATGGGTACTCTAGATTTAATTCTTAAAGGTACATAACTGATAACAAATACCAAAAAGCAAACATTACAAATCCAGTGTAGAGGTTAGACTCTCAAAAATACGGTATTAAAAAAAAAGACAAAATCTTGAAAGTTATAAAAAATAATATATAAAATTCGCTTTAAAAATAGGGTCTCTTTTTTTTGCAAAGTAACAGGTTTTAAAAAGGAAAATTAAAGGAGTAATAAAGAATTTAAAAAATAAAAAAAAACTTTAAAAATGATAATAGTAAAATATATCTAGATATTTCTCTGGAGCTGTTGATGACAGTGTGGGGTTAATTCAGTTTCAGATAGTTCCTTGTTCCATCTTATACCTCTTCTCAAGGTCTAAAGGACCCTTCTAATGTAGCCAATGCTAACTACAGGGTTTTAATCTGTTGCACCTGTCATTTCCAAAGCGATTCCCTCTTCTTTGTTTATTTTAGCCTCCTCTTTTTGCAAATATGTTCAGTATCTAACTTCTGCCCTGACACAATGGGGTGAAGGTGGTCATTTATTTAGGCTCCCTTGTTCAGTTGTGCTGCGGGGAGGGAGGAACACTGCAAACAAATATCACTGGCATGTGTTGGGAGTGCTCACAGTGTCTGGGCCACACTGGGTTAGCCCCTGCTCATGGCGAGTGTACTTTCCTGGTCTTCACTGCTTAGGCTCCAGGTTGTTCTGCCAGGGATCTGTCTAAAGCAGGCCCTGGGTTGAGTGCACTTCCCAGGCCTAATGCCACCCAGGTTCAGCTTCTCGGGTACTCCACAAAGGCACAGGCACATTTGGGCCTGCATTTTGTGCCTTTCCCAGGTCCAAGCAGCTCAGGCGACCATGTGCTTGGCAAGCACACACTCCCTACGTGGGGCAGTGTGTCTTACCACCTCCTCATTCCCAGCTGCTCGGTTTCCTGGGTACACAGTGGGAACGATGTCTCAGGTGTGCTGTGTGTCTTCTCTGGGGAGCTGATCTCTGGTTGTGACCTTCTTGGCTGATGTCAACTGTCCAGGATCCCAGAAGACTTGCTTAGCAACTGTGAGCCTGGTTGCAGTTTGGTAGAGGATGCCATCTCTGAGGCTGAGTTTGTCCCTTGCCTTCAAGCTCTGGCTGTCGCCCACGTGCCTCCCTACCTCCAGTGGGGGATGGTCTGGTCCACTGCCAGCTAGCTTTCCTCTGGTATTAGCTCAGTTCTTTGTTCTGTGAACGGGCCTGGAATTGCCTTAGGTTATAACTTTTCACGGGAAAGTTCTCTCTGTCTCTCTCTTTCCTCTTTTTTTATTTTTCTCTCTCTCTGTCCCTCTCTCTCTGGCTATCCCGCGGTTTGGGTTGCTAGCTCACATTAGCTCCCTCAGATTGCCCTCAGGCCATTCAGGCCTGGTCCTTACCCTAAGCAATGCAGCCTGCACCTCCCTGTTCAGCCCCTGGTTGCTGGTGGCAGGCGTGAGGGTATGGGCTACTTCTCTGCTGGTAGTTGCAATTAGCTGCATTATCTGTGGATTTTATTTATTTATTTTTTCCTCCTGGTTATGTTGCCCTCTGAGATTCCAAAACTCCCCACAGACCCATGGGTGAGAGGGATTCCTGGTGTTTGGAAACTTCTCCTCTTTTACGACTCCTTACCTGGGACTGGTCTCCATCCCTAACTCTTCTCTCTCTTTTTATCTTTTATATTTTGTCCTACCTCCTTTCAAAGAGAATGGGCTGCATTTCTGGGTGCCTGGTGTCCTCTGCCAGTGTTCAGAAGTTGTTCTGTGGTATTTGCTCAGTGTTCAAATGATCTGTTGATGAATTTGTGGGGGAGAAAGTGGTCTCACTATCCTATTCCTCTGCCATCTTAGGACCCCTCCCCAAAGGTTCAGTGATATTTCTTATCTCTAATCATATTTGGTACTGAAACTGTCTAGTGAATTTTTATGTCAATTATTGTATTTTTTGGCTTAAGAATTTCTATTTTATTAATTTTTATGTCTTTCTCTTTGTTGTTACTCTCATTGTTCACATATCAATTTTCCGATTTCCTTTTGTTGTTTTTTCTTTAGTTTTTTGTGCATGTTAATGCAGTTGTTTTAAATTCTTATCCTAGTAAATTCTATGTCAAAGTTTCTTCATGAATAATTTCTGTCAATTTAATTTATTCTTTTGACTGACCACATTTCCTTTTCCTTGTATCCCATATTGGTTTCTTTTTGAAAATTGGGTATTTAATTATAATGCAATAATTAAGGAAATTAAATAGTTTTCCTACCCAAGGGCTTGTAATGTTTGCTTTGTTGATGGCTGTAGTAATCAGTTTTGAAACCATTCTAAAACGAGTTTTTTCCAAAGGCTATCCCTTGTCATATGTATGAAGAATCTTTTTCTTAGCTCATATACAGGTAATGCTTTGACAGATAATTCCCTGAATGCAAGGAGCTGAAAGGGACAAAAATCCCAATCACTCTGCCCCACCTAAATAAAAAGAAAGTGAGCAAACTCTTTCTCAGTCTTTCTGATTATTTTCCAACTGCATCATTTCTTTACCAAATAGCTATACTTTTTCTGAGCCTAGTAGGATCCAGATGAAAGATGAAGATCTTTTCAAGAGTTTTCTGACTATGCATTCTGTCTGGACATGCATGTGGCTTTCAAATTTTCCCATATATGCTGCTGCTTCTGAATGCCCTAATTTCCCAAGAAGTCATACCCCATATTATCTGGGCCTTATATTGTGTGTTGTGTCTTAACTCAGAATCTCTTGCCCCAAGTATATTTGGGTATGTAACCTCATTGTAGATTTTATGAGTGGCCACACCCTTCAGGTATACCCAGGCCACTTAGATACATGATAATTTATAAATAAGATATGCTATGCTCCTGCCATTCCAGATATAGGACTACAAGCTGACTTCCTATCATTCAAGATGGAGACCATCTCAGCCACACCATGCAGAGTGAAATTAAAACTTTCCTACCATTTTTAAGATGGCTTTTTCTTGATTGAATGTTTGCTTATTTGCCATAAAACTTTGATTGTTTTTCAGAGCTTCCACAAAGTTTTTCAGATAGCTAATGGTTAAATTCTGAGAAGGCAATGACATCCCACTCCAGTATTCTTGCCTCGAAAATCCCATGGATGGAGGAGTCTGGTAGGCTGCAGACCATGGGGTCGCAAAGAGTCGGAAATGACTGAGCGATTTCACTTTCACTTTTCACTTTCATGCATTGGAGAAAGAAATGGCAACTCACTCCAGTATTCTTGCCTGGAGAATCCCAGGGACGGGGGAGCCTGGTAGTCTGCCATCTATGGGGTCACACAGAGTCAGACACAACTGAAGTGACTTAGCAGCAGCAGCAGCAATGGTTAAATTATATACATAATTTATATATATGTATAAATTTATACATATATATAATAAATATATAATATATAAATATAAATATGTAGTATAATAAATTATATATATATATATATATATATATATATTTCTATAGGTGAACCAGAGCTTGGAGCTTCCTACTCTTGCAATTTTGCTAATCAATATCACCATACCATGTTTTTTACAAGTGTTAATACCTAGTAGTAGCTAAAGTTTGGTGTCAATCCAGCATTCTGATAAACTGCATGTAGAAATGGAAATTAATATACTTTCTATAAAGGAAGTTGGAAATATATATGAATTGCTTTAAATATTTATACTTCTTGACTCAATAAGTATGCTTCTTGGAAATTGAAAGTTTGTGATATAATGTTAAATGGAAAAATGTGCATACAAAATGGTCTACAGTATATAGTATACTTCCAATTCATATATATATATATGTGTGTGTGTGTGTGTGTGTGTGTGTATATATATATATCCATGCATACACTTCTTGATCTATCTGACATGTCTGTCTTGTGCTCTTTCCTTTATTTTTAGAGCCAGGCAAAAGAGGTCTATGGATAATTTCAGGCTTGAAAATAGGAGAGACTTATGACTTATGACTCAGATAAGCCTAAGTGGAATTCATTCCCTTTACTCTAATTACTGAAACTGTTAATAATATGTGTAAAGGAAACAGTAGTTAAAGGAGACAAATGGGAGAATGATTCAGATGTGTGATGCCTCCCAAGCAGTTCATGGAATCATATCAGGATTTATCTAGGGAAAAAATGAAAGGGATTTAATTCATAAAAGCAAGCAGAAAGAAGGACAAGTCTAAATGTTTAATAGTTTAACTATTTCCAAATAAGGTAAATCATTACTTAACACATGGTTATGTATATCTAATTTCTCTTTCTTAATGCATCCTTATTGTCTGTAGCAGGCCTGGCCAATGGCCTATCACAGATATTTTCAGTTCAGTTCAGTCACTCAGTTGTGTCTAACTCTTTGCAACCCCCTGGATTGAAGCACACCAGGCTTCCCTGTCTATCACCAACTCCCAGAGCTTGCTCAGGCTCATGTCCATTGAGTCGGTCATGCCATCCACCTATCTAATCCTCTGTCATCCCCTGCTCCTCCTGCCTTCAATCTTTCCAGGCACCAGGGTCTTTTCCAATGAGTCAGTTCTTCACATCAGGTGGCCAAAGTGTTGGAGCATCAGCTTCAGCATCAATCCTTCCAATGAATATTCAGAACTGATTTCCTTTCTTGACTGGTTTGACCTCCTTGCAGTCCAAGGGACTTTCAAGAGTCTTCACTGACACCACAGTTCAAAAGCATCAATTCTTCGGCACTCAGCTTTCTTTAGGGTCCTACTCATACACCTATACATGACTACATAGCTTTGACTAGATGGATATTTGTCACCAAAGTAATGTCTCTGTTTTTTAATATGCTATCTAGGTTGTTCATAGCTTTCCTTCCAAGGAGCAAGCATCTTTTAATTTCATGGCTGCAGTCACCATCTGCAGTGATTTTGGAGCCCCCCAAAATAAAGTCTCTCACTGTTTCCATTTTTTCCCCATCTACTTGCCAAGAAGTGATGGGACCAGAAACCATGATCTTTGTTTTCTGAATGCTGAGTTTTAAGCCAACTTTTTCACTCTTGTCTTTAACTTTCATCAAGAGGCTCTTTAGTTTCTCTTCACTTTCTGTCATAAGGGTGGTGTCATCTGCATATTTGAGGTTATTGATATTATCTTATGATATTCTTTTATAAACATAAAAACGTTGTTAGAAAAAAAAATGGTTTCAATGCTAAATGTAGTTATTTCACATCATAGTAAGAGGCTTGCTTCTGTCACATATTTTAACCAAAGAGTCTGAACATTTGGCACTCAGTTTTCCGCCTAAGTATAGAAAATGTGTTGATATTCTATCCGAGATAATAGTATAACCTCAGGATACGGAGTGAAAAAGGTCTTTTTAAGTTGAATTACATCTTTTTCTACCTCAAAGGAAAATCAAAGTGTCAGTGATCTTACTTGTTTTGTTCTTCCCTTTAGAAGCAATGGTTTTTTCATCATCTCACCAGTAGCACCATGAATAATGGGTCTTGCAATACAGTCATTCCATTTTCTTTTTTCAAAGTGTACTGAATGGAAAAATAAATAAAAGAAGATAAAGTAGTTTCTTGTTCACTTTGCTAAGAATAATTCAGACTTTTAACTCCTGAAAATAAAGGAGAAATTCTGTAAATTTCTGTTAAATTTCTAGTTTTTTCCAATGATAGGAAGAGATGAGGGCTTCATGGCACTAGTGGTAAACAACCACCTGCCAGTACAGGAAGAGATGAAATAGTTTTGTGGAGGATTTTTTTTTAACTTAGAGGTGAAGATCATACAATTATGCAACCTAATAGAATTCTGCTAGATTACAGTATACTAAACATTTGAACCATTTTGGGTAAATTAATTAACTTTGTTCAGATGAGCATGCTTCAATATCTTGAATTTACATATTTTTTTTACATTTAAGTTGAACACTGAAGATTTACATATGAATGAAATTGGAGTAAAATCATTTTGATTTAAATCGTCCTTTCTGAATCTCACTGGGAACATCAAAAAAAAAAAAAGAAAATAGAAAACTTATTCTTCAGTGACACAAACATGGAGAAGCCCCAAATTGCCTAAATCATAAGTTTAAGAAAATGTACTGTAACATTTGAGTGAAGGGAAGGATGGTCATGAAATGCTCTTTAAGAACTCAAGAAAAGAGGAAAAGGAAACTAAAATATGCTCCTTCAGAGCTTGGGTAGTAAATAGATTTCCCTAAAAATATGTCAGTATTCTTAAGAATTCAGTCAATAATCCTTGATTAAAGTGCCCATATCAAAGACTACACTAATTTATTTAATCCTGCCAATTGAGAGGAAAAATGTTCTTTAATTAGAATATTTCAGGAAGTGCTGAGATGTAGAGAAAATGATCACAGACCTGCATTGAATGTTGACTGATTCTCTTATACCCTTCACGCTTGCCAGACTATTTTTCAGAAAATTTGTTGTTGTTGTTCATCCATTCATTTGTATCCGATTCTTTGAAACCCCATGGACTATAGCATACAAGGCTTCCCTGTCCATCATCATGTCCCAGAGATTGCTCAAATTCATGTCTCGTGAGTCAGTGATGCCATCCAACCATATCATCCTCTGTCTTCCCATTCTCCTCCTGCCTTCAATCATTCCCAGCATCAGGGTCTTTTCCAATGAGTTAGTTCTTCACATCAGGTGGCCAAAGTATTGGAGCTTAAGCTTCATCATCAGTCCTTCCAAAGAATATTCAGTATTGATGTCTTTTAGGATTGACTGTGTTGATCTCCTTGCAGTTCAAGGGGACTCTCAAAACTCCTCTCCAAGACCACAGTTCAGAAGCATCAATTCTTTGATGCTCATCTTTTTTATGGTCCAACTCTCATATCCATACATGACTACTGGAAAATCATAACTTTGACTGTATGGGCCTTCTTTGGCAAAGTGATTTCTCTGCATTTTAACATCCTGTCTAGGCTTGTCATAGTTTTTCTTCCAAGGAGCAAGCATCTTTTAATTTCATGGCTACAGTCACCATCTGCAGTGACTTTGGAGCCAAGGGAAATAAAGTCTCTCACTGTTTCCCTTGTTTCCCCATCTATTTTCTATGAAGTCATGGGACTGGATGCCATGATCTTATTTTTTTAAATATTGAGTTTTAAGCCAACTTTTTTTTCTTTTCTTTTCCATCTATTTATATTAGTTGGAGGCTAATTACTTTACAACATTGCAGTGGTTTTTGTCATACATTGAAATGAATTAGCCATGGATTTACATGTATTCCCCATCCCGGTCCCCCCCCTCCCACCTCCCTCTCCACCCGATCCCTCTGGGTCTTCCCAGTGCACCAGGCCCGAGCACTTGTCTCATGCATCCAACCTGGGCTGGTGATCTGTTTCACCCTAGATAATATACATGTTTCAATGCTGTTCTCTTGAAACATCCCACCCTCGCCTTCTCCCACAGAGTCCACAAGTCTGTTCTATACATCTGAGTCTCTTTTTCTGTTTTGCATATAGGGTTATCGTTACCATCTTTCTAAATTCCATATATATGTGTTAGTATACTGTAATGGTCTTTATCTTTCTGGCTTACATTGCTCTGTATAATGGGCTCCAGTTTCATCCATCTCATTAGAACTGATTCAAATGAATTCTTTTTAATGGCTGAGTAATATTCGCTGGTGTATATGTACCACAGCTTCCTCATCCATTTGTCTGCTGATGGGCATCTAGGTTGCTTCCATGTCCTGGCTATTATAAACAGTGCTGCGATGAACATTGGGGTGCACGTGTCTCTTTCAGATCTGGTTTCCTCAGTGTGTATGCCCAGAAGTGGGATTGCTGGGTCATATGGCAGTTCTATTTCCAGCTTTTTAAGAAATCTCCACACTGTTTTCCATAGCAGCTGTACTAGTTTGCATTTCCACCGACAGTGTAAGAGGGTTCCCTTTTCTCCACACCCTCTCTAGCATTTATTGCTTTTCGACTTTTGGATAGCAGCCATCCTGACTGGAGTGTAATGGTACCTCATTGTGGTTTTGATTTGCATTTCTCTGATAATGAGTGACGTTGAGCATCTTTTCATGTGTTTGTTAGCCATCTGTATGTCTTCCTTGGAGAAATGTCTGTTTAGTTGTTTGGCCCATTTTTTTACTGGGTCATTTATTGTTCTGGAGTTGAGCTGCAAGTGTTGCTTGTATATTTTTGAGATTAATCCTTTGTCTGTTGCTTCGTTTGCTATTATTTTCTCCCAATCTGAGGGCTGTCTTTTCACCTTGCTTATAGTTTCCTTTGTTGTGCAGAAGCTTTTAAGTTTCATTAGGCCCCATTTGTTTATTTTTGCTTTTGTTTCTAATATTCTGGGATGTGGGTCATAGAGGATCCTGCTGTGATTTATGTCGGAGAGTTTTTTGCCTATGTTCTCCTCTAGGAGTTTTATAGTTTCTGTTCTTACATTTAGATCTTTAATCCATTTTGAGTTTATTTTTGTGTATGGTGTTAGAAAGTGTTCTAGTTTCATTCTTTTACAGGTCGTTGACCAGTTTTCCCAGCACCATTTGTTAAAGAGGTTGTCTTTTTTCCATTGTATGTCCTTGCCTCCTTTGTCGAAGATAAGGTGACCATAGGTTCGTGGATTTATCTATGGGATTTCTATTCCGTTTCATTGATCTATATTTCTGTCTTTGTGCCAGTACCATACTGTCTTGATGACTGTGGCTTTGTAGTATAGTCTGAAGTCAGGCAGGTTGATTCCTCCAGTTCCATTCTTCTTTCTCAAGGTTACTTTGGCTATTTGAGGTTTTTTATATTTCCATACAAATTGTGAAATTATTTGTTCTAGTTCTGTGAAGAATACCATTCGTAGGTTGATAGGGATTACATTGAATCTATAGATTGCTTTTGGTAGTATAGCCATTTTGACAATATTGATTCTTCCAATCCATGAACACGGTATATTTCTCCATCTGTTTGTGTCCTCTTTGATTTCTTTCATCAGTGTTTTATAGTTTTCTATGTATAGGTCTTTTGTTTCTTTAGGTAGATATACTCCTAAGTATTTTATTCTTTTTGTTGCAATGGTGAATGGTATTGTTAACTTTTAACTCTCCTCTTTCACTTTCATCAAGAGGCTCTTTAGTTCCTCTTTGCTTTCTGCCATAAGGGTGGTGTCATCTGCATATCTGAGGTTATTGATATTTCTCCCTGCAATCTTGATTCCAGCTTGTGCTTCTTCCAACATGTCATTTCACATAATATATTCTGTATATAATTTAAATAAGCAGGGTGACAATATACATGCTTGACATAGTCCTTGTCCAGTTTGGAGCCAGTGGATTGTTCCATCTTTTGTTTTAACCGTTGCTTCTTGACCTGCATATAGGTTTCCCAGAAGGCCATTATGGTGGGCAGATATTCCCATGTCTTGAAGAATTTTCCACAGTTTGTTGTGATCCACACAATCTAAGGCTTTAGCACAGTCAGTGAAGCAGAAATTGATGTTTTTCTGGAATTCTCTTGCTTTTTCTATGATCCAGTGGATGTTGGGAATTTGATCTCTGGTTCTTCTGCCTTTTCTGAATATAGCTTGAACACCTTGAAGTTCTCGGTTCATGTACTGTTGAAGCCAAGTTTGAAGAATTTTGAGCATTACTTTGCTAGCTTGTGAATGAGTGCAATTATGCAATAGTTTGGACATTCTTTGGCATTGCCTTTCTTTAGGATTGGAATGAAAACTGACCTTTTCTAATACTGTGGCCACTGCTGTGTTTTCCAAATTTACTGACATATTGAGTGTCACACTTTAATAGCATGATCTTTTAGGATTTTACATAGCTCAGCTGGAATTCCATCACCTCCTCTAGCTTTGTCGATAGTAAGACTTCTTAAGACTCATTTCACTTCACACTCCAGGATATCTGGCTCTACATGAGTGATCACACCATTGTGGTTATCTGCATCATTGAAATCTTTTTTGTATAGTTCTTCTGTGTATTCTGGCCACCTCTTCTTAATATCTTCTGCTTCTGAAAACTTTCTCCTTCCAATGGTATTAGCTAAGGAGTAACTTCCATATCATTATCTGCATATTTCAGTTATAAGTAACCAAAATCAGGTATGCAAAATATAGATACTGAATATAAATTCAAAAAGGCATTACCCCAGACAACAGGAAACTTTACAGGAAATAAATATCCATAGACCCAAGGAATTTTTGCAGATGTAATCTTTTATGAAAAAAAAAATTAAAGGAGTTCAAAGATGACACAAAAGTTGAAGAAAGATAATGGGAAGAGAAGGAGATGGAAAGTGAAGAAGCATAGCTTAAGATAAAAAAATGGTAACAAGTAATAAAATCATTAGGTCAAAAGAAACAAAATTAGAAGCCATATACACATTATGTTATATGACATTTGGTAATTATGGTAATGACATTTGGATATATGAAAACCAAAGTTAGTTTAGGGAAAAAAATGTGATTAGAAAGAAAAGACACATTGAAGTGAAAGAAAAGCAGTGTAGACCAGCATATTCACAAATGGTTTTCCTAAAGAAGGTGCCAAATGAATGGAATAGACAAGCTACTCTATTGGGCTTCCCTTTTGGCTCAGCTGGTAAAGAAACCACCTGCAGTGTGGGAGACCTGGGTTCGATGCCTGGGTTGGGAGGATCCCCTCGAGAAGGGAACAGCTACCCACTCCAGTATTCTACCTTGGAGAATTCCATGGAGAAGTCCTTGGGGTTGCAAAGAGTCAGACACGACTGAGTGACTTTCACTCTCACTTTCTCTCACAAGCTAGTCTAAAATATTCTAAAATGAAATTATCCTAATTAGAGATTTGAATCTACAGATTTAAGGCTCCATCAGTTATTTCTTGGTGTGTATGTGTGTGTGTATAATTTATTTTAATTGGAGGCTAATTACAATATTATGGTATTTTTTGTTATACACTGACATGAATTAGGCACGGGTGTACATGTTTCCTCCATCCTGAACCTCCCTCCCCAACCCATTCTTCTGGTTGTCCCAGTGTACTGGCTTAGAGTGCCTTGTTTCATGCATCAAACTTGGACTGGTGATATATTTCACATATGGTAATATACATGTATGTTTTTAAAAAAAATACAAAATCCCAGTGGCATATATTTTGCTCATGTATCTGGAATTGTAACCTAGGCAGCTCTGCTGATACTAGTTAGTTGCACTCCAGTGACTGGGATTTTGCCTACTGACTGACATAGATTTTCTTTCTTCTTTTTTTTTTTTTTTCAATAATTTTTATTAGTTGGAGGCTAATTACTTCACAATATTGTAGTGGTTTTTGTCATACATTGACATGAATCAGCCATGGATTCACATGTATTCCCCATCTCGACCCTTTCTCCCACCTCCCTCTCCACCTGATTTCTCTGGGACTTCCTAGTGCACCAGGCCCGAGCACTTGTCTCATGCATCCAGCCTGGGCTGGTGATCTGCTTCACCCTAGATAATATACAGGTTTCGATGCTGTTCTCTCGAAACATCCCACCCTCGCCTTCTCCCACAGAGTCCAAAATTCTGTTCTGTATATCTGTGTCTCTTTTTCTGTTTTGCATATACGGTTATCATTACCATCTTTCTAAATTCCATGTATATGCATTAGTATACTGTATTGGTCTTTATCTTTCTGGCTTACTTCACTCTGTATAATGGGCTCCAGTTTCATCCATCTCATTAGAACTGATTCAAATGAATTCTTTTTAATGGCTGAGTAATATTCGCTGGTGTATATGTACCACAGCTTCCTTATCCATTCATCTGCTGATGGGCATCTAGGTTGCTTCCATGTCCTGGCTATTACAAATAGTGCTGTGATGAACATTGGGGTGCACGTGTCTCTTTCAGATCTGGTTTCCTCAATGTGTATGCCCAGGGGTGGGAGTGCTGGGTCATATAGCAGTTCTAATTCCAGTTTTTTAATGAATCTCCACACTGTTTTCCATAGCGGCTGTACTTGTTTGCATTTCCACCGACATTGTAAGAGGGTTTCCTTTTCTCCACACCCTCTCCAGAATTTATTGCTTCTAGACTTTTGGATAGCAGCCATCCTGACTGGAGTGTAATGGTACCTCATTGTGGTTTTGATTTGCATTTCTCTGATAATGAGTGATGTTGAGCATCTTTTCATGTGTTTGTTAGCCATCTGTATGTCTTCCTTGGAGAAATGTCTGTTTAGTTGTTTGGCCCATTTTTTAATTGGGTCATTTATTGTTCTGGAGTTGAGCTGCAAGTGTTGCTTGTATATTTTTGAGATTAATCCTTTGTCTGTTGCTTCGTTTGCTATTATTTTCTCCCAATCTGAGGGCTGTCTTTTCACCTTGCTTATAGTTTCCTTTGTTGTGCAATAGCTTTTAAGTTTCATTAGGTCCCATTTGTTTATTTTTGCTTTTATTTCCAATATTCTGGGAGGTGGGTCATAGAGGATCCTGCTGTGATTTATGTCAGAGAGTGTTTTGCCTATGTTCTCCTCTAGGAGTTTTATAGTTTCTGTTCTTACATTTAGATCTTTAATCCATTCTGAGTTTATTTTTTGTGTATGGTGTTAGAAAGTGCTCTAGTTTCATTCTTTTACAGGTGGTTGACCAGTTTTCCCAGCACCACTTGTTAAAGAGGTTTTTTTTTTTTTTTTTTTTCCCATTGTATGGCCTTGCCTCCTTTGTCGAAGATAAGGTGCCATAAGTTCTTGGATTTATCTCTGGGCTTTCAATTCTGTTCCATTGATCTATATTTCTGTCTTTGTGCCATTACCATATTGTCTTGATGACTGTGGCTTTGTAGTATAGTCTGAAGTCAGGCAGGTTGATTCCTCCAGTTCCATTCTTATTTCTCAAGTTTGCTTTGGCTATTCAAGGCTTTTTGTTTTTCCATACAAATTGTGAAGTTATTTGTTCTAGTTCTGTGAAAAATACCTTTGATAGCTTGATAGGGATTGCATTGAATCTATAGATTGCTTTGTGTAGTATAGCCATTTTGGCAATATTGATTCTTCCAATCCATAAACATGGTATGTTTCTCCATCTGTTTGTGTCCTCTTTGGTTTCTTTCATCAGTGTTTTACCTTTTCTATGTATAGGTCTTTTGTTTTTTAGGTAGATATACTCCTAAGTATTTTATTCTTTTTGTTGAAATGGTGAATGTTATTGTTTCCTTAATTTCTCTTTCTGTTTTCTCATTGTTAGTGTAAAGGAATGCAAGGGGTTTCTTTGTGTTAATTTTATATCCTGCTACTTTACTATATTCGTTGATTAGCTCTAGTAATTTTCTGGTAGAGTCTTTAGGGTTTTCTATGTAGAGGATCATGCCATCTGTGAACAGCGAGAGTTTCACTTCTTCTTTTCCTGTCTGAATTACTTTTACTTTTTTTTTTCTGCTCTGATTGCTGTGGCCAAAACTTCCAAAGCTATGTTGAATAGTAGTGGTGAGAGTGGGCACCCTTGACATATGTTTTCTTAACTGTGGTAAGTGAGTGACTTGGCTCTGCTCTATGTCTCTCATCCTGCATAAGGTTAGAGGAAACATGTGCTTTTTTGGCTGTGACGGAGGTGTAACTGAACAATTGGCAAAGTGCACATTTCAAGCCTCTGGTTGCATCATGTCAGCTAACATCCCACTGGCCAAGTCAAGTCACATTTCAGACCAAGATCAAGAGTGGGACATATTGACCTTCCTACATATAAATTGAGACTTAAATTGAAGAAAGTAGGGAAAATCATTAGACCATTCAGGTATGACCTAAATCAAATCCCTTATGACTATACAGTGGAAGTGAGAAATAGATTTAAGGGACTAGATCTGATAGACAAAGTGCCTGATGAACTATTGGCGGAGGTTTGTGACATTGTACAGGAGACAGGGATCAAGATCATCCCCATGGAAAAGAAATGCAAAAAGGCAAAATGATTGTCTGAGGATGCATTACAAATAGCTGTGAAAAGAAGAGAAGTGAAAAGCAAAGGAAAAAAGGAAAGATATTCCCATGTGAATGCAGAGTTCCAAAGAATAGCCAGGAGAGATAATACAGCCTTACTAGCAATAAATGCAAAGAAATAAAGGGAAACAACGGAATGGGAAAGACTAGAGATCTCTTCAAGAAAATTAGAGATACCAAGGGAACATTTCCTGAAAAGATGGGCTCAATAAAGGACAAAAATGGTGTGGACCTAACAGAAGCAGAGGGTATTTAAAAGAGGTGGCAAGAATACACAGAAGAACTGTACAAAAATGATCTTCATGATCCAGATAATCATGATGATGTGATCACTCACCCAGAGCCAGACATCCTGGAATGTGAAGTCAGGTGGGCCTTAGAAAGCATCACTATGAACAAAGCTAGTGGAGGTGATGGAATTCCAGTTGAGCTATTTCAAATCCTGAAAGATGATGCTGTGAAAGTGCTGCACTCAATATGCCAGCAAATTTGGAAAACGCAGCAGTGGCCACAGGACTGGAACAGGTCAGTTTTCATTCCAATCCTTAAGAAAGGCAATCCCAAAGAATGTTCAAACTACCACACGATTGCACTTATCTCACATGCTAGTAAAGTAATGCTCAAAATTCTCCAAGCCAGGCTTCAGCAATACGTGAACTGTGAACTTCCAGATGTTCAAGCTGGTTTTAGAAAAGGCAGAGGAACCAGAGATCAAATTGCCAACTTCTGCTGGATCATCGAAAAAGTAAGAGAGTTCCAGAAAAACATCTATTTATGCTTTATTGGGAGAAGGCAATGGCACCCCACTCCAGTACTCTTGCCTGAAAAATGCCATGGATGGAGGAGCCTGGTAGGCTACAGTCCATGGGGTTGCTAAGAGTCAGACATAACTAAGTGACTTAACTTTCACTTTTCATTTTCACTCATTGGAGAGGGAAATGACAACCCATTCCTGTGTTCTTGCCTTGAGAATCACAGAGATGGGGGAGCCTGGTGGGCTGACGTCTACGGGTCACACAGAGTTGGACACGACTGAAGTGACTTAGCAGCAGCATGCTTTATTAACTATGCCAAAGCCTTTGACTGTGTGGATCACAATAAACTGTGGATAATTCTTCAAAAGACAGGAATACCAGACCACCTGACCCACCTCTTGAGAAACCTATATGCAGGTCAGAAAGCAACAGTTAGAACTGGACATGTATCAACAGACTGGTTCCAAATAGGGAAAGGAGTATGTCAGGCTGTATATTGTCACCCTGCTTATTTAATTTCTATGCAGAGTACATCATGAGAAATGCTGGGCTGGAAGAAACACAAGCTGGAATCAAGATTGCCAGGAGAAATATCAATAACCTCAGATACGCAGATGACACCACCCTTATGGCAGAAAGTGTAGAGGAACTAAAAAGCCTCTTGATGAAAGTGAAAGAAGAGAGTGAAAAAAGTTGGCTTAAAGCTCAACATTCAGAAAACTAAGATCATGGCATCTGGTCCCATTGCTTCATGGGAAATAGATGGGGAAACAGTGGAAGCAGTGTCAGACTTTATTTTTTGGAGCTCCAAAATCACTGCAGATGGTGATTGCAGCCATGAAATTAAAAGATGCTTACTCCTTGGAAGGAAAGTTATTACCAACATAAACAGCATGTTAAAAAGCAGAGACATTACTTTGCCAACAAAGGTCAGTCTAGTCAAGGCTCTGGTTTTTCCAGTGGTCATGTATGGATGTGAGAGTTGGACTGTGAAGAAAGCTGAGCACCGAAAAATTGATGCTTTTGAACTGTGGTGTTGGAGAAGACTCTTGAGAGTCCCTTGGACTGCAAGGAGATCCGGCTAGTCCATCGTAAAGGAGGTCAGTCCTGGGTGTTCATTGGAAGTACTGATGCTGAATCTGAAATTCGAATACTTTGGGCATCTCATGCGAAGAGTTGACTCATTGGAAAAGACCCTGATGCTGGGAGGGATTGGGGGCAGGAAGAGAAGGAGGCGATATTGGATCAGATGGCTGGATGGCATCACCGACTCGATGGACATGAGTTCGAGTAAACTCCGGGAGTTGGTGATGGACAGGGAGACTTGGGGTGCTGCGATTCATTTAGTTGCAAAGAGTCGGACATGACTTAGCGACTGAACTGAACTGAACTGAACATATAACTTCAAAGTTACATGATGAAGGATTTGGATACGAGGAAGGGTGAACAATCCGTATTATCCCTGCATTCTAACACATACCATTTCTATAGAAAATAGATATATTTCAATATCAAGATATATCTAAGTTATGAAATATCAACATTTAAGAAATAACTTTTAAGATATCCAGATATGACAATCAAGCCACTTACAAGGGATTCAGTATATCAGGGAACATGAAGTTTTGAGGTAGTACTTTTCAATACAAATATAATACAAGTAATGTAAGTAATTTTACTTTTTTAGTAGCCATATTTAAAAAAAAGTAAAAAAGTAACAGATGAGATTTTTTAAATAATATACTGTTATGTAAGCCATTATACCTAAAATATCATTTCAATATTAAATCAATATAAAGATTATTAATGAAATATTTTACATACTAAATCTCTGAAATCTCCTGCACATTTTTCACTTATGTGGACTGAAGTATTATGTGCTTAGTTGTGTCTGACTCTTTGTGACCCCATGGAATTCCCCAGGCAAGAATACTGGAGTGGGTAACCATTCCTTTCTCCAGGGAATCTTTCTGATGCAAGGATAGAACCCAACTCTTTCATTGCAGGCAGATTCTTTACAGTCTGAGCCACCAAGGAATTTCACTTTTCACTTATAGCACATCTCAATTGATGTAACTACATTTCAAATGCTCTGGGACCACATATGGTTAACCACATATGGTTAACTATAGTGGAAGGCAGAAGAGAGTTTCAAACATGCAAGAGATTAGGAAATTCAGTGCCCATAAGTTAAAAAAAAAATCAGTCAACCAGACAAAAAAAAAATACTCTATTTTATGATTATAGTCAATTAAAAAATTAATGTAGATTGAGTCAAGCAATAGAAAGTCCACAATAAAAGTATTAGTGGCATGCATTGAGTCATTTCCATTTTAAAAATATATATTTTATTTATTTGGCTGTTCAAGATCTTAGTTGTAGCACACAGGATCTTCAGTCTTTGCCGCATCATGGGTATTTAGTTGCAGCATGTGAGATCTAGTTCCCCATTCAGGGACTGGCCCTGGGCCAGATAAATTGGGAGCATGGATCATAGACACTGGAACACCAGGGAAGTCCTCTTTCCATTTTTTGATAGAACTAAAACAAAACAACTGTGGGGATAATTGTTACTTGAAGTAATTATAAAAATTATCCAATCATTTTTATATTTTCAAACTTTGTCACTAATAAAACTCAGGAATTGGGTGTAGATACTTTTGGAGAAATGTGGGATAGTTTTCTATTTTCTAGCAGCAAGTTAATAGAAAATTATACCTAATAAAAAGCATATGTACCAGGCATTGCTCAAAGTACTTGACAGGAATAATTTTGTGCAATGCTCATAGTAATGTTAGGAGACAGGCCTTACAATTTTTCTTATTTTATTGGAAATGGAACTGAGACAGACATAAGTTGAGTAACTTGCCACCTTGGTAAGTGGTGGAGGTACTTCAGATCTAGAAAATTTGAGTGTTTGTGGTTTTCAGCAATTTGCTATGTTGCCTAAGGTAGAAAAGTGAGTTAGAAAAAAAATATATATATATATATAAAACAGTAAAATATCTTTTAATAATTATTGCAATATTTTTTTAACTTTAAGGAACTCTTTTGTTACAATGAAACATTTGCTTGAAATTCAATAATTCTTTAATCTTTTTCCTTACACTTTTTCCTGCAAAAAGTCAATAAGATTAACATTAATCTGTCTATAAGTATAGGAAATATTGACCTACCTTTCGAATTTGAGAGTTTTTATGTCCTCGAAGGTGATTATGGTGCACAGAAAAAAAATATTCACAAGTTTTGCTAGCTATAACATTAATATTTAGTTTATAAAAGTTGCAAACTCAAAAACCAGCTATTTCTTGAGGTTTCATTTAGTTTGCAAGTATATTTATAGCTAATTATAAAAATCAACTGTAAAGGAGTTTTGCAACTTAAACTTAACTAAATATTTTAAGTTGGACTTATAAATATTTCCTTTAAAGACTCAATTAACTTGAAAAAAAAAGTCTTGGTAAACTCGAATGTCTGATGAATCTTGAAATTTTCTTAGAATTTTCCTACAAATATTTGTTAAGAACTTATTATGGAGTAAATGTTGTTCTTGGCACTTATATGATAGCAGTAGATTAAGGGGAAGAAAATCACTGCCTTCATGGAATTCATTCTAAATGTTCCCATTTTGTTTATAAGCTTAGAAAGATTTCAGTTTAAGCTCATAAATATAAACAATTATTTAATTACATATTTTAATTTAGAATTACAAATAGGGACTTTAAACAAACTGTTAACACTTAACATGCCTAAATATGAACATGACTTGTCAAAAATTTTGATACTATGGCTTTGATTCTCTTAAAATTTCAATACTGAATTCTCGATCTCAGGCTCTGAAATATGCTCAATTATTGATAAAATTAATTCCAGGTGAGCTACCTCAAATCTTAAAAGATGATGCTGTGAAAGTGCTGCATTCAATATGTCAACAAATTTGGAAAACTCAGCAGTGGTCACAGGACTGGAAAAAGTCAGTTATCATTCTAATTCCAAAGAAAGGCAATGCCAAAAATGTTCAAACTACCAAAAAATTGCTCTCGTCTCATATGCTAGCAAAGTAATACTTAACATTCTCCAAGATAGGCTTCAACAGTAAGTGAACCAAGAACTTCCAGATGTTCAAGCTTGATTTAGGAAAAGCAGAGGAACCAGAGATCAAATTGCCAACATCCGTTGGATTATAGAAAAAGCAAGAGAATTCCAGAAAAAAATAAACATCTACTTCTGCTTCATTGACTACCCTAAAGCCTTTGACTGTGTGGATCACAACAAACTGTGGAAAATTCTTCAAGAAATGGGAATACTGGACCACCTGACCTGCCTCCTGAGAAATCTGTATGCAGGTCAAGAAGCAATAGTCAGAACTGGACGTGGAACAATGGACTGGTTCCAAATTGGGAAAGGAGTACGTCAAGGCTGTATATTGTCACCCTGCTTATTTAAATTTTATGCGGAGTACATCATGCAAAATGCCGGGCTGGCTGAAGCACAAGCTGGAATCAAGATTGCAAGGAGAAATATCAATAACCTCAGATATGCAGATGACACCACTCTTATTGCAGAAAGCAAAGAGGAACTAGAGAGCATCTTTATGAAAGTGAAAGAGAAGAATGGAAACACTGGCTTGAAACTCAACATTCAGAAAACTAAGAGCATGGCATCTAGTCCCATCACTTCATGGCAAAGAGATGCGGAAACAATGGAAACAATGAGAGACTTCATTTTCTTGGGCTCCAAAGTCACTGCAGATGGTGACTGTTGCCATGAAATTAAAAGATGCTTGCTTCTTGGAAGAAAAGCTATGAACGAACTAGACAGCATATTTAAAATAGAGACATTACTTTACCAACAAAACTCCATCTAGTTAAAGCTATGATTTTTCCAATAGTCATGTGTGGATGTAAGATTTGGACCATAGAGAAAGCTGAGCACCAAAGAATTGATGCTGTGAACTGTGGTGTTGGAGAAGACTCTTTGAGTCCCTTGGACAGCAAGAAGATCAAACCAGTCAGTCCTGAAGGGAGTCAGTCCTGAATAGTCATTGAAAGGACTGAAGTTGAAGCTCCAATACTTTGACCATATTATTTGAAGAACTGACTCATTGGAAAAGACCCTGATGATGGTTAAGACTGACGGCAGGAGAAGGGGATGACAGAATATGAAATGGTTGGATGGCATCAGGGACATGATTTTGAGCAAGATCCAGGCATTGGTGATGGATAGAAAAGCGTGACGTGATGCAGTCCATAGGGTCACAAGGAATCGGACATGAATGAGTGACTAAATAGAGCTGAACTAATAAAATTAAATTTGTTATCCTAAAAGATTTTGAGAGACAACATCACAGATTGTGGTGGTTAGTTTCATGTGTCAACTTAGCTGGGCTATGGGGCAGTTTGTTTGGTCAAGCACCAATGTAGATACTATTGTAAATATATATAATCACTCATATATATATATATACATATATATATATATGAATGATTAACATTAAATCAGTAGTATTTGAGTAAACAATATTACCCTCCCTGATATGGGTGGGTCTCATCCAATCAGTTGAAAACCCTGATAGCAAAGGTTGACATTTTGTAAAAATTAAGCAATGCTATCTCAAGACTTAAAATAGGAATCCTGCCTATATTACCAGCTTGCTAGCCTGCCCTGTAGATTTTGGATTCAAGATTGTAGCATTAATTCTTAACTGAATTTCTTGCTAGCCAGTTTATCTTGCAGGTTTAGGGTTTGCCATCCTCCACAATCACATGGATTAATTTCTTAAAATAAATCATATATATACATATATGTATATAACATATATATGTGTGTATATGCATATACTATATATGCATACAGTATATGTAAAAATAGCATATAAATTGGATATTTAAGCAACATGTTCATCATCTCATATGTATATATTATATGCATTATTTTTTTTTTATATTCAATGAAATTTGATACTCAAAAATTAGGTTAATAAAAATAGCTAGTCAACATCTTAGGAACTTTACATACTACTTAATTTGACCATCAGTCAAATTACTCTTCCTATAAATTTTAATAAGCTTCTGATTTTTTCATCATCAGCATACTGTCCTTTACTTAGCACAGGACATGATATATCAATGCAATTATTAGCCACAGACATATGTCAAGATGCCACTAGTATTTTTACATGAACTAAATTGAATGGGACAGAAATCAATAACAATGCAAGCAAACTAGACTTAGTACCTGAAATACAACACATATCAGTGGAAAGTGAAAGGTAAGTAGTGACATGAAAAGAACAACATATCATGAACAAAATGCATTCAACCACTAGAAAGGTTGTTCACTGCTCCAGTAACCAGTTTATTCAGTGTTGTTGTTGTTGTTGTTCACTTTCTAAGTCATGTCTCTTTGCGACGACATAGACTGCAGCAGGCCAGGTTTCCCTGTCCTTCACTATCTCCTAGAGTTTTCTCAAACTCATGGCCACTGAGTCAGTGATATTATCCAACCATCTCATTCTCTGCTGCCCCCTTCTCCTCCTGCCCTCAATCTTTCCCAGTATCAGGGTCTTTTCCAATGGGACAGCTCTTCACATCAGGTAGTCAAAGTATGGGAGCTTCAGCATCATTCCTTCCAATGAATATTCAAAATTTATTTCCTTTAGGATTGACTGATTTGATCTCTTTGCAGTCCAAGGGACTCTCAAAAGTTTTCTCCAGTACTACAATTCAAAGGCATCAATTGTCTGGTACTCAGCCTTCCTTATGGTCCAATTCTCACATTCATACATGATTACTGGAAAAATCACAGTTTTGAGTACATGGACTTTTGTCAGCAAAGTTACATCTCTGCTTCTTAATGCACTATCTATGTTTTTCACAAATTTCCTTCCAAGGAACAAATATTTTTTTTAATTTCATGGCTGTAGTCACTGTCCTCAGTGATTTTGAATCCCAAGAAATAAAGTCTGTCATTGTTTCCATTGTTTCTACATCTATTGCCATGAAGTGATCAAACTAGAAGCCATGATCTTCACTTTGTGAATGTTGAGTTTTAAACAAGCTTTTTCACTCTCCTTTTTTACCCTCTTCAAGAGGCTCTTTAGTTCCTCTTCACTTTCTGCCATTAGAGTGGTAATCATGTGCATATCTAAAGCTGGTATTTCTCCTGGCAATCTTGATTCCATCTTGTATTCATCCAGCCTGGCATTTTGTATGTTTCACTCTGCATATAAGTTAAATAAGCAGGGTGACAATATACAATATACTACTGTGAGCAAGAATCCCTTGGAAGAAATGGAGTAGCCCTCATAGTCAACAAAAGAGTTTGAAATGCAGTGTTTGAATGCAATCTCAAAAACAACAGAATTATTTCAGTTCATTTCCAAGCAAACTATTTATCCAAGTATATTCACCAGAGACCATAATGTACTTGTACATCCCCCATTCCCCACTATTACTTAATATTCACCTTAGAGTATGTGAACAATATTTTCAACATAGATCACTGTATGTAAGAAGACATATCAAATCTCAAGTTACAGAGTAGAAAATATTTTTAAATATTTATTTATTTTATTTGGAGGATAATTATAATATTGTGATGATTTTTGCCATACATCAACATGAATCAGCCATAGGTATACATGTGTCCACTCCATCCTGAACCCCCCTCCCACTTTTGCTTTGATTTGCTATCATCCTGCCTTTGAATCCAAGTAATTAAATCATTTCTTTATCTCATTAAAAATATCTTAGTAATTCATTGTTGTAAACATAAATATTAAATTTATCTATGTGCTGTGAGTGTTAACCTAATTGCCCAACCAGGCTTGTTGACTGAAAGGTCAACATATTCTCTGGTGGTATATCACAGTCAGTGCACAATTTACAACTGATCTTGTTCATGATATATATTTTTTTTCCTTAGAAGCCGCTTGTATTTGATCTGATTGTGACTATGCTTTTTATATAAGACACTTGCACATTTCTTATTGAGGCTTTGAAGACATATTATACTCTTCTACTGTTAAGGATGCATGAGACAAGTGCTCGGGCCTGGTGCACTGGGAAGACCCAGAGGGATCGGGTGGAGAGGGAGGTGGGAGGGGGGATTGGGATGGGAAATACATGTAAATCCATGGCTGATTCATGTCAATGTATGACAAAAATCACTACAATATTGTAAAGTAATTAGCCTCCAACTAATAAAAAAAAAAGTACCACCTAACTGGACTTGGCCATTTAAGACATCAAGTATATCCATTTCTTTTAATTCAATCCTGTCACCAAAATAAAATTTGATTTAGAGAGTAGGGTAGTCTCTATATTTGAACTCCTATAATGAGAGGGGTTAACCACAGTGTAACTTTTTATTAGGGACTGTAGTCTCATATAGTTGGAAAATGTATCTGGATACTTTACTAAGGGTCTTAGAGTTGAGAAGAACAATTCTGGAATCTCAATTTTTTTCTTAAATACTATGGTGGGATATATTTGATATACTAAGCAATGTTTTGTAACTGCTAGCTTTGGTAGTACCACTTTAAAAAATCACAGGATACTTTCTCTTTGAAAATTAACCAGCATCCTAACAGAAAACAGTATTTACTATAGATGGTAGAAATGAAGGGACTTTTACCTAAAGGACCATTAGTGAAATGTGAGTAGGGTTCAAGGCACAAACAAGGGATATTACAACACTTATAGATAACCAGTTATGGAACACTACTACCACTTCTAGGAACAACAGAAGGAACTAATCTTGTCAAAAAACATTAAAAAGGGTTACAGTGCAGAAGAGTTTCCCAGTGGGTAACTGTATTCAAGAATGAATGCAGCTGTTACCAGAGACACTGTGTCAAAATAGGAGATGTATTTGTTGTCTTAGGCTGCCATATCAAAATAACGTACATCGCTGAGTGGCTTAAACAACATGAATTTTTTTCTCACATTTCTGGAGGCTGGGAAGTCCAAGATTAAGGTACCAGTCCAAGATTAAGGTGTCCTGGCAAGGCTCTCTTCCTGGCTTGTAGATTGCCACCTTCTTAATGTGCACTCACATAACCTTTCCTTAGAGAGAAAGAAGAGACAGAAGAGAGGAAAGGAGAAAAGAGGAGAGGGAAAAAGAGATTTATTCCTCTTTTTAAAACCTATTGGATTAGGACTCTTTTTTTATGACATCATCTAAGCTTAATTGTTTTCTAAAAACCTTATACCCAAATATAGTCACTTTGAGGATTAGAACTTCAACATATGGATTGGGGTGGGGGAAGGGGATGTAGATCACAATTCAATCTGTAGAAGCAAAGAAGCAGCAAAGAAAAACCAGAACTTCTTCCTCCCTCTGTCCTCCCATCTCTTACCAGCTCCTACTTTTAGTCAAAACCAACCACAGGCCAACTACCAAGAGATTCTAGACGAGCAGTACACAACAGTCAATATCTGAGGACACAGAACAAGTAATGGATTACAAATGTGAGGGAGCAAGTGGAGAATTTACAACTCAGCTAATCCATGTGGCATTTTTTGCATCCTGAAAGGAAAGTTACAACATAAGCATCAGTTCAGTTCAGTCACTCAGTCGTGTCCAACTCTTTGTGACCCCATGAATCGCAGCACGCCAGGTCTCCCTATCCATCACCAACTACCAGAGCCTACCCAAACCCATGTCCATGGAGTCAGTGATGCCATTTAGTGATCTCATCCTCTGTCGTACCCTTCTCCTCCTGCCCCGAATCCTCCCCAGCATTAGGGTCTTTTCCAATGAGTCAATTCTTCGCATGAGGTGGCCAAACTGTTGGGAGTTTCAGCTTCATCAGCCCTTCCAATGAACACCCAGGACTGATCTCCTTTAGGATGTACTGGTTGGATCTCCTTGTGGTTCAAGGGACTCTCAAAAGTCTTCTCCAACACCACAGTTCAGAAGCATCGATTTTTCAGCACTCAGCTTTCTTCACCATCCAACTCTCACATCCATATATGATTACTGGAAAAAACATAGCCTTGACTAGATGGACTTTTGTTGGCAAAGTAATGCCTCTGCTTTTAAATATGCTATCTAGGTTGGTCTTAACTTTCCTTCCAAGGAGTGAGCATCTTTTAACTTCATGGCTGCAATATAAGCTTAGGTTCTGATATTATTCAGAGAAAAACATGGTACATGACAGGGAGAGAGGTTGCTGAAGTCTTGGATAATGATACTGGATATGGTGAGCAAATATGAAGTTGAGTAAATAAATTATACTTTGACCACTCAGATAGCATTGTCGAGGAATTAATTGGAAACTGAACCAATTGCCATAAACCTGAACTGAAAACCAAAGATAGAAAAAGAATAAAATCTTTCTTTAAAAAAAAAAGCATAAAACAGAGATTAAGCTCACTTATGAACAGGGATGTGAAAATCCAAAATAAAATATTAGCAAATTGAATCCAGAAGTAAATATGAAAACAACCCATTGTTACCAAGTGAGATTTAACTTATTAATGTAAGGTTGTTTAATAGTATCACTAAAATAATAAATATTAACAGATTAAAGTAGACCAATTAAACTGTTCATTGTACTAGATAAAGAAAATAATTCAAAAAAAAGAAAATAATTCACTAATGTTCAATGAATATTCATGACTGAAGAAAAATATCCTTTAGAGGATAATATCAGTAACGTGGCTGAAAAAACACATCTCTTATCATTTCCATCCCCTCAACAATTTGCATTGATCCATGGACAAAAATATTCTCTTGTAGAATTTGTGAGATCCAGCCCCATACACCAAGGGCCCAAAGAGGAGTCTTGCCCACCCATGTATCAGGTAATAGACATACAGACTTCAGTCCCAGCTGTAGATATTGCAATGATCTGTAAACTGTCTATAGTTTCTCTTGGTCATGGTCTTGGAGCCAATGAAGAGAACTGTCTTATACAATCTTTGTGGAAATCCAGGCTTCCAGCAGAGAAGTACCAGCACACTTTTGGAGGGGAAAAAAAGTTTGGGTGCATTGGGGAGAATAAGAGAAACAATTTGACTTTATACATGTTACTTATCCTCTAAGGAAACACAGATCAGAGACTTCTTAATCCATGGTTTCTCTCTGCAGGGAAAGTGAGAACATGTGAGTGAGTGCCTGGCTTCCTCAGCTATGTGGGATTTTGCAAAAGAGGCCCATTTTTCTCTCACTCCATTCAATATATTGAATCATGAGCTTCATGACTTGGTATGAGGAAGAAGCTGGGAGAGAGGTAAATAGGTAGGTAGGAGGACATTTAAGGCACATAGGTCCTACTAACTGTTTTGGACTTCATCGTGAAACCTATTCATGAGCCATTAGGGATGCTTCATCCATGGATCCTCCAAATGGCTCATGGGGACACCAAGCACTCTGTGCACATCACTAACACCTCCTGCCTTATAACTGGCATTCTGTATGTGCTCCTCACTGTGATAATAGCAAGATTTTGCAGATGGCTATTGAGCACTTGCAGAATGTCAGCCAAAATCCATGGTAAAGTATCTACCCCAAACTTGATCTTTACCTCCACCATTGGGCAAGCAAAAAAGAGGCTCTCAGTACCAGACCTGGTATATTGCAGCATCAAGGAAACATGATAGCAGCAAAGGATCACAATAATCTTCCAGTAACTGAGAACATAGACATGAAGATTTGTGATTTATCTGATAAGGAAGATCGATGGCCTCTGAGAAAATGCAGAATGGCAATTCAATGAAATCAGGAAAACTACATGAACAAAAGAAGAAGTTTAAGAGAAGTAAAAATCATAAAAAAGAAATAAATTTTGGGGATGAAATATATAATGAATAAAATGAAAATAGAGTAGAGGGCATCAGCACAAGAAAGGATCAAGAGGAAAAAAAAGGATCTGTGAATTAAAAGCCAGGAACATTGAAATTATCCAGTCAGAGGAAAAGAAAAAAAAGAATAAAAAAAGAGTGAAGAAAGCCAATGTGATATATGGGATATCACTGAAATAAGGTTCTGGAAATTATTGGACTCTCAGAGAAGAAAAATGAAGAAGGTGGCAAAAAAGATTATTTAAAGAAATAATGGCTGAGAACTAAAATCTGAGGAGAGATTTGGATATTCAAGTTCATGAAGCTCATGGATCACCAAACTCAAAGATATTTTTTCCAAGACATATTATAATAAAGAGATTAAAATAAATAAAGAATGGGGTATAATGCACAAATAAGAGATCAATAAATAATATTGTAAGAAATTTATAAAGTAATAGATGATAATTGGATTTATTGAGATTATTTCATAATATATAAAATATTTAATCACAATTTTGTACAACTGAAACCAATGTAATTTTGTATGCCACATATAGTTCAATAAAAATTTAATTTACTGGAACAATAAGAGGGAGAGAGACTCTTACAAGCAGAATCATCTATATTTTTGTTTTTGTGTCACTGCCATATTCTTTTGATTATTGTAGCTGTGTAGTATAGTCTGAGGTCAGGGAACCTAACTCCTTCAGCTCCATTTTTCTTTCTCAAGATCATTTTGGCTATTCATGGTCTTTTGTGTTTCCATGCAAATTATAACAATTTTCTTTCTAATTTCTGGAAAAATGATGCCAATAGTTTGATAGGAATTACATGCAAATTAAAACTACAGTGAGGTATCACCTCACACTAGTCAGAATGGCCATCATCAAAACATGCACAAATCATAAACACTGGAGAGGCTGTAGAGGAAAGGGAACCCTCCTACACAGTTGCTGGGAATGTAAATTGATACAGCAACTATGGAGAATAGTATGGAAGTTCCTTAAAAAACTAAAGTATTTCTTTAGGGAATTCCCTAAAGAATTCCCATATGTCTTTAACTTACTTTCTCAGTGCAACCTCTTGTCTAAGATGGTGAGATGATATATTCAAAGAGTCAAAAGAAAAAGAAGTCCCTGCTAACCAAGAATACTCTCTCCTGAAAAGTTGTCCTTCAGAAATGAGGGAGAGATAAAGATTTCCCAGAGAAACAAAGCTGAGAGTGGTTATCACCACTAGACCTGCTTTACAAGAATGCTGAAAGTAGTTCCTCAAGCTGAAATGAAAGGACAATAATTAATAACATAAAAACATGTGAAAACAGGCCACATACTGGTAAAGGTAAATATATAATCAAATTCAGAGTACTCTAATACTCTAAAATAGTGGTGCGCTAACCACTTTAGTATAAAGATTAAAGAAGAAAAGTGTTAAAACTAACTATAGCAATAATAATGTTTTAATTAATACACAATATAAAGAGAGGCAAATTGTGACATCAAAAACATAAAATGAAGGCAGTAAAAGGGTAGAGTTTTGTAGGTGATAAGAGATACTAGCATAAAATAGACATATCTTTAAGATACCACACATATGTGGAGACTGTACAACATGCTACTGAATAACTATTGGGTCAATTAAAAAATAAAAGGAGAAATAAAAAATCAACTGAAGACACATAAAATGAAAATATGGCATACCAAAATTTACGAGATGGCCAAAGTAGTACTAAGAAGGAAATTTATAGGAATATAGACCTACCTCGATAAACGAGAAAACTTGAAAAAAAAAAAAAAAAAACTAACCTTACACTTAAAGGAACTAGAAAAAGAAGAAAAAATGAAGCCCAGAGTTAGTAGGAGGAAGGGCATCATAAAGTTCAGAGAAGAAATAAATGAAAAAGAGACTTAAAGCACAGCAGAAAACATCAATGAAACTAAAAGCTGGTTCTTTAAAAGATAAACAAAATTGGCAAATTTTAGCCAGACTTACTAAGAACAAACGAGAGAAAGCCCTGATAAGTAAAATCAGAGGTAAAAGAAGAAATAACAGATAACACATAGTACATATGATTATAAGGGACTATTATGAACAGTTATACATAAGAAAATTGGACAACCTAAAAGTGTACAAATTCTAGAATCAGGAAACCTTCTAAGACTTAATCAGTAAGAAATATAAAATCTGAATAGACAGATCACTAGTACAGAGACTGAAACAATAATTTGGAAGATCATCAAAGCAATGGTCAGGGATCAGATGGCTTCACAAATTCTACCCTACATTCAAAGATTGAATATCTATCCTTCTCAAACTCTTCCAAAAAATTGAGAACGAGATACTTTCTAGTTCATTTTATATCACCAGCATCAATCAACCTGATACCAAAGCCAAACAAAGACAACATAAAAATGAAAATTGTAGGCCAATATCTCTGATGAGTATAGATGCGAAAATCCTCAACAAAATATTAGCAAACCAAATTCAACAATACATCAAAAAGATCATGTACCGTGATCAAGTGGGATTTATCATAGTGATACAAGGATGTATGTTGCTTTTCCTAGGTTAGTGAAGTTTTAGCTATCATGTCTTCACATATGTTTTCAGATATTTCTCTCTATTTTCTTCCTCTGGGCCCCCTAAAAGGCAAATATTAGTGCAGTTGATGTTGTCTCTTAAACTGTCTTTAAGAGGTCTCTTAAACTGTCTTCACTTCTCATTCCTTTTTTTTTTTTTTCTGTTCAGCATCAGTGACTTCCACTACTCTCTCTGTCTGATCTCATTGATCTGTTACTCTGTATTATTTAGTCTACTATTATTTAATCTAGTATATTTTTCATTACAGTTATTATATTCTTTATCTGTGGTCATTCTTATTTTATAATTTCCAAATCTTTGTTAAAAATTTTTAGTTTCTTGTTTGTTCGTCATTTTTCCATTTTCATCCATTTTTCTCTTGAGTAGTTTGATCATTTTTACAGTTACTACCCTGGACTATTTCTTGAGTGTATTGCCTATCTCTACTTCATTTAGTTCTTCTGGGATTGTGTCTATATTCCTTCATCTGGAACATGTTCCTCCATCACCTCAATTTTGCCTAAGTTGCTGTTTGTATGTATGCGGTAGGTTAGTTACATTTCTTGACCTTGAAGAAGTGATCCTCTGAAGGAGAGGTTGTGTGTGCCCCAGAAGTGTACTCCCTTTATCACCTAAGGTATGTGTTCTATGATTTCCCTCTATGATGGCTGTGTATGTCCTTCCTTTGTGGTGAGCTGACCATGTGAACATTGTGGTAGGCTTGGTTTGCCCCTGGTCTGGTTGTTTACCAGGCCCTGCTGTTGATGGGGCTGGATCACAAGGATACTCACTGTATTACCCCAGGGGACCCTGGGGCTAGTGCTGGCTCATTGGTAGGCAGAGTCAGGGTCCAGAAGGTTCTAGGGCTATTGCCCACCCACTTGTGGATGAAGCCAGGTCCTGGCATTGGTGCTGGAACACTGACAGCAAAGCCTATGCTTCAGTCTGGTGGCAGGGTCCAGGAGTCCAGATATAGTGTCAGATTGCTGGTGGGGGTGGTGGCCAGTTCCTGTCTCATTTGGTTATGGGATCTGGGGTGTCCCAAAGCTTGTATTGGCCTGCTAGTAGACAAAGCCTGGGCCCAATTGGTCACAGGGCAAGGTCTGGCCTTCTGATGGGCAGGCTTAATCTGTAGGATGTGTGGTTATTATTTTCTTGCCCTATTGTCTGCCCTTTTGTGGGTGAGGCTGGTCCAGAAGCAAAACCAGGCTTCCTGGAGGACAGGGCCAGGGTCCAGGAGTTTCTGGAACTGAAGCCTTCCTCTGGTGGTTAGAACTGTGTCCTGGGCCCTCTGGTGGACAGGACCATGTTCAGAGCTGGCTGTGGGCTCAGAGGTTGTTAAGGCAGTCTGTCTATTGATGGGTAGGGCTGTGTCCTTGCCTAGTTAGTTGCTTGTCCTGAGGTATTCCAATGTTCCTATCAAATTAGTGCTTTTGGTTGCATCCTGGAGCTTGTGAGATTTTGTGTACACCTTTTAAGAGTGAAGTCTCTATTTCCCCGAGTTCTCTTTGAAGTGAAATGCTCTAGAGGCTCTTCCTGGTGTGGGATCCCCAGTCTGAGGAGCCTGATATGGAGCTCAGACCTCTCACTCCTGTGCAAGAATGTCTGCAATATAATTATTCTCTAGTTTGGGAGTCACCCATCCAGGGGCATGGGGCTTGACTATATTATGAGTCTTCCCCTCCTCTTTGTCTTCTTATGTCTTTAATTATGCATTATGTAGATCTTTTCTGGTAGGTTCTTGTAAAAAAGATCTTTTCTGGTAGCCTTCATTATTTTCATCAAAGATTGTTCTGCAAATAGTTGTGATTTTGGTGTGCTTGTGAGATGAGATGAGGTCAGATTCTTTCTATTCTGCTGTCTTCTCTAAACTTTAAGGTTAAAAGTGCTGACACGACAAAATGTATGAATTACAAAGGATACATAACAGTCGTAAACATGTATGCACCATCAACACAGCATTTGTGAAATGGTAATATTTGAAGTGATTGGAAAATCATAAAATTGCTATTGTAGTGGAAGATTTTTAAGACACTCCAAGTAAGACATGTCCATTAGGAAGAAAAGAGGAACTGAATGATATAACTAATGACATAAATCTAATCAATAGCTATAAAATGTTGTATAATTTGAATTATTCTTATATATTAATGTTTATTATATATATCCATAAGTTGATTGGAATAATAATAAAAATATGCCACTTTAAAAGATGTGAATCCCAGACCATAGTTGAGTTTCATTTAACCTTTAAAAGACAGGTTAAATGAGGGAGGCCCAACCAAAGATGGCAGAGGAATAGGACGGGGAGACCATTTTCTCCCCTACAAATTCATCAAAAGACCATTTGAACATTGAGCAAATTTCACAAAACAACTTCTGAATGCTGGCAGAGACACCCAGAGACACCCAGAAAGGCAGCCTATTGTTTTTGAAAGGAGGTAGGACAAAATATAAAAGATAAAAAGAGAGACAAAAGAGGTAGGGATGGGAAGGGAGTCTTAAAAGAGAAGTTTTCAAACACACGAAACACTCTCACTGGCGGGTCTGTGGGAAATCTTGGAATCTCAGAGGGCAACATAACCGGGAGGATAAATAAATAATTAAAACCCACAGATTACATGCCTAACAGCAACTCCCAGCACTCACAGCCACCACCAGCAAGCAGGGGCTGAATAAGGAGGCCTGGGCCGCATTGCTTAGGGTAAGGACTGGGCTGGAATGCCCTGAGGGCAATCTGAGGGAACTAACATGAGATAGCAACCCAAACTGTGGGATAGCCAGAAAGAGAGAGAAAGAGAGAGAGAGAGAGAAACTGTTCTGTGAAAAGCCCTAACCTGGGGCACTGCTAGGCCTGTTAACAGAACAAAGGACTGAGCAAACACCGGAGAAGAGCTAGCAGACTGCAGACTGGCCCATCCCCCACCAGAGACAAGCACGCAGAGGTTAACCAGAGCTGGAAAGGGGCAAGTACAGCCCCAGAGAGGCATCCTCTACCAAACTGCAAACAGGCTCTGTTGTTAGCCAAGAGTTTTTGGGATTCTGGATGGTTGACATCAGTCAGGAGGGTCGCAGCCAGAGATCAGCTCCACAGAAGAGACACACAGAACACCTGAGAAGGCATGCCCGTTGTACACCCAGAAAACCAAACGGCTGGGATGGGGGCAGCGACAAGACATACCACCCACCTGAAGGGTGACTGTGCTCGCCAAGCACCTGGTCACCTGAGCTACTCGGACCTGGGAAAGGCACAAAACTCAGGCCCAACCGAGTACGCACCTTTGGGGAGTACTCCAGAACTTGAACCTGAGTGGCTTAAACCTGGAAAGTGCACATAACCCAGGGCACACCTCAGACAGTTCCCGGCAGAGCAACCTAGAGCCTGAGAAGTGTAGACCATGAAAGCACACATGCCGTGAGCGGCGGCAAACTCAGTGCCCCTGAAACACTGCGAGTACTCCCTACACACACTAGTGATATTTGTTTGCAGTGTACCTCCCTCCCCACAGCACAACTGAACAAGTGAGCCTAAATAAGTGACCACCTTTGCCCCTTTGTGTCAGGACAGAAAATAAACACTGAAGAGACCAGCGAACCGAAGAAGCTAAAATAAACAGAGGGAACTGCTTTGGAAGTGACAGGTGCAACAGATTAAAACACTGTAGTTAGCACCAACTACATTGGAAGGGGTCTATAGATCTTGAGAAGTAAAAGCCAGATCAAGGAACTATCTGAAACAGAACCTACCCCATACTGTCTGCAACATCTCCAGAGAAATTCCTAGATATATTTTTACTATTATCATTTTTTTATTTTTAAAAAATTTTAAGTCCACTATTACTCCTTTAATTTTTATTTTTATAACCTATTACTTTGCAAAAAAAGACCCTATTTGAAAGCAAACTTATATATATATATATATATATATATATATATATATATATATGTGTGTGTGTGTGTGTGTGTGTGTTTTAAATGTTGTATTTTTGAGAGTCTAAACTCTACTCTAGATTTTTAATCTTTGCTTTTTAGTATTTGTTATCAATTTTGTACATGTAAAACCCAATCTTCAGCACCCATTTTCACTTGGGAATGTGATTACTGGCTTGATTGCTTTCTCTCCCTTGACTCTCCTTTTTCTCCACCAGGTCATGTCTATCTCCTCCCTCCCCCTTCTCTTCTCTACCCAACTCTGTGAATCTCTTTGTGTGTTCCAGGCTGTGGAGAACACTAAGGGAACTGATTACTGGCTAGATCTGTCTCTCTCCTTTTGATTCCACTTTTCTCCTCCTGGTCACCTCTATCTCCTTCCCCCCTCTTCTCTTCTCTGTGTAACTCCATGAACATCTCTGAGGGGCCCAGATTGTGGACAGCATATAGGGAATTGATTACTGGCTAGATTGCTCTCTCCCCTTTTGATTCCCCCTCTTCTCCTTCTGGTGATCTCTATCTCCCTCCTCCCTCATCTCTTCTCCATGTAACTCTGTGAACCTATCCGGGTGTCCTTCAGTGTGGAGAAACTTTTCATCATTAACCTAAATGTTTTATCATCAGGGCTGAATAGAAGGAGAAGTCTTGAGGTTACTGTAAGAATGAGACTGAAATCCAGAGGCAGGAGGGTTAAGTTCAAAACCTGAGAACACCAGAGGACTCCTGACTCCAGGGAATATTAGTCAATAAGAGCTAATCCAAAAGCATCCATACCTACACTGAAACCAAGCTCTACCCAAGAGCCAACAACTTCCATAGCAAGACATTCCACGTAAATTCTCCAGCAACACAGGAACATAATCTGAGCTCGAATATAAAGCCTGCCCAAAGTCACACTAAACCAGTTGACATCTCAAAACTCACTACTGACACCTGATTGCACTCCAGAGACAAAAAATCCAGCTCTACCCACCAGAACATTAACACAAGCTTCCCTAACCAGGAAAACTTGACAAACCACCCATCCAACCCCACCCACAGTGAGGAACCTCCACAATAAAAAACCACAAACTGTCAGAATACAGAAAGGCCATCCCAAACACAGCAATCTAAACAAGATGAAAAGGCAGAGAAATATTCAGCAGGTAAAGGAACAGGATAAATGCCCACAAAACCAAGCAAAAGAGGAAGATATAGGGAATCTACCTGGAAAATAATTCAGAATAATGATAGTGAAAATGATCCAAAATCTTGAAAATGAAAAGGAGTTACAGACAAATAGCCTGGAGAGAAAGATTGAGAAAATGAAAGAAATGTTTAAAGAGGACCTCGAAGAAATAAAAAAGCGTTTATATATGATGAATAATGCAATAAATGAGATAAAAAACACTCTGGAGGTAACCAGCAGTAGAATAAAAGAGGCAGAAATTAGGATAAGTGAGGTAGAAGATAGAATGGTAGAGATAAATGAAACAGAAAGGAAAAAAGGAAAAAAAGAATTAAAAGAAATGAGGACAACCTCAGAGACCTCTGGGACAATTTTAAATGATTCAACATTCAGATTATAGCAGTCCTAAAAGAAGAAGACCAAAAATAAAAGGCCATGAGAAAATACTTGCGGAGATAATAGTTGAAAACTTCCCTAAAATGCAGAAGGAACTAGCCACCCAAGTCCAAGAAACCCAGAGAGTCCCAAACAGGGCAAACCCAAGGTGAAACACCCCAAGGCACATATTAATCAAATTAACAAAGACCAAACACAAAGAACAAATATTAAAAGCAGCAAGGGAGAAACAACAAACACACAAGAGGATTCCCATAAAGATAACAGCTGATCTTTCAATAAAAATTCTTCAGGCCAGAAGGAAATGGCAGAATATACTTAATGCAATGAAACAGAAAAACTTACAACCCAGATTACTGTACCAAGCAAGGATCTCGTTCAAATATGAAGCAGAAATCAAAAGCTTTACAAACGAGTGAAAGCTGAGAGAATTCAGCACTACCAGACCAGCTCTTCAATAAATGCTAAAGGATCTTCTCTAGAGAGAAAACACAGAAAGGGTGTGTAAAATCGAACCCAAAACAACAAAGCAAATGGCAATGGAACCATTCTTATCAATAATTACCTTAAATGTAAATGGGTTGAATGCCTCAACCAAAAGACAAAGAATGGCTGAACGGATACAAAAATAAGACCCCTATACATGCTATCTACAAGAGACCCACCTCAAAACAAGGGACACATAAAGATTGAAAGTGAAGGGCTGGAAAAAGATATTCCATGCAAATAGAGACCAAAAGAAACCAGGAGTAGCAATACTCACATCAAATAAAATAAACTTTAAAATAAAGGCATGAAAAGAGACAAAGAAAGACACTACATAATGATCAAAGGACTACCGCAAGAAGAAGATATAACAATTATAAATATATATGCACCCAACATAGGATCAGTGCGATATGTAAGGCAAATGCTAACAAGTATGAAACGGGAAATTATTAAAAAACACAATAATAGTGGGAGACTTTACTGCCCCACTCACACCTATGGATAGATCAACTAAACAGAAAATTAACAAGGAAACACAAACTTTAAAGGTTACAATAGACCAGTTAGACCTAATTGATATCTATATGACATTTCAACCCAAAACAATGAATTTCACCTTTTGCTCAAGTGCACACAGAACCTTCTCCAGGATAGATCACATCCTAAGCCATAAATCTTGCCTTGGCAAATTCAAAAAAATTGAAATCATTACAAGCATCTTTTCTGACCACAATGCAGTAAGATTAGATGTGAAAACAGGAGAAAAACTATTAAAAATTCCAACATATGGAGGCTGAACAACACACTGCCGAATAACCAACAAATCACAGAAGAAATCAAAAAAGAAATCAAAATATACATAGAAATGAAAGAAAATGAAGACACAACAATCCAAAACCTATGGGACATGGTAAAAGTAGTGCTAATTGGAAGGTTCATAGCAATACAGGATTAACTCAAGAAACAAGAAAAAAGTCAACTAAATAGCCGAACTCTACACTTAAAGCAACTAGAAAATGAATAAATGAAGAACTCCAGGGTTAGAAGAAGGAAAGAAATCTTAAAAATTAGGGCACAAATTAATGCAAAAGAAACAAAAGAGACCATAGCAAAAATCAACAAAGCTAAAAGCTGGTTCCTTGAGAAGATAAATAAAATAGGCAAATCATTACCCAGACTCATCAAGAAACAAAGGGAGAAGAATAAAATCAACAAAATTAGAAATGGAAAAGGAAAGATCACAACAGACAACACAGAAATACAAAGGATCATAAGAGACTACTATTAGCAACTATATGCCAATAAAATGGACAATGTGGAAGAAATGGACAAATTCTTAGAAAAGTACAACTTTCCAAAACTAAACCAGGAAGAAATAAAAGATCTTAACAGACCCATCACAAGCCTGGAAATTGAAACTGTAATCAGAAATCTTCCAGCAAACAAAAGCCCAGGACCAGACAGCTTCACAGCTGAATCCTACCAAAAATTTATAGAAGAGCTAACACCTCTTCTATTGAAACTCTTCCAGAAAATTGCAGAGGAAGGTAAACTTTCAAACTCATTCTATGAGGCCATTTTCACCCTAATACCAAAACCAGACGAAGATGTCACCAAAAAAGAAAACTACAGGCCTATATCACTGATGAACATAGATGCAAAAATCCTTAACAAAATTCTGGCAAACAGAACCCAACGATGTATTAAAAAGATCATACATCATGACCAAGTGGGCTTTATCCCAGGAATGCAAGGATTCTTCAATATTCGGAAATCAATCATTGTAACACACCACATTAGCAAATTGAAACATAAAAACCATATGATTGTCTCAACAGATGCAGAAAAAGCCTTTGACAAAATTCAACATCCATTTATGATAGAAACCCTCCAGAAAGCAGGAATAGAAAGAACATACCTCAACATAATAAAAGCTATACATGACAAACCCACAGGAAACATTATCCTCAATGGTGAAAAATGGAAAGCATTTCCCTTAAAGTCAGGAATAAGACAAGGGTGCCCACTCTCACCACTACTATTCAAAATAGCTTTTGAAGTTTTGGCCACAGCAATCAGAGCAGAAAAAGAAATAAAAAGAATCCAGATTGGAAAAGAAGATGTAAAACTCTCAATGTTTGCAGATGACATGATCCTCTACATAGAAAACCCTGAAGACTCCACCAGAAAGTTACTAGAGCTAATCAATGAATATAATAAAGTTTAAGGATATAAAATTAACACAGAGAAATCCCTTGCATTCCTATACACTAACAATGACAAAACAGAAAGAGAAATTAAGTAAACAAATCTATTCACAATTGCACAGAAAAGAATCTAATACTTAGGAATATATCCACCTAAAGAAACAGAAGACCTATATATAGAAAACTATAAAATACTGATGAAAGAAATAAAAGAGGACACACATAGATGGATAAATATACCATTTTCATGGGTTGGAAGAATCAATATGGTGAGAATAAGTGTACTACCCAAAGCAATCTATAGATTCAACACAATCTCTATCAAGCAACCAACAATATTTTTCACAGAACTAGAACAAATAATTTCACAATCTGTATGGAAATACAAAAAACCTTGAATAACCAAAGCAATCTTAAGAAAGAAAAATGGAACTGGAGGAATCAACCTGCCTGACTTCAGGCTCTACTACAAAGCCACAGTCATCAAGACAGTATGGTACTGGCACAAAGACAGAAACATAGATCAATGGAACAAAATAGAAAGCCCAGAGATAAATCCATACACCCATGGACACCTTATCTTCACCAAAGGAGGTGAGGATATACAATGGAAAGAAGACAACCTCTTTAACAAGTGGTGCTGGGAAAACTGGCTATCCACTTGTAAAAGAATGAAACTAGAACACTTTCTAACACCATACACAAAAATAAACTCAAAATGGATTAAAGACCTAAGTGTAAGACCAGAAACTATAAAACTCCTAGAGGAAAACAGGCAAAACACTCTCCAACATAAACCACAGCAGGATCCTCTGTGACCCACCTCCCAGAGTAATGGAAATAAAAGCAAAAATAAACAGAAGGGACCTAATTAAACTTTAAGCTTTTGCACAACAAAGGAAACTGTAAGCAAAGTGACATGACAGCCTTCAGAGTCAGAGAATGAGGCAAGTGACGAAGAATTAACTTCAAATATATATATAAGCAACTCCTGCAGCTTAATTCCAGAAAAATAAACGACCCAATTAAAAAATGGGCCAAAGAACTAAACAGACATTTCTCCAAAGAAGACATACAGATTCCTAACAAACACATGAAAAGATGCTCAACATCACTCATTATGCAAATCAAAACCACAATGAGGTACCATTTCACGCCAGTCAAAATGGCTGCTATCAAAAATGTACAAACAATAGGTTCTGGAGAGTATGTGGAGAAAAGGAAACTCTCTGACACTGTTGGTGGGAATGCAAACTAGTACAGCCACTCTGCAGAACAGTGTGGAGATTCCTTAAAAAACTGGAAATAGAACTGCCATATGTCCTAGCAATCCCACTCCTGGGCATACACACCAAGGAATCCAGAACTGAAAGAGACACATGTACCCCAACGTTCACCAGAGCACTGTTTACAATAGCCAGGACATGGAAGCAACCTAGATGTCCATCAGCAGACAAATGGATAAGAAAACTGTGGTATGTATACACAATGGAATATAACTCAGCCATTAAAAAGAATACATTTGAATCAATTCTAATGAGGTGGATGAAACTGGAGCCTATTATACAGACGGAAGTAAGTCAGAAAGAAAAACATCAATACAGTATACTAATGCTAATGCTATATGGAATTTAGAAAGACAGTCACAAAGGCCCTATATGTGAGACAGCAAGAGACACATAGATGTAAAGAACAGTCTTTTGGACTCTGTGGGAAATGGCGAGGGTGGGATGATTCGGGAGAATGGCATTGAAACATATATATTATCATATGTAAAATGGATTGCCAGTCCAGGTTTGATGCATGGGACAGGGTGCTCGGGGCTGGTGCACTGAGATGACCCAGAGGGATGGGATGGGGAGGCAGGTGGGAGGGGATTCAGGATGGGTAACACATGTACACCCGTTGCTGATTGATGGCAATATTACCAGTACAATATTGTAAAGTAATTAGCATCCAATTAAAATGAATAAATTTATAAAAAATCATAAAATATGTCAAGGTATTATCCACCTTTTTCTTGTATGCCAATATACTGAGTAATAAGAAAATGTCAAAAAAGAGAAAATAAAAGAAAGGCTAAATGAATCAATTTTGTCTAAGCCATCCAGTGCTACTGATGAAAAAGCTTCAATACATGAAACCAATAGACCCTAATGTTCTAACTTGGTAAAGATAATATCAAAAGAAAACTATGAATAAAACTTATTTAAGAATATGAATGCTAAAGTTCTAAATTAAATAGCATATTCAACATTTCAGTATAGAAAAGTATATGTGTAAACAAAATTTATTCTAGAATTATAAGGATTTATCAACATCAGGATATCTAATATTATATTTAATTAATAGGTTCCAGAGAAAATGTGATAACACTAGACATATTTGATAAAATTCGGTTCCCTATTACTTAAAAAAGTTGACATATAATAGAAAAGGAAAGGAAATAATGAAATCTGAGAAAATGTATTCATAAAAATACCAATAGCAGAAGTGATTTTATGTGCTAAAATGCTGAAACCATTTATATTAAAATAGTAGAATACTGTTATCATTATTATTTGAAAATAAATTATAATGCAAAAAAGAAAATTAAATATTGATGCAAGTAATGGAAAATATTCTTTTCTTTCATCATGGTACTATAGAAAATACACTTTTAGTGTTTATAACAGTTTTGTTAATTGACTGTGTGTTAGTCGCTGTCATATCTGACTCTGCAACCCCATGGACTGTAGCCTGCCAGGTTCCTCTGTCCATGGGATTCTCAAGGAAAGAGAATCCAGCAAGACTGGGGTGTTTTGCTATTCCCTTCTCCAGTGTATCTTCCCAAGGCAGGGGTCGAATCTGGGTCTCCTGCATTGCAGGCAGATTATTAACCATCTCAGCCACCAGGGAAGCTGCATATTTAGATAAATACCCAGAGTTCAAGGGTGTTTCTCTCTACTAGGAAAAAAACAGAGCTACATATAGAAATCAAAGAAATTCTAATAAAATTCCAGATTTAAAAATTTGTTTAAAATAATAACAGTCTATGTGGACATATAAAGGCATGAGTACAGGGAAGAAATAATGGGAAAAAAAAGAAAATAATAATAGGTGTTATAGCTTTAAGATTGAGTATAGGCAAGTTGGAATAAAATAAGGGGCCCACAAATAAATCTATACGTACCTGAAAATATAATCTATGAAAAGAAATGGCTTAATTTGTTAAGAAGAATGATTTATTAAAAAAAATTCCTTGGTACATGCAAAAATCCATACTGATGCATAAACATTTAAGTTTAAAGAATGCACTAGAAATTATGCAGAAAATTTAGGAGATTGTAGTGTAAAGTATGGGTTGGGCAAATATTTCTAATTGAAGAAAGTGAATCCAGAAGCTTTGAAAGGAAAGATGTACGCATTTGACAATATAAAGCAAAAAACTTTTTTATGGCAAAATATGCATAAACAAAATAGATAAATATATAGTATTTATCCTCTTGCCCAAATTCCTGTAGGTATTGGGCCTGTTTGTACCTACAGTGTCTATTAAAGAAAAAGATAATTATCATTCATACATAAGACAAACAGCTAAATAGAATAAATGGCAAAACACACAAAGGGATCATTTATTTAAATACAAGTTAAAGCTGGCTAAAATGTGAAAATACATCTGTGGGACAATGTTTATAAATGCCACCAGAAAAATGCTAATTAAAATTGAGATAGCATTTTTCACCCAAGATAGTGACAAAAATAAGAAAAGCCATGCTAATGGAAATGTGGGTGAAATGTATCTTCCAATTTTGCTGATATAATATGAATTATTCAGGTCTTTAGGGAAAGTAATTTGGTCCTTATGGAGATCTGTAATAGATAAAAAAGTACCAGTGTATAAGGATGTATGTAACACTGTTGAATAATAGAAAAAAATGTGGATCATTTCACATAATGGAGTATCATGCAGATGTTAAGATACCATGTTATATTTTAGACCACTCGACTTATTGTAATTAGCCTCCAACTAATAAAAATAAATGAAAAAAAAGTGAGGATTCTTTTTTTTAAAGAACTTTCACAATGCAATACTAAGTGAGAAAAATGAAATGCAGTGAAGTTTAAAAGGTTTATTTACATATAACAAGACTTAAATGGCATAAATGCAAATACACATGTATAGGTATGTGAATAATTTTGTGAGGACTGAGGAAAATATTGAGGCATGTATACCAGGCTATTAACATTGATAATCTAGGGTTGGGGTAGAGTAATAAAGTGAGTTGCAGGAAAGTACAGGGAGAAGGAGGAAGAGAAAGGGAAAAACAATAGCAATATTTACAGCAGAACTTTGAGTACATGGATTAGTATAAAGTGCAATACTCAACACTAAAATGCTAAGGAAACAAGCCATCAACTATGTGGAATGAATAGTGTCAGACACATAGAAGGGGGTTTAGAATATTTAGAACTGTTGCCTTAAGCCCGGAATGGCTTGGGGACTCGTTTGTGTTTGTGCTGTGCTCAGTCACTCAGTTGTGTCCGACTCTTTGCGACCCCTTGGATTGTAACCGGCCAGGCTCCTTTGTTCATGGGGATTCTCCAGGCAAGAATACTGGAGTGGATTGCCATGCCCTCCTCCAGGGGATCTTCCCAACCCAGGGATCCAACCTAGGTCTCCCACACTGTGGGCAGATTCTTTACTGTCTGAGCCACCAGGGAAGCCAGTATATGTGATAACAAAAGAGGTGGTGAAGTGTTGGCCAGTAAAGAAAAAGTGATTATTGCCCTTGAATTATTAGGGTCAATCCTTCCAATTCATCCTCACAGATTCCACAAAAGGAATATCTAGGGAGTTAAGACAGAAGTCACTGGAGAGCTTTCTCTGGTCCACTAAGAGCTAGCACTACCAAAGGAAGAAGCCCATTGCACTTCCAATCTAGCCATATTTTGGGATTCCCGATCTATGATCTTAGAAACCTCATGCTCACAAACTTCATTTGTGTTTAGTTTTGTATATTATAAATGTATAATTTCTCTATAAAAAAAGAAAAGTACTGGAAGAAACAAATGACTTAGATTCATCTAACTTTGACTAGTTATATTTTAGATATGCTGATACTGTGAAAGGTATTAAAGTTATTTTTCATTTTGATGATAATGAGTATTACTAAAGATTTTTTCACTTTTTCCTAATTGAATAAATGAATTTTTGAATTAAAATATTTATTTTAGTGTTAGTAACTAACAAATTTGTTAGTAACTACAAATTTGTTAGTTTCAGATGTACAGCAAAGTGATACAGTTATACATATGCATATATTTATTCTTTTTCAGATGATTTTTTCATATTAGTTATCACAGAATATTGAGGAGAGTTCCCTGTGCTATACAGTAGTTCCTTGTTGGTTATCTATTGCATATATAGTAGTGTGTTTATGTTAATCTCAAACTCCTGTTTTATCCTTCCACCCCGCCCCCCACCCACACACACACTTTTCCCCTTTGGTAACCATAAGTTTGTTTTCAATATCTGTAAGTTTGTTTCTGTTTTGTAAATAAGTTCACTTGTATCAATTTAAAAAAAAATATTAGATTCCACATATGACTGACATAATATGGTATTTGTCTTTCTTTGACTTCATTTAGTGTGCTAATCTCTAGGTCCACCCATGATGCTACAAATGCCATTATTTCATTCTTTCTAATAGTTGAGTAATATCACATATATATATAACTTCTTTATCCAGTTCTCTGTCATTGGACATTAAAGTTGCTTCCATGTCCTCATTATTGTAGTGTTGCAATGGACATTGCACTATATGCATCTTTTCAAATTATGATTTTCTCTGGGTGTATGCCCAGAAGTGAGTTTGCTGAATCATATAGTAGTTCATTTTTAGTTTTTTAAGGAACATATATACTGTTCTCCATAGGGTTTTACCAATCTATATTCCCACCAACAGTGTGAGAGGGTTCCCTTTGCTCCACAAAATCTTCAGCATTTATTCATTGTAGAATTTTTTATGATGGCCAACCTGACTGGTGTGAGAGTGTACCTTGTTGTAGTATTGATTTGCATTTCTCTAGTAATTAGTGTTGGAGAAGAATCTTGAGAGTCCCTGGGACTGCAAGGAGATCCAGCCAGTCCATCCTAAAGGAGATCAGTCCTGGATGTTCATTGGAAGGATTGATGTTGAAGCTGAAACTCCAATACTTTGGCTACCTCATGCGAAGAGTTGACTCATTGGAAAAGACCCTAATGCTGGGGAAAAAAAGAGGGCAGGAGGAGAAGGGGACGACAGAGGATGAGATGGCTGGATGGCATCACCGACTCAATGGACATGGGTTTGGGTAGACTCCGGGAGTTGGTGATGGACAGGGAGGCCTGGCATGCTGCGATTCATGGGGTCACAAAGAGTCAGACACGACTGAGCGACTGAACTGAACTGAACTGAGTAATTCGTGACTTTGAGTATCTTTTCATGTGCCTGTTGGTCATCTGTATGTCTTGTTCGGAGAAATTTTTTTTTTTTAGGTCTTCTACCCATCTTTTGATTCAGCTATTTGAGCTATTGAGGTGTGTGAGCTATTTATATATTTTAGAAATTTATCCTATTGTTTTACATTGTTTGTTTGTTTTCTCCCAATCCATAGATTGTCTTTTTGTTTTGTTTATGATTTACTTTGCTGTGCAAAATCTTGAAAGTTTGATTAGGTCCCATTTGTTTACTTTTGATTTTATTTTTATAACCTTCAGAGAATGACCTAAGAAAACTTCGGTACAATTTATGTCAGAGAATGTTTTGCCTATGTTCTGTTCTACAAATTTTATGATGTCATGTCTTATATTTAACCAATGATTCCTTTTTATATTTTCTACTTCTTTATTAAGATTCTCACTGTGTTTATCTATTTTTTCCCCTAGTTTTGTTAGCATTTTATTACTGATGCTTTAAAACCTATCTGGTAAATTATCTCTTTCATTAATTGTTTTTTTTCTGTGTGTTTTTCGTCCTTTATTTGACATAAATTCCTCTGTCATCTTTTACTGTCACTATGAGATTATGTGAAACAGCTACTTATGATGTTCTCTCTTTTTAAAAAATGTTTCCTATGCACTCCTTAAAAAATATTGGCGTATAATTGATATAAGATGTTAGGTTAGTTTCTGCTGTACAGCAAAATGAATCTGCTATATTAATACATATATTTATCTACACTTTTAAAAATTATTTTCCTGTATAGGTCATTACAGAGTATTGAGAAGAGTTTCCTGTGCTCTTATCTATTATTACTATTATTAATCTATTTTAGTAGTGTTGTATGTGTCAATCCCAATCTTCCAATTTAATCCTCCTCTACTCTAACCCACCAACAGCATTTAAGTTGTTTTCTACATCTGTGACTCTAGATCTGTTTTGTAAATAAGTTAATTTGTTCCATTTTGTTTTTAGATTCCACATATAAGCAATATTATATGATGTTTGTTTTTCACTGTCTGAGTTAATACACTCAGTTTGACAATCTCTAGGTCCATCCATGTTGTTGCAAATGACATTATTTTGTTCTTGTTTATGGCTAATATTCCATTGCATATATGTACCACATCTTCTTTATCCATTCCTTGTTGATAGACATTTAGGTTGTTTCTGTGTTCTGGCTGTTGTAAATAGTGCTACAGTGAACACTGAGGTGTATGAATCTTTTCAAGTTATGGTTTTCTCTGGATATAGGCCTAGGAGTGGAATTGTTGAATCATACAGTAGCTCTATTTTTAGTTTCTTAAGGAACCTTAATAGTTCTCCATAATGTTATTAGCTATTTAAATACATTCCTTCCAACAGTGCAAGAGGGTTTGCTTTTCTCACACTCTCTCCAGCATTTATTGCTTCTAGATTTTTTGATGTAAGATTTTTTGATGTTGGCCATTCTTATCAGTGTGAGATGATACCTCATTGCAGTACTGATTTGCATTTCTCTAATATCTAGTGATATTGAACAGTTTTTTATATGCTTTGTGGCCAATGGTATGTATTCTTTGAAAACATCTATTTAGATCTTATGTTCATCTTTATTGAGTTGTTTGTTTTTTGATATTGAGATACATAAGCTGTTTGCATATTTTGAGATTAAATCGTTGTTGGTTGCTTTATTTGCAAATATTCTTTCATTCTCTGGGTTGTCTTTTGGTTTCGTTTATTGTTTCTTTTGCTGTGCAGAACCTTTCAAGTTTAGTTGTGCTGCACTTAGTTGCTCATTTGTGTCTAACTCTTTACCATCTGAGCCACCAGGGAAGCCCTAAGTCTAGTTAGGTCCCATTTTTACATTTTTATTTTTATTTTCATTACTCTAGGAGGAAGATCAAAAATGATTCCCCTGTGATGTTTGTCAGAGAGTGTTCTGCCTATGTTTTACTCTAAAAGTTTTAGAGTGTCCAGCCTTAGATTTAGGTTTTGAATCCATTTTGAATTTATGTTTTTGTATGGTATTAGGGAGTCTTCTTATTTCATCCTTTTACATATTACTGTCTTTTCTTAACCATGTATTCTTGCCTCCTTTGTCACAGATTAGGTAACTATAGGTGTGTGGGTTTATCTCTGTGTTTTCTATCATGTTCTATTGATCTGTATTTCCATTTTGTGCCAGGATTATACTGTATTGATTACTGTAGATTTGTACTAACTATAGTCTGAAGTCAGGGAGACTGATTTCTCCAGTTCTGTTTTTCTTTCTCAAGATTGCTTTAGCTATTCATGGTCTTTCGTGTTTCCATACAAATTTTCAATTTTTAAATGCTGATTCTTTATAAAATGTCATTGGTAATTTGATTTGGATTGCATTGAATCTGTAGATTGCTCTGGATTGTATAGTCATTTTGACAATACTGATTCTTCAAATAAAAAATATGGAATGCTTCATAAATTTGCATGTCATTCTTTCACAGGGGCCATGCTAATCTATATCATTCCAATTTTGGTATATGTGCTGCCACAGTGAGCACCCTATGATGATCTTGATGTGGTATCCTTGTGTGGGAGTGTCCATATACAGTCTGTTCACAGTTTCTTTGGTGGGAAAGCTGGATCTGAAGTGAACATGGGTCATATATTTCCCCTGGGTGTGCTGCCAGTTGGTAAGAGATGAGGCTGGAGATGGAGCAGCTAGAATTATGGTCAAGTTTGTCCTGGGATGCCTCTTCTGTTCAGTGGCCAACACCATCCTATTGGTAGAGGGGTTGGATTCCATGTTGCTGGAGCATAAGCCCTGAGTTTTTGACCCATGCTGGTTCTGTTCCCTCTAAATGTATGCCCTCTACCTCCCGGCATCATCACCCTCACTCCAAAGGGGAGCAGTGCTGGAGTAAGAGGGTCTGATACAGGTACTTGGCATGGATTACGCATGGGTTGCAGTGGTCCTGGCACCAGATATCCAGTCTACTCCCAAAATAAGCACCAGAAATAGTTGGTTGTCCCTGCTCTGTTCAGATGCCTTTCTGAGTCTGAGCCACTTGTTTCCTAACAATTGTGCACTCCTCTCAGCCACTATATTCCTTCACCATGGAACAGGAGGAGCCAGAGCTGGCATGTAGCTCAGGATGGGGCACATACCAGGGCAGTGAGGAATAGTCAGCAATGATCCTGGGCAGTTTCAATCTTCTTACTCCTCCTTGTTTTGGGATTATACAAATGTATATATACGCTTTATGAGTGGTGTCTAGGTTTCTTACAGTCCTGCTCTCAGTCCCACTTGTTTTCAAACAAGTTAAGGAGATTTGTACTATCAGTGTTCAACCCCAGGACTGGGGTGCCTAATATGAGGCTCAAACTTCTTACTCCCCAGAGAGGACCTTCAAACCTGTATAATCACTGTCCTCTTCTGTGTCCCCTCCAAGATGTGCAGGCCCCAAATTGATTGCTTGTCTTCCCTTCCTTCCAAACTCAGTGTAAATCTTACTTAGAGACTGCTACAGAAAATAGTCTTTCTCTCAGTCTCCATTTTTTTTTTCAGTGAAAATTCCTTCACATGTGGATGTATTTTTGATGTTTTCATTGAAGGGAGGTGAATTCCACGTCCTCCTATCCCACCATCTTGACCTCTCAAGACTGTAAATTTTAAGGGTGATGGTGAGTATTCAAAGAAATTCAAGTAGAGGACTAACGTTATCAGAACAGCTTATTTAATTATATGCTTAATGTTTAGAGAACTAATTGAATTGGGAAAACTAAAGTCAAGACGACCAGTCAGGCAACATCTTGCAGAAGTCCAGGAAAAAAAAATCATAGTAACTTGAATATGGTGATAGTGATGGGAAAAGTTAGAAGGATAAAATCCTGTATATATTTTGATGGTAGAACCATCTGGATTTGAGGACGGACTAGATATGGATTGTGAGAAAAATAGAGAAGTCCAAAGTTCTTGCCTTCAGAAACTAATGAATGACAGTGCTGCATACCGACATGAGGAAGAATGAGAGGAACATTTTGGAGAGTATGTATGAATTAGTTCAATTCTGGACAATGAACTGGACAAACAAAGCATGCTCCTTTTCACATTTCCTCAGTTGCCTCATTCTGTCTTATGATTGGTAACTGTACTGCATCAAGTTGCTACTTAGTCTTCCATGTCTAGATTTAAATGAAATTCCACACCAGGTAGTGTGGGGTCTGTCTCCCTGAGTATAGTGACACACTTATTATGCATTGCCTAGGATTGAACAAGCAGGACTATCAGTGCTAAAACTCAGTCAGTCGCCAGTGAACTAGAATGATATCTTATCCTTAAGTAACTACCAAGGGGCCAGATGATATGACTCAAATGTTTGGGGAATTAACTGTTTATCAAATGGACTTTGATTAATGAGACATGAGAGACAGATGATGTTGTAGGCTGAGTTTTCTGAATACAAATACTTACATTGATGCTCAGTTTCTAAGTCATGACCAACTCTTTGAGATCCCATGTACTGTAGCACACCAAGATTTGTTGTCCTTCACTATCTTTTGGTGTTTGCTCAAACTCATTTCCATTGAGTTGGTGATGCCATCTAAATATCTCATCCTCTGTCCCCCCCTTTCTCCTCTAGCCCTCAGGCTTTCCCAGCATCAGGGTCTTTTACAATGAGTTGGCTCTTCACATTAAGTGGCCAAAGTATTGGAGTTTCAGCTTCAGCATCAGTCCTTCAAATGAATAGTCAAGGCTTATTTCCTATAGGACTGACTGGTTTTATCTCCTTCCTGTAAAAAGGACTCTCAAGAGTCTTCTTTATCATCACAATTTGAAAGCATCAATTCTTCAGTGCTCAGCCTTCTTTATGGTCCAACTCTCACATTTGTACATGACTACTGGAAAAACCATAGCTTTGACTATACAGACATAAAACAAAATCTTTCATTACTTCTTTTTCCCTTTATATTTGAAGTGATGGGAATGGATGTCATGATCTTAGTTCTTTTAATGTTGACTTTCAAGCAAACTTTTTCAATCTCCCCTTTCAACCTCATCAAAAGGTTATTTAGTTCCTCTTTACTTTCTGCCATTAAAATGGTATCATCTGCATATCTGAGATTGTTAATATTTCTCCCAGAAATCTTGATTCCAGCATGTGCTTCATCCAACCCAGTATTTTGCATAATGTGCTCTGCACAGAAGTTAAATAAGCAGGATGACAATATATAGCTTTGGCATATTCCTTTTGCAATTTTGAACCAGTCCATCGTTTCATGTTGGGTTCTAACTGTTGCTTCTTGACCTTCATTTAGGACACAGGTAAGGTGGTCTGGTATTCTTGTCTTTTTACAATTTTTCCACAGTTTGTTCTGATCCGCACAATCAAAGGCTTTATGGTAGTCAATAAAGCAGAATACTTCTGACAAAACGTGGTCCACTAGAGAAGGGAATGGCAAACCACCCCAGTTTTCTTGCCTTGAGAACCCAATGAACAGTATGACAAGGCATAAGGTATGACACCAGAAGATGAGTCCCCTAGGTCAGTCGGTGTCCAATATGCCACTGGGGAAGGACAGAGAAATAGCTCCAGAAAAAAAGAAAAGTCTGGGCCAAAGCTGGAATGACACTCAGTTGTGGATATTTTCAATGGTGAAATTAAAGTTCAGTGCTGTAAAGAGCAATATTTCATAGGAACCTGGGATGTTAGGTCCATGAATCAAGGTAAATTGAAAATGGTTAAATAGAAAACGGCAAGAGTGGACATCACCATTTTGGAATCACTGAACTAAAATGGACAAACTTAATTCAGATGATAATTATATCTACTACTGTGGGCAAGAATCCCTTCGAAGAAATAGAATAGCCCTCATAGTCAGAAAAGAGTCTGAAATGCAGTACTTGGTGCAACCTCAAAATTGACAGAATTATCTGAGTTCATTTTCAAGGAAAACTGTTCAAAATCACAGTAATCCAGTTCTATGCCCCAACCACTAATGCTGAAGAAGCTGAAGTTGATCAGTTCTATGGAGACCTCCAAGACCTTCTAGAACACACACCAAAAATGATGTCCTTTGCATTATAGGGAATTGGAATACAAAAGTAGGAAGTCAAGATATACCCGAAGTAACAGGCAAGTCTGGCCTTGGAGTACAAAATGAAGCAGGGCAAAAGCTAACAGAATTTTGCCAAGAGAACATACTGGTCATAGCAGACACCCTTTTTCAACAACACAAGAGATAACTCTACACATGGACATCACCAGATGGCCAATACTGAAATCAGATTGGTTATGTACTTTACAGATGAAGATGGACAAGCTTTATATAGTCAGCGAAAACAAAGCCTAGATCTGGCTGAGGCTCAGATTATCAGCTCCTTTTTGCAAATTTAAGGCTTAAATTGGAGAAAATAGGAAAAATCACTAGGTCATTCAGGTATGACCTAAATCAAATCCCTTATGATCATATAGCAGACATAAGTAATAGATACAATGAATTGTATCTGGTAGATAGAATGCCTGAAGAACTATGGACAGAGGTTCATAACATTGTACAGGAGTCAGTGATCTAAACGCTCTCAAAGAAAAAGAAATGCAAGAATAGCAAAGTAGTTGTCTGAGAAGGCCTTACAAATAACTGAGGAAAGAAGAGAAGCGAAAGGCAAAGGAGAAAGAAAAGGATACATCTAGTTGAATGCAGATCTCCTGAGAATCACAAGGAGAGATAAGAAAGTCTTCCTGAGTGAACAATGAAAATAAATAGAGGATCTGGTTTCCTTGGTGTGTATGCCCAGAAGTGGGATTGCTGGAGCCCATTATACAGAGCGAAGTAAGCCAGAAAGATAAAAACCATTACAGTATACTAACACATATATATGGAATCTAGAAAGATGATAACGATAACCCTATATGCAAAACAGAAAAAGAGACTCAGATGTATAGAACAGACTTGTGGACTCTGGGAGAAGGCGAGGGTGGGATGTTTCAAGAGAACAGCATTGAAACATGTATATTATCTAAGGTGAAACAGATCACCAGCCCAGGTTGGGTGCATGAGACAAGTGCTCGGGCCTGGTGCACTGGGAAGACCCAGAGGGTTCGGGTGGAGAGGGAGGTGGGAGGGGGGACCAGGATGGGGAATACATGTAAATCCATGGCTAATTCATTTCAATGTATGACAAAAACTACTGTAATGATGTAAAGTAATTAGTCTCCAACTAATAAAAATAAATGGAAAAAATAAATTAAAAAAAAAAAGAAAATAAGTAGAGGAAAACAATAGAATTCTAAAGACTAAAGACTTCTTCAAGAAAACTGGAGATATCAAGGGAACATTGCATGCAAATATGGGCACAATATAGGACAGAAATGGTAAGGACCTACCAGAAGCAGAAAATATTAAGAAGAGGTGGCAAGAATACATGGAAGAACTTTTATTTTTTTTTTATTTTTTGCATGCCTATTTATTCTTTTCTTTTCATATATATCTTTTTTTTCCATTTATTTTTATTAGTTGGAGGCTAATTACTTTACAACATTGCAGTGGTTTTTGTCATACATTGAAATGAATTAGCCATGGAAGAACTTTTAAAAAAGATCTTACTGACCCGGATAACTAGGATGGTGTGATCACTCCCCTAGAGCCAGATACCCTGGAGTGTGAATTTAAGTGGGCTTTAGGAAGCATTACTACGAAGAAAGCTAGTGGAGGTGATGGAGTCCCATCTGAGCTCTGAAATTTCCCATCTGAAATCCTAAAAGATTTTATTGTTAAAGTGTGACACTCAATAGGTCAGCAAATTTAGAAAACAGCAGTGGCCACAGGGCTGGAAAAGATCAGTTTTCATTCCAATCCCAGAGAATAACAATGCCAAATAATGTTCAAACTACAATACAAGTATGCTCATTTAATATGCTAGCAAGGTTATGCTCAAAATCCTTCAAGCTAGGCTGCAGCGGTACATGAATTGAGAACTTCCAAATACACAACCTGGATTTAGAAAAGGCAGAGGAACCAGAGATCAAATTGCCAACCTCTGTTGGAATATAGAAATACTTACATTAGCATGTTGTATATTTATTGTGGGTTATCACTTGTATGGAAGGATACAAAAGTAAGATTAGATACAGGGAGACTTGCAACTGTGAGAGACACTCAACAAAACTTTGGCTAACCCTATGGTTGGGCATGTAAAGCCCATTAGAAATGTCCTGAAGTAGACCAACACGGCCTAATTTTCTACCTATGTAATCCACTTTTGGTTGTGAGCTGCCCCAGGAAATGTGTGCTGTTGGATTAGATGGCTCTCTGAAGGAGGTGATAGCTGGAGTCTGAATCATTATAGCACTCCCAGCAGCTGGTCAACAAAATCTTTCTTTCTTTTTTTTTGTTTTAACTTTTTATTAAAACACTTAAGATACAGATTGACTCTCTTTTGTAAATGACTGTTTTACTTTTCCTGAAATAGGACATATACGCACTCTGATAAAACAGAATGAAAAGTCTCAATTCACGGGAGTTCCTGTACAAGGCTCTGATCCTAACTGTTAGGAGCCAAGCTCCTCACAGCATCTTCTTTCCTCTATTTTATTATAGGAACTGTGTTTTCTGTGGGGGAAGAAACAGACAGGTGCCACTTGATTGTTCAATCCCAACTCTTTCTCCAGTGGCCAAAATAAACCACTTTCACAAAGAGCTGCCCTGTGTAGAATCCATAGTTTTCTAGCTTGCTAAAAACTGACTAGGGACAAATAGAAAAAAAATAATAAGAAGAAAACTAACACTGAAGCAACCACACCTCTCATATCTCTGGATAGGGAAGTATGTGTTACCTTTAACCAAAGGAAATCAAAAGTATGCAATTTAACTACCTAGTTCATTCACCATTAGCTAGATTTGTTCACTTAAGGCTTTAACCCCTTTCCAAACCAGCTATGCTTGCTAATAAATGAAAGACTTGTTCTTCCCAGCTTTATGCTTCATTGAGCCTCTGCATTTGGTACCGAGCTGTCGAGTAGAGCTGTGTGCCATCACGGGCCACCTGGAAAGAAAAACATGTCTCACCACTGTGGTTGATTTCAAAAGAAAGTGATTCTATTTTTTAAAGAAAGTGTTGTTAACGTAATTGGTGACCCTCCTCATAACATTTTTAAGTTCACAATATACTTGGTCCAGAGTTGTTTTTTTTTTTTTTTTAAATCTAGTGAATGGCATTTAGACATTTCATAAAATTATGCAGATACACGTTGGGAGTCCAGAGCTCAGTTCAGTGAGAAGCAGGCTGGTGAGAGAGGCTCCCCATCTCCCTGGCTGCCTTTGGTAGGTGGCACCACCCTGTGCACAGAGCACTCGGAAAGAGCAGAACTCCAGCCTTGCAGCTGAGGCTGGTTTCCACTGTGGTGGGCTCCGGTCATGTCTCATCCCAGCATGGATAGTAAATGGGTCACTGCATAGGAGTTAGTTCTAGTGTGGGTTATTGTTACTGTCTTTACTCAGTAAGTTACCAATTTCAGCCAGTCTTTGCTTTTATGCAGTTTTAAAATTTCGTTTCTTTCTGTAGCACCTTTTTCATTTTCAGTTGTAAAAAGTGACTTTCACCTCATGAAAGATTTGAGAACATCTCCCATGTTGTCACACACTGCAGGTGTGTCTCAGTCATTTTTGCAAATTCTAGGGGACATTTTTTTCTCAATAGGAGAGTCAAACAAAACCTTTCTTGAATGCAGTTATGCATAAGCACGTGTTCATGCCCCCTACAGAAATGACTTAGCTTGTCAATTTCTGTCTTTATTCCCACTGTGGACTGCTCTGAGGTATGATCTTGCAAACCTTGAGTTGTCTGTGTATTGAGTGAACATAGTTGATGAATCTAAACTGCATTTCATTATCCTTTTACGCCTTGCATTTATTAAACTGGATTTGTCCTCCCAAATAATGCCAGAATATTGATTTTTACTTCAGACTTTGATATCTAGAAGACTTAGCCAGTTGTGTTAAATATGTGATGCCTTTTAGACATCTAACAGGAGATATTAAATAGGCATCCAGAAGGTCAAGGGTGCAGTTACACATTTATGAGTCATAAATGTCATTTAAAACCATGACAGTGAATGAAATGACCTGGAAAGTGTGTATAGATAGAGAAGAGAACAACATTGAGCTCAGAGTTAAATTGTCAATAAATAGAAGCTATACATAATTCAAATACCATTTCCTTAAACATGAGCATTTAAAAACAAAGGAAATATTCTCAGTTACCACTAAGCATTGCAGTTTAAATCACATTAATTTTGTCATTCATATACTAAAGCAAGATTTAATATTATCTGGGAGAAGGGGATAGGCAAAAATATGAAATGAGAGAAAGAAAGGGAACATTGTCTCCAAGGGATCAGTCTGTTACAATGTTCTTGAGTCTATGGTCAAGGAATATAAAATTAAACTAGGAAAAATACTCCATCAGTAGTATAGTTGCAGTATTATGCTTCCTATATGCAGGAGGCATTTTTTGGTACCTATATACTTCCTGCTTTGCTGGAGAATAGTGTCTGAGATCCCAGAAGACCTCAGAGATCACAGAGTCAAATTTGTAGCCTTGAGTTCCAAAAACAGACTTTTATAGTATAAGAGGGAGAAAAAGGTCTTGAAAGTTAAGGTTTTTCTTTTATAAGAGCTCTCTTTTTGAAATGTAAAGATTAAACTCTGAAGGAAGCTATTTATAATTCCTATACCATACAATAAATATTAAGAAATAGATGATGAGACATGTAATGCAATCTAGGGAGAAGACTAGAATTGATAGATTTTAAAACTTCTATGAGAATAATTATGATAACTAGTCATTTTATTTCAGAGTGATTAAATTAAAATTTTATAAATAAAAATTGAGGGCCTGGAAAATTAGTCACAAGAAAACAAAGTTACTTTATTTTGTTTTCAAAATCAGCATGTAAAATTTAATATTGCTTTATACATTCATTGTTTATTTTTCTATTTGTAAAAGTATTACAAGATCATTTTACATGTAACAATATTTTTGGCTTGGTAATATGTGATGATATGTGTAGCCTCTATTCCAAATTTCCACGTGAATTTTGCTTTTGGCAACTGTGGGACGGGGATGATTGCCTCCCACATATGTCTGTCTGTAACTGATATTTACAAGGGGTCCTCTGAGAGAAAATGAATTAGGACCCCAATTATTTTTCTTTGAAACTGAGAGTCATTAAAATACATATAGGTGAGCAGTTTGAGAACAGAGGGCATGAAATGCGATGGAAGCCCATGAGAGACAATTAAAAATAAATGAGAAGGAAATCTGACTACTGATCTAAGCTTAATGCAAGGAGCTCTAAGGCAGCAGGCAGGAGTAACTGATTCTGCATCTTCTGTGCAGATCATATAACTTTGTAACTCAGCCATTATGGTTGTGATTATACTTTGAGTTAATGATGGGCTTAAGTTGATAATATTTTATTTAGATTTTTATACATATTCATTGTGAAGATTGATCCTTGGTGTTCTTTTCTTACTTTCCTTTTATTTGGACTTTATTTGTCAAGTTTGAATATCAGAATTGTGCTACTAAATTTTACATTATTTCATGTGCTTCAAAATACTTTGAGTGGTATAATATTTTCATTGGAGATATAATACATCTTACACTTTAAATAATCTAAGTTAGGAAATATTTGGGAAGTTGGAGATGGTGATCATTCTTTTGTTCTCGATAGTTATTAAACTTTCAGGTTTCTACATATTTAGGGCCTTTGGTTTATTTCATTAAAACTTGCTAATATGTTAACATTATATTTCATGTATCATTCCTATATTTTTGTAGTTTTATCCTTTTTCTCAAGTTATATGATTGTGTTTAACCTTTGCTTTTCTTGATTTCATGTTTTCACTATGTTCTTTTAAAGACCAAACTATTATACTCTTTCTCTATTTCTTACTTTATTTTTCCTTTTACTTTGTTAATCTCTTCCTTTTTACATTCCTCAGGTCTACTTGTTGTTCTGTGTATTGTGTTATGTTTAGTTCACAAATCATATTACATTCCTTAAGTGTTCTGTAGAGTGGTATTGTTTCATTTATTTCTTTTTTTAATTAGATAGCCAATTTCAAAGTTATCATGGAGCAAGACTGAATTTTCATACAGAGTGCTTATTTGGTGTAGTCCCATCTGGGAAACATTGACAATGCTCTTCAGTTCTATCCCTTAGTAACTACAGTTCATACTTTTTGACTGCTGAAAAATATTGCATCTTATAAATAATCAATCTTATAAGAATACTCATCTTATGAATAACAACACAAGAGAACACATGGAAGGAGGATCATGACATTGTACAGGAGACAGGGATCAAAACCATACCTAAGAAAAATAAATGCAAAAAGGCAAATGGTTGTCTGAGGAAGCCTTACAAATAGCTGAGAAAAGAAGAGAAGCTAGAGGCAAAGGAGAAAGGGAAAGATATACCCATTTGAGGACAAAGTTCCAAAAAACAGCAAGGAGAGATAAGAAAACCTTCCTCAGTGATCAATGCAAAGAAATAGAGGAAAACAATAGAATGGGAAAGACTAGAGATCTCTTCAAGAAAATAAGAGATACCAAGGGGACATTTCATGAAAAGATGGACACAATAAAGAAAAGAAATAGTATGGACTAACAGAAGCTGAAGATATTAAGAGGTGACAAGAAAACAGAAGAACTATATAAAAAAGATCTTCATGACCCAGAAAACCACAATGATGTGATCACTCACCTAGTGCCAGACATCCTGGGATGTGAAGTCAAGTGGGCCTTAGGGAGCATCACCATGAACAAAGCTACTGGAGGTGATGGAATTCTAGTTGAGCTATTTAGAATCCTAAAAAATGATGCTGTTAAAGTGCTGCACTCAATATGTCTGCCAATTTGGAAAACTCAGCAGTGGCCACAGGACTGGAAAAGGTCAGTTTTCATTCCAATCCCAAATAAAGGAAATGCCAAAGAATGTTCAAACAACCACAGAAATGCACTCATCTCACAGGCTAGCAAAGTAATGCTCAAAATTCTCCAGGCCAGGCTTCAACAATACGTGAACTATGAACTTCCAGATGTTAAAGATGGGTTTAGAAAAGGTAGAGGAATCAGAGATCATACTGCCAACATCCACTGGATCATCGAAAAATTAAGAGATTTTCAGAAAATAAAAGCACCTATTTCTGCTTTATTTATAACACCAAAGCCTTTGACCATGTGGATCACAACAAACTGGAAAATTCCTAAAGAGATGGGAATACCAGACCACCTTACCTGCCTCCTGAGAAGTCTGTATGGTGGTCAAGAAGCAACAGCTAGAACCAAACATAGAGCAACAGACTAGTTCCAAATTGGGAAAGGAGTATGTCAAGGCTGTATATTTGTCACCCTGCTTATTTAACTTATATGCAGAGTACATCATGAGAAACACTGGGCTGGATGGAGCATAAGCTGCAGTCAAGATTTCCAGAAGAAATAACAATAACCTCAAATACTCAGATGACACCACCCTTACAGCAGAAATCAAAGAACTAAAGTCTCTTGATGAAAGTGACAGAGGAGAGTGAGAAATTTGGCTTAAAACTCAACATTCAAAAAACTAAGATCATGGCATCCAGTCCCATTACTTCAAGGCAAATAGATGGGGAAACAATGGAAACAGTGACAGTCTTTATTTTGGGGGAGGGGTGCTCCAAAATCACTGCAGATGGTGACTGCAGCCATGAAATTAAGACACTTGTTCCTTGGAAGAGAAACTATGACCAACCTAGACAGCATATTAAAAAACAGAGACACTACTTTGCCAACAAAGGTCTGTCTAGTCAAAACTATGGTTTTTCCAGTAGTCATGTATGGATGTGAGAGTTGGACTATAAAGAAAGATGAGTGCCAAATAATTGATTCCTTTGAACTGTGGTGTTGGAGAAGACGTTTGAGTAGTCCCTTGGACTGCAAGGAGATCAAACCAAGCAATCCTAAAGGAAATCAGTCCTGAATGTTCATTAGAAGGGCTGATGCTGAAGCTGAAACTCCAATACTTTGGCCACCTGATGTGAAGAGCTCACTCCTTGGAAAAGACCCAGATGCTGGGAGATTGAAAGCAGGAGGAGAAGGGGACGATAGCAGATGAGATGGTTGGATGGCATCACCAAGTCGATGGACATGAGTTTGAGCAAGCTCTCTGTGTTGGTGATGGACAGGGAACTCCATGGTGCACTCCATGGCTTTGAAAAAGAGTCGGACACGACTGAGCAACTGAACTGAAAGAATACTCCCTGTTTATTTTCTCCCCATATGTTGTCATTCGAGTTGTTACAGCTTTGTTTATATGTTGTTGATATTTCTGTTTTTACATGTTTTATGGTATACATTTGCAAAAATATATTTTGTACAAGTAACTAATTTAATGAAAATTATTTTCCAAAAAGGTTGCATCAAGAAAATATTCTCCCACCAGAAATATATAGCCTATTGATTCACTGAATCTCTAAATCTTGACATTGTCCTGATTTATTTTTATTGAATACTTTTTTTTTATTTTATTATGTTTTTACCAATTGAATGAGTATAGGGTTCTCTTATTGTAGTTTTATGGGTATTTTCCTGATTGTCAATGGAATAGAGGATCTCTTTCTATTGGTTGTAAATGTTTCCTTCACTTGAAATACCTCTCTTCTTCCAATTTTTCTATGAGCATATTTAGTGTCTTCTTATTGATTTACATGACATTCATGTTTTTCAGTTGCTATTCTTTCTTGTTTATATGTGCTCTAATACATTTCTTTTTCTCCCAGTCTGTGTCTTGTGATTCTTTTCTTTTCTTTTGTGTGTGTATGTGTGTGTGTTTGTGTGTGTTGTGTTTTTATTCACCTAAAAGCTTTGCTCAGTGGCCAGAAGTTTTGCTTTTAATATAGTCAAATTTATCATGTATTAAAAGATGTTTTTTATTTTTTGTTTTGTATTTAGAAGTCCCTCTCTACCCTGAAGTCAGGAATATATTCACCTATATTTCCCATTAAAAAAATATACCATTTTGTTTTTATATGTAAGGTTTTTAATTCCTTACATAAATTTAATTTTGAATGGTGTAACGGTCCAAATTCCTTTTTTCCCTATGAATAACCATTTTCTCCACCTGCTTTTATTGAATAGTCATTTCCTATTTATCTACTATGCTATATTTGACAGATCAAAATTTTATATATGTGTGAGTGTGAGGAAATACAGCTTTCTAGAGTTCTCAGTCCTCTTGTTAAAAAGCCATAACCTCCTGAAATATAAAAATATAAAGATAGAAAATATTTGTCTTAATTTCTCCTAGGAACATTTTACCTTTCACATGCACAAGAATGAGATTTTTTCCCTGTAGCTATTTGTCCCTATTAATTGCTTTTATCCAAAGGAACAATAAAATGTCTCCATCTCTTCCAGAGAGGGTCAAATAGTTACAGTCCTGACTAGACCCCTAGGATAAGTCCCAAAATTCCAGGAAAACTAGAGCTCTGTCTCCCTTGGTATTTACATGCCAAAGGGTTGAAGCCCAGAACTTGGCAATATTTCTGTTTTTAAACAGAGACAACGGGGGTTTACTTAGCACTTGGAAAGATGTATTTATATTTCAGAAGGTGAGGCTAAGAACCCAGGATACTTTCCATTTAATCTTAAGCAACCAAAGGGGTTTTTCACTGAAAGGAGGGAGAACAGAGGGTGGTTGCATATCTCTTGTATAAAAATGGAGAAAATTCATTGTTAGCTATCCCTTGTTTGTGGCAGATAACCTGACAACCCAGTAGAAAGAGTCCATAAGCTTTCATATCATCTGTGGGTCTAAGTGTAGGAACTGATGGCTGCAGCGTTTTCTGGTTGTTGATCTGGTTATGTCAATTAGGAACTCTTTTTATGTGACCTAAATGTCTTCTGTTTTTATATCCATATATATATATGACCTATGTATAGAATCTATAGTATAAATATATCTATAGCATATATATGGTATATAATTATATCCTATATAGTATAATTATATTATGCAATATTGTATAATTATAAAACATTTTAATACTTGCATTATATTTTATATATTATGCATATTTTCATGTATATATATTATATATTAAAATATACAATTATATATATATAACATATCAATATTATGGGCTTCCCTAGTAGCTAAGATGGTAAAACATCCACCTGCAATGCAGGAGACCTGGGTTTGATCCCTGGGTTGGGAAGATTCCCTGGAGAAGGACATGGAAACCCATCACATTATTTTTGCCTGGAGAATCCCATGGACAGAAAAGCCTAGTGGGCTACGGTATATTGGGTCGCAAAGAGATGGACATGACTGAGTGAATAACAAACATGTATATTATGTATATGTATACATTATATATATATTATGTATATGCATATATCTGTATATATGAATACAATTATTTTAAAAAATAATTATACAGTATTACATAATACAATTATAGTATATATTATATAGTGTATAATTATATACCATGTATATGCTATAGATATATTTATGATACATATGCCATATATGTATATATGTATATATATGTATGTATAAAAATACATAAGAAATCTAGGTCATATGAAAAGAGTTCCTTATTGATACAACAAGATCAACAATCAGAAAAACACTGTAGCCATCAATCTCTACATTTAGACCCACAGATGTTGTGAAAATCAATGGATTCTTTTTGCTGGATTCTTTCTCATCAGATTATCTGCCACAGATATATATCATATGGTGCAAGTGGGATAAAGTGTCAAATCCTTCACTTTGAGAAACATTGGATCCCTCTCTCTATTCATAATAATTTCAAGTAGTGGTAGAGCAAATCTGCTGTTTTTCTCAGAAGCATCTTAGCTAATTTTAGGATACTTTTCCACAAAATTCTACGACTAGCTTATCAACCTGCATGAAAAACTGTTTAAATTTTGATGGAATTGCACTAAATCTATAGATTAAGGAAAAGTACCACCATTATGATATCACCTTCTATCCTGAATAGGTATATCTCTCTTTCTATGTAAATCTTCCTTAATATATCAATGTAATTTTATTATTTTCCTCGTAGAAATTATCAATATCTTTAATTATATATATATTTAGGGAATCATCATTTTTGATGATGTTATAATTTTTAATGATCCTAGTTATTTGTAGTTTATAAAATGCCATTTGACTTTTGAATATTGATTTCTAGCTGCCTATTGCTGCCCTTCTATTCATTTTAATAATTTGTCTGTAGATTACCTTGGGATTTCTATATAGATAAGTATTTCATCTACAAATAATGGCAATTTACCTCCTTTTTAATCCTTATGACTTTATTTTTCTTTTTTAGTTGTGCTGGTTATATCTCCATTATAATGTAATAGAATAAAACTGGTGATAGTGGCAATCTTTGTATTGTGTCTAATTTAAAGTTTCTCAATTCCATCACTTTGATATATAATGCTTTATTATCATTTAGCTTTAAGTATTTTCTTTTGTCCTACGAATTAGACTTAAATGTTTTATATTTATAATAGATATTTAAATTTGTCTTATCATTACTAATTTCTACCTTTTTTTCTGTTAGGGATCAAAATATAGTCTGTATATTATCTGTTCTTACAAGTTTTTTTTTTTTTTCAATTGTATCTTACAGACACATCTTTGCTAGCTGCCATGAATCATGCTCTTGTACGATCAATTCCATTTACATATGGATGGTACCTGTAACTTCAAACCAACAGTCTATGGCCAAGGTGATGGGTTATTGCTACCTGATTCATTTATCTTATGAGGAGAAAGTCAAAGTAAAAGTGAAGTCGCTCAGTTGTGTCCGACTCTTTGCGACCCCATGGACTGTAGCCTATCAGGCTCCTCCATCCATGGGATTTTTCAAGCAAGAGTAATGGAGTGGGTTGCCATTTCCTTCTCTAGGTGATCTTCCCAACCCAGGGATCGACCCAGGGTCTCCCGCATTGTAGGCAGAGGCATTTACTGTTTGAGCCACCAGGGAAGAGCCATATAAGACATATAAGCCTTATAAGGAGAGGATAATGAAACTTTGAAGATGTAATTAAAGTCTCTAATTACTTGACTGTTATTTAATCAAAGGAAGATTATCCTGAGTGGGCCTGACCTAATAAGTTGAGCCTTTACAAGAGGATCTAGAGGTTAGTGACTTGAACTTACAGAAAATCTCTTTCCTCTTTGGCGTTGAAGATGAAAGTTGTCATGATTTGTACAACCATAAGGAAATGAACATGCCGATTTCCAAAAGGGGTTTGTAAGTGATTTCTTTCCTACTTAAGCCACCAGATGAAAACATAACTAAACCGACACTTATTTGTTATGAAGCATTGAAAATTAATGTATTTTGTTACCTAGTAGATGTTCCATTTTTGAAAATGCCCAGTATGTGCTTGAGAAGAATATATATTCTTTAATTGTTGATTGAAAATTCCTGTATGTATCCTTGAGATCAAATTTATTGTTCTTCACAACCTTCATCATTGTCTCTCCAGTTCAAAATAGCTTCTTGTGTCTCCAGAATTTTTTTTCACTTTTCCTTATACTTCTTATATTCTAGGATATTCATCTGTGAAATTCCTCCAGGGTCAAACTTCATGGATAATGAAATTTGAGTGATAGATATCTAGCATTTTGTGCTAAACTACCATCTTGACAAGACCAAAATAACTACTTTTAGACTCAACTGCCAGAATAATAATTTTAAAATGTAAATTTTAGCATGTAAACTCTGTTTTAACATGTTGATTGATTCCTATGGCTCTAAATTTCAAAATCAAAAGTTCCAATAAATCTATGAGGCCTGGATTGATCTGGACCCTGATGATCATTACAACTGTCTCATCCCAACTGCTCGGGCCTGGTTCATTGGGAAGACCCAGAGGGATCGGGTGGAGAGGGAGGTGGGAGGGGGGACTGGGATGGGGAATACATGTAAATCCATGGCTAATTCATTTCAATGTATGACAAAAACCACTGCAATGATGTAAAGTAATTAGCCTCCATCTAATAAAAATAAATGGAAAAAAATAAAAAAAACAAAAAAACAAAAAAACAACTGTCTCATCCTTTTTTCCCCCTCATTCCTACGTTTCTGCAAGTTGCTGGAATTGGTCTTTCAAGTCTTATATGGTGCCATATTCCTTCCCATAACAAGGCTTTGGCACATGCTATTTCCTCCTTTTTAAATGTTCTTCCCTTTCTTCTTGACCTAGTTATTCTGTTCATCTTTGCTATTTCAGCTTGAGACTCCTCATGGAATCATTCAGTTACCTCTTGGACTAGGTCAAATGCTCCTGTTCTTGGAGCATACTGTACTACTCTTTCATATCACTAGTCAAAGTTGAAGTTTTACATTTGAAAATTTGGTAAATGTCTCTTTACTCTGCAGTTTAAAGTCCATGAGGTCAAGGATGTTGTTTATCTTGTACAGCATTATAGCTCTATTTCTTGTCACTGTATACTTCATATAATACTTGCTCAATCAATATTGAAATGAGGCAGAATCACATAGTGGCAGATACCAAGATTTTAGATTTCTGTTTCAAATCTAGTCCAACCACTTACTGGGGGACCAAAAACACAACATCTCTGTGCCTGTTTCTGCATCTATAAGATGAGAATAATAACAGCATCTAAATTATAGAGTTGTCTAGAGAATTAGATGAGTTATTTTATGTAAAACACATTAAATGGTACCTGGCTCATAATAAATATTATATTATATTTGACTATTATTAAGTAAAATGAAATATGCTTTCAGGTTTACATGATTATAACCTCATAATCTAAAATATCCATAAGTAAATATGTATATGTGTGTGTGATATATATACATATATAGCTTTTTTGATTTATAATATAGAGGTGATTAATCAAAATATAGAAAACTCCATTGTTCCAGAATTATTCTAGATCACTATTAATTTGATCATCCTTTCACCCCTGGCAGATTTACCAGAATGATGGTGACTATGATGAAGTTGCCAAAATATCTCACTTTGAAAACCTCCTTACAGGTTTATGTTTATCATCTGATTCTCATAAAAAACTTGATCAAGGGGGTCTTTTGTCATCTCCATTTTTTCATATGGAGAAAATAAGGTTCATAGAGGTTTTTTTTCTTGGAGTAATAAAAAATGAAATTAGTATTTTCAATATTCATCTTCATGTGTTGTAAGGGAAAGGTTCTTCCCTGTGTTGTGTTGAACACTGTGATAAAGGGAGGGGCTTCTCTGATGGCTCAGACAGTAAAGAATCCACCTGAAATGAAGGAGACCTGGGTTCAGTCCCTGGGATGGGAAGATCCCCTGGAGAAAGGAACAGCTACCCACTCCAGTATTCTTGCCTGGAGAATTCCATGGACAGAGAAGTCTGGTAGGCTACAGGCCATGGGGTCGCAAAGAGTCACACATGGCTGAGCGACTTTCACTTCCATAAGTAAAAGTGAAGAAAATATGCATGTCAACAAAAGACATTTTACTGGGCAGATAAGACATATATTAATTTATTACATTCTTAGATTTATCTATTCTATTTATTTTGTCTCATCATTTACAGAGGCTAAAAGCTGAACAAACTTGTAAAATTGAATGCAGCCTCTAAAACTGATGTACCTCTGCCTGAAAAATATTTTGTCCATAATTTGTTATAATTATAGTCATGCAACATTTTAAATTCAAAATTATTTATATGTTTAGTTAAAATAACACAAACTATGCTTGTATCCTGCTTTAAAAAGTACATTGCTTACTTGAATAACATTATTTGAATCTACCTTCCCATTTATTTTAAAATCTATTTCGATCTATTCTTTCTAATACTGTGTTCTCACTTAAGGTTAGTCAACAATAAAATATCAATTGTTTTTAACTTATATGTTTCCTTATCATTGCTTAATTTATATACCCAAAATGTGCTTTTCTTGCTAAATATGGGGCAGCCTGCTCCAGCTGGATTTCTTCAGTTTCATTTCTTCTTTTATAAACTGGTAGTGATTTTTCACTATCATCTGCAATTTCTCCCGAGTGTATGTCAAGAATGAAAGAAGGTTAAAACACTGTTATTCTCATTAAATTGCTTAGGTCAGGCTCATGGGTGGGGAGCTGTTTATTTTTTCAAAATATAATCCAAGTGGTTCATAATCATAATTTCCCAGAAATTAAAGTGAAATATAAATGGGATGATGGCAGAAACCTATTCATCACTCTTAGTTCAGTTCAGTCGCTCATTCATCTCTGACTCTTTGTGACCCCATGAACCAGAGCACACCAGGCCGCCCTGCCCATCAACAACTCCGAGTTTACCCAAACTCATGTCCATTGAGTCAGTAATACCATCTAACCATATCATCCTCTGTTGTACCCTTCTCCTCGTGCCTTCAATCTTTCCCAACCTAGGGGTCATTTCAAATGAGTCAGCTCTTCACATCAGGTGGCCAAATATTGGTTTCAGATTCAACATCAGGCCTTCCAATGAACACCCAGGACTGATCTCCTCTAGAATGGACTGATTGGATCTCCTTGCAGTCCACGGGACACTCAGGAGTATTCTCCAAAACCACAGATCAAAAGCATCAATTCTTCTGTGCTCAGCTTTCTTTATAGACCAACTCTCACATCCATACATGATTACTGGAAAAGCCATAGCCTTGACTAGATGGACATTTGTTGACAAAGTAATGTCTCTGATTTTAATATGCTGTCTAGGTTGGTCATAACTTTCCTTCCAAGGAGTAAGTGTCTTTTAATTTCATGACTGCAATCACCATCTGCAGTGATTTTGGAGCCCTGAAAAATAAAGTCAGCCACTGTTTTCTCATCTATTTGCCATGAAGTGATGGGACCAGATGCCATGATCTTAGTTTTCTGAAAATTTAGTTTTAAGCCAACTTTTTCACTCTCCTGTTACACTTTTATCAAGAGGCTCTTTAGTTCTTCTTCACTTTCTGCCATAAGAGTGGTGTCATCTGCATATCTGAGGTTATTGATATTTCTCCTGGCAGTTTTGATTCCAGCTTGTGCTTCATCCAGCCCAGCGTTTCTCATGATGTACTCTTCATATAAGTTAAATAAGCAGAGTGGCAATATACAGCCTTGACATACTCATTTTCCTATTTGGAATCAGTCTTTTGTTCCATCTCCAGTCCTAACTGTTGCTTCCTAACCTGAATACAGGTTTCTCAAGAGGCAAGTCAGGTGGTCTGGTATTTCCATCTCTATCATCATGCTAAACTATGGTAATTTTCTATTCCAATGGTCTCTACTGCACTGGCCATCACCCAAAGCATTTGTCACTGGTTTGTTTATGGCTTGTTATTTTATTATTGTATGAATAGTTTATTGGTATAAGATAAATGCTCATTTACTTTCACAATAGTACATTATAAATAGTCATATTAAATATTACAAGAAGTAAGAGAATGACTCTTTTTTATTACTTTCTAACATTCACCCTTTTGAAAAGATTATTATATTGTTCAGTTTCTATCCATTTGATTGTGTAGAAGTTATTTTTCTTCCCTCATGGCATTGAATGATGGTTTATTGAAGTTATAGGTAGGACTTTCAAAAATATTTTTCTTCCGTGTTTTCCCCTGATTGCTTCCCCTCCTACCCTCACTGACTTTCTATCTGTCACCTCTTTTCCCTCTATCAAGTAATGAATTGCAAAGAAATCATAGTGGATGTTTTTGCACAATCAGTGGAACACTGGAGTAGACCTTAACATTACAAAACACTTTTAGAGTCTGAAAGTGAGATGCAGTGGAAAATTAACAAAAATGGGCAATTTATTTTAACAGTGACAGCAAAGTATGAGTAGGAGTCAATGATAACTAGAAGGTATAGAAATGATGGCAATAAAAGAGAGTAATAGTTTCATAGGCATTAAGAACAGGGGAAAAAGAAATAGAAATTCACATAAATGCTTCTTTACAAAAAGATCATTCTCCAGTGGACCACATTTTGTCAGAACTCTCCACTGTGACCTGTCTATCTTGGGTGGCCTACAAGTCATGACTCATAGTTTCATTGAGTTAGATAAGGCTGTGATCCATGTCATCAGTTTGGTTAGTTTTCTGGAATTGTGGTTTTCATTCTGTCTTCCCTCTGAGGTTAAGAGTTTTGTGGAAGATTCCTGATGGGAGGGACTGGCTGCTGGAAAACTGCATCTTGCTCTGGTGGGTGAGGCCATGCTCAGTAAGTCTTTAATCCAATTTTCTGCTGACAGGTGGGACTGTGTTCCCTCCTTGTAGTTTGGCTTGATGGTTCCAGTAGTGGCAGTAATGGAGACCTCCATCAAAAAGACTTATGCCAGCATGCCACATATTCATGCCACTTCAGTATTCTTGCCTTGAGAACCTCATGAGCAGTATGAAAAGGCAAAAATATATGGCAATGAAAGATGAACTCCCAAGGTTGGTAGGTGCCCAATAAGCTATTGGGCAAGAGCAGAGAAATTGTTCCTGAAAGGATGAAGAGGCTGAGTCAAAGCAGAAACAACACCCAGTTCTGGAAGTATCTGATGGTGGAAGCAAAGTCTGATGCTGTAAAGAACAATATTGCATAGGAACCTGGAATGTCACGTTCATGAATCAAGGTACGTAGGAAGTGGTCAACAAAGAGATGGCAAGAGTGAACATTGACATTTTAGGAATCAGTGAACTAAAGTGAAACAGAAAGGATGACTTTAATATCTACTACTGTGGGCAAGAATCCTTTAGAAGAAACAGAGTAGCCCTCATTAGTTAACAAAGAGTCTGAAATGTAGTACTTGAGTGCAATCTCAAATGTGACAGAATTATCTCTGTTCATTTCCAAGAAAACCATTCAATATCACAGCAATCGAAGTCTATGCCCCAAACAGTGATGCTGAAGAAGCTGAAGTTAAACAATTCTATGAAGACCTACAAGGCATCCTAGAACTAACACCAAAAAAGATGTCCTTTTCATCATAGGGGACTGAAATGCAAAAGTAGGAAGTCAAGAGATACCTGGAGTAACAGGCAAATTTGGCCTTGGAATACAAAATGAAGCAGGGAAAAGGCTAACAGAGTTTTGCCAAGCAAATAAACTGGTCATAGCAAGCACCCTCTTTCAACAACACAAAAGACGAATGCACACATGGACATCACCAGATGGTCAATACTGATCAGATTGGTTATGTTCTTTGCAGCTGAAGATGCAGAAGTTCTATACAGTCAGCAAAACAAGACCAAGAGCTGACTGTGGCTCAGATGATAAACTCTTTATTGCCAAATTCAGACCTTTAGTTGAAGAAAGAAGGGAAAACCACTAGGCCATTCAGGTATGATCTAAATAAAATCCCTTACAATTATACAATGGAAGTGACAAAAAGACTCAAGGGATTAGATCTGATAGAGTGCATGAAGAACTATGGAGAGAGGTTTGTAACACTGTACAGGAGGTGGTGATCAAAACCATCCCTAAGAAGAAGAAATGCAAAAAGGCAAAATGGTTGTCTGAGGAGGCCTTACAAATAGCTGAGGAAAGAAGAGAAGCAAAAGACAAAGGAGAAAAGGAAAGATATACCCATCTGAATGCAAAGTTCCAAAGAATAGCAAGGAGAGATAAGAAAGCCTTCCTCAGTGATCAAGTGCAAAGAAATAGAGGAAAACAATAGAATGGGAAAGACGAAAGATATTTTCAACAAAATTGGAGAGACCAAAGAATATTTTATGCAAAATAGGCACAATAAAGGACAGAAATGCTATGGACCTAAGAGAAGCAGAATATATTAAGAAGAGGTGGCAAGAATGCATAGAAGGACTATACAAGAAAAGATCTAATGACCCAGAAAACAACAATGGTGTGATCACTCACCTAGAGTCAGACAAGTTGGAGTGTGACGTTAAGTGGGCCTTAGGAAGCATGATCATGAACAAAGCTAGTGGAGGTAATGGAATTCCAGCTGAGTTATTTCAAATCCTCAAAGATGATGCTGTGAAAGTGTTGCACTCAATATGCCAACACATTTGGAAAACTCAGCAGTGGCCACAGCACAGGAAAAGGTCAGTTTTTATTTCAGTCCCAAAGAAAGACAGTGCCAAATGATGTCCAAAGTATCACACAACTGTGCTAAATTCACACACTATCAAGATAATGCTCAAAATTCTCCAAACTAGGCTTCAATAATACGTGAACCAAGAACTTCCAGATGTTCAAGCTGAATTTAGAAAAGAGAGGAACCAGAGATCAAATTGCCAATGTCTGTTGGACCATAGAAGAAGCAAGAGAGTTCCAGAAAAACATCTACTTCTGCTTCATTGACTGTGCTAGAGCCTTTGACAGTGTGGATTATAACAAACTGTGGAAAATTCTTAAAGAGACGGGAATATGAGACCACCTGACCTGCCTCCTGAGACACCGGTATGCAGTTACAGAAACAATAGTTAATACTGGCCATTGAACAATAGATTGGTTCCAAATTGGGAAAGGAGTACGTCAAGGCTGTATATTGTCACCCTGCTTATTTAACTTATATGCTGGGTACATCATGCAAAATGCCGGGGTAGATGAAGCACAAACTAGAATAAAGATATTGCTGGGAGAAATACCAAAACCTCAGATATGCAGATGACACCACCCTTATGGCAGAAAGTGAAGAGGAAGTAAAGAGCATCTTGATGAAGGTGAAAGAGGAGAGTGAAAAAAGCTGGCTTAAAACTCAACACTCAAAGAACAAAAATTATGGCATCCAGTCCCATCACCTCATGGCAAATAGATGGGGAGACAGAGACAGACTTCATTTTCTTGGACTCCAAATCACTTCAGATTGTAACTGCAGTCAAGAAATTAAAAGACACTTGCTCCTTGGAAGAAAAGCTGTGACAACCCTAGATGGCATATTAAAAAGCAGAGACGTTACTTTGCCAACAAAGGTCTATATGGTTTTTCCAATAATAATGTATGGATGTGAGAATTGGAACATAAAGAAGGCTAAGCATCTAGAAATTGATGCTTTTGATCTGTGGTGTTGTAGAAGACTCTTGGAGTCCCTTGGACACCAAGGAGAGCCAACTAGTCAATCCTAAAGGAAATCAATTCTGAATATACATTGGAAGGACTGATGCTAAAACTGAAGCTCCAATACTTTGGCCAACTGACGAGAAAAGCTGACCCATTAGAAAAGACCCTGATACTGGGTAAGATTTAAGGCAGGACGAAAAGGGGACAACAGAAAATGAGATGGTTGGATGGCATCACTGACTCAATGGACATGAGTTTGACAGGAGTTTGATGTACTCCTTTCCCAATTTGGAACCAATATGTTGTTCAATGGCTAGTTCTAACTATTGTTTCTGTAACTGCATACAGGTGTCTCAGGAGATGGTGAAGAACAGGGAACCCTGGTGTCCTGCAGTCCATTGGGTTTCAAAGAGTTGGACACAACTGAGAGACTGAGAGGTGAACAACAGCAAAAGGTTCCAAGAGTTAGGAATCCATTGAAATAAAATTTCAGACTACACATGAAATGGGATTAAAATAATTGCTTCACTAGTTGCATGGGATGTAGGTGGAGGTATTAGTCATTTTAACATAATAAACATTTATCAAATACCTCTTACATGCAACGTGCTGATCTAATTGCTCTGGGAGAACAAATGAGATTAAAAACTTCCTATGCAATTCTGGGTAAAGAAGATTTCAAGTATCAATCTCCTGAGGGTATTAAATGCTTATGTCTTCCCTATGGATAATATCAGGAAGTTCAGCAATTCAGCCTATTGATTTATGAAGTTCCCAGTATTTCTCTCTTTTCAGCCTGTACCCAGGGTTATCTAAGTTTTGTGAATAACTATTTTGTTAGATTGAGGATGAGAAGATTTCTATTTTGTTGGCCCTCCTTTTTATATTGTGCAGATTACCATCTAAGGGCTTCGGCTGCTGATAAATCAAGTGAAACTGGAAAGCTAAGTGATATCACATGCTTTCTTGGAGATTCTTTAAAGGGAGATGCTTACTTTTCATTGTTGCTAGAATCAGCGAAAAGACTCCCCACCAAACTGGTGAGGAGTCTTTGAAATAGTTATTTTCATTCATCTAGTTGTATATGAAAGTCTGTTCTAAGATGATGGCATAGGATAAACTCTGATGTCAGCTGCCTCATAAAAATCAGGTAGTAGCAACATAGCATGATCTACTTATTCTCAGAATGATCATATAGAGTTTAATATCAAGGGAGTTGTGGAACAATGCTAAAGGCATCAATATCTCAGGGCGCTGTGAATAGCTGTGCAGTTATACACCCACAACTCTAGAGGACATAGTTCAAATTATAGTCCTGTAAATGGTGCCCTCTGTATAATCTTAAATGTTGACCCTGACAAAACAATTTGTGAAAGTTTGAACTGAATTACAAAGTATATTAGAGGCTCAGTCTTTTTCACATGATGCTACCATGGATCCATTTACATAGATTGTTTTTGATAGTTCTTTGTAGGATGATTATTCCACAGGTATTCGCAGCTGAAGGGCTTCATGTCTTAGTAGGCCAAGTTTTGCATCACTTGGTAATCATCTCTTTCAGTGTAGTTGCCTCATGAACTCAGAACTGCTGACCTCCTTTTATTTCTGGAGACCAGCTTCCTACAAGTAGGAAAATAGCCTTTTCCTTGACAATTCAAAATCTACTGAAAGTTTCCTTATATGCTTCTTCTTGGATAATGGGATCTACTTATACCACACTTATATAAGTAAGATAATGCAAATGACTCTTCACAAAACTAACAAGATCTTCTTCAAGGTGGTTTATTGTCCTTGAAGTAGCTATCAAGTTTTCTCATTGAAAAAAAAAAATTAAAAAGGCACATTGTGTACTGTTTGACTGTCCTTCTGGTAGATCCCCTGTTGTATAAATAGATACAAAGGATAGGCCCTGAAAACATGATAAGGGTGCATATATGTGTTACAGAAATAGTAGTAGAAGATAATGTTAGCTGTATGGGAAATGTCAAGTGCTATGATGGTGCATAAGAGGAAGAGATGCTCTTTGTGTCAAGGAAACTAAAATATCACTCAGAAAATGACTTTAGAACTAGGCTTTGAAGCATGGATACAGTTTGAGTTGGAAATGATCATGTGGAGAAATTTGCAGAAGGAACAGCATGGGTAAGGACATATAATGAGAGATGAAAGGATTTTATTTGGGAGTAATGAAGAATACAGTATTCCTAGACCATAGGGAAAATGACAGAAAATAAATTATTGGTAAGTTTGGAGAAGTACATTGAAGAACACCTTAACAAGGTATCTCATTTTAATGATTTAATGATTTATTACATTACTGCTGTATACCAAATACTGTTCCTGAAGTGGGAATATAGTGAAGACCAAGACAAAATCCCTCATGGATCATAACTTTCTTATAGGGAAACAAGATTAAAATAATAATAATAAATAAATAAGGTGATTTCAGATAGTGAAGTAAAATAGGGATTTGGAGGTGAAGAAATCAGGATTTACTTTAGCAAAAAGGATAAGAAATATTGTCTTTGAGGAAATGACATTTGAACTGACAAGTTTAACTGCTCAATTTGAACTACTGAAAGATGAAAGGAGGCCATCTTGCTTAGAGCCAAGACAAGAATCCTTGAAACAGAGGGAGTTAGTTCAAAGTTCAAGGAAGTGAACTTGATGTGCTCCAAGAACAATAAAAGAGTCAGTATAGCTAGAGGGAATTGAGGAGGTAGGGATATATCCTGAGGTTCAATTCAGTTCAGTTCAGTCTCTCAGTCGTGTCCGACTCTTTGCAACCGCATGAATCGCAGCACGCCAGGCCTCCCTGTCCATCACCAACTCCCGGAGTTTACTCAATCTCATGTCCATCGAGTCAGTGATGCCGTCCAGCCATCTCATCCTCTGTCGTCCCATTCTCCTCCTGCCCCGAATCCCGCCCCAGCATAAGGGTCTTTTCCAATGAGTCAACTCTTCACATGAGGTGGCCAAAGTACTGGAGTTTCAGCTTCAGCCTCAGTCCTTCCAGTGAACACCCAGGACTGATCTCCTTTAGGATGGACTGGTTGGATCTCCTTGCAGTCCAAGGGACTCTCAAGAGTCTTCTCCAACACCACAGTTCAAAAGGATCAATTTTTCAGCCCTCAGCTTTCTTCACAGTCCAACTCTCACATCCATACATGACCACTGGAAAAACCATAGCCTTGACTAGATGGACCTTTGTTGGCAAAGTAATGTCTCTGCTTTTTAATATGCTACCTAGGTTGGTCATAACTTTCCTTAGGCAGAACCAATATCATGCTGGGCACAGCAGGCCATGTTAAGGGGATTTTGCTTTATAAAATGAATATAGAATACCAAGTAAAACCCATAGAACAGGGCCTGGCACAGGGAAATTGCACAGTAAGTGTTAGTTATGAGGATGGTGTATGCGACGGGAAGCTGCTTGAGAGTCTAGATCAGGGCGCTGATTGATTTATAGTTGAAAGATATCACTCAGGCTGCTATGTGTGTACAGAATGGATTTCAGAACAGGGGTTAAGTGTGGCTGGTGAAAATATAAGCTGTCAACCCCATTAGTGGCTGTTTTAGTGTTTCAGTTGAGAAATGTGTTATTTAAGAGTTTGGATGCTATTCTGGCTTCAGTAGGGAGCCACCACAATTTTCTGATCAGGGAAGTGATATGCTCAAACAGACAGTATCTTCACAATTATTAAGTGAAATGTCCTATTAATAATAGTCTAAATAATAGTTTTCTAAAGAAAATTCTGAAGTGGTGCCAGACTTTGTCATTTTGGTTGTCTTTATGAATTCCATATATAGTTTTCTTTGGCTGAACTTAAAGTGCAGCTCATTTATGAAATGAATCTATTTAATCTCCTACTTCTACCCCATATGCTTATAAGCTTATAGAGATACCATTTAAATTGTACATCACTGTTTTGTTTCATCAGTTATAAACACAAGCTTTTCAAGGCAATGCACTACATAGAAGTAGATAATCATGATAGTCATGGTTAAAATCTATCCTTGTGGAGAAATCTGGTATGGATAACACACAATAGCAGTAGTCTGCTTATTTTTTGATACAAGCTTACCACACTTTGAGAAATTTTAATCCATTTTATTATCTTGCTATTATTTAATTTCATAACCTCTCATTCAAAATATCCAAGTTAAAAAGCTGTTGCTCTGCAAATAAATTCATCAGTACCACTTTCCTAGAATCCAAATATATGTATTAGTATGCAATATTTCTCTTTCTCTTTCTGACTTATTTAACTCTGTATAATAGCCTCTGGGTGTGTCCACCTCATTATAACTAATTCAGATGTATTTCATTGTATGGCTGAGTAATGGTCCATTGTGAACAGAATGGAAGCGAAAAGCAAAGGAGAAAAGGAAAGATAAACCCATTTGAATGCAGAGTTCCAAAGAATAGCAAGGAGAGATAAGAAAACCTTCCTCAGTGATCAAGCAAAGAAATAGAGGAAAACAATTGAATAGGAAAGACTAGAGATCTCTTCAAGAAAATTGGAGATACCAAGGAAACATTTCATGCAAAGATGAGCTCAATAAAGGACACAAATTGTAGGGACCTAACAGAAGCAGAAGATATTAAGAAGAGGTGGGAAGAATACACAGAACTGTACAAAAAAGATCTACATGACCCAGATAATCTTGATGGTGTGATCACTCACCTAGAGCCAGACATCCTGGAATGTGAAGTCAAGTGGGCCTTAGCGAGCATCACTACGAACAAAGCTAGTGGAGGTGATGGAATTCCAGTTGAGTCATTTCAAATCCTGAAAGACGGTGCTGTGAAAGTGCTGCACTCAATATGTCAGCAAATTTGGAAAACTCAGCAGTGGCCACAGGACTGGAAAAGATCAGTTTTAATTCCAATCCCAAAGAAAGGCAATGCCAAAGAAAGCTCAAACTGCCACACAATTGCACTCATTTCACACTCTAGTAAAGTGATGTTTAAAATTCTCCAAGCCAGGCTTCAGCAATATGTAAACCATGAACTTCCAGATATTCAAGCTGGTTTTAGAAAAGGCAGAGGAACCAGAGATCAAATTGCCACATCCCCTGGATCATCGAAAAAGCAAGAGAGTTTCAGAAAAAACATCTATGTCTGCTTTATTGACTATTCCAAAGCCTTTGGCTGTATGGATCACAATAAACTGTGGAAAATTCTTCAAGAGATGGGAATACCAAACCACCTTTCCTGCCTCTGGAGAAATGTGTGTTCAGGACAGGAAGCAACAGTTAGAACTGGACATGGAACAACAGACTGGTTCCTAATAAGAAAAGGAGTACATCAAGTCTGTATATTGTCACTCTGCTTATTTAACTTATATGCAGAGTACATCATAAGAAACTCTGGGCAGGAGGAAGCACAAGCTGGAATCAAGATTGCCAAGAGAAATATCAATAGCCTCAGATATGCAGATGACACCATCCTTATGGCAGAAACTGAAGAAGTACTAAAGAGCCTCTTGATGAAAGTGAAAGAGGAGAATGAAAAATTTGGCTTAAAGCTCAACTTTCAGAAAACTAAGATCATGGCATCCGGTCCCATCACTTAGTGGCAAATAGATGGGGAAACAGTGGAAACAGCGGCTGACTTTATTTTTCTGGGCTCCAAAATCACTGCAGATGGTGACTGCAGTCATGAAATTAAGAGACGCTTACTCCTGAGAAGAAAAGTTATGACCAATATAGACAGCATATTAAAAAGCAGAGACATTACTTTGCCAACAAAGGTTCATCTAGTCAAGACTATGGTTTTACCAGTGGTCATGTATGGATGTGAGAGTTGGGCTATAAAGAAATCTGAGTGCCAAAGAATTGATGCCTTTGAACTGTGGTGTTGGAGAATACTCTTGAGAGTCCCTTGGACTGCAGGGAGATCCAACCAGTCCATCTTAAAGGAGATCGGTCCTGGGTGTTCATTGGAAGGACTCATGTTGAAGCTGAAGCTCCAATACTTTGGCCACCTCATGCGGAGAGCTGACTCATTTGAAAAGACCCTGAAGCTTGGAAAGATTGAGGGCTGGAGGAGGAGGACTACGGAGGATGAGATGGTTGGATGGCATCACCGACTCAATGGACATGGGTTTGGGTGGACTCCGGGAGTTGGTGATGGACAGGGAGGCCTGGTGTGCTGTGGTTCATGGGCTTGCAAAGATTCGGACATGCCTGAGTGACTAAACTGAACTGAATATTCCGTTGTATGTATGTATCACAGCTTCTTTATCAATTCATTTCAGGGCAGCAATGGAGAAACAAACATAGAACAGATTTAAGGACATCGGGGGACGGGAGAAGGGAGAGGGTGAGACGTATGGAAAGAGTAACAAAGACACTTACAATACCATGTGTATAATAGGTAGCCAATGGGAATTTGCTGTATGACTTAGCGAACTCAAGGTAGGGCTCTCTAACAATCTAGAAGGGTGTGACGGGCAGTGAGATGGGCAGGGAGATGGGAGGGATGCTCAGGAGGGAGCGGACATGGGTGTACCTATGGCTGATTCTTATTGATGTTTGACAGAAAACAGCAAAATTCTGTGAAGCAAGTATCCATCAATTAAAAAATATCTTTTTAAAGTTTTGCTTAAATTTATAATCACCTCAGAAAATCATCATTCCTTAAGAACATTCACTTCAAAAATATGTTAATGGATGATTTTTAAGTAACTATCTTCATGGAAATCATTTAAAGAAGGTTTTTATTTAGCCAATTTTAAACAAAATATACTTCATTTTATAACATCTTTCAAAGAATAAATGCTTCAATAAATTAATTTAGTGCACTTATGGGGCATTGGTTAAGATATTTGTATATGAAATAGTTCTCTAGCTTGTGAAAACTCAGCAACAGAATTGTTACCATAGTAATCATCACTTCCTTAGTAATTGTTTGATCATTTGTTATATTTAGTAACAAGTAGTTAAGATAATATGATGTTTTTAAAACTAAGCACTTTAAAGGAAACTTTCAAACTATAAGGGACATAAACATTAATTTTGCTACTATTTTAGCTGATTTCATCTCTAGTCTAGAAAATTCTCCAGATTTTATACAATGGCAGAATTTAAGCACCCTTTTAATCAAGTTTCTACAATGACCAATAATAAAAGCTTATATTTTCTGACAAGGAATAAAAGCTGCCATTTTACTTTACAGCTCAGAAGACAGCTGCTAGGGCATGATCATATGACATATTAACAAGTCACCATCTGGTGTGATAGCATAGCTTTGCTCTTCCTTGACTCAACTAGCTGCACATTGTATTTAAGTCAATCATTGCCTAGACTTAGTATATCATCTGCCTTAAAGTGCTAGCTGGTTAAAGAACACATGTCACAATGAACTTTAAGCAAACCTCTTTAAAAGTCTCTGAAAATTGGTGAATATCTTGGGTTTCTTCCTGCTGATTGCATCAGCTGTTGCCATTCCCCTAGTACATATTCAAGTTACTCACAGGTAAATTATCATTAGAGATGCAATATCAAACAGATGGACAGAGACTGCCAGTGTCATATAAAACCATCACCTTAAATTTTTTTGAGGCAGAAAATACAAGTGGGCTTGCTGTCAGTTTTTTCTTTAACTTTAGTTGATCTACTACAACTAGTTTTACAAAAACTTTCTTCTGGTAATATTGAATTAATATGCAATTGCATTTATAATGACACTTTAGCTGCTTATTACAAAGGGAAAGGAAAACTTGGTGCACATTGGAGTTCATCTTAAGATGATAAACTTTAATGAAGGGTTTATAGTCTGTATTATTTTAGTGTTAGATTGGGTCCCATTGTATATAAGCTTAGACTGACAGTTCTTAAAATTAATGGTTTTGCTTCAGCTATGATGGATATCCTTAACAGACACATTGGAGTATGGTAGAAAAATATATTTTATGGAGACTTGCCATAGAGCTTCCCTCCCCACCTCAAAAAATTGTGTGTGCCTCTGAGACAGATATTTATATCAATATGTGGTTGGGATACTGAGGCTCATGAGACAGATTTTAAGACAAAATACTTTGTTCTATTCTTATCTACTTACCGATAACACAAAAGAAGGCTGTTTCGTGTGCAGAGAATCATACAAACTGCTATAAAATCAGAGAGCAGAAATACATTCAGTTTAAATTCCACTTATCCCTGTCAAGTGTTTTCCTCTACTATTTATCTATCTATTTCTTCTACACTACCATAGATACTCTATATATAAACCATTTTTATATAGTATGGTGATGTATTACCGATGGACTCCATTTAGAACATTGGCTCATTCAATAACCATTTGTAAGGTGAGGACTTTTTAAGATTTTATTGTAAATCATTGCTATATTTTTTCTCAGTATTTCAGGAAGCACAATTTTATTTACCTGCTTTGAAAGGGAAGCTTAATGCTATGAGATACCTATATACATTTAGGATTGCATTTTAATTTTCGCGATATTTTATTATTATTAGTTTACTTCTGCATGTGTTTCCTACGTTTCAGCTCAATCTTCTCTACACATTAAAAAAGAAAAAGAAGAAGAATGTGTTTTCTCATATAATCCTAATCAGCTCAACCCCACTTTTCACATTAAATTAGTATAAAGCAATAATTACTACTGCCAGGGATAACAGCGAGCATAACAAAATTAACATAGGAACTGGCTCGGTGGCTCCCTTCTCTGAGCTACTATTGCAATTATAGAGAGAAGTGTGGAGTTTGCATTTGTTCATGCACATTAGCTCTATCTCCCCACCTATTTAAATTTGCTTAATTCAGATAGTAAAATTTATTTGGGATGGGTTATGGAGAACTAGAAGCTAAAAGAGAACTGGAAAATGGCACTCATTGCTACTATCTGACTTACTTCTCTCTCATAGCCTGCCTGCAATCCCAGCTGTCATTCTTTCTCTTTTATACATCTTCAATTTGTCTTACCTGCTAAAATGAAACATCACTGTCAGCCCTCCAATATGATTTCGTTTTCTTCTAGATGAGAAATAAGCAGGGATTGAATGCTAGAGCTAAAGTGTCTAGATTCATCTTTTTCTTTTATATCCCAGAGCTAAAGCTAATAAGGAAAATGTGAAATAAAAATGTGCCTGCCATATTTTTACTGTTTTCTCTTATAAATACAACAGTATTCATGTTTAATAAGTCATCTTTTATGTGAAGTATTAAGGACAGTTAGGATGGATTATATTATGTAGAATCACTAGAGGGAAGCATGCCCTATTAAGAAAAAAATCTGATGAAAAGGATTACTTGTGTCTGACCATTGTGGATACCTGAGTGTCAAGTTTAATAATCAAATATAATACACTGGTCCAGTTATCAAAATATGAGTACCTCAAGTGGTTGTTTAACTCTAGGCTTTAAGAATATAAGAAGGCTTGTCTAAGTTATGTAGTAGATATAGGTTTACTATACAAATATGTGAACTATAAACATTTTTTGATGGACTCTGATATTAATTTCCAGCTTAACTTTTAAGGAACTTGTAATAATTTTCAACCAGTGTAGCCAAGAGAATAGTTCCTGGATATTTTAATCTGTTCCCATGCATCAAGTCTCATATAATTTTCATTTTACATGGTCTGATCTTGCTGAGTTACTGGCTTTGTTTTTATTTACTGATTCTTAGCCATTTATGCACATGCTCAAAGAACAGCCTAATTAAGTGTCAAGTCTGAAATCACTGATGTTTATAGAGAGTTTTTCTTCCCTTTAGTATGCTCAACTGAATGCCATGGGGGTGCTTTTCTACCTTTCCATTCTGAGAACATACGTTATCCATGGCATCTGTATGCTATTGCTGTGGTGAAGGAGCTCTGTTATTATTGACAAGTTTAAAATCTTTTCACTGTGAATACTAATTTCTTTGCTTAGAGTTTTGACTTTAAATAAATATTTTTCTTTGTGGAAAAACAGACTCCAAGACATTTATTTCTTTAACTTAACAATTAAAGACCTCTCCTTCTATTGACCACTGTTTCCTCTTAACCCCTTGCCACCATGAGCAGTAGTCGCTCAGAATTTGCTCAGAGGAATCACAGTTGACTGACTTCATGCTCACTAACACTTATAGAAGTGTTAGATTTTGATTCCAGTTTTTTATTTGATTCTACACACTTATTATGGAAGTAACAACTGGTGGTACATGCACTTCATGATAAAATAACTTCACATTTAGCTGGGCTAAGACATATACAGAATACCTGAGAAAGTTTAATACATCTTTCACAGCAGGTTTGATCAATATATTCCAAACATATTTGAAACTGTAGTCTGTCAGAAGGCCTATATTTGGAAATGGTTTCCGTGTTCTGTTACTTTTATCCCCGATCTTTGTGTCTTGAATTGGATACTTTATTAAAGAAGTTGACATCATGCCTCCTGATTGTATTCATTCTGTGTCTGTCTTTACCCTCTCAGTTGTAAGTTCTCCTCATCCTTCAGTTTTGTTGAACTGTTCTCTTCACAGCAAGGTTCAGCTTTTCATTTTAGCCTCTGACAGGAATTGTTACTAATTTTCTGTGTGTCAAGATTTTGGATCATTTTTACTATCATTATTCTAAATTCTTTTTCAGGTAGATTCCCTATCTCCTCCTCTTTTGTTTGGCTTGGTGGGCATTTTTCATGTTCCTTTACCTGCTGGGTGTTTCTCTGCCTTTTCATCTTGTTTATATTTTTGTGTTTGGAGTGGCCTATCTGTATTCTGGTGGTCAGTGGTTCCTTTTTTGTGGAGGTTTCTCCCAATGGGTGGAGTTGGACGATTGACTTGTCAAGGTTTCCTGGTTAGGGAAGCTTGCGTCAGTGTTCTGGTGTTTGGAACTTGATTTCTTATCTCTGGAGTGCAATGGAGTGCCCAGTAATGAGTTTTTAGATGGGTCTATGTTTTTTGTGTGACTTTTGGCAGCCTGTATGTTGACACTCAGGGCTATGTTCCTGCATTGCTGGAGAATTTGCGTGGTATGTCTTGCTCTGAAACTTATTGACTCTTGGATGGTGGTTGGTTTCAGTGTAGGTATGGAGGCTTTTGGACGATCTCTTATTACTAACGTTCCCTGTAGTCAGGAGTTCTCTGGTGTTCTCAGGTTTGGGGCTTAAGTCTCCTGCCTCTGGGTTTCAGTCTTATTCTTCCAGTAGCCTCAAGACTTCTCCAACTATACAGCACTGATAATAAAACTTTTAGGTTAATGGTGAAAAGATTCTCCACCGTGAGGGACACCCAGAGAGGTTCACAGAGTTACACGAAGACGAGGAGAGGGAGGAAGGAGATAGAGATGAGCAGGGGGAGAAAAAAGGGGGGCTCAAGAGGAGAGAGACAGATCTACGTAGTACTCTGTTCCCTAAGTGTTCTCCGTAGCCCAGAACACCCACAGAGATCCACAGAATTGGATTGAGAAGAGAAAGGGGAGGGAGGAAATAGAGGTGATCTGGGGGAGAAAAAGGAGAGTCAAAAGGGGGAGAGAGTAATCATCACACTCTTGGGTAAAAATGGGTACTGAATATTGGATTCTTAAATGTCAAAAATTGATATCAAATACTGAAAAACAAAGAATTAAAAATCTAGAGTAGAGGTTAGACTCTTAAATATACAATATTAAAAACAAAACACAAAAAATTTAAGAGATATATATGAAGTTCCCTTTAAGAATAGGGTCTTTTTTTTTTGCAAGGTTATAGTGAAATAAAAATGAAAATTAAGGAGTAATAGAGGAGTAATAGAGGACTTTAAAACAAAATAAAGGAAAAAGAAAAAAATTAATTAAAAATATTAAAAATATATGAAAATGAAAATTGAGGAGTAATAGAGGAGTAATAGAGGACTTTAAAATAAAAGAAAAGAAAAAAAATAATTAAAAAGAAAAAAGAAAAAAAATGAAAAAATAGCAAAAATATATGAAAATGAACATTAAGGAGTAGTAGAGGAGTAATAGAGGACTTTAAAATAAAATAAAAGAAACTGAAAATTAAGGAGTAACAGAGGAGAAATAGGGAATCTTAAAAGAAAATAAAAGAAAAAATATAATTTAAAAAAAAGAAGAAAAAGAAAAAAAATAAAAAAATAGTAAAAATATATCTAGGAATTTCTCTGGAGCTGTTGTGGGCAGTGTGGGTTCGATTCAGTTTCAGATAGCTCCTTGTTCCAGCTTACACTCTCAATATCTATAGGCCCCTTCTGGTGTAGTCGATGTTAACAACAGGGATTTTAATCTGCTGCCCCTGTCACTTCTGAAGTGGTTCCCTTTGTTTATTTGGCTTCTGTTTGCAGGTCTCTTCAGTGTCTAATTTCCGCCCTGACACAAGTGGGTGGAGGTGGTCTCTTGTTTAGGTTCGCTTGTTCAGTTGTGCTGTGGGGAGGGAGGGGCACTGCAGACAACTATCACTGGCCTGTGTGGGGAGCACTTGCAGTGTTCTGCCCCCACTTGTGGCATGTACTTTCCCCATCTAAACTGCTCAGGCTCCAGGCTGCTCTATAGGGAGTGGGCCCTGAGTTGCGTGTGGTTCCAGTTTTCGGGTACTCCACAAAAGCACAGACTCCGTTGGGCCTGTGTTTTGTGCCTTCCCCGGCCTGAGCAGCTCAGGCAGCCAGGAGCTTGATGAGCGCACTCTCCCCGGGCGCGGTGTGCCTATCCCCTCCGCAGTCCCAGCCTCAGCTTCCAAGTGTGCTGGTCAGGTGTGCCGTATGTCTGTTCTGTGAAGCTGGTCTCCAGCCGCGACCCTCCCAGCAGATGTCAACCATCCAGAATCTCAGGAAATCTTTGGTTAGAAACTGGAAGCCTGTTTGCAGTTTGGTAGGGGGTGCCCTCTCTGGGGCCGAGTTTGCCCCTTTCCCCTCCCCCCTGCCTCCTGCCTCTGGCTGGGGATGGGCCGGTCTGCAGCCGGCTAGCTCTTCTCTGGAATTGCTCAATCCTTCCTTTGTTCCTAAGCAATGCTGCTGGCTCCTCTCTGTTCAGCCCCCACTCGCTGGTGGCAGATGCGAGCATTTGGGGTACACTTCTGCTGGGAGTTGCTTTTAGGCATGTAATCTGTGAGTTTTATTTATTTTTCCTCCAAGTTAAGTTGTCCTCCGAGATTCAAAAACTTCCCCCAGACCCGCCAGTGAGAGGGTTTCCTGGTATTTGGAAACTTACCTCTATTACGACTGCCTTCCTGGGACGGGTCTCCATCCCTAACTCTTTTGTCTCTCTTTTTATCTTTTTTTTTCTTTTTATCTTTTATATTTTGTCCTACCTCCTTTCAAAGACAATGGGCTGCTTCTCTGGGTGCCTAATGTCCTCTGCTAGCGATCAAAAGTTGTTTTGTGGAGTTTGTTCAGCATTCAAATGTTCTTTATTTTCTGTGTTTCATCTGTCTTTGTTGCTGGATACATGCATAGAGTCCTTTACCATGGTCTGAAGCATTTTGAAATATCTCAAAATCATTTATTTTTCTTAAGAAGATTAATTTCTTGCCAGAATACTTTCTGTGTTGTATTGTATCAAATGTCTTTTTTTCTAGACTTTATTTATTAAGTACTTACTATTTTCATTATTATATTCCAGACACTGTGCTGAGTGGTTTACCAGTACAATATGATGAAATTTTCACAGCAGCTTTGTGAAATAGGTAGCTGGAGGTATTTCTGTCTTCATTCCACAGATGAGAAAACTGACACAACGGTGTTAAATAAATTGTCTACACAACTAGTTGTGATATAGCTGAGCTTTTATCATAGCAATTTCATATAATAGCCTTCAGTTTTATTTTCAATGCACTCTGAGACTTGACATTTACTTCTTTTATTAGTATGGTGGTGGTGGTTTAGTCAGTAAGTCATGTCCAACTCTTGTGACCCATGGAATGTAGCCCACCAAGTTCCTCTTTCCATGAAATTTTCCAGGCAAGAATACTGGAGTGGGTTGCCATTTCCTTATCCAGGAGATCTTCCCAAACCAAGGATCAAACTTGGGACTCCTGCATTGCAGTGATCTCCTACATTGCAGGTAAATTCTTTACCAACTGAGCCAGCAGGGAATAATGAAAGCCTATACTTCATTAATGTAGGCTACAGTATTTCCAGTATTATTTTGGCTTCTGGTAGGTTCCAATGAAGGAAGAATCATTAGGAACACAGTGAAGGAAAGAATGTCTTCTGCCACAAACATTTTGCTCTTGTTTGCTGTAAAATTCTTTGAGTCAATATTCTTTAGTAAAAGGGAATATAATCCATATTTATCTTAAAAATAACTAATGAAATGTAGAATGATTTAGCAAGTGGTTATGTTAGATATTTCTCAACTGGAAAATATTTGAAATAGACTGGAAAGAATAGCTTTTAGATAAAATAAAACAGTAGTAAGGGCAATTCATTTGGACTTGTTCAGTCTAGACACTAAATTAAATACCAATTAACATGATAAACTTAATTCAAGGAGCATTTTAAATTATGGTGGGATTGCTAAATATTCTTTATCACTCTCTTAATACCCAATACTATGTAATGTTTAAATACTACAGTGCTCTGTTCTCAGATTGTTTCATGAGTGTTGTTTGATTTCCCAACTAGATTTTTCTCTCTGAGTAACAATTTCCATTTTACATCATTCTTGTATTGCAGAACAGAATTAATACCTTAATGACAATTTATACCTCTTCTATTTATAGTATAGTCTAGTTTCTTAGGGCTTCCATAACAAAGTACCACAAACTGGGTGGCTAGAACAACAATAGAGGTGGCAAGAATACACAAAAGAACTATACAAAAAGGATCTTCATGACCCAGATAACCATGATGGTGTGATCACTCACCAAGAGCCAGACATCCTGGAATGTAAGGTCAAGTGGGTCTTAGGAAACATCACTATGGACAAAGCTAGGGGAGGTGATGGGATTCCAGTTGAGGTATTTCAAATCTTAAAAGATGATGCTGTGAAAGTGCTTCACTCACTATGCCAGCAAATTTGAAAAGCTCAACAGTGGCCACAGGATTGGAAAAGGTCAGCTTTCATTCCAATCCCAAGGAAAGACAATGTCAAAGAATGTTCAAACTATGGAAAAATTGCACTCATCTCACAAGCTAGCAAAGTACTGCTCAAAATGCTCCAAGCCAGGCTTCAATAGTATGTTAACTATGAGCTTCCAGATGTTCAAGCTGGATTTAGAAAAGACAGAGGAACCAGAGATCAAATTGCCAACATCTATTGGATCATCAAAAAGCAAGACAGTTCCAGAAAAAAAAAAAAAATCTACTTCAGCTTTATTGACTATTCCAAAGCATTTGACTGTGTGGATCACAATAAACTGTGGAAAATTATTAAAGAGATGGGAATACCAGACCACCTGACCTGCCTCCTGAGAAATCTGTACGGTCGTCAAGAACAAACAGTTAGAACTGAACATGGAACAACAGACTGGTTCCAAATCGGGAAAGGAGTATGTCAAGGCTGTATATTGTCACCTGCTTATTTAACTTCTATGCAGAATACATGATGCAAAATCCCGGGCTGGATGAAGCACAAGCTGGAATCAAGATTTCTGCGAGAAATATCAAAAACTCAGATATGGAGATGACACCACTCTTATCAGAGAAAGCAAAGAACTAAAGAACTTCTTGATGAAAGTGAAAGAAAAGGGTGAAAAAGTCGTCTTAAAACTCAATGTTCAGGAAACTAAGATCATGGCATCTGGTCCCATCACTTCATGACATTTAGATAGGGAAATATAGTGGAAACAGTGAGAGACTTTATTTTGGGGGTCTCCAAAATCACAGCAGATGGCGACTGCAGCTAAGAAATTAAATGACTCTTGCTCTTTGGAAAGGTTTCCCTTGTATCTTAATCAGTAAAGAATCTGCCTGTGGTGCAGGAGACCCACGTTCGATCCCTGGATTGGGAAGATCTAATGGAGAAGGAAAAGACAACCCACTCCAGTATCCTTGCCTGTAAAATCTATGGGCAGAGGAGCCTGGTGGGCTGCAGTCTATGCGGTCACAAAGAGTCAGACACGACTGAATGACTAACACTTACTTAGCTGCTTGCAGGGAAAGCTATGATCAACATAGACAGCATATTAAAAAGCAGAAACATTACTTTGCTGACAAAAGTCCATCCATTCAAAGTTGTGGTTCTCCCAGCAGTTATGTATGGATATGAGAGTTGGACTATAAAGAAACCTGAGCACAAAAGAATTGATGCTTTTGAACTGTGGTGTTGGAGAAGAAGCTTAAGAGTCCATTGGACTGCAAGGAGATCCAATCAGTCTCTCCTAAAGGAAATCAGTTATCAGTTCTGAATATTCATTGGAAGGACTGATGCTGAAGCTGAAACTCCAATACTTTGGCCACCCAATGCAAAGAACTGACTCATTTGAAAAGACCCTGATGCTGAGAATGATTGAAGGAGGGAGGAGAAGGGGACAGCAGAGGATTGAGATGGTTGGATGGTATCACTGACTCAGTGGACATGAGTTTGAGTGAACTCCAAAAGTTGGTGATGGACAGGGAAGCCTGGTGTGCTGCAGTCCATGGGGTACCAGAGTTAGACATGTATGAGTGACTGAACTGAACTTGAATGGGAGAACAACAGAAATTTATTCTCTCACAGTTCTGAAGTTTAGCTAACAAAACCAACGTGTCAGCCATACCAGACTTCTTCCGTAACCTCTCAAGAAGGTATTCCTTGGCTTGTAGCAACGTAAGTCCAATCTTTGCCTTTGTCTGTACATGATAGCTTCCGGATAGCTTGTGCTTCCCTTGTAGCTCAGTTGGTAAAAAATTCGCCTGCAGTGCAGGAGACCCCGGTTCTATTCCTGGGTCAGGAAGATCCTCAAGAAAGGATAGGCTACCCATTCCAGTATTCTTGAGCTTCCTTTTTGGCTCAGCTGGTAAAGAATCTGCCTGAAATGCTGGAGACCTGGGTTCTATCCCTGGGTTGGGAAAATCCCCTGGAGAATGGGAAGGCTATCCACTTCAGTATTCTGGCCTAGAGAATTCCATGGACTCTATAGTATAGTCCAGGGGGTAGCAAAGAGTCAGATACAACTGAATGACATTGATTTTCTTTCACTTTCTCCCCTGTATGTGTACCTGTGTCTCTTCCCCTATCCTTATTATTCACAATGGAATAGGACCCACCCTAATGATCTCATTTTAACCTGAATACATCTGAAAAGACCCTATTTCCCAAAAGGTTCTCTTTTCAAACAAGTTCAAACTCACAGGTACTGGAGATTAGGACTTCAATATATTTGTTTTGAGGGATACAAAGCAACTTATAACATGGTGTTTTGGAAAACATAAGGCTTTTGTTATTCATCTGTCACTTAAATTGTACTTGACCGAGTGCAAAACCTACCTTTTTATCCCATTCCAATTTCCATCTTATCCTAGACCAGGGGTTGGCTAAGTACAGCCCATGGGTCAAATCTCACTCACTACCTGTTTTTAAACAGCCCATAAGCTAAGAATGAATTTTACATTAAAAAAAAAAAATTATGGTAGAGACCATATAAAATAAAATTTAACATCTCTACCATTTTTAAACGTACAGTACAGTAGTAATAACTACATGCATATTGTTTTACAACAGGTTTCTAGAATATTTCTTTATCTTGAAAAACTGAAACTCTATACCCGTTAAACAAAAACTCCCCATTTCCTCCTCATCTCCACCCCCTGGTAATCACAATATACTTTCTGATGCTATGAGTTTGATACTCTAGATACCTCATATAAGAGTAATCATGCATTACTTGTCTTTTTGGAACAGACTTGTTTCACTTAGCATAATATTCTCAAGGTTCATCCATTTTGTAGGGTATGGCATGGTTTCCTTTTTTTTTTTTTTTAATGCTGAATGATATTCCAGTTTGTATATATACCATATTTTCATATATATATATCATGGGTGTTTAGATTGCTTCTAACTCTTGCCTGCTGTTAATAATACTGCAGTGAACATGGATAGGCAAATAGCTCTTTAAGATCTTGTTTTTAATTCTTTTGGATACATACGAGGAAGTGAGATTGGTGAATCAATGGTAATTTTAATTTCTTGAGGCACCTCCATTCTATATCCCACAGTGACTATAATATTAAAATTCCTACCAACAGTGCATAAGGGTTCCAATTTCTCCACATCCACTTCAGTATTTATTTCTGTTTTAGTGATAGTGGCCATGTTGCTGGTGTAAGGTGATATCTCATGAAGGTTTTTACTTGCATTTCCCCAATGATTAGTGATGTTGAGCAATTTTTCATATGCTTGTTGGCCATTTTTGTATCTTCTTAGGAGAAATGCCTTTTCAAGTTCCTTGCCCATTTTTAAATTGGGTCATTTGTTGTTGTTGTTGTTGTTAAGTTGTGAAAGTTTTAATATATGCTGGATGTTAGCCATTTATATAATATGTGGCTTGCAAATATCTTCCATTCTGTTGATTGACTTTTCATTCTGTTCATAGTATCCATTGCTTTCAGAAATATTCGAGTTTGATGTAGAACCCTTTATCTATTTTTGCTTTTCTTGCCTCTTTTTTTTTTTATGTCATATCCAAGAAATCATTGCCACGTTCAATGTCCTGAAAAATTTTTTTGTTTGTTTGTGTTATTCTAGATGTTCTCTAGTTTTAGGTCTTTAATCCATTTTAAGTTAATTCTTGTATACTGTGTAAAGTAATGGCACAACTTTATTATTTTGTAATTAAATATCCAGTTTTCCCAGCATCATTTGTAGAAGAGACAATTTTTCTTCTGTTGTATACTCTTCATGCCTTTGTTGATCACTGGGTCACATATACAAGAATTTTTCTGAACTCTGCTTTGTGTTCTATTGGTCTACATATGTTTTTATGTTAGTTACCAAACTATTTTGAATATTAATGCTTTGTTGTATATTTTGAATTATGAACTTTGAAGCTTGCAACTTTGTTTTCCTTTTTAAAGATTTTTTCTTTTGATTTGTCTTGGCTATTCAGAATCGTTTGAGTCCATATGAATTTTTTTTTTATATATCTGCATAAGATGCTATTGAGTTTTTGATAGGGAATGCACTGAATATGTCAGAGAAGGCAATGGCACCCCACTCCAGTACTCTTGCCTGGAAAATCCCATGGACAGAGGAGCCTGTTAGGCTGCAGCCCATGGGTTCGCTAAGAGTCGGACACGACTGAGCGACTTCACTTTCATTTTTCACTTTCATGCATTGGATAAGGAAATGGCAACCCACTCCAGTATTCTTGCCTGGAAAATCCCAGGGGCGGGGGAGCCTGGGGGGCTGCCATCTATGGGGTCACACAGAGTCGGACATGACTGAAGTGACTAAGCAGTAGCAGCAGCACTGAATATGTACATTGGTTTGAGTAGTATGTACAACATAACAACATAAAACTTCTAATCCATGCATATAGAATGTCTTTCTTTTAGCAATATTTTGTAGTTTTCAGTGTACAGAACTTTTGTCTCCTTGGTTAAGTTTTTTCTTAAGTGTTTCTTTTAGATTCTACTATAAATAAGGTAGATTTTAAAAATTTTTCCTTTCGGATTTGTTATTATCAGTGTATAGAAATGAAACTGAATTTAGAGTGTTGATTTTGTATCTACCAGCTTTGCTGAAATTAATTTTTAAAAGTTAATTTTTTTGTGCCAGTACCATACTCTCTTGATGAATGTGGCTTTGTAGTATAGTCTGAAGTCAGGCAGGTTGATTCCTCCAGTTCCATTCTTCTTTCTCAAGATTACTTTAGCTATTCGAGGTTTTCTGTATTTCCATACAGATTGGGAAATTATTTGTTCTAGTTCTGTGAAAAATACCGTTGGTAGCTTGATAGGGATTGCATTGAATCTATAGATGGCTTTGGGTAGTATAGTCATTTTGACAATATTGATTCTTCCAATCCATGAACATGATATATTTCTCCATCTGTTTGTATCCTCTTTGATTTCTTTCATCAGTGTTTTATAGTTTTCTATGTATAGGTCTTTTGTTTCTTTAGGTAGATATATTCCTAAGTATTTTATTCTTTTTGTTGCAATGGTGCATGGTATTGTTTCCTTAATTTCTCTTTTTATTCTCATTGTTAGTGTATAGGAATACAAGGGATTTCTGTGTGTTAATTTTATATCCTGCAACTTTACTATATTCGTTGATTAGCTCTATTAATTTTCTGGTAGAGTCTTTAGGGTTTTCTATGTAGAAGATCATGTCATCTGCAAACAGCAAGAGTTTCACTTCTTTCCTTTTCTGGTTTCCTTTTACTTCTTTCTCTTCTCTGATCGCTGTGGCCAAAACTTGCAAAACTATGTTGAATAGTAGTGGTGAGAGTGGGCACCCTTGTCTTGTTCCTGATTTTAGGAGAAATGCTTTCAATTTTTCATCACTGAGGGTAATGCTTGTTGTGGGTTTGTCATATGTAGCTTTTATTATGTTGAGGTGTGTTCCTTCTATTCCTGCTTTCTGGAGAGTTTTAATCATAAAATGATGCTGAATTTTTTCAGAGGCCTTTTTCTGCATCTATTGAGATAATCATACGGTTTTCATCTTTCAATTTGTTAATGTGGTCTGTTACATTGATTGATTTGTGGATATTAAAGAATCCTTGCATTCCTGGGATAAAGCCCACTTGGCCATGATGTATGATTTTTTAATATGTTGTTGGAGTCTGTTTGCTAGGATTTTGTTAAGGTTATTAAGACAGAAATATAGATTAATGGAACAGAATAGAAAGCCCGGAGATAAATCCACGAACCTATGGACACCTTATCTTTGACAAAGGAGGCAAGAATATACAATGGAAAAAAGAAAATGTCTTTAACAAGTGGTGCTGGGAAAACTGGTCACCCACTTGTGAAAGAATGAAACTAGAACACTTTCTAACACCATACACAAAAATAAACTCAAAATGGATTAAAGATCTAAGTGTAAGACCAGAAACTGTGAAACTTCTAGAGGAGAACATAGGCAAAACACTCTCCGACATAAACCACAGCAGGATCCTCTATGACCCACATCCCAGAATATTGGGAATAAAGGCAAAAATAAACAAATGGGACCTAATTAAACTTAAAAGCTTTTGCACAACAAAGGAAACTATCAGCAAGGTGAAAAGACAGCCCTCAGATTGGGAGAAAATAAGAGCAAACGAAGCAACAGACAAAGGATTAATCTCAAAAATATACAAGCAACTCCTACAACTCAACTCCGAAAAATAAATGACCCAATCAAAAAATGGGCCAAGGAATTAAACAGACATTTCTCCAAATAAAACATACAGATGGCTAACAAACACATGAAAAGATGCTCAACATCACTCATTATCAGAGAAATGCAAATAAAAACCACAACGAGGTATCGTTACACGCCAGTCAGGATGGCTGCTATCCAAAAGTCTACAAGCAATAAATGCTGGAGAGGGTGTGGAGAAAAGGGAACCCTTTTACACTGTTGGTGGGAATGCAAACTAGTACAGCCGCTATGGAGAACAGTGTGGCGGTTTCTTAAAAAACTGGAAATAGGACGGCCATATGCCCACTTCTGGGCACACCAAGACAACCAGATCTGAAAGAGACATGTGCACCCCAATGTTCATTGCAGCACTGTTTATAATAGCCAGGACATGGAAGCAACCTAGATGCCCATCAGCAGACGAATGGATAAGGAAGCTGTGGTACATATACACCATGGAATATTACTCAGCCGTTAAAAAGAATTCATTTGAATCAGTTCTAATGAGATGGATGAAACTGGAGCCCATTATACAGAGTGAAGTCAGCCAGAAAGATGAAGACCAATACAGTATACTAACGCATATATATGGAATTTAGAAAGATGGTAATGACAACCCTATATGCAAAAGAGAAAAAGAGACTCAGATGTATAGAACAGACTTGTGGACTCTGTGGGAGAAGGGAGGGTGGGATGTTTGGAGAGAACAGCATGAAAACCTGTATGTTATCTAGGGTGAAACAGATCATCAGCCCAGGCTGAATGCATGAGACAAGTGCTCGGGCCTGTTGCACTGGGAAGACCCAGAGGAATCGGGTGGAGAAGGAGGTGGGAAGGGGGATCGGGATGGGGAATACATGTAAATCCATGACTGATTCATGTCAATATATGACAAAAAGCACTACAATAAAAAAAATAAAATAAAAAAATAAAAGTTAATTTTTTGTGTGTGAAATCTTTAGGATTTTGTACATATAAGGTCATGTCACCTGTGTACACTAATTATCTCTAGTATTACTAAATTCTTCTCAATTGGGATGGCTTTTATTTTTCTTGTCTAAGTTCTCTGGTTAAAACTTTAAGTACTAAGTTGAATAGTAGTGGTGAGTGGTTATCCTTCCTTTGTTCCTAATCTAAAGGAAAAAATGTTGTCTTTCACTGTTAAAAATGATGTTAACTGTGGACTTTATGTATATGATTTTTTTTTTTGCAAATTTATTTAATTTGAGGCTAATTGCTTTAAATACTATAGTGGTTTTTGCCATACATTCATATGAATCAGCCATGGGTTTACATGTGTCCCCCATCTCATCCCTCAAGGTTGTCCCAGTGCACTGGCCTTGAGTACCCTGTCTCATGTATCAAACATGGACTGGAGATTTATTTCACATATGGTAATAAATGTGTTTCAATGCTATTCTCTAAAATCATCCCACCCTTGCTTTCTCCCACAGAGTCCAATAGTCTGTTCTTTACATCTGTGTCTCTTTTGCTGTCTCGCAAATAGCATAATTGTTATCATCTTTCTAAATTCTATACATAGGCATTATTATCCTGTATTGGTGTTTTTCTTTCTGGCTTACTTCACTCTGTATAATGGACTCTAGTTTCATCCACTGCATTAGAACTGATTCAAATGCATTCATTTTAATATCTGAGTAATATACCATTGTGGATATACACTACAGCTTTCTTATCCATTCATTTGCCGATGGACATCTAGGATGTTTCCATGTCCTAACTATTGTAAACAGTGCTGTGATGAACATTGGAGTACATGTGTCACTTTCAATTCTGGTTTCCTCTGTGTGTATGCCCAGCAGTGGGATTTCTGGGTCATGTGGCAGTTCTATTTCCAATTTTATATGGAATCCCCCTTGTTCTCCATAGTGGCTGTACTAGTTTGCATTCCCATAAACAGTGTAAGAGGGTTCCCTTTTCTCCACACCCTCTCCAGCATTTATTGTTTTTATAGACATTTTGATAGCAGCCATTCTGACTAGAATGGGATGGTACCTCATTGTGGTTTTGATTTGCATTTCTCTGATAATAAGTGATGTTGAGCATCTTTTCATGTGTTTCCTAGCAATCTGCATGCCTTCTTTGGAGAAATGCCTGTTTAGGTCTTTGGCCCATTTTTTGATTGGGTTGCTTATTTTTCTGGAATTGAGTTACATGAGCTTCTTTTATATTTTTTTGAGATTAATTGTCAGTTGTTTTGTTTGCTATTATATTATCCGAGTCTGAAGGCCATCTTTTCACCTTGCTTACAGTTTCCTTCATTGTGCAAAAACTTTTTAAGTTTAATTACGTCCAGTTTGTTTATTTTTGCTTTTATTACCATTACTCTGGGAGGTGGGTCATAGAGGATCCTGCTGTGGTTTATGTTGGAGAGTATTTTGCCTATTTTTTCCTCCAGGAATTTAATAGTTTTTGGTCTTACACTTAGATCTTTAATCCATTTTGAGTTTATTTTTGTGAATGGTGTTAGAAAGTGTTCTAGTTTCATTCTTTTACAAGTGGTTGACCAGTTTTCCCAGCAACACTTGTCAAAGAGCTTGTCGTTCCTTCATTGTATATTCTTGCCTCCTTTGTCAAAGATAAGGTGTCCATAGGTGCAAGATTTATCTCTGGGCTTTTGATTTTGTTCCATTGATCTATGTTTCTGTCTTTGTGCCAGTATCATATTGTCTTGATGACTGTTGCTTTGTAGTGTAGTCTGAAGTCAGGCAGTTTGATTCCTCCTGTTCCATTCTTACTCAAGATTGTTTTGGCTATTCGAGGTTTTTTGTGTTTCCATACAAATTGTGAAATTATTTGTTCTAGTTCTCTGAAAAATACTGTTGGTAGCTTGATAGGGATTGCATTGATCTATAGATTGCTTTGGCTAGTATACTCATTTTCACTATGTTTATCCTTCTGATCTATGAACATGGTATATTTCTCCATCTATTTGTCTCACTTTTGATTTCTTTCATCAGTGTTTTACAGTTTTCTATATTTAGATCTTTTCTTTCTTTAGGTATATTTATTACTAAGTATTTTATTCTTTTTATGACAATGGTGAATGCAGTTGTTTCTTTAATTTCTCTTTCTGTTTTCTCGTTGTTAGCATATTGGAATGCAAGGGATTTCTGTGTGCTAGCTTCATATCCTTCAAATTTACTACATTCCTTGATTAGCTCTAGTAAATTTCTGTTGGTGTCTCTAGGGTTTTCTTTACAGGAAACCATGTCTTCTTCAAACAGTGAGAGTTTCACTACTTCTTTTCCAATATGTATTCATTTTATTCTTTTTTTTCTTCCCTGATTGCTGTGGCAAAAACTTCCAAAACTATGTTGAATAGTAGTGGTGAGAGTGGGCACCCTTGTCTTGTTCCTGACTCTAGGGGAATACTTTCAAATTTTTACTTTGGAGGATAATATTTTCTGTGGGTTTATCATATATAGCTTTTATTTTGTTGAGTTATGTTCCTTCTATACCTGCTTTCTGGAGGATTTTTATCATAAATGGATGTTGAATTTTGTCAAAGGCTTTCTCTGCATCTATTGAGATATTCACATGGATTTTATCTTTTATTTTTTTAACGTGGTGTATCACATTGATTGATTTGTGAATATTGAAGAATCCTTGCATTCCTGGGATAAAGCCCACTTGGACATGATGTATGATCTTTTTAATATGTTGTTGGATTCTTTTTGCTACAATTTTGTTGAAGATTTTTGCATCTATGTTCATCATTGATATTGGCCTGTAGTTTTCTTTTTTTGGTGGCATCTTTGTCTGGTTTTGGTATTAGGGTGATGGTGGCCTCATAGAATGAGTTTGGCAGTTTACTTTCCTCTGCAATTTTCTGGAAGAGTTTCAATAGGAGAGGTGTTAGCTCTTCTCTAAATTTTTTTGTTCGAACTCAGCTGTGAAGCCATCTAGTCCTGGGCTTTTGTTTGTTGGAAGACTTTTGATTAGTTTTTATTTCTGTGCTTTGTGATAGGTCTGTTAAGATTTTCTATTTCTTCCTTGTTCAGTTTTGGAAAGTTATACTTTTCTAAGAATTTGTCCATTTCTTCCAAGTTGTCGATTTTATTGGCATAGAGCTGCTGGTAGTAGTCTTTTATGATTCTTTGTATTTCAGTGTTTTCTGTTGTGATCTCTCCATTTTCATTTCTAATTTTGTTGATTGGATTATTCTCCCTTTGTTTCTTGATGAAACTAGCTAATGGTTTGTCTATTTTATTTATCTTCTCAAAGAACCAGCTTTTAGTTGTGTTGATTTTTGCTATGGTCTCCTTTGTTTCTCTTTCATTTATTTCTGCTCTAATTTTTATGACTTCTTTCCTTTTACTAACCCTGGGGTTGGTTCTTCATTTACTCTTTTCCCAGTTGTCTTAAGTATAGAGTTAATTTGTTTGATTTTTCTCTTGTTTCTTTAGGTAAGGTTGTATTGCTATGAACCTTCCCATTAGCACTGCTTTTACTGAATCCCATAGGTTTTGGATTGTTGTGTTGTTCTCATTTTCTTTAATTTCTATGCATATTTTGATTTCTTTTTATAAAATTTTTTTCTGTTATTAGTTGGTTATTCAGAAGCGTGTTGTTTAACCTCCATATGTTTGTATTTTAATTGTTTTTTTCCCCCTGTGATTGAAATCTAATCTTACTGCAATGTGATCAGAAAAGATGCTTGAAAGGATTTCAATTTTTTTGAATTTACCAAGGCTAGATTTATGGTCCAGGATGTGATTTATCCTGGAGAATGTTCCATGTGTATTTGAGAGAAAGGTGAAATTCATTGCTTTGGGATGAAATGTCCTATAGATATCAAATAGGTCTAACTGGCCCACTGCATTATTTAAAGTTTGTGTTTCTTACTAATTTTCTGTTCAGTTTATCTATCCATAGGTGTGAGTAGGGTATAAAGTCTCCCACTATTATTGTGTTACTGTTAATTTCCCCTTTCATACTTGATAGCATTTGCCTTACATATTGTGTTGTTCCTAATTGATTACATATATATTTATAGTGGTTATATCTTCTTTTTGGATTGACCATTTGATCACTATGTAGTGCCCTTCTTTGTCTCTTTTCACGGCCTTTATTTAAAGGTATATTTTTTTCTGATATTAGTATTGCTGCTCCTAGTTTCTTTTGGTCTCCATTTACATGAAATATCTTTTTCCAGCCCTTCACTTTCAGTTTGTATGTGTCCCTTGGTTCCAAGTGGGTCTCTTGTAGACAGCATATATAGGGGTCTGGTTTGTGTATCCATTCAGCCAGTCTTTGTCTTTTGGTTGGGGCATTAAACCCATTTACATTTAAGGTAATTGTTGATAAGTATGATCCTGTTGCCATTTACTTTGTTGTTTTGGGTTCGAATTTATAAACCCTTTTCCTTTAGCATTTGTTGAAGATCTGGTTTGGTGGTGCTGGATTCTCTCAGCTTTTGCTTGTCTGTGAAGCTTTTGATTTCTCCTTCATATTTGAATGAGATCCTTGCTGGGTATAGTAACCTGGGTTGTAGGTTTTTCTCTTTCATAACTTTAAGTATGTCCTGCCATTCCCTTGTGGCCTGAGAGTTTCTATTTAAAGATTAGCTGTTATCCTTATGGGATTCCCCTTGTGTGTTATTTATTAATTTTCCCTTGCTGCTTTTAATGTTTGCTCTTTGTGTTCAGTCTTCATCAGTTTAGTTAATATGTGTCTCGGGGTGTTTGGCCTTGGGTTTATCCTGTTTGGGACTCTCTGGGTGTCTTGCACTTGGGTGACTATTTCGTTCCCCATTTTAGGAAAGTTTTCAACAATTATCTCCTCAAGTTTTTTTTTTTTTTTTTTTTTTTTTTCATGGCGTTTCTTTTGGTCTTCTTTTGGGTCTCCTATGATTTGAATATTGAGTCATTTAACATTGTCCCAGAGGTCTCTGAGGTTGTTCTCATTTCTTTTAATCCTTTTTTTTTTTTCCTTTTTTCCTCTCTGCTTCATTTATTTCCATCGTTCTATCTTCCACCTCACTTATCCTATCTTCTGCCTATGTTATTTTACTGTTGTTTCCTTCCAGAGTGCTTTTGATCTCAGTTATTGCATTATTCATTATTGATTGACTCATTTCTTCTAGTCCTTGCTAACCATGTCTTCCATCTTCTCAATCTTTGTCTCTATTCTATTTATCTGTAACACCATTCTGCTTTAAAGATTTTGGATCACCTTTATTGTCATTATTCTGAATTCTTTTTCAGATAGACTCCCTATCTCCTCCTTTTTTGTTTGATTTGGTGGACATTTATCATGTTCCTTTACCCAATGAATATTTCTCTGACCTTTCATTTTGTTTTGATTGCTGTGTTTGGGGTGGCGTATCTGTGGCTGAAACTTTGTGGTTCCTCTTTATTGTGGAGGTTTCTCCCTGTGGGTGGGGTTGGACTAGTGGCTTGTCAATGTTTCCTGGTTAGGGAAGCTTGCATTGGTATTCTGGTGGGTGGAGCTGGATCTCTTCTCTCTGGAGCACAATGAAGTGTCCAATAATAAGTTTTAAGGTGTCTATGGGTTTTGTTTGACTTTGGGCAGCCTTTATTTTAATGTTCAGGGCTATGTTCCTGCATTGTTGGAGAATTAGCATGGTATGTCCTGCTCTGGAACTTGTTGGCTCTTGGGTGGAGCTTGTTTTCTGTGTACGTATGGAGGCTTTTGGCTGAGCTCTTGTAAATTAATGTTCCCTGGAGTCAGGAGTTTTCTGTTGTTCTCAAGTTTTGGTTTTAAGCGTCCTTCCTCTGGCTTTCAGTATTATCCTTACAGAAGCCTCAAGACGTCTCCATCCATACAGCACAAATGATAAAACATCTAGGTTAGTGGTGAAAAGATTCTCCACAATGAGTGACACCCAGAGAGGTTCACAGAATTACATGGAGAAGAGAAGAGGGAAGAGGGAGATAGAGGTGACCAAGAGGAAAAGAGGGGGATTCAAAATGGGAGAGACCAGTCTAGCCAGTAATCAGGTTCCTAAGTGTTCTGCACAGCCTGGGACATCCATAGAGATTCACAGAGTTAAGTAGAGAAGAGAAGAGAGGGGAGATAGAGTTTACCTGGGGGAGAAAAGGGAGAGTCGAAAGGGGAGAGAACGGTCAAGCCACTAATCATACCCCTAAGCTAAAATGGGTACTGAAATTAGATTCTTAAAGGTAAAAAGTTGATAACAAACACCAAAAAGCAAAAATTAAAAATCTAACCTCTGAAAAATACAATATTAAAAATACAAAACAAAATTAATCACAAAAATTATTAAAGATATATATATATATATATATATGAAATTTTCTTAAAAATATGGTCTTTTTTGCAAGGTAATAGTAAGTTATAAAAATGAAAATTAAAGGAGTAATAAAAAATTTAAAATAAAAAAATTACAAATTAAAAAATGACAGTAGTAAAAATATATCTAGGAATTTCTCTGAAGCTGTTGAGGGCAATGCGGGGTCAGTTTCAGATAATTCCTGTTCCAGCTTATATTTCTTCTCAAGGTCTACAGCCCTCTTCCAGTGCTTAGTCAATGCTAACTACAGGGTTTTAATCTGTTGCACATATCACTTCCAGAGCGATTCCTTCTTCTTTGATTTTTTTTTTTTTTTTGCTTCCTCTGTTTGCATATTTCTTCAGTGTCTAATTTCCACCCTGACACAATGGGGTGAAGGTGGTCACTTATTTAGGCTCACTTGTTCAGTTGTGCTCTGGGGAGGGAGAAACACTGCAAACAAATATCACTGGCATATGTGGGGAATGTTCACAGTATATGGACCACACTGAGTTTATACCCCAGCTCACAGTGTCTGTGCTTTCCCATCTACACAGCTCAGGTTCCAGGTTGCTCTGCAGGGGAACTGTGCAAATCTGGCCCTTGGTTTTTTGCACCTCCCAGCTCTAAGCTACTCAGGTTCAGGTTCTCAGATACTCCACAAATGCACAGACTCTGTTGGGCATGCGTTTTATGCCCTTCCCAGGTCTGAGCAACTCAGATGACCAGGTGCTTGGTGAGCACATAGTCCCAGGTGGGCGATGTGTCTTAATCACCTCCCAAATCCCAGCCACTCCATTTCCTGGTGTGCAGTGAGAGCACTTTCTCAGGTGTGCCATGTATCTCCTCTGGGAAGTTCTGATCTCTGGATATGACCCTCCTGGCAGATGTCAACCATCCAGGATCCCAGGAAGAATTGGTTAGCAACTGGGAGCCTGATCAAAGTTTGGTGGAGGACGCCATCTCTGGGGCCAGGATTGCCCTTTGCCTTCTGGCTCTGGCTGTCGCCTGCCTACCTCTCTGCCTGCATCAGAGTGATGGGCCAATCTGCAGCAGGCTAGCTCTCCTCTGGTATTCATTCAATCCTTTGTTCTGTGACCAGGCCAGGGTGTGCCTCAGGTTAGAGCTTTTCATGGCAAAATTCTATCTCTCTCTCTCTTTTATTCTCTCTCTGGTGATCCTACAGTTTGGGTTGTTGTCTCATGTTAGCTCCCTCAGATTGTCCTCAGGGTATTCAGGCCCGGTTCTTACCCTAAGCATGCAACCTGCACCTTCCTGTTCAGCCCCCACTCGCTGGTGTCTGATGCGAGTATCTGGTCTACTTCTCCACTGGAAGTTGCAGTTAGGCGTGTATTCTGTGTTTGTTTGTTTTCCCTGCTTGTTATGTTGCCCTCTGAAATTACAAAATTCCCCACAGACCAGCCAATTACAGGGCTTCTTGCTGTTTGAAAACTTCTCCTTCATGACTCCCTCTCCAGGACGGGTCTCTGTCCTTAACTCTTTTGTCTATCTTTTTGTCTTTTATATTTTGTCCTACCTCTTTTCAAAGAGAATGGGCTGCCTTTCTGGGTGCCTTGTGTCCTCCACCAGCGTTCAGATGTTGTTTTGTGGAAGTTGCTAAACATTCAAATGATTTTTGATGGATTTTTAGGGGAGAAAGTCCTCCCCGTCCTATTCCTCCACCATCTTAGGACCTCTCTATGTATATGATTTTCATCATGGTGAAGTAGTATCCTTCTTTTCCTAGTTTATTGAGTTGGTTAATTTTCAAAGGATGTTGAATTGTGTCATTTTTTATCAGTTGAGTATGTGGTTTTCATCATTAATTCTGTTAATGTGGTATTAACGTTATTGAGCATTTTTCATATGTTGAACCAACCTCCTTATAGCCCTGTATAAATCCTAGTTGGTCATAGTACAACTTTTTTCTATACTGGTGCATTCAGCTTGCTAGTATTTTGTTGAAGTTTATTTGGACCAATATTAATCAAGGATATTGGCCTCTAGTTTTCATTTCTTGTGATGTCTTTGTCTGATTTTAGTATCAGGGTGTTGCTCTCCTCTTGAATTATTTGGAATTTGGTGGAGGCTTGGTGTTGCTTCTTCTTTAGATATTTTTATATAATAAATCCATTGAAACTATCTCATTCTAGGTTTCTCTTTGTTAGGAGGTTTTTGACTATTCCTTCAATTTCCTTACTACTTATAATTCTGCTCAGATTTTTACTTTTCAAAATTCAAACTTGGTGGGCTTTATGTTTCTAAGAATTTATCCATTTCATTTAGGCTAGCAAATTTCTTAGCATTCAGTTCAGTTCAGCTGAGTCGCTCAATCGCCTACGACTCTGCAACCCCATGAACCACAGCTCGCCAGTTCTCCCTGTCCATCACCAACTTCTGGAGACCACCCAAACCCGTGTCCATGGAGTCAGCAATGCCATCCAGACATCTCATCCTCTGTCATCCCCTTCGCCTCCTGCCTTCAGTCTTTCCCAGCATCAAGGTCTTTTCAAATGAGTCAGCTTTTTGCATCAGGTGACCAAAGTATTCGAGCTTCAGCTTCAACATCAGTCCTTCCAAAGAACACCCAAGACTGATCTCCTTTAGGATGGACTGGTTGGATATCCTTGCAGTCCAAGGGACTCTCAAAAATCTTCTCCAACACCACAGTTCAAAAGCATTAATTCTTCTGCACTCATCCTTCCTATAGTCCAACTCTCAAATCCATACATGACTGCTGGAAAAACCATAGCCTTTAATAGATGGACTTCTGTTGACAAAGTAATGCCTCTGCTTTTTAATATGGTGTCTAGGTTGGACATAACTTTCCTTCCAAGGAGCAAGCGTATTTTAATTTCATGGTTGCAATCACCATCCACAGTGATTTTGGAGCCCAGAAAAAGAGTCAGCCACTGTTTCCACTGTTTTCCCATCTATTTGCCATGAAGTGATGAGACTGGATGCCATGAATTGATGGGACTGGATGCCTTGATCTTGGTTTTCTGAATGTTGAGCTTTAAGCCAACTTTTTCACTCTCCTCTTTCACTTTCATCATGAGGCTCTTTAGTTCTTCTTCAGTTTCTGCCATAAGGATGGTGTCATCAGCATATCTGAGGCTATTGATATTTCTCCAAGAAATCTTGATTCCAGCTTGTGATTCTTCCAGCCCAGTGTGTCTCTTGATGTACTGTACTCAGCATATAAATTAAATAAGCAGAATGACAATATACAGCCTTGACATACTCCTTTTCCTATTTGGAAACAGTCTATTGTTCCATGTCCATTTCTAACTGTTGTTTCCTGACCTGAACACAGGTTTCTCAAGAGGCAAGTCAGGTGGTCTGGTATTCCCATCTCTTGAAGAATTTTCCACAGTTTATTGTGATCCATACAGTCAAAGGCTTTGGCATAGTCAATAAAGCAGAAATAGATGTTTTTCTGGAACTCTCTTGCTTTTTTGATGATCCAGAAGATGTTGGCAATTTGATCTCTGATTCCTATCCTTTTCTAAAACCAGCTTGAACATCTGGAAGTTGTCAGTTCACATATAGCTGAAGCCTGGCTTGGAGAATTTTAAGCATCACTTTACTAGCGTGTGAAATGAATGCAATTGTGTAGTAGTTTGAGCATTCTTTGGCATTGCCTTTCTTTGGGATTGGAATGAAAACTGATCTTTTTCAGTCCTGTGGCCACTGCTAAGTTTTCCAAATATCCTGGCATATTGAGTACAGCACTTTCACAGCATCATCTTTTAGGATTTGAAATAGCTCAACTGGAATTCCATCACCTCCACTAGCTTTGTTTGTAGTGATGCTTTCTAAGGCCCAACTAACTTTACATTCCAGGATGTCTGGCTCTAGGTGAGTATTCACACCATCATGATTATCTGGATTGTGCAGATATTTTTTGTTCAGTTCTTCTGTGTATTCTTGCCGCATCTTCTTATCATCTTCTGCTTCTGTTAGGTCCCTACCACTTGTGTTCTTTATTGAGTCCATCTTTGCATGAAAGGTTCCCTTGGTATCTTCAATTTTCTTGGAGAGATCTCTAGTCTTTCCCATCTTATTGTTTTCCTTGGTTTCCTTACATTGATCACTGAGGATGGCTTTCTTATCTCTCCTGCTATTCTTTGGAACTCTGCATTCTAATGGGTATGTCTTTCATTTTCTCCTTTGCTTTTCACTTCCCTTCTTTTCACAGTTATGTGTAAGGCCTCCCCAGACAGCCATTTTGCTTTTTGCATTAATTTTTCTTGGGAATGGTCTTAATTCCTGTCTCTTGTACAATATCGTGAACATCCATCCATAGTTCATCAGGCACTCTGTCTATCAGATCTAGCCCTTTAAATCTATTTTTCACTTCCACTGTATAGTCATAAAGGATTTGACTTATGACATTAGCCTCCCCTGGTGGGTCAGATGTTAAAGCATTTGCCTACAATGTGAGAGACCTGGGTCCAATCCTTAAGTTGTGAAGATCCCCTCGAGAAGGAAATGGCAACCCACTCCAGTATTCTTGCCTCGAATATCCCATGGATGTGGGAACCTGGTAACCTACAGACCATGGTGTCGGAAAGAGTTGGACATGACTGAACAACTTCACTTTCTTGGTGTATACTTATTCATATTAATCTCTCAGAGTCCTTCTTAATTCTGGGGCATCCGTTGTAATGTCCCCCCCCCTTCATTTTTAATTTTAGTTATTTGATTTTTCTTATTTCTTACTCCAGCTGAGACTTTGCAACTTTGATCTTAATAAAAAACAAAACAAACGAAAAGTCCCTCTTGGTTTCATTTTTTTTTTTTAAGTTTCATTTCTTTATTTTCTGTCTCTGCTATAACATTTTAAAATTCCTTTCTTCCAGAAGCTTTTGGTTCAGTTTGTCTTTTTCTAGTTCCTTGAAGTGTAAAGTTAAGTTATTGACTAAAATCTTATTTAATGTGTTTACCACTATGTATTTCCCTGTTGAAACTACTTTAGCCATATCTGTATGTTTTGGTATGCTGTGTTTTCATTTTGGTCTGTCTTAAATATTTTCTTAAAATACTGTGACTTCTTTGACTTATTGGATGCTTGAGCGAGTTGTTTAATTTCCACATATTGTGGATTTCCTTGTTTTCTCTTTGATATTGATTTCTAATCTCATTCTATTTTAGTTTAGGCATCATTTCAATCACCTTAATTTATCAATATATTTATTGTGGTCCAACATGTGGTTTGTCTTAGAGAATGTTTCATGTGCCCTTTAGAAGAATGTATATTCTTCTGATGTTTGGTAGAGTTTTGCATATGTCTATTAGGTCCTGTTGGTTTGTAGTGTTGCTCAATTTCTCTATTCCCTGATTGATCTTCTGCCTAGTTGGTTCGTTCCTCACTGAAAATTGGGTATTCAAATGTGCTGACATCACTGTGTTACTATCTACATCTCTTTTCCATTCTACCAATGTTTACTTCATATCTTTCTGAGATCTAATGTTAGATGCATTCAGAAGATTGGAGTTTTCTCCCAGTCTTACAGTTCTGTGCCAGGGGGAGGAGCTCTGGTCAGTGATTACCACTAATGTTCTTACCATGTTTTGACACAGCTTAATTGTCATCTAGGATGGATGCAGAAACCTCTTAACTAGTCTGGATTTCTTACAAAGGTCATTAATCCATATATTGTTATTAAGTGAGTGTTTCCATGCAAAAGGTTTTGGGGACATCCTATTATAACATTTTGTTAACATCATCCCTTTGGACTTTACATTTTTAAATTGTTGAAAGAGTTGAAAAGAATAATAATATTTTATGGCATATGAAACTTAAATAAAATTCAAATTTCACTGTCCATATTTGGGCTTCCCTGGCAGTTTAGCTGGTAAAGAATCCGCCTGCAATGAAGCGGACTCTGGTTCAACTCCTGGGTCAGGAAGTTCCCCTGGAGAAGGGATAGGCTACCCACTCCTGTATTCAGGGGCTTCTCCAGTGGTTCAAATGGTTAAGAATCCACCTGCAATGCTGGAGACCTGGGTTCAGTCCCTGCATTGGGAAGATTCCTGGAGGAAGGCATGGTAACCCAGTCTATTATCCTTCCTTGAAGAATTCTCAAGGACAGAGGAATATGGTGGACTATAGTCCATGGGGTTACAAAGAGTCAGACATGACTGAGTGACTAAGCACAGCACAACATATCTAAATTTTATTAGAACACATCACATACATTCATTTACATATTATCAATGACTGCTATTGTGCTATAATGGCAGAGCTGAGCAGTTATATAGAGCAACTTCAAGAGATCTGAACAAATTTCACACAGCCTAAAATATTTACCTTATGGCCTTTTGAAGAAAATTTTTGCTGACAATTTGGTCTAGATTTCTGAGGACACTTTCCTCATGATCCACATAGGACTAAGAAATGTAAACCCAGGCTGAGTTTAGTAAGCAATACCTCATAGTTTGTTCTATCATGGAAATAATAATACTTGCTAATATCTTTTGATCACTTACAGAGAGTCAGTTACTTTGTAAGGGCTTTATATATTTTATCACATTCCTCATTGTAAACCTAAGAAATTTGTATATTGTTAATCCCACTTAGATGGGGAAACAGTGGACACAGTGAGAGATTTTATTTTTCTGGGCTCCAAAATCACTGTGGATGGTGACTGCAACCATGAAATTAAAAGACACTTACTCTTTGGAAGAAAACTATGACCAACCTAGGCAGCATATTAAAAAGCAGAGACATTATTTTGCCAACAAATATCCATCTAGTCAAAGCTATGGTTTCTCCAGTAGTCATGTGTGGATGTGAGAGCTGGAATATAAAGAAAGCTGAGTGCCGAACAATTGATGTTTTTGAACTGTGGTGTTGGAGAAGAGTCTTGAGAGTCCATTGGACTAAAGGAAATCCAACAAGTCCATCCTAAAGGAAATCAGTCCTGAATGTTCATTGGAACGACTGATGCTGAGGCTGAAACTCCAATATTTTGGCCACCTGATGCAAAGAACTGACTCACTTGAAAAAACAGTCCATGGGGTCTCAAAGAGTCGGACATGACTGAGTGACTGAACTGAACTGAAATGAACTCCAATTAGGAGCTTCGTTGGTAGCTCAGCTGGTAAAGAATCTGCCTGTAATGCAGGAGACCCCAGCTTGATTCCTGAGTTGGGAAGATCCCCTGGAGAATGAATAGGCTACCCATTCCAGTATCCTTAAGCTTTCTTGGTGGCTCAGATGGTAAAGAATCTGCCTGCAGTTAAAGAGACCTAGGTTCTATTCCTGGGTTGGAAAGATCCCCTGGAGGAAAGCATGGCAATCCACTCCAGTATTCTTCCCTGGAGAATCCCCATGGACAGAGTAGCCTGGTGGGCTACAGTTCATGAGATCACAAAGAGTCAGACAGTTCTGAGCAACTAAGCACAGCACAACAGCTCCAAGTAAGAAATGAGTAGGGCTTCTCAGTGGTGCTAGTGGTAATGAATCCCCCTGCCAATGAAGGAGACATAAGCAACACAAGTTCAACCCCTTGATCAGAAAGATCCACTGGAGTAGGAAATGGCATCCCACTCCAGTATTCTTGCCTGGAAAATTTCATGGGCAGACGAGCCTGATGGTTTAAAGTCCATGGGGCTGCAAAGAGATGGACACAACTGAACACTAAGAGAAAGTAATGGGAATTTCATATAGGTAAATTGTTCAATAATATAAATCTAGGAAGTAAGAGGGACTTTTCAGATATTTTGACTCCAAATGCATTGCCATTTCTACTATTACATGGCCAGTGCATTCTCTTGGTAGAACTCTGTTAGCCGTTGCCCTACTTCATCCTGTACTCCAAAGCTAACTTTGCCTGTTACTCCAGGTGTTTCTTTACTTCCTACTTTTGCACTCCAGTCCCCTATAATGAAAAGGACACCTTTTGGGGGTGTTAGTTCTAGAAGGTCTTGTAGGTCTTCATAGAGTCATTCACCTTCAGCTTCTTCAGCATTACTGTCGGGGCATTTACTTGGATTACCATGATATTGAGTGGTTTGCCTTGGAAATGAACAGAGATCATTCTGTCGTTTTTGAGATTGCATTCATGTACTGCATTTTGGAATCTTTTGTTGACCATGGTGGCTATTCCATTTCTTCTAAGGGATTCCTGCCCACAGTAGTAGATATAATGGTTATCTGAGTTAAATTCACCCATTCCAGTCCATCTTAGTTAAGTGATTCCTAAAATATCGATGTTCACTCTTGCCATCTCCTGTTTGACCACTTCCAATTTGCCTTCATTCACGGACCTAACATTCTAGGTTCCTATGCTCTACACATGAACATCACCAGATGGTCAATACCAAAATCAGATTGATTATATTCTTTGCAGCCAAAGATGGAGAAGCTATATACAGTTAGCAAAAACAACACTAGGAGCTGACTGTGGCTCAGATCATGAACTCCTTATTGCCAAATTCAGACTTAAATTGAAAAAAGTGGGGAAAACCACTAGACCATTCAGGATACAGTGGAAGTGAGCAATAGATTTAAGGGACTAGATCTAATAGACAGAGTGCCTGACGAACTATGAACGGAAGCTCATGAAATTGTACAGGAGACAGGAATCAAGACAAGAAAAAGAAATGCAAAAAAGGAAAATGGCTGTCTGAGGAGGCCTCACAAATAGCCGTGAAAAGAAGAGAAGAGAAAAGCGAAGGAGAAAAGGAAAGATATACCCATTTGAATGCAAATTTCCAAAGAATAGCAAGGAGAGATAAGAAAGCCTTCCTCATTGATCAATGCAAAGAAATAGAGGAAAACAATGGAATGGGAAAGACTAGAGATCCCTTCAAGAGAATGAGAGATACCAAGGGAATATCTCATGCAAAGATGGGCTAAATAAAGGATACAAATGATAGGGATCTAAGAGAAACATAATATGTTAAGAACAGGAGGGAAGAATACACAGAAGAACTGTACAAAAAAGATCTTCTTGACCCAGATGATCACTAAGATACGATCACTCACAATCACCTAGAGTTGAACATCCTGGAATGTGAAGTCAGGTGGGCCTTAGGAAGTATCACTATGAACAAAGCTAGTGGAAGTGATGGGATTCCAGTTGAGCTATTTCAAATCCTGAAAGACAATGCTGTGAAAGTGCTGCATTCAATGTGCCAGGAAATTTGGAAAACTCAGCAGTGGCCACAGGACTGGGAAAGATCAGTATTCATTCTAATCCCAAAGAAAGGTAATACCAAAGAATGCTCATACTGCTGCACAATTGCACTCATCTCACACGCTAGTAAAGTAATGGTCACAATTCTCCAAGTCAGGCTTCAGCAATATGTGAACAATGAACTTCCAGATGTTCAAGCTGCTTTTAGAAAAGGCAGAGGGACCAGAGATCAAAATGCCAATATCCCCTGGATCATCAAAAAAGCAAGAGAGCTCTGTCAAAACATCTATTTCTGCTTTATTGACTATGCCAAAGCCATGGACTGTGTGGATCACAATAAACTGTAGAAAATTCTGAAAAAGATGGCAATACCAGACCACCTGCCCTGCCTCTTGAGAAACCTGTACACATGTCAGGAAAAAAGTTAGAACTGGACATAGAACAACAGATTGTTTCCAAATAGGAAAAGAATACTTCAAGGCTGTATGTTGTCACCCTGCTTATTTAACTTATATGCTGACCACATCATGAGATGTGCTGGGCTGGAGGAAGCACAAGCTGGAATCAAGATTGCTGGGAAAATTATCAATAACCTCAGATATGCAGATGACACCACCCTTATGGTCAAAAGTGAAGAAAAACTAAAGAGCCACTTGATGAAAGTGAAAGAGGAGAGTGAAAAAGTTGCTTAAAGCTCAACATTCAGAAAACTAAGATCATGGCATGCAGTCTCATCACTTCATGGCAAATAGATGAGGAAACAGTGGAAACAATGGCTGACTTTATTTTTCTGGGTTCCAAAATCAGTGCAGATGGTGAGTGCAGCCATGAAATTAAAAGACACTTACTCCTTGGAAGGAAAGTTATGACCAACCTAGACAGCATATTAAAAAGCAGAGACATTACTTTGTCAACAAAGGTCCATCTAGTCAAGGCTATAGTTTCTCAAGTGTAATGTTGGAGAATACCCTTGAGAGTCCCTTGGACTGCAAGGAGATCCAACCAGTCCATCATAAGACCATTACAGTATACTAACACATATATATGGACTTTAGAAAGATGGTAACGATAACCCTATATGCAAAACAGAAAAAGAGACTCAGATGAATGGAACAGACTTGTGGACTCTGGGAGAAGGCGAGGGTGGGATGTTTCAGGAGAACAGCATTGAAACATGTATATTATCTAGGGTGAAACGGATAACCAGCTCAGGTTGGGTACATGAGACAAGTGCTCGGGCCTGGTGCACTGGGAAGACCCAGAGGGATCGGGTGGAGAGGGAGGTGGGAGGGGGGACTGGGATGAGGAATACATGTAAATCCATGGCTAATTCATATCAATGTATAACAAAAACTACTGTAATGATGTAAAGTAATTAGCCTCCAACTAATAAAAATTAAAAAAAATAAAAATAAAAATAAAAATTAAAAAAAAAAAAAGGAGATCAGTCCTGGGTGTTCATTGGAAGGACTGATGTTGAAGCTGAAATGCCAATACTTGGCCACCTAATGTGGAGAGCTGACTCATTTGAAAAGACCCTGATACTAGGAAAGATTGGGGAGAGGTGGAGAAAGGGACGACAGAGGATGAGATGGATGTGTGGCATCACTGACACAATGGACATGAGTTTGGGTTGACTCTGGGAGGTGGTGATGGAGAGGGAAGCCTGATGTGCTGTGGTTTATGGGGTCAGGAAGCGTTGGACATGACTAAGTGACTGAACTGAACTGAACTATTACATGGCATTTTAGGATTTCAAAACCTGCCATTTCATTATTCCAACTAAGACTAGAACCAAGGTTTTACATAACTATCCCAATGAGTGATCATTATAGCTACATTTTTCCCCTCTGCCTAGATCCTGAAGAAAGTGAGTTAGCTACTTTTATGGGTTAACTTTTACATGTCTTTATGTGAAAAGAAAACAGATACACAGGGAATTGAATGCCATATAAAGACAAAGAAGCATTCTAAGAACACAAAAGAACACCATGTGGCAACAGAGGCAGAGATTGGAGTGATGCAAATACAAGCCAAGGAATACCAAGATTGATGGCTAGGCCTATATTTCAAATCCTAAAAGATTATGCTTCTAAAGTCGTGTACTCCATATGCCAGCAAATTTGGAAAAAGCTGACTTAAAACTCAACATTCAAAAAACGAAGATCATGGCATCTGGTCCCATCATTTCATGGCAAATAGAGGGGAAACAATGGAAACAGTGAGAGACTTTATTTTCTTGGGTCCCAATATCACTATAGAGGGTGATTGCTGCCATGAAATCAAAAGGTGCTTATTCCTTGCAAGAAAAGCTACGATAGACAGTGTATTAAAAAGCAGAGACAATACTTTGCCGTCAAAGGTCCTTATAGTAAAAGCTATGATTTTTCCAGTAGTCATGTATGCATGTGAGAGCTGGATGATAAAAAAGGCTGAGCACTGAAGAACTGATGCCTTTGAACTGTGGTGCTGGAGAAGACTTTTGTTAATCCCTTGGACAACAAGTCAAACCAGTCAGTTCTAAAAGAAATCAACCCTGATTATTCTTTGGAAGGACTGATGCTAAAGCTAAAGTTCCAGTACTTTGGCCAGCTGAAGCAAAGAGCTGATTCAATAGAAAATACCCTTATGCTGATTTAGACTGAAGGCAGGAGGAAAAGTGGATGACAGAGGTTTGGATGGTTTAATGGCATCACTGATTCAATGGCCATGAGTTTGAGCATCCAGGAGAAATCTAAGGACAGAGAAGCCTAGAATGCTGCAGTCCATTGAGTCACAAAATACCAGACACAACTGAGTGACTGAACAACAACAACAACAACCATCAATTCGAATTATGGTGCTAGAGAAGACACTTGAGAGTCCCTTGAACAGCAAAGAGATCAAACCAGTCAATGATAAAGGACATCAACCCTGTATATTCATTGGAAGGACTGATGCTGAAGCTCCAACACTTTGGCCACCTGATACGAAGAACTGGCTCATTGGAAACAACCCTGATGTTGAGAAAGATTCAGGGCAAAAGGAGAAGGGGATGACAGAAGATAATATGGTTGGATGTTATCACAGACTCAATGGACATGAGTTTGAGCAAAGTCCAGGAGATGGTGAAGGACAGGCAAGCCTGGCATGCTGCCATCCATTGGGTCACCTAATGACAGACAATCTGACCATTATGAGGGATATCTCATTATGGTTTTGATTTCCCTTTCTCTAATAACTAGTGATATTGATCATCTTTTTATGTGTTTATTCACCATGTGTATGTCTTCTGTGCAGAAATTTCTATTTATGTCTTCTGCCCATTTTCTGATTGGGTTTTTTGTATTTTTATTGAAGTAAATAAGATGTTTGTATATTTTGGAGATTAACCCCATGTCAGTTGCTTTGTTTTAAATATTTTATCCCATTGTGATGGTTGTCTTGTTGTCTTATTTATGGTTTCCTATGCTGTGAAAATGTATCATTAGGTCTCATTTTTTTTCATTTTTGTTTTCATTTTCATTATTCTAGGAGGTGGATCAAAAAGATCTTGCTGGAATTTACATCAAAGAGTGTTCTGCCTGTGTTTTCTTCTCAGAGCTTTATAGTGTCTGGTCTTACATTTAGGTTTAGTTATTGGCTTTTTAATTTTATGTCATTCAGTTGTATGTTGTGTGGCTTTCTGGGGCTGTTTTTTCTTATATTCAGCTGTCATAAATATTTAATTAAACTCTTAACCATGCTAAAATGGCTCATATAGAATATAAGATAAACAAGATGAATGTAGGTCAAGATAATTCACATATTTAAACTTCTGAAACCATTATTACTCCCTATTAACTTCTGGAAATGAAAACAATTATGCAGATTTCTTTTGAGTCAATTATGTGAATTACATCTAGTTGTTTTTTTGTTGTTGTTGTTCTTTATTGAAAATCAAATGGTTCTATCTAGGTTGTCATTAAATTATAGGTTAAATAGCAGCAAACTGATTGTATTGATACATGAGGTACCACTAAATAATTAGAACCAATTATTTGATGGCAATTCAGCCTATGCCATTTTTGCTAGAAACAACTAGGATGTAAAAGATGATGCCGCGAAAGAGTTGCACTCAGTATGCCAGCAAATTTGGAAAACTCAGCAGCGGCCATAGGACTAGAAAAGGTCTGTTTTCATTCCAATCCCAAAGAAGGACAATGCCAAAAATTGCTCAAACAACCACACAATTGCACTAATCTCACAGGCTAGCAAACTAATGCTCAAAATTCTCTAAGACAGGCTTCAGCAGTATGTGAACCATGAAATTCCAGATGTTAAAGTTGGATTTAGAAAAGGCAGAGGAACAAGAGATCAAATTGCAAACATCATTGGATCATCAAGAAAGCAAGATGGTTCCAGGAAAAAAAAGGAAAAAGAAACATCTATTTCTGCTATATTGACTATGCGAAAGCCTTTGACTCTGTGGATCACAACAAACTGTGGAAAATTCTTCAAGAGATGGGAATACCAGACCACCTGTCCTGCCTCCTGAGAAATCTGTATGGCGGTTAAGAAGCAATAGTTAGAACTGGACATGGAACAACAGACTGGTTCCAAATCGGGAAAGGAGTATGTCCAGGCTGCATATTGCCACCCTGCTTATTTAACTGATGTGAAGACTACATCATGAGAAGTGCTGGGCTGGATGAAGCACAAGCTGGAATCAAGACTCCCGGGAGAAATAACAATAATATCAGATATGCAGATTACACCACCCTTATGGCAGAAAGAGAAGAAGAAATAAAGAGCATCTTGATGAAAATGAAAGAAGAGAGTGAAAAAGTTGGCTTAAAACTCAACATTCAGAAAACTAAGATCATGGCATCAGGACCCATCATTTCATGGCAAATAGATGGTGAAACAGTGGAAACAGTGAGATACTTTATTTTGGGGGGCTCCAAAATCACTGCAGATGGTGACTGCAGCCATGACATGAAATTAAAGCATACTTGATCCTTGTAACAAAAGTTATGACTAATCTAGACAGCATTTTTAAAAGTGGAGACATTACTTTGCCAACAAAGGTCTGTCTAGTCAAAGCTATGGTTTTTCCAGTAGTCATATATGGGTGTGAGAGTTGGAATATAATGAAAACTGAGTGCCGAAGAGTTGATGTTTTTGAACCCTGGTGTTGGAGAAGACTCTTGAGAGTCCCTTGGCATGAAAGGACAACCAAGCAGTCCATCCTAAGGGAAATTAGTCCTGAAAATTCATTAGAAGGACTGATGCTGAAACTCCAATACTTTGGCCACTTGATACAAAGAAGTGACTTTTCTGAAAAGTCCCTGATGCTGGGAAAGATTGAAGGCAGGAGGAGAAGGGGATGACAGAGGATGAGATGGTTGGATGGCACCATCAGCTCAATGGCCATGAGTTTGAGTAAGCTCCAGGAGCTGATGATGGACAGGGAAGCCTAGCATGCAGCCCTCCATGGGGTCACAAAGAGTTGGACACGACTGAGCAACTGAACAACAACAGTCTCATATGCTTAATGGTCACTTGTGTATTTTCTTCAGAGAGATGTCTATTCAAATCATTTGACCATTTTCTAAATGTGTTGCTTGTTTCTGTTAAATTATAGCAGTTCTTTATATGTTCTGGACATTAATCTCTTATTGGATATATAATTTTCAAATATTTTCTCTCATTCTGTAGGTTGCCTTTTCACACTGTTCATAGTATTTTTTTTTTGATGCACAAAAGCTTTAAATCTGGGTGAAGTCCAACATCAATTTTTGTTTTGTTGTCTCTGTCTTGAGTTACACACTCAAGAAATCATCACCAGATTCAGCATCATGAAGGTTTTCCCCTAAGTCTTCTTCTGAGAGTTTCATAGCCTTACATTTAGGTCTTTGATCTATTTTCAGTTGATTTTTATATATAGTATGGTAGTGTAAAGATCCAACATCATCCTTTTGCATGTAGATATCCAGTTTTCTATCCAGCTTGTCTATGATACTCTATCTCTCCTTCAAATCTGGATAATATCCTTGTTGAGTAGAGCATTCTTGGTTACAAGTTTGTTTTGTTTTGTTTTGTTTTCCTTTAATCACTTTGAATATATTGTGCCACTTCATTCTGGCCTATGACATTTCTGTTAGTTGACAGCCTTATAGGAGTTTATTTGTAATATTTAACTAGCTGATTTTCCCTTTTTGCTTTTTTTTTGTCATTTTAATTACATTGTGTCTTGTCATGGATCTCTTTGTGTTGTTATTTAAGATTCTCTGTTGTTCCTGAACCTTACTCATTTTCTTCTCCATGTTATGGACATTTTTTAGATCTTATAGCTTCAGATAAGTTCTCTGCCCCTTTCTCACTTCTTCTGAGACCTCTATAAATTGAATGCTAGTACACTTGATATTTTCCAGAGGTCTCTCATGCTGGCCTCATATTTTAAAATTAGTTTTTTTTCTTTTTTTCTGTTGAACTTGCATACTTGCATGATTTCTACTACTCCATCTTCCACTTCACTGTTAATCTGCATGATCTAATCTACTGTTAATTCCTATTATTTCAGTTATTATATTCTTCACCTCTTTTTGGTTATTATTTATATTTTATAAGTCTTGGTTAAGTTTCTTGTTGTGTTCATCCATTCTTCTAAGTTCATTAAACATCTTTAAAATTATTACTTTGAGTTGTTTATTGGGTAGATTGCTTATTTCCTCTTCACTTAGCTTTTTTTTTTTTAACAAGAGTTTTATCTTATTCTTTCATTTACAACGTATTCCTTTGTTGCCTCATTTTGCCTAATTCTCTATTTATTTATATGTATTAGGTAGGTCAGTTATATTGCCCCATCTTGGATAAGTGACCTTATTTAGGAGATATCCTATGGGGCCCAGCAGCTCCCCTCTGCTCACCAAACCTATATGACCTTGGGGTGTCCATTCTATGGAGGCCTTTCTTTTGTGATGGGCCTGAGTATTGTGGGCACACTAGTTGACAGGACTGATCCCAGTCTGGTTAGCTATGAAAGGTTACCTGGTGTAAAGACTACTGCCATCTTGTGGGTGTATCTCTGTCTTGTCAAACCTGTCTGCATGGCCTGGGGAGTCCTTGAATGAGTGCCAGTCTGCTGGTGGTTAGGGCAGGTCCCAGGTCAGCTGGCTGTGGGTCCTGGAGATGCTGCTGGCCTGTTTATGGGTGAGGCCAGGTCCTCATATGTCTGGCTATGGGTCAAAGGGTATCTAGAGTAGCTGGCTTTGGTGTCTGGGGATCCTAGGAATGTCACCATCCCTCTGGTGGGAAGGGCTTGGTCACAATGTCTGGCTGCAGGTGCTGGGGGATCCTGTAGATGGTACTGGCCCAATAGTTGGCAGGGCCAGGGCCTTGAAATATGGGGGCTGTGCTGGCCAGCTGATGGATAAGGCTGGGTCCCAGTTCTTCTGGCTATATGGCCCAGGGAGTACCTAGGCTGCATGGCCTGCTGATGGGCAGTGCTGGGTTCCTGAGCAGTCTCCTAGAAGGCTTTTGGGAGCCTGGAGCTAGTTTCAGTTCACTGGAGTGTGGATCTGGGTTCTCACACAATTGCATAATCTAGGGTATTCCGGGACTAGATGATGGGCAGAGTTGGGTCACAGTGCTAATAGTCTAAAGGTAGGACTTCTAAATGGTACTTACCAGCACAAATGTCTTTGTGTTTGAACACATTCCCCAAAATGGCTACCACCAGCATCTATGTCCCCAGAGGGAGTCTCAGTGAGACCCTGCCTCCCTAGGAGGCTTCTCCAAATTCAGCAATTGGGTCTGATACATGCTTGTTTCAAATTACTGCCTCTGCACAGAGTCTTGGACCATGCAAGACTTTTGCATGTTCCCTTTAAATGTAGGGCTTCCCTGGTGACTCAGATGGTAAATAATCTGCCTGCAATGCAGGAGACCCAGGTTCAGTTCCTGAGTTGGGAAGATTACCTGCAGAAGGGAATGGCAACCCACTGCAGTATTCTTGTCTAGAGAATCCCATGGACAGAGGAGCTTGGTGGGCTACAGTCCATGGTATTGCAAAGAGTCAGGCACGACTCAGTGACTAACACTTTAAGTACAGAGTTGCCTTTTCTTACAGCCCTACAGTTCTCCCCTATGCAAGCCCTCCTGGCCTTCAAAGCCAGGCTTTCTGGGGCCTCTTCTTCCTGGTGGAGGATCTCCAGGCTGAAGTCCACAATATGGGGCTTAGATCCCTCATCCTTTTGGGAGAACTTTTGCAATTATGATTATTCTCCCATTTGTGGGTCTCCTACCTAGGTATGTGCCTCAATTGTGTTTCCACCCCTCCTACCCATCTTATTGTGGTTTCTCCTTTATATCTTTAGTTGTGGGAAATATTTTCTGCTAGTTGTTTCTCATAGATATTTGCTTTGTAAATAGTTGTAGTTTTGGTGTGCCATGGAAGGAGGTGAGCCCACAATTTTTCTACTCAGCCATCATGGTCACTCTTCTGATTTCATACTTTATACTTCATACTTTCATACTTTTTTATGGTAAAATAATACTCCAATGTATATAAAAGCCACATCTTCTTTCTCCATTCTTCTGTTGATGGACACTTAGGTTGTTTCTATGTCTTGCCTATTGTAAATAATGCTTCGATAAACATGGGTTGCATTCATTTTTTGAATTAGTGTTTTCAGTTTATTTGAATAAATACCCAGAGGTAGAATGGCTGGAAGTTCTATTTTTTATTTTTTTGAGGAAACTTCAGTGTTTTTTGTAGTGGCCACACTAATTTACATTTCCACCAACAGTACACATGTGTTCCATTTTCTCCACATCATTGTCAACACTTGTTATTTGATGCTTTATTTTTTGTTGTTGTTGTTGTTAATAGCCATTCTGACAGGTATGAGGTGACATCTCATTGTGGTGTTGATTTGGACTTCCCTGATGATTACTTATACTGATACTGATACTTTATAATACTTTATTATACTTTATAATCTGAATCAATTATTCCAGGGTGAACAGTAATTCCTTTAGAAGTCAGACTAGATCGGCCAAGCAAGACCAAAAGTTTGTGGGGGCAGGGTCCAAAAAGTCTGGTAGGCATTCTAGTAGGGACTGCTTGAGGGTAAAGGAAAAAATCATTTAGGGCTGGTATATCGACGGCAGCACTGCTGGATGTTGAGGGTTTGAAGGAAAAAATAGAATTTGCCCCTGGTTTTTGTTGTAGGGGACCTGGGGACGCCCCCTGTTTGGAGTTTCTTGGAATAGGTTTTCCATCAATATCAAATTTAAATTTACAGCTTTTGGCCCAGTGCATTTCTCTATGGCAGCGAGGGCAAATTTTTGGTATTTTATTATCCTTCTTAGGGCAGTCCCTTTTTAAATGATTTTTATCTCTACAATTAAAGCATCTTTCATTTCCCTTTCTAAAGGTAGCAGCCATTGCCTCAACCAGCATTTGCATCTTTTGAGTTTCTGATCCTAGATTTCGACAAGCTTTCAAATAATCAATAATAATCCTAGTCTGACAAATTGCAGCTATAGCTCTTTGACAAATCTGATATGCATTTTAATAAGCAAGTAATTTCTCTAGCTGTTTTTTTTTTTCTTTTTTGGTTTCTTCTCCGAATACAGTATGGGAAATAGCAGCATCTAGTCTAGCTTAAAAATTAATGTAACTTTTCATTAGGTTCCAACAAAGATACTTTTGGAGTTGCGACTGTTGGCAGAGGAGAAGCATTTGGAGCAGCCAGGGTAGGGCTAGCAAGAAAATTTTGAGATATTTTGTATTGTTTTAATTGAGCCTTTTGTAAAGTTTAATCATTTAATTTATATGTATATAATAAGTGTTTTGTCTGTTGTTGAATATTGGAAGGGCTAGAATATACCTTGAAATGGCAGAATTACAGCTTTAATAAGAGCGCATAGGGGCTAGAGATCAATTGGAATAGTTTTTCCTTGTTTGGCTGCTCATTTAACATTTTCTTTGACCCGGAGCCAAATTTATAAGTCAAAACTGCATTTATGAGGAAACTAAGGATTATGTTCAACTACTGTTTGAAGGCAAGCCTCTATTCATTGGCGTGAAACCAGAAGTCCCTGAAATGTAAAGAAGTGGTGAAGTAAAGTAGAAAAATAATGGGGCTGGCCAGCCTTTTAACCCAAGCCTTAGTATTTACAGACCTCAATATGTCCATGAGTCACTCCACCCGATATAGCACGTATACCAGTGTCCCTGTTCGGGTGCCATTTGTTGGGGTCCTTTAATGGACCGGGACCTGGTGGTTCGGAGTTGATGATAAGAAATTGAAAGAGAGAAAGAGGCTGATATCCTTTGGTTTACGCAGAGGACCAATAAAGTCCTTGACACAGGGCTTGCATCACTCACCAAGGTACCAGGCACCCTCTTGGGTGGGTCTTACAAGCCTGGGCAGAAAAGTGAGCACGACGGGTCTCCACGCTCCAGAAAGTCAGCCAGAAAAAGATAGAGAGAGAGAGAGAAAGAGAGAGAGAGACAAAAAAAGACCCGGGGACCTAAGCTCTAATGGAACAAAGGTGCTTTAATGATTTTTCTATGAGTATATATAGCCTGTGGTACAAGAAACTTCTTTCGGGAATGATAGAGATCAGCAAACCAAACAAACAGCAACCGTTCCCAAGGGAACAAGGAGTAATGTTAGTCACAAGGTCAGGAGACAATCCATATCTTAAGAAAGGGGAAGGAGACTAAGCATTTTGTTCTAAAGAGAATGTTTGCTAAAGGAGACCCAAGCTCGCCTCACACAATGACCTCAGGCCCTGGGAGCAGCGTGCTGTTCCGCTTGAAGAGGGACAAAGGACTCATGAGAGACAGCACGTAGGAATCCTCCTGTCAAACATTCCCTGACAAAGGCATGATGGCTCCAACTTTATTCTTTCTCAAGGTTATTTTGACTATTTGAGCTTTTTCATGGTTTCATACTTATTTTAGGATTTTTGTTCTATTTCTGTGCAAAAGGTTATTCAAATTTGATAGGAATTGCATCAAACCTGTAGATCGCTTTGTATAGTAATAACATTTTAGTGATATTCATTCTTCTTATCCATGAATATGGAATATCTTCCCATTTGTATCTTCTTAAGTTTCTTGGATTAGTAACTTATAGGGTTCAATATATACATCATTCACCTTTTTGGTTAAATGTATTACTATGTATATTTTTTATTTAGAGCAAATTCTAAACTGGATTGTTTTCTGAATTTCTCTTTCTGATATTGTATTATTATTGTATAGAAATAGATTACTATTGTGTTATTGTTATTAATATATTACTGTAGAAATATATTATCACATATTGTACAGAAATCTGATAATATATTATTATTGCATAGAAACAGATTTACGTATACTGATTTTTTATCCTGAATTACTGAAGTGGTTGATTAGTTTTAACAGATTTTGGTGACCTCTTTAATATTTTTCATATGTAATTGCATGTCATCTGAAATGGTGAAAGTGTTATTTCTTCCTTTCCAGTTTAAATGGCTTCTTTTATCACCTAACTGCTTTGTCTAGGACTTCTTTTTATTATTATTATTAGTTGGAGGCTAATTACTTTACAATATTGTAGTGGGTTTTGTCATATATTGACATGAATCAGCCATGGATTTACATGTGTTCCCCATCCCGATCCCCCCTCTCACCTCCCTCTCCGCCCGATCCCTCTGGGTCTTCCCAGTGCACCAGGTCCAAGCACTTATCTCATGCATCCAACCTGGGCTGGTGATCTGTTTCACCCTAGATAATATACATGTTTCGATGCTGTTCTCTTGAAACATCCCAGCCTCGCCTTCTCCCACAGAGTCTACAAGTTTGTTCTATACATCTGAGTCTCTTTTTCTGTTTTGCATATAGGGTTATCGTTACCATCTTTCTAAATTCCATATATATGTGTTAATATACTGTAATGGTCTTTATCTTTCTGGCTTACTTCACTCTGAATAATGGGCTCCAGTTTCATCCATCTCATTAGAACTGATTCAAATGAATTCTTTTCAATGGCTGAGTAATATTCCATGGTGTATATGTACCACAGCTTCCTCATCCATTCGTCTGCTGATGGGCCTCTAGGTTGCTTCCATGTCCTGGCTATTATAAACAGTGCTGCGATGAACATTGGGGTGCATGTGTCTCTTTCAGATCTGGTTTCCTCGGTGTGTATGCCCAGAAGTGGGATTGCTGGGTCATATGGCAGTTCTATTTCCAGTTTTATAAGAAATCTCCACACTGTTTTCCACAGCGGCTGTACTAGCTTGCATTCTCACCGACAGTGTAAGAGGATTCCCTTTTCTCCACACCCTCTCCAGCATTTATTGCTTGTAGACTTTTGGATAGCAGCCATCCTGACTGGCGTGTAATGGTACCTCATTGTGGTTTTGATTTGCATTTCTCTGATAATGAGTGATGTTGAGCATCTTTTCATGTGTTTGTTAGCCATCTGTATGTCTTCCTTGGAGAAATGTCTGTTGAGTTCTTTGGCCCATTTTTTGACTGAGTCATTTATTTTTCTGGAGTTGAGTTGCAGGAGTTGCTTGTATATTTTTGAGATTAATCCTTTGTCTGTTGCTTCATTTGCTATTATTTTCTCCCAATCTGAGGGCTGTCTTTTCACCTTGCTGATAGTTTCCTTTGTTGTGCAAAAGCTTTTAAGTTTCATTAGGTCCCATTTGTTTATTTTTGCTTTTGTTTCTAATATTCTGGGATGTGGGTCATAGAGGATCCTGCTGTGATTTATGTCGGAGAGTGTTTTGCCTAAGTTCTCCTCTAGGAGTTTTGTAGTTTCTGGTTTTACATTTAGATCTTTAATCCATTTTGAGCTTACTTTTGTGTATGGTGTTAGAAAGTGTTCTAGTTTCATTCTTTTACAAGTGGTTGACCAGTTTTCCCAGCACCACTTGTAAAAGAGGTTGTCTTTTTTCCATTGTATATCCTTGCCTCCTTTGTCGAAGATAAGGCGTCCATAGGTTCGTGGATTTATCTCTGGGTTTTCTATTCTGTTCCATTGATCTATATTTCTGTCTTTGTGGCAATACCATACTCTCTTGATGACTGTGGCTTTGTAGTATAGCCTGAAGTCAGGCAGGTTGATTCCTCCAGTTCCATTCTTCTTTCTCAAGATTACTTTGGCTATTCGAGGTTTTTTATATTTCCATACCAATTGTGAAGTTATTTGTTCTAGTTCTGTGAAAAATACTGTTGGTAGTTTGATAGGGATTGCATTGAATCTATAGATTGCTTTGGGTAGTATAGTCATTTTGACAATATTTATTCTTCCAATCCATGAACATGGTATATTTCTCCATCTGTTTGTGTCCTCTTTGATTTCTTTCATCAGTGATTATAGTTTTCTATGTATAAGTCTTTTGTTTCTTTAGGTAGATATACTCCTAAGTATTTTATTCTTGTTGTTGCAATGGTGAATGGTATTGTTTCCTTAATTTCTCTTTCTGTTTTCTCATTGTTAGTGTATAAGAATGCAAGAGATTTCTGTGTGTTAATTTTATATCCTGCAACTTTACTATATTCTGGCTAGGACTTCTATTACTGTGTTAAATAAAAGTGATGAGATTGGGCATTCTTGTTTTATTCCTAATCTTAGAACAAAAACTTTCAGTTTTTCATCATAATAGATTAGTATTTTAAAAAGCATTTATAAAAAGAAATAAAATTCATAAATACGTACAAAATGGATGAATCTTGCATCAGTTCAGTCTCTCAGTCATATCTGATTCTTTGCGATCCCATGAACTGCAGCACACCAGGCCTCCCTGTCCATTACCAACTCCCGGAGTCCACCCAAACCCATGTCCATTGAGTCGGTGATGCCATCTAACCATCTCATCATCTGCCGTCCCCTTCTCCTCTTGCCCTCAATCTTTCACAGCATCAGGGTCTTTCCAAATGAGTCAGTTTTTTGCATCATGTGGCCAAAGTATTGGAGTTTCAGCTTCAACATCATTCTTTCCAATGAACACCCAGGACTGATATCCTTTTGGATGGACTGGTTGGATCTCCTTGCAGTCCAAGGGACTCTCAAGAGTCTTCTCCAACACCACAGTTCAAAAGCATCAATTCTTTGGTGCTCAGATTTCTTTATAGTCCAACTGTCACATCCATACATGACCACTGGAGAAACCATAGCCTTGACTAGATGGCCTTTTGTTGACAAAGTAATGTTTCTGCTTTTTAATACACTGTCTAGGTTGGTCATAACTTTCCTTCAAATGGGTAAGTATCTTTTAATTTCATGGCTGCAATCACCATTTGCAGTGATTTTGAAGCCCCGAAAAATAAAGTCAGCCACTGTTTCCACTGTTTCCCCATCTATTTGCCGTGAAGTGATGGGACCGGATGCCATGATCTTAGTTTTCTGAATGTTGAGTTTTAAGCCAAATTTTTCACTCTCGTCTTTCACTTGCAGACATTATGGTCAGTAAAATAAAGTAGATATAAAAATATAAATATATTACTTGATTTATATGACTTTCAAGAGAAGTCTACTTCATAGAGAAAGAAGGTATTTTGTTGGTTACCAGTAACTGGGGGGAAGGGAAAATGGAAAGTTATTGTTTAATGAATAAAAAGTTTTATTTTGAAATGATGAAAAAGTTCTCAAGATAGATAATCCTAATGTTTACACATGGTATAAATGGACTTAGTAACACTGGACTATACTCTCAGAGATACTTATATATATATATATCCCCAATGAAAAGAACAAAAGAAGGGAACACTTTCAATTAATCTTTATAATTTCTGGTCTCTAGTTCACAGAGAAACAAGTTTTTGTACATTTGTTTAAAAAACTTTTAAGATCCTATGATTTGATGCTATTTGTAACTGCTGATCTCATTTAGAAATTAAATTAAGACATTGAATTTGCTCAACAATTGCATGATTCGCTTAATTGAGAAAACTTTTAGCTAAATTAGCTAATTCATCCTTGTGCCACCACAATACTGACAGAAATAAATATTAATAGCTCTATTTTGTGGATTAACTTCTTTAGTTAGTAAATCCTTGCTATGCTTAATATATACAAAACACTGGGTTTGTTTTTGAAGTCACAAATATAATTCTTAAGCTGCTAAAGGTCTAATAGAATCATATCACCAAAGATATAAGAGGGGCCCCAGAGACCACCTGTTTTACTATTCTCATTTTATAGAGTCAGAGAAGTTAAGTTACTTCCCTGTGGTCACATAGCTTGTTACTGGCAATCTGGAATAAATGAGAGCACTGCTCTTTTGATTTCATCAAGCTGCCAGTGATATAGGGTAAATATACAATGATGGTTTATAAAAGGTAATATGAAAGGTTCAAATTATGGCATAACTGTTATTTTATAAGAGGATAAAGAGACAAGTTCATCCTGGAAGAAATTATTTTTGAAGCATTGTAGGGCTTAAATATACATGGTTGAGAGAGAAAGAGAGAGAGAAAGGGTGAGACAAAATATGAAGCAGAAGGGTTAATGTGAATAAAAATACAGACTTTAGAAAACATTGGGAGGTATTCTAGGATTAGCAAGTTTCTTCCATTTAGCTTGGTTAAGTGTGTGTAGAGAAAAAGAGATATGGCTGAACAGTTTGTTTGGAGTCAGATCATGAAAACTGTACTTGATTAGGTGGGCAAATTCAAGCTGATTGATGTGCCTTTTATGGTTGCATGGGGAAATATTCTAAGGCTACTGCCAGTTTGCATAGTAATCTCCTAGTATTAATAGAACCAAGTCAAGGAATAAGGCCAATAAGTTATTATAATCTAATGTATTATCTGATATGCTTTATTATTTTTTTCATTTATTTTTATTAGTTGGAAGCTAATTACTTTAAAATACTGTAGTGGTTTTTGCCATGCATTCACGTGAATCAGCCATGGATTTACATATGTTCCCCATCCTGATCCCCCCCTCCCACCTCCATCCCCATCCCGTTCCTCTGGGTCTTCCCAGTGCACCAGCCCTGAGCAGTTGTCTCATGCAACCAACCTAGGCTGGCGATCTGTTTCACACTTGATAATATACAGTTTCAAGGCTATTCTCTCAGCTCATCCCACCCTCGCCTTCTCCCACAGAGTCCAAAAGTCTGTTCTATACATCTCTGTCTCTTTTTCTGTCCTGTATATAGGGCTATTGTTACCATCTTTTGAAATTCCATATATATGTGTTAGTATACTGTATTGATGTTTATCTTTCTGGGTTACTTCACTCTGTTTAATAGGCTCCAGTTTCATCCATCTCATTAGAACTGATTCAAATGTATTCTTCTTAATGGCTGAGTAATATTCCATTGTGTATATGTACCATAGCTTTCTTATCCATTTGTCTGCTGATGGGCATCTAGGTTGCTTCCATGCCCTGGCTATTATAAACAGTCATGTGATGAACATTGGGGTACACATGTCTCTTTCAGATCCGGTTTTATTTTTTTTTAAGTTTTAGATATTATCATGTATATTTTTATGTCCTGGCATAATTTTAATGTCTTTTTGAAGTCTTTTCCCAGTCTTGAAAACTAGTATGGTTTCCTAGTGTATTAGAAAAAGAGTCCACTATTGAACTCTCTGGTGGCAATTTTAAAATTGATCAGAATTTACGTGTTCCGTATTACTCTTACTAAGATATTTTGCCTTAAATTTCATAATTTTATTTGCAAATGAAATGTTTCCCTTGAGTGATATTTTATGTTAAAATTATGTTGTATTTAATTTCAAAAGCAACCTAATTAAGGTAGACATCTTGTATGAGATTTAAGCCTTACCTCCAAACAGAATCATGAAACAGTCACAAAAATAATTAATTGCATCTTATATAGTCTTTATTGCTGTTTTAAAAATGAGTAATATATTCAGTTTGGGTTGAAATAACATATCCCCAAAAAGCAGTTTGTTTTCAAAAATTAGATTGTTTCCTCACATACAAGATCATTAAGCAAGAAGAAGGAAGTTATTGGGCATTGCACGCCCTGTAGGAATTGTTTGTTTGTTTGTTTGTTTCCAGAATTACTGAGCTGAGTTCACTGACTCAAGAGGAGGATAGTTAATAATGGGGAAAAAAGAACAGTGTCACTCTTTTTTCTTAACAACTTCATGCTCTTTCTACCTGTTTTCCATATTTGTTGGTTATGTCAGATGAAACTTAAAATTTAACCCAGGTTCCTTCAGGGATCCTTATAATTACTCAGGTTAGTGACATGGGTATATTGTTTTCTCTAACAGAAAATTATTTAGAGGCATGGTCACACTCGTGATTAATATTGTATGGATAAAACAATTTTGTTTTTGTTTTGTTTTGTTTTTGAACTGGAAAAGACAAACATACCACCTTTACATATTTTATTTTCTATCATAAAGGAAAGTTTTCAAAACATTAGAGTGCTTATATACTAAAATTTTGGACTAACTAAAATTAATGGAATGTTATTTAGCTGGTTAATTTAAACAAGGTAATTTTGGATGGATCTATTTTTTCCCCTTTTATCTTTATAATAGCTAAGACAACCACATAGAAATTACAGAATGTTCAAGCAGGAAGTAACACACAGATATATTGTTCTTCACAATTTTTTCTGCATATCCAGGGGACTCTTTTCTAAGAAATTTCCAGCAAACTTCTTCTTCTATCTAACTAGTTGTGTTCTCATATGTTCTAGTTTGGAGCAGTTCCAGTTTATGCCTCATATTTTGGTATAGTTATTACCAGCATCTCCTTTTCTCTCTTAAATGTGCCCTAATTACTTAGATTATAATACATATAGTATGTTTACCTACTTATTGCACTGAATTGGGCATATTCTTACTTATCAAAATAACTTACCCTTAAAAATAACTGCTGGCAATAAATTTGTTGCTTTTTATTTGCTAAGTCATGTCATACTCTTTGTGACCCCATGGACTGTAGCCTGTCAGGTTCCTCTGTTCATGGGATTTTCCAGGCAAGAATACTGGAGTAGGTTGCCATTTCCTTCTCCAGAGGATCGTCCTGACTCAGGGATTGAACCCACATCTCCTGCATTGGTAAGTGAATACTTTACCACTGAACCACCTTTAAATAAATGGTGTTATGTAAATTATCTTAGGCCTAATTCACATGAGCTATCCTAGAGTTTAGAGATAGAGTTATCTTCTCCCAAAGCACAAGGACTTCATCAGAGACGTATGAATAACTGAATAAGTCAGGATATTTGCCAAGATCAACATTAAATGATTGATGGGGAAACGATCACAAAATCTACAATATCTATCCTTGCTCTATTTCTAAATGTCTTAATATCTGTTTAAACTTTTCTAACTCCAAAATGCAACGTATCTTTATCTTTCAATGATGTTTGTCTCCCTGCTTAAAAGCAGCTATTGCACAAACAAACACTTTAATTGGTGATAGGTGGAAACATTTGGAACGTTCAGTCAGAGAAAAATGATTTTTACCTAATTGTAAAGACCAGGAGAGAATTTCTAATAAAATGCTTTTTATTTTAAAGAGGATATATGTTTTTAGCCAGATAAGTTTCTAAACATAGCAGAGTATTTAATTTAGGGAGCAAACTTAGAATACTACCCCCCTGCCAGTCTAGCAAGCCAAAAATTCACTGGTTGTTTTCCTTAAAAGTAAAAATTATCTTCTAGCCACTAAATATATTAATATTCTTCTGAATCTCAAGTGTTAAAACTTATGGAAGCCAGTTTTTAAAAGACAAGATTGTAGCCTTATTATTGGGAAAAGATAATAAAAAAAATTCTTTGTATTTCAAGTGTTATGAAGGAAAAGCTGCCTGATTTCTGGTGTACATCTACTAGCCTGGAAGTTGCAAGTTCTCAAAGGTTATAAACCCTAACATATTTAGACACAATGATTCTACGGATAGTGGTAGTTTTACAAGGGAATGAATTGTGGAAGATAAAGTATTAAGAGTCCAAGAACTATAACCATGGAAAACAATTGAGAGATATCTTGGGACATGTTTAGGAGAGTGAAAATTGTATGCTTAGAATCATCTTATCTTAAAGGACAATATTGGCTTGTACTGGAGAGCTGGGGCCAGTTAGACATTCCCTGAATGTAGACCTGCAGCAGAGCTGAGTTATGGAAGATTATTGTGAACAGTGATTCTATCTGGTTGGCAAGAAACAAAGGCAGTGATAGTTACAGAAACATTGGACACCAGAGCTCTCTCTGATTGTAAATGTGGAAATAAAATAAATCTCTTCATGCAGACTGTAAACTTTGGCTTCTTGGCTCATCCAGGGAAAACAGGAGCTCCAAACAAAAGATGTTTGACTTTCTGTTAATTTGCAAGTGTGTTCTCAATCCAGTTTTAGTTTAGAGAAATAAGCATATCAGCATTCAAAAATGGATGAAAGATGCATGCTGCTGCTAAGTCACTTTAGTCGTGTCCGACTCTGTGCGACCCCATAGACGGCAGCCCACCAGGCTCCCCTGTCCCTGGGATCCTCCAGGCAAGACTACTGGAGTGGGTTGCCATTTCCTCCTCCAATGCATGAAAGTGAAAAGTGAAAGTGAAGTCACTCAGTCATGTCCGACTCGTAGCAACCCCATGACTGCAGCCCACCAGGCTCCTCCGTCCATGGGATTTTCCAGGCAAGAGTACTGGAGTGGGGTGCCATTGCCTTCTCCGATGAAAGACGCATACTAGCTACATTAAAAGAGCATGCAACGATTGGAGAATCTCAGGGATGAAATTATTGTTAAAGATGATCTATCATTTCATTTAATATTCAATTTTCTTTTTCAATCGCCTGCTGAATGGACCGTTAACCTATGTCTGAGGTAAACTCATCATCTTTTTTAGATCTCACATTATTTGAAAAGCCTTTCTTAAATTGACCTGAAATATATTTCTAAGGTAAAATCAGTTTGTTGTCTTGATTTCGTCCTTTGTGTCTTACAGACAGACTCTTTTTTTTTTTTAAAACAAAATGGCCTTCTAAATATTTCTTTGACAGCTGTGATACCTGCTGCAAATGTTATTTCTTTTCCTTTCTTTCCTTTCTTCCCTTGTTTCTTCTTTCTCTTATCCATTCAAATTAGCATTCAAATTAACATTTTTGTCCCCCCCCCCCAAATTTCTCAAGTTAAATAATTTGACTCTTCTCACCATCATCGGCAGTTTTCCTCTTGGATCTCCACTGAGGATCCAGATGGTGGTGTAGGAGGACATGGAAATCACCTATCCCCAAAAACATATAGAAAGTGCATCTACAAGTGAAATGATTCTCAGTGAAAATTTTAACTGGAGACTGCAAAACAAACAAACAAACAAAAAATACCTCCTGTACAATCAAGGCTGTAATAAAGTTTTACATAGGATTGAGTAGGAAGGGAAGAGAACCAATTAGGTCAGGACTTGTGCCCCTGGAAGAGGACACAGAAGAAGGGATCAATTACATGGGTGGAGATCCTCCCTGGATAGGGGGTGGTTTGAGTCACATATTGGCTGCCCCAGCCCTGGGACCTGACACCAGGAAGATGTGTTCCCTTGTTTGTTTGGTTGGAAAGCCAATGGGACTAACAAGAGGGCTATGGGAAGCCTGAAATCCATTTGTGAGGAGCGTGGACAAATGTTCGTACTCCCAAAACAGTAGAAAGGGCAGGTTGAAATTCCACAGGTTGCTGGTCAGTTTCCCACAACCATCCTGGTATGTGCCCTAGGCTGAGTTGAGTCTCTGTTCTGGTCCCAGTTGCTTCATGACGCAGCTGCACACTGGGGCAGGGGTTGCTATAAGCTGAGGGTAGAGATGAGTTGTGAGGGGCAAAGGCAGCTCAGACCTGAAGAATCATCTGAGCAAGGTAGCGACAGCCATCACTGGCACTTGTGCAGGCAGTGCAGTAGAAGTAGTCTGGGTCTCTGAATGTGGCCAAAGTCACCATAACCTATGTCTGGACCCATGTCAAGCACCCACACCTGAATCTCTTATGCCAGCACTGCCCCCCTCTGGGGCTAGTGTGCTGGTGCTGGGAGATGGAGATGTTTCATCCAAAAACAGTAGAATACACATTCTTTGCAAGTTCATATGGAACATTCTCCAGGGTAAATCACATGCTAGGCCAAAAAAAGAAACAAACAAGCAAACAAAACAAAACAAACAACAACAACAACTCAACAAGCTCAAGAGGATAGAAATTATAACCAAGCATTTTTTCCCAACCACAGTGGTGTAAAACTAGAAATCAATTACAGGAAGAAAACTGAGAAAAGCATAAAGACATAAAGGCATAAAAACATAAAAAAGACATAGAGACTAAACAACAAGCTAATTAAAAAAATGTCTAATGTGTCAATGAAGAAATCAAAGAGCTATCAAAGAAAATACCTTGAGAAAAATGAAAATGGAAATAAAACTTTACAAAATCTATGGGAGCAGCAAGCATGAGGGAAGTTTATAGTGATGCAGGCCTACCTCAAGAAATAAGAAAACTCTCAAACAAACTAACCTACTGTCTAAAGGAATTTGAAAATGAGCCAAAAACTTGAAAGTCATTTGGAGAAAGGAAATAATCAAGATCAGAGTAAGTAAAATAAAGAAGTAAACAAAATAGAGAGCCCCCCCCCCAAAAAAAAAAAAAACAATACAAAAGACCAGTGAAACCAAGAGCTGGTGTTTCTTAAAAAATAAACTGGATAACATTTAGCCAGGCTCAACAAGAAGAAGAGAAGAACTGAATAAATAAAACAAAAAATGAAAGAGGAGAAATAACAACTGATATCACACAGATTCAAAATATTAATAAGATAATATAATGAGCAGCTATATGCCAACAAATTAGACAACCTAGAAAAAATTAGCAAATCTCTAGAAACATAAAACCTCCTAATACTGAATCAAGAAAAAACAGAAAATCTGAATAGACTGATCACTAAAAGTGAAATTGAATTTGTTTAAAAAACAAAACAAACAAACAACAAAAAAACACACAAAACCTCCCAGCAAAGAAAAGTCCAGGACTTGATGGCTTCACAGGGAAAGTCTATCAAACTTAAAGAAAAGCTAATAACTATATGCTCAAACTATTTCAATATATTGAAGAGGATAGAACACTGCCAACTTCATTCTACAAGGCCACAATTATCCTAATACCAAAACTAAAGACACTACAAGAAAGTTACAGGCCAATATCTCTGATAAATATAGATGCAAAAATTCTCAACAAAGTATCAGCAAACCAAATTCAACAATAAATAAAAAGCATCATATACCATGATGAAATGGTCTGTATTCTAGTGATGACAAGATGGTTCATCATCTGCAAACCAGTCAATGTAATATATCACATTAACAGATAAAAATCATATGATCTGTTCAATTTGTAGAGAATATTATTAAAATCCAACATCAATTCTTGATACAAACTCTTATAAAAGTTGACATATAAGGAGCATATCTCAACATAATAAAGACTATTTTTAACAAACCCACAGCTAACATCATACTCAACAGCAAAAAGCGGAAAATCTTTCCTCTAAAATCAGGAACAAGGTGAGGGTGCCCAATCTCACCACTTCTACTTAACATTGGAAGTCCTAACTACAGCAGTCAGGCAAGAAAAGAAGTAAAAGTCATCCAATTTGGAAGGGAAGAAGTAAAACTTATTATTTATAGGTAACCTAATATAATATGTAGAAAACCCTAAACTGTCCAGTATTATTAGAATAAATGAATTATGTAAAGTAGCAAGATGGAAGATTAACATACAGAAAACTTACTTTTCTACACACTAATAATGAGTTATCAGAAAGAGAAAGGAAATAAATCATCCCATTTACAATTGCATCAAAAAGAATAAACTACCTAGCAATAAACTTAAGCAAGAAAGTTAATGATCTATACTCTGAAAACTATAAAATATTGATGAATGAAACTGAAGATGATACAGAGAACTGGAAATATATGCCACATTCATGGATGAGAATAAAAAATATTGTCAAAATTTCCATATTACCAAACTATAGTCATTAGTTTAAACTAAATGTAAATGGAATATAATCTATAAAAATATTGGATCACTGTATTATACACCTGAAACTAATGTAAGATTTGTCAACTATGCTTCAATTAAAAATATTGGTTATATTATCTATTCTATACATCACGTCCTTTTATCTTATTTGATACCTAGTAGTCTGTACCCCTTCATCCCTTACCCCTATCTTGCCTCTCCCCACAGGTAATCACTAGTTTCTTCTCTGTGCCAGTAAATTTGTTTCTCTTTTGTTACCTTCATTCATTTGCTTTATTTTTTTAGGTTTCACATATAAGTAAAAATTACAGTATTGGCTTTCTCTGAGTTACTTCACTAAGCATAATATCATCTAGGTTCATCTAAGTTGCAGAAAATGGCAAAATGTCCTTCCTTTTTATGGCTGAGTAATAGTCTGTTTTGATTTGTATGTGTATATATGTATATATATATATATATACACATATGTTTATATATATGTAAAATATATATATATAAATAATATATACACACACACATATGATAAGCATCTTTATCCTTTCATAGTTTTCTTGCATATCTTGGGTATTGTAAATTATGCTGCTGTGAATATTTGGGTGCATGTGTCTGTTGAATCAGTACTTTTTTTTTTTTTTTCAGATACATACTCAGAAGTAGAATTGTTGGAAAATATGGTAGTTCCATTTTTAACTTTTTGAGGAACTTCCTTACTGTTTTTCACAGTAGCTGTTCCAATTTATATTATTACCAACAGTTTACTAGTGCTCACTTTACTTCATATCCTTGCAAGCATTTATTATTTGCTGTCATTTTGACTATAGCCATTCTGACAAGTGTGCAATAATATCTCATTATGGTTTTGATTTGTATTTTTATGATGATTAGTGATGTTGAGCACCTTTTTGTGTTCCTGTTGGCCATCTGCATGTCTTCTTTGGTGAAATATCTATTCATGTCTCTTGCCTAATTTTTAAGCATATTTTTTTTTCTTGCATTAATAAGCTCTTTATAAATTTTGGATATTAACTTCCTTTTTTTTTTCATTTATTTTTATTAGTTGGAGGCTAATTGCTTTACAGTATTGTAGTGGTTTTTACCATACATTGGCATGAATCAGCCATGGATTTACATGTGTTCCCCATCCTGATCCCCCCCTCCACCTCCCTCCCCATCCCATCCCTCTAGAGCACCATATTTGAGGAGTTCCATATTTATAAAACTTGTCTGCATCTCAGCAATGTCTGGCTGCTGTCCATTTTATCATTCTTCAAATACGTTTATGTTCTATGCTGGCTGGAAATGATTAGCTTTGTTATTGGAGGGTTTGTGAGATGCTTGGATTTCTTCACAGAATTTTCAGATAGAAATCTATGTAGTTTCCTCCTTTAAGCAATGAAATTCCTTAATAAAAGCATGGGAGAGAGTGCATGCTGAGGTTTCTTTTTGAACCCCACACACACGCTCACTCCTTGGTTTTCCTTGAGGTTAACTATGGTGGAGTCTTATATCATGACTCTGCGGAGAGAATAAACAGTGGATATTAACTTCCTATCAGAAATATCATTTGCAAATATCTTCTCCCATTTAGTAGGCTGTCTTTTCATTTTGTCAGTGGTTTGCTTCACTGTACAAAAGTGTGCTTTTATTTTTTTAAAATTTAATTAAGTCCCGTTTGTTTATTTTTGCTTTTGTTTCCCTTGTCTTAAAAAAACAAATCCAAAACAATATTGCTAGGACTTTGTCAGAGAGTGTGCTGCTTATGTTTTCTTCTGGGATATTTATGGTTTCTAGTCTTACATATTCCTCCTTTATATATGGAGATATATTTTGCCTCCTTTGCTGTGCCTTAATTTCACATGGATTTATTTCTGTGTTATCTATTCTATTTAATTGATCTATGTGTCTGTTTTTGTGCCAGTACCATACTGTGCTGATTACTGTAGCCTTGTAGTATAATCTGAAATCAGGGAGCATGATTCCTTAACCTATTTTTTTTCCCCCTCAGCATTGCTTTGATTTTGTGGTTTCATAGAAATTATAGGATAATTTGTTCAAGTTCTGTAATAAAAGACATAGGTATTTTGATAGGGATTTTATTAAATTTTTAGATTGCTTTGGGTAAGATGGACATTTTAACAGTATTAATTTTTCTAAACCATGAACATGGTTTCTGCTTCCACTTCTTTGTATCATCTTCAGTTTCCTTCATCAGTATTTTATAGTTTTCAGAGTATAGGTCTTCCACCTCCTTTCTTAAGTTTATTGTTAGGTAGTTTATGCTTTTTCATGAAACTGTAAATGAGATGGTTTGCTTGTTTTCTCTTTATTATTCATTCTTTATTATTTATTGTTCATTATTAGTGTGCAGAAAAGTAACATTTCTGTATGCTAATCTTGTATCCTGCAACTTTATGGAATTCATTTATTAGTTCTAATAGTATCTTGGTAGAGAGTTTAGGGTTTTCTATATATCATATAATAACATCTGCAAAGAGTGACAGTTTTACTTCCCTTGCATTTTCTTCATATTGTCTGATTGTCTTGGATAGGACTTTTAATACTCTTTTTAACAGAAATGGTGAGGGTGAGCACTCCTGTCCTGTTCTTGTTTTAGAGGAAAAGCTTTCAGTTTTTCATCATTGAGTATCTTGTTACCTGAGGAATTGTCATAGATTGCCTTCATATTAAGGTGTATTTCCTCAGGTTGAGATTTTTTATCATGAATTGATGTTGAATTTTTTCAAATGCTTTTTCTGCATCTACAGAGATGATCATGTGATAGTTATCCTTCAATTTTGTCCATTCACTATCTTAATCACCATTTTTTGAATGTTTTCCAGCTTGCATATTGTCTACTATCATGTAAGACCCAAAGGAATCTTAAACAACTTTTAGATAGCCTGACAAATCATTTTAAATATATGTTTTAATCTAGGAACCAGGAATAAAATAGTTATCTGGCAAACACAGCATACTATTTTCTCATGATGAAGTTTCTTCCTATATAAAACCCTAAAAGCTTATTTCAGTTCAGTTCAGTCACTCAATCATGCCCTACACTTTGCGAACCCATGAGCATTCCAGGCCTCCCTGTCCATTACCAACTCCCAGAATCTACCCAAACCCATGTCTATTGAGTCAGTGATGCCATCTAATCATCTCATCCTCTCTCGTTGCCTTCTCCTCCTGCCATTAATCTTTTCCAACATTAGGGTCTTTACAAATGAGTCAGCTCTTCGCATGAGGTGGCCAAAGTACTGGAGTTTCAGCTTCAACATCAGTCCTTCCAATGAGCAGCCAGGACTGACCTCCTTTAGGAAGGACTGGTTGGATCTCCTTGCAGTCCAAGGCATTCTCAAGAGTCTTCTCCAACACCACAGTTCAAAAGCATCAATTGTTCTGTGCCCAGCTTTCTTTACAGTCCAAATCTCCCATCGATACATGATTACTGGAGAAACCATAGCCTTGACTAGATGGACTTTTGTTGACAAAGTAATGTCTCTGCTTTTTAAGATGCTGTCTAGGTTGATCATAACTTTCCTTACAAGGAGTAAGTGTCTTTTAATTTCATGGCTGCACTCACTATCTGCAGTGATTTTGGAACCCCAAAAAAATAAAGTCTGACACTGTTTCTACTGTTTCCCCATCTATTTGCCATGAAGTGATGGGACCAGATGCCATGATCTTAGTTTTCTGAATGTTGAGCTTTAAGCCAACTTTTTCACTCTCCTCTTTCACTTTCATCAAGAAGCGTTTTAGTTCTTCTTCACTTTCTACCATAATGGTGGTGTCATCTGCGTATCTGAGGTTATTGATATTTCTCCCGGCAATCTTGATTCAACTTGTACTTCCTCCAGCCCAGCGTTTCTCATGGTGTACTCTGCATATAAGTTAAATAAGCAGGGTGACAATATACAGCCTTGATGTAATCCTTTTCCTATTTGGAATCTGTCTGTTGTTCCATGTCCAGTTCTAACTGTTGTTTCCTGACCTGCACACAGGTTTCTAAAGAGGCAGGTCTATTCCCATCAATTTCAGAATTTTCCACAGTTTATTGTGATCCACACAGTCAAAGGCTTTGGCATAGTCAATAAAGCAGAAATAGATGTTTTTCCGGAACTCTCTTGCTTTATTGATGATGCAGTGGATGTTGGAAATTTGATCTCTTGTTCCTCTGCCTTTTCTAAAACCAGCTTGAACATCTGGAAGTTCATGGTTCACGTTTTGCTGAAGCCTGGCTTGGAGAATATTAAGCATCATTTTACTAGCGTGTGAGATGAGTTCAAGTGTGCAGTAGTTTGAGCACTCTTTGGCATTGCCTTTCTTTGGGATTGGAATAAAAACTGGTCTTTTCCAGTCCTGTGGCCACTGCTGAGTTTTCCAAATTTGCTGACATATTCAGTACAGCACTTTCACAGCATCATCTTTTAGAATTTTAAATACCTCACATGGAATTCCATCACCTCCACTAGCTTTGTTCATAGTGATACTTCCTAAGGCCCACTTGACTTCACATTCCAGGATGTCTGGCTCTAGGTGAGTAATCAGAGCATCGTGATTATCTGGATCATGAAAATCGTTTTTGTACAGTTCTTCTGTGTATTCTTGCCACGTCTTCCTAATATCTTCTGCTTCTGTTAAGTCCCTACCATTTCTGTCCTTTATTGAGCCCATCTTTGCATGAAATGTTCACCTGGTATCTTGAATTTTCTTGAATAGATGGCTAGTCATTTTTATCCTATTGTTTTCTTCTATATTTACACACGTCTATATAGTGAGATTTCCTCCTGTCTTACACTAATAGATATGGGGTTTATGGTGCAGGTACAGGAATTTGTCTGAGGTTCAATTTATTTTCTTAAACCAGCAAAAAACTTTCTTGATCATATTTTATCAGACAGAGTATTTGCTACCCTTTTCTTTTTGTCAACTTGCAACTTGATAATCATGTCTCTTCTGTCTTTGTTCAAGAAATTGGTGATACATAGTTGTACTTTGACATGCCATATGATACATCTCTTCTTTTAACTTTTACTATTCATCATATTTTAAATAAAATCATTCAACCAGTTACAAATCTACCTACTTTTATTAGCAAGTCACATATCTTTCCATCCTATTCTCAGTGATATCTGAGAGATCTTGCCAAATGTCTTCCTGAAACACAGATGCACTGTCTACAGAATTTCCTTTATCTATCAGTCTAGTGACCCTATAAATATTGAAAATAAAGTTAGGAATGTTTAAAAGATGAAGTCATTTGAATTATCCTGGATCATTAGACAAGTTTCAAGAAGAGCAGCTATAAGTGAAATCAAGGAAAACAAGTCTTTTTTTTCAAAATTGGATAGATATTATTATAAACTATTAGCAGACAAGAAAGAAAGAAAGTGAAGTTGCTCAGTCATGTCTGACTCTTTGTGACCCCGTGGACTGTAACCTACAAGGCTCTTCTCTCCATTGGATTCTCTGGAGAAGAATACCGGAGTGGGTTGCCATTTCCTTTTCCAGGGGATCTTCCCAACACAGGGATCGAACCCGGGTCTCCGGCATTGCAGGCAAATGCTTTACCCTCTGAGCCACCAACTCCCAGACAAAACCTTTCTTATATAACACAGAACTAAAGGTGATATTACAATTTATAAGGGACCTCTGGACCTCTTAGGGTATGATTTCTTCCCTAATTCAACTAGTATTGCCTTTGATGATTAATCTTTTCTCTGGCTGCCATTGATAAACCAAAAGAGTTAAGTGCAGCTAGCTACACATTTGAAATAGTTCCCAAAAGAATGCCTAATGAATATAATTCTCTGTCAGTAAGCCCATTTATTTTCACTATCTGTTTCTTCTGATAGCATAGAAAAACAGAAAGCACAATCAATTGGAAGAACTTTAATAAAAATCCATGCTGCAAAAGAGGGTTCATGTGTTTTTCAGTGTTTTTCTTCTGTCACCATTCTTGTTAATAACCTCTTTTGGGGTAACAGAAGAATTATTTTTCAATGATTCAGGATATTCTGTGAAGATGTCATGGTTAATTTAGATAAACATTAGATTCTCCACATCTTCTGGCAGCAGGAGTTCTTGTTCAATATTAATGCTTCTAGCAGTACTAAATATTCTCTGTGAGTGTGTGTTGGTCAGTAGATACCCTGGATAAAATATAGTCCATCTAGTTAAGGCTAGCAAGAGAATGATTATTTTCCCAAGCCACTTTTTCAAAGTGTCTTTTTCTCTGTCTTTGACTTTATCTTCAGGTATTTTTCTCTGTTCATTTCCAAGACTGTTGGCTGTGGACGTGGAAGAGAGTGTCACCTTTTTTATTCTAAATTCACAACATGTATAATCCATTTTTCCTTTTATACTGATTTCTTTCTAAATGTGTGCATTCATTTCCTTAGGTTTAATGTCCCTAGATAACTCTTGAGTCACTTGCTGAGTTCATGTGCAGTTTTGCAAACACATTTATGTTCTGGTGAATATTAATTACTCTTTCATTTTGTTGCACTATATCTTTCTGTGTGTGTTCCAATTTCTCATTTCTACATCATTAGCCATTAATTTGTAAATAAGGTTTAATTTTTGTTTTAGCCTTTTTCTCTACAGATATTTGATTTATTAGTTTGATTCATTTACTTATTTCAGCAGGTTAGCGTAGAGTATCACTAGTGGTAAAGAACCTGCAGGAGACTAAGAGACACAGATTTGATCCCTGGATTGGGAAGATTCTCTGAAGGAGGGCATGGAAACCCACTCCAGCATTCTTGTGTGGAGAATCCCAACAGAGGAGTCTGGTGGGCTACATACAGTCCATAGGGTTACAAAGGCCATAGTCGGACACATCTGAAGTGACTTAGCATGCAGCACACATATATATTTAGCTAAAATAGAGACATATGCTGTTATCAAAAGAGGTCATTGGTGACACAGAGGATGGAGTACTTAATTGCCTGATGTGTCAGGCAAGGCTTTTCAGAGGAGGGAGCATTCGTGCTGAGACTGCAGGGATGAATAGGACTCCACAAGTATAAATAAATGGAGGAAATGGGAAACAGAGGAAATTATATATAGAGGCATGTAGGCATGATACATGATGGTATGTGTGGGGACATCTTACCAGTTCAGAATGAAGTATAAGGCAGGAAGGGGAAGGTGGTTGGAAATGTAGATAGATGAACATACAGAATCTAGATCATGAAAAGCCTTATATTTCAGTGGGTAATGTGGAACATCAAATAAATTTTGAGACGAGAGTGACATGATTAAGGTTGAGTATTAAAAGCACGCTCTTGCAGATGGTTTGGAGGATATATTGAAAAGTGTGAAAACTGTAGGAAAGAAAAGAATTATTGAATTAATTCAAGTGAAAGATGATGAGGGCTTGCCTTAAAGGCAGTGGCAGTGGAGATGAAGATAATAGGGTAGGTACAATAGAAATTCAGAACTTGATGATTGATTGTATGACAGGGGATATTTGAGAAAGAAGAATATAGGATCATTCCCTAGTTTCTGGTTAGGGGACAAGACGGCTAATAATGACATTCAGCAGAATAGGTGATATACAGAGGGAGAACTGAAAGGGAGAGATTAAAAACTCAGATTTAGAGATGTTTTTATGAGATAGCATTGGGACAAGCAGGGGTGAGATATAAGTAGAATTTAAGTTTAGGAGAGAAAACTGGGAGTTTTAATTGAAGATGTGGGAATCTTTAGCATAAACTTGGTAGTTGAAGTTGAAGGGTGTATTTGAGATCTCTGAAGTTGAGTGTGTGAAATATAAACAAAATAAAACAACAAAACAAGGAATGAAGGTAGTGTCCTGGGGAAGTTTCCAAAGTACACAGCATTATTCTCCATCTTGTATAAAATCTTGATCATTTCTGTGGATCATTTCTTATCTATCATTGCAGCAAAATTTCATTAAAAAGTTAAAAAATAAATGGCTATGTATATCAGAGTTCTGTGGGTTTTGCTCCTATTTAAAAAGTATTCATCTTCAAAAAATTGTTTACATTATTCTAGTGTCAGCAATGTGGGTACACCTTCAGCTCTATGGCATAACCCTTACCTAAATAAACTGGTTAGGTCTTCATCTAAAAAGTAATGGGATACTCAACATTTCCCAATATCTAAAGATTCTCAGGAGATTTGTTTCTTTTAATCACTTCTGTTCCTCTCTGCTTTTGAATTTTCAATGTGTTCTTTCCTGCCTCTTATATTTCTTTCCTTTCATCTAGGCTTTGTGTACCTAAGCATCTAGTATTGTCTTTTCTTCTGGTTTCTTCAAAGTCTTTCACACATATTGGTTGTGTGTGGTACACATTTACTCATATTTCAGGAGAATAATATAGTTTTTATAGCAAACTACACTTGCTTGCTTGCTAAGTTGCTTCAGTTATGTCCGACTCTTTGCTATCTCATGAACTGTAGCCCACTAGGCTCCTCTGTCCACAGGATTCTCCCGGCAATAATACTGGAGTGGGTTGCCATTTCCTCCTCCAGGGGATCTTCCAGACCCAGGGATCCAACCCGTGTTTCTTTTGTCTCCTGCTTGGCAGGCAGATTCTTTACCACTAGCATGGCCACATTGCAGAGAAATAAAAATGAATAGTGGAGATCTTTGTTCTTGAAAATTATTTGACTCTATCAGCCACAGGGAATGTTCTTCCTCAAAACTCCTAGTCCCTTTCCAGATTTTCTGGATCAGTTCCTACCTATATTACTGAATAAGATACAAGTTCGAAAATCTGGTTGTTTCAGTTTGAATTCTGGCTTTATAATTTACTTCTGTTCTGATTTAGGGAAAATTATCTAATTTCTCTGTGGCTCACTTATCTCATTAGTAAAATCAAGATATTATTTTTCTTATAAGACTCTACTGAGGATTAAATGAGCTAATATATGCAAAGTGTTTAGAATGATTCCTGGCAAATTCCCAATATGTTAGCTGTTATTATTTTTATTGTTATTATTACTACTATTATTACCTTACCCCTTACTTCTGATTCTTATCTGTTCTTGTACAAAGTCTTCTCCCCATCTACAGTTCCAAATCGTTACAAGTTTTTGAAGGACTGCCATAATGCATATGAAATACCTAGAGTAATTTCTGACTCATACTAGATGCTGAAAAAGCACTAGCTTTGAGTATTATAATAAATAATTATTTATTTGAAAATATTTAGCAACTCCCATAGGCTGAGTACTGAGTTATCTACTAGATGTATAGTGGCAAACAAAGTGGATGCAGTCCTTTATAGAAAATCATCTTCAGTATTATTGCTATTATTCTTAACATCCATATTTAGATGATCTATTTTCACAGACTAGGAGTAAAACAAATGTGCATGACAGTAATATTTATAATGACCATAGTTTTTTTTTTTTTTAATTCTCAAGTCAATATAGTATTTGAAATCTTGTAGGACTATTGTTCCAACTATTAGTTCTTCTATTTGATGTTGACAGAAATTTGGAAGTTAGAGGAGTTTGGAATGATTCTGTACCAATTTTAGGGCATATTCTAGAAATGTATTTGTCAAATAACTTTTGGCTGATATGTTTTGAAATATAGATTGAAGTATTTTCAGGATATTTTAAATTTCTGATAGTTTTTTATTTTAGATAAATTGAAGCACAGCAATATATTTTTTTTAATTATGTACATATATGAGATTAACAATTTTTACATTTCAATGAACAATTTTAAAATAATTTTCTTTTGTTTGAAAGGTATTTGTGTTTTTCAAAATCTATCCCTGACTATATATATACATACACATATATAGTAACTAAACATTGCTTAAGAATCTCTGAGAAATGAAAATTTTTCTCAGCTTGAAATATTAAGTGATATCATACTTTTATGAAAAAATAAAATAGCTAAGGTTTTGAATACTCTCTATTTTTAATTGTTGTATTAAATGCTTTACATGGATTTAAGTATTTTATAGGTTCACAGCAAACTATCACATAGTATTATTAATAGTACTGTTAATGTCTCAACTTTATACTTGTTTTCCAAACATTATATATATATGTATATATGGAACTATTATGGATATTTATGCTAAGACATGTCTTGACAACCACATGGAAAAAACTAAATTATAAAATAAGTTCTAGATAACTGGTTAAGAGATACAGTTCACCTTTCTGGAGAGTAGGGTTCATAAACTTTATGTTGTGGGACAGTAATGTGATCTGAGCCTTGAAGGACGGATTTGACTTTACTAGATAAAGAGAGTGAGGACAGGCTTTTTAGGTAGAGAAGTGTCATGAACAAACCAGTTTGACTGATAGTGTAGTGTTTGTATTTTGGAGTAATGGGAACTCTTTTTGGACTTAAAAGTGGAAGACTGGGTGCTAGACAAAGGAGTTTAGCTTTAGCCTACAGGCTAAATATAATACATATATATTACATATATATTATATATAGCATATATATACATATATAATATATATTACATATATACATATATGTTATATATATTATACATATATATTATATATATGTATAATACACATATATTATATATAGCATATATATTATTTAAATAAGGGGATAGCATAATGAAAATAAAGTTTGAGGAAATGTAGTTTCACAAAAATAAACAGATGAATTGATTCAAATATCCACATTGTTTGACTACTGCAATAGTTAATCTTCAAGAAATGAAGGCCTAAACTAAGGAGATGCACATGAAAATGGATTAAAAAAAAACAAAGACAAATATTATGGTAGGAAAGTAGGAAAAGCTTCTTAGCTGAAGAGTAGAGAACAAATCTGAAGTGGTACCAACATTTGGTTTTTTAATGGCTGAAGAAAATGTTTAACCAAAAATAAGATATTAAATTATTGGGCTGTAACATCTTACAGAAAAACCTGAAGGAACTTTTTGGCCAACCCAATAGAGTAATTAAATGTGGGAGAAAGGAAAGTTCTCTTTTACACCTGCTAAATTTGAGGTGAAGAATTGATGCTTTTGAACTGTGGTGTTGAAGAAGGCTCTTGAGTACCTTGGACTGCAAGGAGGTCCAACCAGGCCATCCTAAAGGAGATCAGTCCTAAATGTTCATTGGAAGGACTGATGTTGAAGATGAAACTCCAACACTTTGGCCACCTGATGTGAAGAACTGACTCATTGGAAAAGACCCTGATGTTGGGAAAAACTGAAGGCAGGAGAAGGGGATGACAGAGGATGAGATGGTTGTATTACATCAATGACTCAATGGACATGAGTTTGAGTAAACTCCGGGAGTTAGTGATGGACAGGGAGGCCTGGCGTGCTGCAGTCCATGGGGTCGCAAAGAGTCAGACACGACTGAGTGACTTAACTGAACTGAACTGAAAGTTTGAGGTGACACTCTAGAAATGTCCAACAAGTATATGAAACATAAAATGGAGCTCAGAAAAGAGGGTAAGGATGAATGAGTGGTTGAGGGAAAATTCTCCTAGACATGACACAATAGGAAGACTCACTAAAATAAATCACAAGGAAAATCCAGCATCAAGGTTAAGACTTTGTTAGAATGTCCAGTTTGCCTATTTGAGATAGAAGGAAGTATTAAAACTGGTTATCTACTGAGGGTCTTACATCAAGGAGCCCTTGTCTAAATGCTGACTCTGCCTCTTAACAGATATGTGAAGAGGAATGTTACTTAACTTCTCAGAGTCTCTGACCTATAAAATAAATGTCCTAATATAATAGAGGTTTGTTGCATAGATTAAGTGAAATAATGTACAATGCTTTAAACGGTGCATGAGTTCAAAAGCTTGCATAGTAATAATAGTATCCTTAAGATTCAATAGCTTTGAAGATTAACTGAAAATTATTTTGTCCCCATTACTTAGTTACAACCATCCATGTCAAGGTTACAGATGATCTCTTCCTTGCCAAATCCAGTAGTCAGTTCTTAGTCCTCATCTTGACTTCTTAATATTTAACAGAGTTGATCATTCCCTCCTTCTTGTAATCCTTTTTTTCACTTGGCTTCAGGGACACCTTGTCACCATTCTACTTTACTAGCTACTGGTTTTCAACCTCTTTTAATGGCTTCTTCCTCTCTGTACACCTCTAAATATTAGAGTATCTTAAGGCTCAGTTCTCAAGCCTCTGTCATATGCACCCCCATGACTTTTAATATCTTTTATATGCTCACCTTCTGAATTTATATCTCCAGCTCAAATTCTCCTTTGAATTACAGACACCATCTATTCATACAGCTACATGATCTTTCCACTATTATCTAGTGAGCAGCTCAAACAGAAAATGTACAAAACCACACTCTTGATTTCCAGCCCCCAACATATTCCTCCTATTCTTTACTCCTCAGTAAATGACAACCATCCAATTATTTAAGTTTAAAACTCAGGAATCACTCTTATCCCTTGCTTTCTCTCACACCCTGCACTTAAACCATCAACAAATGCTTTCAGCTCCATTTTAGAAATGTATCCCATTTGACTACCTCTCATCATCTCCACCATTATTATCCTAGTCCAAGCCACCAGTATTTCTCATCTAAACTACTGCAATAGCTACCTAACTAGTTTCCCCTTGCTTCCCTCCTTGCATTTTTTTTAACACTGTTTTCCATGTAACAATCAGAATCATCCTTAAAATATTTTCAAATCATGCCACTCAAATTCACTATTCACTCCCAGAGTAGAATCCAAACTCCATACTGTGAGCAACAAAACTGTACATGATTTGGTCTAGCTTTGTTCTATATATTTTAACTCATCTACTAACAGTCTCTCTTCATTCTATGCATTCTGGCCTTCTTATTGTCACTTGAAAGCATCAAGTTCTTTTCCAACATTAGGGATTTCATATTACTATTGGCTTTGCCTGAAATGTTAATCACATCAAAGCTCCCTCATTGTAGGTCAGGTCTCTACTTAAATGTCACTTTTTCAGGATGGTCTTCCTTCAACTCCTATTTAAAATAACTCCAAACTCACTATCACTTTATCCTGCTTTATTTTCCCTCATAGCACTTATCAGTGACAGACATTATAAGTTACACTGTACTTTGTTATATTACAATATTTTTCTCTTTTAAATTTATCTCTTTATCTTCATCTTATTATCTTATTATAAGTAGTAAAACATATTTATCAACATCAAAATGTAAGTTCCTTCTTAGTCAAATTATTTTGATTTATGTTAGTTGTCTCAAATTTTTGCTAAAAATTGTATCATAATTTTGAGGAATCAAATATTGAAGCTACCATGAATTTTGAGTTGATGAGAAATGTTTATTTAAAAAATACTAATCATCTGATAAAAGAGTCCTAATTGTTCCTTGATGGTAAAAAACTGCACAAAATAAATGCTTCAAAGACTTTAGCATATGATTATTTTATATTTAATATACTTTTTAAAACTTATTTTTAGTATTTATTTTTCTTCCAGTTTTATCATGTGTAGCTGACATGGAGTACTGTATAAATTTTAGGTGTAGAAGATAATAATTTGACTTACATATATCATGAAATGATTATAAGTTTATTGAACACCCATTATCTCAAATAGATATAAAAAATAAAAATCAATTTTTTCTTTGTGATATGAAGTTTAAGGATTTAGTCTCAACAATTTTCAGTATTAGTTATATTAATCATGTTGTACATTACATCTCTAGTATTTATTTATCTTATAAATGGAAATTTGTACCTTTTGACGACCTTCATCCAACTCCTCCTCCTCCCACCCTTCCAAATAGGCTCTTTTACTAAAAAATCAATATACAAAGAACCATAGAAAGATTTACATATTCAAAGGAAAAAAAACTAGATTAAGGCTAATCTAAGTTTCTTTCTTTCTTTCTTTTCATGATGCAAATCAACCTTCAGCCCACTATCTGTGTCTGAAGAACAGTGTAGCTGCAATTTACACATTTTTAAAATTCTTTCTAGAATGGATTCCTTTGTGCTAGCTTCTTTTTTTCCCCCCTAAGGCTATTAAAGGCTATAGTGACAAAGTGTTTTCACTCAGTCATATCCGACTCTTTGTGACTCCATGGACTCCACTAGGCTCCAAGAGACTCCTCTGTCCATGGAATTCTCCAGGCAAGAATACTGAAGTGGGTTGCCATTCCCTTCTACAGGGTATAGTCCACACCCAGGGATCAAAACCAGGTCTCCTGAATTGTAGGCAGGTTTTTTTTACTGTCTGAGCCACCAGTGAAGCCCTATTAAAATAATCAGTTCAGTTCAGTTGCTCAGTCATGTCTGACTCTTTGTGACCTCATGAATCGCAGCACACCAGGCCTCCCTTTCCATCACCAACTCCTGGAGTCTACTCAAACTCATGTCCATCGAGTCGGTGATGCCATCCAGCCATCTCATCCTTTGTCGTCCCCCTTTCCTCCTGCCCCCAATCCCTTCCAGCATCAGGGTCTTTTCCAATGAGTCAACTCTTCGCATGAGGTGACCAAAGTATTGGAGTTTCAGCTTCAGCATCAGTCCTTCCAATGAACACCCAGGATTGATCTCCTCTAAGATGCACTGGTTGGATCTCTTTGCAGTCCAAGGGACTCTCAAGAGTCTTCTCCAACACCACAGTTCAAAAGCATCAAATAGGATATGGTCATTTTTCTAAGTAAAGCAGATAAATCTAGAAACTGACCACAATATCTTTTGAATGGAAGATGCCATTTTGAAGATGTCTATATGAGCTTTGTGAAATAAAACATTCTGAAGTAGAAACATGGAATGATTTAATGATTTTTTTTCTGGTTCTGCTTCTGTAAAGATTTCCACAATCAATGATCAAATCCTTCCATTTATGACATTTCCTTCACTTATTACTTCTTTCTAAACTATAAAGACCTCTAAGAAGACTCGTGGCAATAATATGCTTTTTAGATCACCTACTGAAAAGTTTTCAAAAGTAAAGATAACTTGAAAGTACAGAGTACTTTTAAAAGGGATACTGCACCACTGAGGCACCACTTCTCTCCTTAGAGAAGGAAGACTTAGGAGTATGGAGGATAAACTTAGTACATTCTCTTTATTCCTTTGCTCTTTCCTTCCTTCCTCCATTCTTCCTTCCTTCTCTCACTCCTTTCTTTTATATTTCACTGTGCTACGGTGATATGAGTACAATGGTGAATACAGTCCTTACCCTCATGAAACTTACTATTCAGTGAGGAGGATACAGATTATTAATCCAAAAGTTAATAATATTATTAAGCACTATTAAAAACCGAATATGTTTATTGAAAGAATGATGCTATCAGAGTCTCTAATGGTGGTTTATCAGTTAGGGTTACATTGAACTGAGAGTAAGAGAAATCCAAACATAGTGAATTGAACAAGATAAATGCTTTCTCTCACATGGAAGTCCAGAAGAAGGCCATCAGGACTGATATGACATCTTTGCTCCACAGTGTACTTAGAAACTCAGACTTCTATCAGCTCATTAATTACTCTGTCTTCCCTAAGTAAGGTAATGCTTGTGTTCTTATGTTCTAAGTCCAGTTTCAAGGCAGCAGAATAAAAAAGTGGGACAAAATAAAACAAACAAATGACATATTTCATGTTACCTTAGCTGAGAAATCTGATTTAGTTCGATTTAATCACTTGAACTAAGAGCTGAGTGATGTAGGAATAGAATTTAATTTTGGAAAAAAGGGGGGAAATAACATTTCAGGCAAAAGGAAGGGCAAGTGCAAAGGCCCTGTGGCAGGATGAATCATAGTGAGTAGAAGGGCCTTTGTTTCTGTTTTAGCGCATTTTTTTTTCTTACAAAAGAGTTTTGTTCCAAAACACACTTTAATCCACCTTTGTGATGATCTCTGGGAGCATTAGGGAGAGAAATAGGAATCAAACATAAAAAGCCCTTAAGCTATTTAAACTCAGCAGTACTTAGTGATTCTGCAATATTTTCCTCTTCATTACCAACATTCTAAAGCAATAGCCTCTTTACCAATCTTTTCATGCAATGCCCAGATGACTATTACATGAACCCAGTGGACAACCTTGTGTCTTATTTCCTTCATCCCTAAAAATGTACTTTGGATATGAAAGAGATAATTTAAAAAATTAATTTTTACAGTCCATTTTTCATAGACTTTTTTTTATAGAAATCATATCCATTCTTTTTTTTTAAAATCATATCCATTCTTAATCTCTAAGTTGTTTTGGGGGTTTTGTGATGAGTTATTTTATTTTTTATATCAGAGTATAGCTCAGTTGGTAAAAAAATCTGCCTGCAACACAAGAGACCCCGGTTCAATCCCTGAGTAGGGAAAATCCCTTGGAGAAAGTAATGGCATGGTAATACCATTCCAGTATCCTTGCCTGAAGAATTCCATGGACAGAAGAGCCTGGAAGGCTATATCCCATGAGGTCACAAAGAGTTAGACACGATTGAGTGACTAACACACATACAGTTGATTTACAATGTTGTATTAATTTCAGGTACATAGCAAAGTGATTTGGTTATATCTATACATATTTGTTCTTTTTCAGATTCTTTTCCCATTTAGGTTATTACAGAATACTGAGTAGAATTCCCTGTGCTATACACTAGGGCCTTGTTGACTATTAGTCACTATAGTAGTGTGTATATGTTATATGTATATATATTTTATAGTAGTGTGTATACTAATATGACTATTAGTCATTACAGTCATATGTATACATTAATCTAAAACTCCAAATTTATCTCTAGCCCCCCAACTTTCCCTTTGGTAACAATAATTTTGCTTTCTAAGTCTGTGAATCTGTTTTGTAAATAAGTTCACTTGTGTCATGTTTTAGATTTCATATATAAGTGATATTATATGGCATTTGTCTCTCTCTGTCTTACTTCACTTAGTGTGATAATCTCTATGTGCATCCATGTTGTAAATGGCACAATTTTATTCCTTTTTATGGCTGAGTAATATCCCATTGTATCTATGTACCACATCTTCTTTATTCATTCTGTCGATGGGTTTAGGTTGCTTCCATGCCCTGGCTATTGTAAATAGTGTTGCAGTGAACATTGGGGTGCATATATATTTTCAAATTATTATTTTCTCCAGATATATACCCAGAAGTGGGATTGGTAGATTATATGGTAGCTCTATTTTAGTTTTTGAAGAATTCTCCATATTGTTCTCCATAGTGGCTATACCAAATTACATTCCCACCAATAGTATAAGAGGCTTCCCTCATCTCCACACCCTCTCCAGGATGACACATTGTGAGTAGAAGGTCTTGCTTTATGTTTCAGTGCATGCTGTAACATATTCATTTTGTAGCCCAAATTGTAAATAACCACATTCATTAAAACCATAGTATAAAAAAATCTTGATACATTCTTCCATTTCTAGAAGCACTTGACCTAAAATATTTTTGCCTTGAATTTTTGAAGACTGTTACATTACTTGTTTTGTTTTGTTTTTTTTCACACATAAAGTCTCAAATTTTGCATATTTTTTTGCAACATGAGTTTGCTGTGTCTTGTACTGAAAGACAAAAATGAAAACAAAGCACTACTATGCATATCATAAAAACAGTATTTTTCCCTCAAAATATGGATCAAGGCTTTTTGGTTAATGTCAACAGTATTTTTTTGCTAGAGTTATTTGAAAAATGTTAGTGGCAAGATCAAACATTATTAAATATAACTTTCCTTTTAATATAGCTAATTTTACCAACTGATAGCCTAACTCAAAGTTGAGAATAATTGTTCTACTTAATTTGTTAATAGTTATTTCATTACCAGGTAGTCCTTACTGCTGAAACTGTTAATCCTAACAAGAAAAGGAAACTTTCAACACTATCTCAAGTATGGGTGTTTAGGATATATTCTATTTTTAGTAATTCATTACCTTTATTACCAACTCTTTAAATTGCATGCTAGTTAACTCACATCACTATGTTTATTTTTCCAATTTTAGCACAGTCCCTTGCTTAAAGGGTCACTCTATTAGAAACAATATTGAACTGTCAAATTGAGAAGCAAGATAATATATCAAATTAGTTGAAATATTTTTAGAGTTACTAGCTAAGCTTTAAGGAAATTTTATATACAATATGTATGAATATATATGCCAAGGAAGTGTGAAATTTCCTTGGTTCTGTCTCATTGCAGCAAAAATTTGAAGTGGTGGGCCAGTGTTACAGCTCAGTTAGAGCTCAGTTTAAATGGCAGACCAGTGTTACAACTTGGTTACAGATCAGTTTTATCTGGTAAGCAAAGGAAAATATATCCTCAAGGCGGGAGGCTGGGCCCTCCCAAAAGAAGTGCAGGGCTCAATTTTGGCTCTTTTTATGTTTTTTTCTCCTCCCCCTGAGCCTGCCCTATGTAAATTAGGCTAGCCAAGAAGGTTGTTTGCTTCACCTGAGGTTCTCACTCCAGTCTTCCCACCTTCCTTTGTTCTATTTTCTCAGGCTTTTTTCTTTCTTTGTCTTTTAGCCACCACTATTTTGGACAACTTTTTTTCCTACTCTAATTACTAACACCCCCCCCCCCCAAGAGATGGGAGGCCCAGTTCTTTGAGAGTAGGGGCGTCAAGGTCTCTCTGGCTACTTCATGCTGAGCTGGGATGGCCAGGGGTATTGGGCCTCCCTCTCTTGCTAGTCTCAAGCCTCAGAGTCCTTATAGTGGTGTTCATCTAAGGGTAAGCGATACTTTCTGTGGTCAGATATAGTTTTATATATCTTTGTTGAACTGGGACTGCATGTTGTAACTTGTTGACCTGGGCAGAGACAAAATGGGTTAGACAACTGATAATTCACGGGGCCATCATGGTGGTGGTGGTTTAGTCGTTAAGTCATGTCTGACTCTTGTGACCCCATGGACTGTAGCCCTCCAGGTTCCTCTGTCCATGGGATTCTCCAGGCAAGAATACCGGAGTGGGCTGCCACTTCCTTTTCCAGGCTATTTTCTTGACATAGGAATCAAACCCAGGTCTCCTGCATTGCAGGCAGATTCTTTACCAACTGAGCTACAAGAGAAGCCATGGGGCAATCATAAGCAGCATCAATATGGTGATAACAGGGATTAATAAGGACATTAGCCAACTCCAAATTCCCCATCACCAAGAGAAGGATCCCCCATAGAAAGACTGTAGCCACCCCAAGAATTCTTCAGCTCGTTCTTTGAGATCCTATAGGATCTGAAATCTTTCTTGAGATTGTGAGACTTCCTTTAACTTAGCTGGATGTATTTACCCAGAAATAATGTCTCATTCAAGATGGCTCAAGTCCCTTCTTGTTCAGGGATCAGATCTAGCTCCTGTCTATTTTGGAGTACAACCCCTGCCAAGCTGTGTTGGCTATTTAGAGCTATCTTGAGAAAGCTCATCCCCAGAAACTTAATTTTGGGGATGTTCATTAGAATGACACTCATTTGTAGCCCTGAATAGGTATCTGAGATCTCCCAGGGGCTCACAGGTGTATTGAGTGTCCTCTTCTATTTTCTTCCATGGCTTGACTTGTGAGTAGTGAATCCAGGAGTTGTGTCCTGGTACCTTGACTGTTGTGGGGGTAGAAAGTTTTACAGGGTAGGGGTTCTTCCATGTGGGCTGGAGTTGAGCCTTTGCAGACCCATCTTTCCAGACTTTAATTAGGACTTGAGTCCCTGGAGCATATAATGGTGTCTCTTTAAAATCTTTTGGGTCCTGTTTGACACCCCACAAGTGTATAGGTTGTTGGTAATGCCCAATGGCCATGGTATAAGACCAGAGGGTCCAAGCCTCTGGATCTAGAAAGAGGTCATTGTCATAAACAAAAGATCTCCTATATAGCATCTCATAAGGACTAAGACCAACCTATTCCTTAGGGGCAATATGAGTGAGGAGGAGAGTTATTGGTAAAAGCCTACTTCCATCCCAGGGAGGTTTCCCAGGTTATATTTTTTATTGCTGATTAAAAAAAAAAAAATGATTGGCTCTTTCTACTTTTCCTAAAGACCAAGGCTTCCAGGCACAATGGAAATAATAAGTAATGCCCAATGCTTTAGAGAATCTTTGAGTGACCTTAGAAGTAAATTATATCCCATTGTCACTTTGTAATGACCTGGAGAGAGAAAATCTTGGAATGATTTCATGGAGCAGTTTTTATTACCACCTCCTCAGCCTTCTCAGTCCCGGTGGGAAAGCCTTCAATCCACCCTGTGAATGTATCTATCATGACTAATAGGTATTTATATCCTTGAGAAACTGACATTTGGATGAAGTCCATCTGCCAGTCCTCTCTTGGCTAGGTCCCAGGTCACTGGACAGGTTGCGCCAGCTGCAGTATTTGAGCTCCTTGGGGGTTATTTAATTAGCAAGTTGGACAAGAGGAGACCACTTGCCTTATAGTTGTTTGGAGGCCTATTCCTCTGAAGGACATTTCAGAAGAAGAAAGGGGGGGGGGGCTTTCTTCCCTAAATGAGTGGTGGTATGTAAGGAGTTAACCAACTTCCATTGGAGGTTCCCAGGGAGAAAAAGGAGTCCCTCCTTTTGGAACAACCCCACATGATCTTCTTGAAAGCTTTAAGAGTCTTAGCTTTAAGAGTCTCTCTTTCAGTATATGAAGAAGTTTCCAAACTAGTCTGTGGAACTAATGTAGCAACCCCTATTAAGTCATTGTTCTGTAATGTTGCTCTTTTAGCTGCCTGGTCGGCTGCTTGGTTCCCTCATGCCATTTCTGTGCCCCTTTTTTGGTGTTCTTTACAATGGGAGACTGAAACCTCAGTGGGCAGATGGACTGCCTCCAACAGCCTAAGGATTTGATCACCATACTTGTTTGGCAGTCCTCGGGTGGTCAAGTGGCCTCTTTCTTTCCAAATAGTAGCATGTGCATGTAGCACCAGAAAGACATACACAGAGTCAGTGTAAATGGCTACTCTTTTTCCTTTTCCCAGCTCTAAAGCTTGAGTCAGAGCTATGAGTTCAGCTAATTGGGCTAAAGTACCTGGTTGCAAAGGTTTAGCCTCTATGGTCTCAAAATTGGAGACTACTGCATATCTGGGTCTTCTTTTTCCATCCAAGACAGAGCTGCTTCCATCAGTGTACCAGATTTCCTCAGGATTGGTTAGAGGATCTTCTGACAATCCCTCTCTGGGTTTTGTACAGTGGTTGAAGGTTTCTAGGCAAGAGCGAAAGGGAAGAGAGCCCTTGGGGGTAGGCAGGAGAGTAGCTGGGTTAAGAACCTCACAAGGGGATATAGTCAGCCCTCAATTTTCCATCAGAACTACTTGATACCTGATGATCCTTCGATTCGTAATCCATAAATGGTCTCTCCAATTAAAGAGTTATTTCACTTGGTGGCTGGTAAAAATGTTTGACCCCAAAAGAGAGTTTTAAAGTATCTTCTATCAGGACTGCAATAGCTGCAAGATTTCTACAGCAGGGAAAGATCTCTCCTCAGTAAAGGAGTGGGACACTTAGGCACCACCAGAAGCTGGTGGGAAAATAGTTGTCCACCCCGGAAAACAAAGAAGTGCCTGGGTGAATCTTTGAGTAATTGTTTTTCCTGTAGCACTTAAAATGGTACAGGTTTGGGAGGAGAAGGCTCTGGAGTAGGAGGTCAGGACAGAGTTGGTGGCCCCTGTGTCAACCAAAAAATTCTTGGGCTTACCTGCTACTTCCAGTTGGCTCCAGCCCCATGATGGTTATCTGTGGTAGGTGGGCTGGCTGGAGCAGGCCGCTTCAGTCCTATTGAACCATCAAGAGGGAAGGCTTGGCACTTGACCTTGAGGCTCTTGGGTCCCCAGGGAAGAGTGCCGTCTAATGTCCCAATTGATGACATTTAGGAGACTAGTCACAGTTTGGACACTCTTTGACCCAATGTCCCGCCTATCTACAGATTAGGCATTTGTCTTGTGCCTTGTTTTTTAAGGACTTGGGGTTTGCCATTGGGTTTCCCTGGAGGGCAACCAGCATCTGGACATGCCTTGTCCCTTTCCTTTTCTCCTTTTCCTGGGCCTTGGCCTTCCTCTCCTGTTCTCTGTTATAAAAGCTATTGGTGACTGTCTGAACCATCTCATCTAAAGAAGCAGCAGGGTCCTGCTGCTGTTATAACTTTATCCTGACATCTGATGCACACTGGGACAGGAATTTGCCCTTTAAAATCGCCTATCCCTCTTAAGAATCTAAGTCCAGATTGGTAAACTTCTGGAGGGCCTCTTTTAGCCTTTCCAGAAAGTCAGTGGCATTCTCATTGGGCTGCTGAGTTATTGCTGAGACGAGGCACAGTCCCACAACTAATAGTCTTCCTCCTATTTCCATGTGTGGACTTCCTTAGGGTTGAGTCTTTCTGAAGTTTATATTACCCAGTACTGTTGCAACCTAAGAGCCAGGCATACCCAGGTAAGGGTGCAGATCCCCAGGCAGGCTGAAGCGTGACAGCCACCTGGAGATAGAATCCTGCTGAGGCAGGTCAGCCTCCCAAGAATGGGGTCCCTGGGAAGGTTGAGGCATGTCGACCTCCTGGGACCCCTGGACTTGTGTATCCCTGAGCAGGTTGAGGTGTGACAACCTCTCAAAGACTATATCTCTAGGCAGGTCTAGGCAGGTCGAGGCAGGTCAACTTCCTGGGACCCCCGGTTGGAGTTGGGTGTCCCCAAGGTGTCCAGAATGACCAGTTCTGGGTAGGATGAATGCGTTGTAATCTTAACTCATTGCTGGTTTGTCCGTCACTTATGGGAACAGATACCATGTTGTAAAGTAATCCAAGCCTGTTCCCTGTGACTGGGAACCTGGCAAAATAGTCATAAGCCTTATCCTCTTACTGCTCTAAGGGAATGTAAGTCACTGATTTCTCCCCTAGTCCTCCATAAGAGCAGTTTAGGGTGTTTCCAATGGTAAACATTTCATTGTCATAGACCCACTTTAGGTAATAACAGAATTAATGACAAAGGAGTGGATTATCTGGCCCTGTTAGAGGCATTGAGAGTATTTTAGTAATAAGCTGGGTGTAGCTATGTTGTAGGAGTTAGTAAGTGGCTTAAGAACAAATTGATAAGAGGCAACAGACCAGATATTCCATAAATGTGGAGTGGAGATTTGATCCAGGGGTATGTTTGTAATTTTAGAAGGGTAGCAGGGGTTTGGGCCCAAACGACCTGCAGGGTTAACTCCCAAAGTGGCAAACATTATCCCCAGAAGCCCAATTGCCCTTGGATTTCTAGCAGGCATTGTGTGCCTGTCACCCACCCTAGCGGGTTCACTGAGAGATGTTGTTGTTGCACATGTTGTAGGAAACATGGAAGATGAAGGTCTGAATATATAGAGGGATTGAATATTATATTTCCTTCCCAAGGGCCAACTATTTTCTGGTTGTCCCTCCAGGAGATTGTAGTAGCAACATCGTGGGCCCAGATGGGGCTCAGGAAAAGAGCATGAAACAGGAGGGAAGGGAGCAGGGTAAAACTTTTGACAGAATGACATAGCCCAAGGGCATAACATAAACTGATTAAAATCAAATGGGTCCAAGATAACAAGTCAAATTTAACTAAACCTTGATCTTCAATCTGCAAGCTAGATGACACACCCAGAGGTGCCAGGACAGTTTCAAGTCACTGTCAAAAGACTGAGGAGTGGGTAGTTCCCCAATTGTTGGAAAGATGTTCCCACTCATTAGCATACAAACTCACCCAACTTGTGAAAACTAACCACACCACATTCCATGGCCACCACACTCACCTTCTGTGATGGTCCACACTCTTGGAGTGTGCTTCTCTGTGAATCCGAACAAGTCTACCTCTTACCTATCGTTGTGTCACTGAATTTTTTTTCAATGAGACATCAAGAACCTGAACATCATTAGATCCTGAAACCAGGCACCATGGGTTTTGGCTGGGCTCAAGTCACAGTTGGATATGACTGAGTGATTAAGCATAGCACAGAGTCCCTGCCACGTGGGTTTGAGTCCCAAATTTAGGTAAACAGTTTCAAACACAACTTTTCCCCTTCAGGAAAGATGATGACCTGCCCAATACTTTGTAAGCAGTAGCATAGATGGAGAGAGGAGCTGAAGGGTGGGAGGAAAAAGCAGTGGGAAAAAACATGCTGAGGAATCCCCTTCATAACCTGTCAGAAAAACTGCTAAATGCCTGACCTGTGTTCACATTTTCATTGGCTTGATCCTTGGCACAAAGATTAAGGACAGAAGAACCCTCACCTTTCTGGGCAACAGGTACTAAGGCACAGCAGATAGTAGAGCCTTTGGGACACACTGCTGAGTAGCCCCTGCCAGAGTCCATCAATTGCACCCACTGCTGCTCGCCTGTTCACAGGGGGTTTCAGGAAACAAGAAGTGAGATATTGTAAAGGAATTAAGATATTGTTAGCCATATGTCCTTTCATCCATAAGAGCAAGGGACTCCTACTTTAAATGGAGGTCTTCTGGAATCTGAGACTGAGCCACGTGAGCTTTCAGCCGAGTTTGTTTTCACTGTCCCAGTTTCCAGCACGCTGGCTTTTTGTCACTCCCACTATGCTGGGTTTTGTTTGCATTCAGCTTCCACTGTGGGAGTTTTCACTGAGTTGGGCTTCTGCTGTGCATGGCCTGCTTGTGGGGGCCGAGCCAAGGATTTTTCAGTCAGGTTAAATCTGAGTCATGTCACCAGAAATGTCAGGGGAGTGTGTAATTTCCTTGATCCTGTCTTGTCGCAGCGAAAATTTGAAGCAGTGGACCAGTGTTATAGCTCAGTTATAGCTTGGTCTTATTTGGCAAGCAAATGAAAATACATCCTCGAGGCATGAGGGTCGGCTGACCCAAAAGAAGTGTGCGGTTCAATTTTGGCTCTTTTTATATGTTTTTTTTCTCCTCCCCCTGAGCCTGCCCTATGTAAATTGGGCTAGACAGGAGGGCTGTTTGCTTCGCCTGATGTTCTCACTCCAGTCCTTGCACCTTCCTTTTTTTTTTCTATTTTTGTAGGCTTTTTCTTTCTTTGTCTTTTAGCCATCACTATGTTGGACTTCTTTCTCCTATTCTGACTACTTAACATATATAATACACACATAGGGGATGATCAGGGCATTAGCCATTAAAGTAAATAGTGTGAAAATTTTCAAGTATCTGTGCCTTTCCCTGAATGATTATTTGTGATGAATACTTGATCATAAGTGCATTTTTAAATGAAATATACATTTTCTTAATTCTAAGAAAGATCAAAGAATTGTATTGACTGCACGAGGCAATTATTTATTTTTGTCTAGTTCATCTGTTAAAAATTACCATGTTAAGTCTTAAAAGATTTTTCCTATGACTTTGCTATTAAAGATATAAGCAGCCCCATTTTCTTTATTAAATCCTTAGAAGAAAAAGAAGAGAGACGGATAACAGGGGAATTATATAAATTATTGTTAACATAATATAAGGCCATATTTAAAGATAATATATATTGTTATGCTCCTAAACGTAGAATCAATGACAATATGATTTTTAAGACATCCAATAAGATCTAGACACAATAATCATCTTGACAAGAATTGATGAAACTAGTCATATAGTCACTCATCTTAGGGATAGCTAGAAAAACAAAACTGGCTGGGAAGTTCAAAGAAGTCTGCCACATAACAAATATGATGACTGCAAAATTTTCAAAATATCCATTTTAGATTTCCTATAGAAATCAGGTATCACTAGGCAGGTTTAAGAGAATTTATTTATAACATCAGCTCTATAACTTTGGATTAGTGGTTCTCAAACACACAATTTAGAAATGCACAAAAATAAGTAAGAATGGTGATGCTTTGGTTCAAGTAGAGTCTTGAACCAAAGTCTATAGTCTATAGTCCATAGTCCAAGTCCTTATCTTTCCCCTCTCTCTCTATGAGGATACTAGAGTTGTTTCTGCAGTCTAATTCCTAGGTGGCCATGATGCTAAATAGGAAAACCATACCAGTTGCTGCATTCGAAGGGCAGTGTATTGTATCAGAACGAAGATGTAAGAGATAGTACTCTGGTAATTTTGATTTTATTAAGGTTTACATTCATTCATTAGTAAATCATAGAAACTTAGTACTTGAAGAACTGTTAAAAATCCCATTTCCAATCTCTTCTTACTATGTTGTTATGGAAATGGATTGGACAAGTGAGATAAGCTCAGTCTTTTGGAATCTGTCTCCCTAAACTTTGGATCTTGAGACAAATAAAGCAAGAAAGGAAGTGCAGTTCATTAACTCAGATTTGAGTTCATAATAATTTCTCTCCATAACCATTCCTATCTTAATTACAATTCTTTTTTTTTTTTTTTTTTAGTTTTCCTATCCACCCTATAAGCTACATTACATTCACAAAATACTCCTAATGGATATGTATCCTCAGTAGCCATGACCTTGAAAAAACTGATATTTAAGGGCCAAGATTTGCATGTGAATCCTCAGTGATCTTGGAGAGTTTATAAACATAATATTTGAGGTATTTGCATGTACAATTTTCTTTAAGTTAAATTATCCAGATAAATTTGTATTCTGCAAACTAGAAAAACTTGTAGTTAGTGACGCTCTACCTCTCTATTCTGGAATGGACCATAGGTTTAGTTAACTCAATGTATGGGTGGAAGTGTCTTCAATTTTGACAGTATTGTGTTCAGCTATACATCGGGGCTATATAAGCCTCTCTAAAATATTGTCCCAAGATATATCTTTGTTCTTTCTGTACATTGCCTACCTGTGATCTAGTTATCAAGTAAGATAAAAAGTTGTATCATTTAGGCAGTTGGAAATCCTGGGTATAACTTAAGCATCATAACAGGGAAAGTGCATGTGGATAAATAAGATTCAAAACTAATACAAATTAAAAGATATCAATTGCCTCATTTGTTCACATGAATGAAAAGAACAGTAGAACTGCTGACATAGGAGAGATGAAGGAAATTATACACAAACACTCAAAAGAGATGAGTTATTATGAAAGAAACACAGTATTTCATGTGTATCACTTTCTGTTAAAGAGTAGTTAGAAAAGAAACTGTGTCTAAAGATTTAAAAAAAGGAAATCAATTAAGTTGTCAGTATTTCTATTTCCTTTTTATTGGTTATATCTATCCATTTTTCATTACAAAGAAATGGAAGGCTGCCTCCCTCTAATTCATCAAAGAGGAAGACGATCTATATAGGGGAAGAAACACACATCCCAGATATTTTTAAAAAGTCACAAATTGGATCATTAAATAATATCAATGATCATTAAATAAAGGCTCATGCGAACATAGTTATGCTATGATATGATGAATAAATTATAAATTTTCTCTTTAATTGGAGGAATATAATTTCCCTAGGAAACATCAAGTATCAGTCCATAAGGTTTTGAATTAAATTTCATCTGAACTGAACCATCATAAGCTGTTAAACTTACTATACTACACGAATTTTATAATTTGGGGGTGCATTATATTTTTGACCAAGAGTTTTAATTTATTTTCTCAATTTAAAAGAGGAATTTTGAATTAATTGAATCTGTAAAGGAAGCAGTCTCATATGTACATATTGTGATACTGTGATATAGGAAAACATCATGAAAAATATTATTCTTTGCAGCCAAAGATGGAGAAGATCTATCAGCTCAGTTAAGTTTAGTCGCTCAGTCATACCTGACCTTTTGTGAACCCATGGACTGTAGCACGCCAGGCCTCCCTGTCCATCACCAACTCCCAGAGCCTACTCAAACTCATGTCCATTGAGTCGGTGATGCCATCCAACCATCTCATCCTCTGTCATCCTCTTCTCCTCCTGCCTTCAATCTTTCTGAGCATCAGGGTCTCTTCCAATGAGTCAGCTCTTCACATCAGGTGGCCAAAGTATTGGAGTATCAGCCTTAGTATCAGTCCTTCCAATGAATATTCAAGACTGATTTCCTTTAGGATGGACTGGTTGGATATCCATACAGTCCAAGGGACTCTCAAGAGTCTTCCGCAACACCATAGTTCAAAAACATCAATTCTTTGGCACTCAGCTTTCTTTATAGTCCAACTCTCATATCCATACCCGACTATTGGAAAAATCATAGCTTTGACTAGACGGACCTTTGTTGGCAAAGTAATGCCTCTGATTTTTAATATGCTGTCTAGTTTGGTCATAATTTTTCTTCCAAGGAGCAAGCATCATTTAATTTCATGGCTGCAGTCACCATCTGCAGTGATTTTGGAGCCCCCCAAAATAAAGTCTGTCACTGTTTCCCCATCTATTTGCCATGAAGTGATGGGACCAGATGCCATGATCCTAGTTTTTTTGAATGTTGAGTTTTAAGCCAACTTTTTCCACTCTCCTCTTTCACTTCCATCAAGAAGCTAGTCCGTTATTCTTTGCTTTCAGCCATAAGGGTGGTGTCATCTGCATATTTGAGGTTATTGATATTTCTCCCAGGAATCTTGATTCCAGCTTTTTCTTCATCCAGCCCAGCATTTCTCATGATGTGCTCTGCATATAAGTTAAATGAGCAGGGTGACATTGATGTACTCCTTTCCTCATTTGGAACCAGTCTGTTGTTCAATGTCTGGTTCCAACTGTTGCTTCCTGACCTGCATTGAAACTCTATACAGTCAGCAAAAACAACACCTGGAGCTTACTGTAACTCAGATCATGAACTCTTTATTGCTAAATTCAGACTTAAGTTTAAGAAAATAGGGAAAACCACTAGTTCATTCAGCTATGACTTAATCAAATCCTTTACAAATATACAGTGGAAGTGGCAAATATATTCAAGGGTTTACATCTAATAGAGTGTCTGAAGCACTATAGACAGAAGTTCATAATATTGGCTGGGAGTCAGTGATCAAAATTATCCTCAAGAACAAATGCAAAAAGGCAAAATTGTTGTGTGAGGAGGCCTTACAAATAGCTGAGGAAAGAGAATCAAAATGCAAAGGAGAAAAGGAAAGATACACTCATCTGCATGCAGAGTTCCAAAGAATAGGAAAGAGAGATAAGAAAGACTTCCTATGTGATTAATGCAAAGAAATATAAGAAAACAATTGAATGGGAAAGATTACAGTTCTCTTTAAGAAAATTAGAGATAAAAAAGGGAACTTTTTTATGCAGAGACAGACACAATAAAGGACAAAAATGGTATGGACTTAGCAGAAGCAGAAGATATTAAGAAGAGGTGGCAAAAATACACAGAAGAACTATGTAATAAAGATCTTCATGACCCAGATAACCACGATGGTGTGATCACTCACCTAGAGCCACACATCCTGGACTGAGAAATCAAGTGGGCCTTAGGAAGCATCACTATGATAAAAGCTAGTGGAGGTGATGGAATTCCAGGTGAGATATTTCAAATCCTAAAATATGATGCTGTTCAAGTGCCAATTCAACATGCCAGCAAATTTGCGAAACTCATCAGTGGCCACAGGACTGGAAAAGATCATTTTTCATACCAATTCCAAAGAATGGCAATGCCAAAGAATGCTCCAACTACCACACCATTGCACTCATCTCACACACTAGCAAAGGGATGCTCAAAGTTCTTTAAGCTAGTCTTCAACAGTATGTGAACCTAGAATTTCTAGATGTTCAAGCTGGATTTAGAAAAGGCAGAGCAACTAGAGATCAAATTGCTAGCATCTATCGGATCATAGAAAGAGCAGAAAAACATGTACTTCTGCTTCATTGAATACACTAAAGCCTTTGGCTTTGTGGATTGCAAATTGTGAAAAATTCTTGTAGAGATGGGAATAACAGACCACTTTACCTGCCTCCTGAGAAACTTGTATGCAGGTCAAGAAGCAACATTTAGAACTGGACATGGAACAGTGGACTGGTTCCATTTTGGGAAAAGAGTATAACAAACCTCTATATTGTCACCTTGCTTATTTAACTTATATGGAGAGTACCTCATGTGAAACACCAGGCTGAATGAAGCACAAGCTGGAATCAAGATTACCAGAAGAAACATCAGTAACCACAGATATGCAGATGCCACCGCCCTTATTGTAGAATGTGAAGAGGTACTAAAAAGCCTCTTGATGAAGGTGAAAGAGGAGAGTGAAAAATCTCGCTTAAAACTCAACATTCAAAAAATGAAGATAATAGCATCTGGTCCCATCACTTCATGGCAAATAGATGGGGAAACAGTGGAGACAGTGAGAGAATTTATTTTTGGGGGCTCCAAAATCACTACAGATAGTGACTGCAGCCATGAAATTAAAAGACACTTACTCCTTGGAAGAAAAGATATTGCAAAGCTAGACAGCATGTTATAAAGCAGAGACATTACTTTACCAACAAATGTTCATATAGTCAAATCTATGGTTTTTCCAATAGTCATGTATGGATGTGAGTGTTGGAACTTAAGGAAAGCTGAGCACCAAAGAATTGATGCTTTTGAACTGTGGTGTTGAACAAGACTCTTGAGAGTCTCTTGGACTGCAAGGAGATCAAGCTAGTCAATCGTAAAGGAAATTAGTCCTGAATATCCATCCATTGGAAGGATTGATGTTGAAGCTCCAGTACTTTGGCCACTTGATGCGAAGAGCTGACTCCTTAGTAAAGACCCTGATGCTGGGAATGGTTGAAGGCCGAAGGAGAAAGGGATGACAGAGGATGAGCTGGTTGCATGGCATCACCAGCTCAATGGACATGAATTTGAAAAAGCTCCAGGAGTTGGTGATGAACAGGGATGCTGCAGTCCTTGGTGCCACAATGAGTCATATATTACTGAGTGACCGAACTGAACTGAAATGCTAGTAATGATAATGATAGTAAGAACAAATATTATTTTCATGGTTATGTCTCAGTTTGCTGGTCTTCACTGATTCTTTTTACTCTAATCTGTTTTTAAAAACCTCTAATCAGAAACATATTGTTAGAATTTTAATAAATATTTTATTTTACAAAATATCTATATCTATACCTATATATATATAGATAGATGTGTGTATCTATATATATCTATGTGTGTGTGTGTGCGTGCATGTATTAAAATTTGGAGTTTCTTTGTGACCTCTGACATGATCTAATCCTTATATGCAAAGTTATGCACTTTAAAATCATTGTATAGTCATAGAACTTCAACCAAATTTTACTAAAATCATGTCACAAGCCATACAGTTGTGCTAAGCCAAATAGTAGAGTAACTAAGATGAGCAGTTAAAAGAGGCTATTAATAAAAAATGAATATTGGAATCAATTTAAGGAACTTTTTCAAACATATCCCTAAGCTCAATCTTCAGATTCTAATGTGAATTTTTCCTTTTTTTAGCCTTTGGCATAGCTTTCCTAGAGTTACCTCCATTTGGAATATATGTTTTTAATACTGCAAGATATAAAGACCCACTTTTTTTTTTCTACATATAGTAAGACAATTTTCCTAATAGAGAATAATTTATGTTTGCCTCACTAATAGCTTTAAATAGACTGTTCTTAAGGGCAGTTTTAAGTCTACAACAAAAATGAGCACGAAGTACAGAGTTAGCATACAACTCTTGTTCTAAACACACAGAGCCCCATCCACTATCAACATCCTGCACTAGTATGGTATATTTTATAATCCGTGGACCTACATGGACACATCATTATCACCCATGGCCTTTAGTTTTATAATGTTGCATAATATTGTTTAATAGTTATATAATGTATAATGTTGTTTTATATATTCTCTGGGTTTGGACAAATGTATAATGACATACATCTGCTATTATAGTATCATACAAAGTATTTCCACTGCCCTGTGCTATACCTATTAATTTTTCTTTCTTCTCGACTTCTGTATACTAATTATCTTTTTACCATCTCATAGTTTTATGTTTTCCAGAATGTCATATATTTGGTGTCTTAAATTTTTTTTTTTGATTGGCTTTTTTCATTTAGTAACATGCATTTATGGTTCTCACATGGATTTTTATGGCTTAAGAGATACTTTCTTTTTAGGGCTAATAATATTCCATTGTCTGCAGGTACCACAGTTTATCCATACAGCTACTGAAAGACACCTTGGTTGCTTCTAAGTTTTGGAAAATATAAATAAACTGTTGCAAACATCTGTGTGCAGGTTTCTTAATGGACATAAGTTTTAATTCATTTGGTTAAATACCCAGGAGGCTGATTCCTGGATAATATGGTAAGAGCATTTAGTTTTGTAAGAGACTGCCAAACTGTTTTCCAAAATGGTACACATTTTGCATTCCCTCTACAGAGGATGAGAGCTCTGTTGCCTACATTCTTGTCAGGATTTGGTGCTGTACACATTTTGGATTTCAGTCATTCTAATAGGTGTGTAGTGATTTCTTATTGTTGTTTTAATTTATAAATCCCTTTCTTGTCTGCTTGCTTCACTTCAGTCATGTCTGACTCTTAGCAACACTATGGACTGTAGCCCACCAGGCTCCTCTGTCTAGGCAAGAACACTGGAGTGGGTACCGTTTCTTTCTCCAGGGGATCTTCCCCACTCAGGGATCTAACCCACGTCTCTTGCATCTTCTGCATTGGCAGGCAGGTTCTTTACCACTAGCACCACCTGGGAAGCCCTAATGACATATAATGTTCACCATCTTTTCATATGCTTACTTGTCACATGTATATCTTCTTCGGTGAGGTTCTGTTAGGTATTTGGCTCATTTTTGTAATCGGGACGTTCATTGCCTTTTGTTGAGGTTTAAGAATTGATTGAACATTCTGTTGAGTTCAAATCTTTACTGATTTTTCTGCCAGCTAGCTTTGTGCATTTCTGAGCGAAAGGTATTGAGGTCTCCAAATATAGTAGTTCATTCATATATTTCATCTTGTAGTTCAGTCACCTTTTGACTCACACATTTTGACTCTCTGTTGTTAGGCATATACACATGATCAATTTTATGTCTTTTTCAACTATTGACTTTTTTATCATTATGCAATATCTCTCTTTATGCCTGATAAATTTCCTTGCTCTGAAAGTAGCTCTGTCTATAAGTAACATACCGACCCCAACTTTCTTTGATTAGTATTAGCATGGTATACTTTTCTGCAGACCTTTAATTAATATATATGTACATATATAATATGTATTTATATATATAATAAAGTGGGTTTCTTAAGGACTACTTTTGCTTTTCTTGATTTTTTTTCTTTTGCTCCACTGTGACAGTCTCTGTCATTTAACTGGTATATTTAGGCCAGTGGCATTTGAAATGGTTGTTGATATGGCTTCATTAATATTTACCATATATATGACTGTTTCATATTCACTGTCTTTATTATTCATTCCAATTTTTGTCTTCAAATCTTCTTCTGCTTTTTTTTTTTTGGTTTCAATTGAGCATTTCATATGTTTCCACTTTTTATCCTATATTAGACTATCAATTAACTGTTTTCTGCTTTTTTTTTTTACTTTTCCTAGAGTTAGCAATATACATTTAGAAATAATCCAAGTCCACTTTCAGGTGACACTATAGCACTTCATAGTAAAATTACTTTATAGCAGCTGTTCCTAATTCATCTCTTCTGTCCCTGTTATCATTGTTAAGATTCATTTTACTTATACCTGAGCTAAAATCTATGATTATTTCTATTATTATTTTGAATAAACTGTTTCTGGTAGATCAGTTAATAAGAAGAAAAATAGAAGTTTGTTTGTTTGTTTTACTTTCACTCACTTATTCTTTTTCTGGGCCTCCCAAGTAGTGCAGTGGTAAAGAATCTGCTTAGCAAGTAGGAGACACCAGTTCAATCCTTTGGTCAGGAAGGTTCCCTGGAAAAGAGAATGGCATCCCACTCCAGTATTCTTGCTTGGAAAATACCATAGACAAAGGAGCCTGGCAGGCTACAGTCCATTGAGTCACAAACAGCTGGATACAACTTAGCAACTGAGTGTGCATAACATTCTTTTTCTAATGCTTTTCCTTTCTTTATGCAAATTTGTTTCTGATATATATGATTTTCCTCCTTTATGAAGAACTTTTATCCCTTATCTTTTGTAATTTCTTACAAGACAGTTATGCTGGCCACATTTTCTCAATGTTTGTCTGAGAAAGTGCTTATCTCTCCTTTACTTTTCAAGGGTAATTTTATAGGATACATAATTCTAAGTTGATGTTTTATTTCTCTTAATACCTTAAACATTTTACTCTCATCTCTGGCTCATAAGTTCGTATGAGGAATCAGAAGCAATTCTTATTTTTGCTGTACTAAAGTTGTTTCTTTTCTCTAACTTCTTTCAAGAACTTATCTTAGAGTTTCTGTAGTTTGAATATGATATGACTAGTTGAAGGGTTTTTCTTTTTGACAGTTTTTCTGCTTGGTGTTCTCTGAGCTTCTTGAATCTGTGCTTTTGTGTCTGACATTAATTTGTAGGAAGTTTTCAGTCACTATTGCTTCAAATATACCTTCTTCTTCTTTTTTTCTCTCATTCTCTTTCTGGTATTCCTGTTACCATACATGGTGCACATTTTGTCACACATTTTGTCACACAGTTCTTGGATATTCTATTATTTTTCTCAGTTTTTTTTTCTTTCTTTCTTATTTTCACTATTGGAAGTTTCTATTGACATATCTTCAAGCTGAGATATTCTTTCCTCTCCCTGGACTAGTCTGTTAATAAGTCAATCAAGAGCATTCTCCATTTTTGTTTTCTTATTTTTAATCTCTAACATCTCTTGATTCCTTCTTAGAATTTTCATTTCTCAAGTTGCCCTTCTCCTCTGGTATGCTGCCTACTGATTAATCTTGTAGCATATTAATCATAGCTAGTTTAATTTTTTGGTCTAATAATCCTAATATTCTTGTCATATCTGCCTTTGCTTCTGATGCTTGCCCTCTCTCTCTCTTCAATTTTTTTCTGCCTTTTAGTATGCTTTGAAAATTTTTGTTGAATGCCAGAAATGTACTGGATGAAAGGACCTACAGCCAAGAAACTTTTAACAATATGGTGGTAGATTGTGGGGAGATGACAATTGTTCTTTAGTCTCATGATTATGTCTCTGCTTTAGTGAGCCTATACCCCTGGACTGTGAACTTCACAAGTATTTCTTGGTTCCTCACATCTAAGAAGGAGATGGCTAGAGGGGACTAGGATTGAGTACTTTTCTTCCTCCACACGGAAGACTAGTGGGATCTGTAGTTGAGTCTTTCTATTCTCACAAGTGGCAGGAGAGAGAGGGCTGGAGTTGGATATTTCCATTCCCGAGATTATTAGACCATGATAGAACCCAAATAGTTTAGACTCTAATAAATTATTTTTCTTGAGGGCAAGCCTTAAGAAGAACAGAATATTCTGGCATATTTCAAAATAACTTCCTTTTCTCTCCCCAGCAGGAAGTGCAAGGGGATTTTTTTCTCCCAGTCTTCACTTTGAGAACCTGGTAGAACTCCTGGAAGTAAAACTCAAAAAATATTTAAGTACTCCCATCCATAGACTAGAACCTTCTTTAGTTTTTATCTCTTTGAGTTGTCCATACTGAACTTTCATAAAATCATAAGTTGTAGTTCAAGTTTTCACTCCAGTACTGATTCCTATGGAGGTTTTTTTCCTCACAGCCTTTTTATCTTGTAAGTTGTAATTTTTCTGTATATACTGATATTTATCTTTAACTTGGGGGCAGAAATTTGCCTTGTAACCTCCATTCTCTGACAGATCTTGAAAAGATGTTGATGTTTAGTTTTTTCAGCTTTTTATTTGTGGTAAGATGGAGTGACAACTTTCAAGCTGGACTGGAAATTCAAAGCAATTTTCTAATTGATTTTTACTACTTTTATTTTATACATAAGTCTTCCACTGTGATCTTTAAGATATTATTTGGCTTATTTTCTCTTTCTGAACCTGTTTTAACCACTATGATGTGGGGATATATATTCAAACCTGGTGGAGCCCACTTGTTTTCTTCCTTTTAGTACTGTTGTTTAGCTATTGCGCTCTTATTTTGGAATGTATATTTTGGAATACTTCATAAAGTCCTTTCCATAAAAATGTGCAGGTTTTAATTTGAAATGTATAGGTTAACTTTTTTAAGAATTAATGTATGTTAAATAATGACATTCTTTCCATGAACATGGTGTATCTTTCCATTTATTGAAATCTCTTTTATGTATGTCCATTAATACAGCTTTACATTTTTATTAATAAAGATCTTATTTGTTCATCACTAGATTAGTTCATTGATGGCTTGTAGATATTGTTACTATTTTGAATATTAACATTAAAATTTCTACATAATTTCTGTAACTGTAAAATAATTTTCTTAATCTTTGAATTTGTTTATTTTATCCAGCAACTTGACTGACCTATTTCTCTCTCTCCCCCTCTTTTGCCCTCTCCTTTCTCAATTTAATATTTCATCTATTAAATATGTGCTGTGTTGAGTCATTCAGTCATGTCTGACTCTTTGTGACCCCGTGAACTGTACCTCCCCAGGCTCCTCTGTCCATGGGGCTTCTCCAGGCAAGAATACTGGATTGGGTTGCCATGTCTTCCTCCAGGGGATCTTTCCAACCCATGGATCGAACCCAGGTCTCCCGCACTGCAGGCAGATTCTTTACCATCTGAGTCACCAGGGAATAAATATTATATATTTTCACATAGATTATGTTGACATTTTAATGCAGATGGGTGTGGCTACTGAAAAAAAAAAATAAAGGTCTTTCTTCATTTCTAATCTTTATACACCTTTCTTTTTATCTTGTCTCATTGTTTTGACTGGATCTCCACTATATGTTCAACCTATAATTGATGGTGAAATCTATCAGATGAGTTTCTGTTTTTGAGCTAATGATGTAATTTTTGCAATTAAGTTCATTAATGGAGCTTTAAATTATATCAATAAAATTTTTTGTTGTTGCTGAATTATTATTTCTTTCCTAGGATAAATCCTAACTCTGATCATGATAAATCTTTATGTAACTCATTAATGATTTGAATTAAGTAATATTTTCATTTAGGACTCTTCTAAAATGTTTATGTATGAATCAGACATATTTTTATTTATTGTATTTTCCCTTTTTAATACAAAAATGTGCATATACTGGAGATTATCTGCAGGCATATTTTGACATGTAGTACTTTCTTTGTCATTCAGCTCTAATTTTCCTCAAAAAATTCATTTTTTTTACATACAAAAGAAACTATGGAAAATAAAACCTAATGAGGGTAGAAACAGAAAAACAATGACAGAGGTGAAAAACACACTAGAAGGAATCAATGACAGAATAAATGATGCAGATGAATAAGTGAGCTGGAGGACAGCTGGTGTTAATCACTGCCACAGAACAGAACAAATAAAAAAGGAAGGGAAAAAATGAGGAAAACTAAAAGTTCTCCAAGACAACATTAAACTCATTAACATTCATATTCTCTTCTCCCAAAAGGAGACAAGAGAGAGATAGAGCATTAGAAAATATTTAAAGAGATAATAGCTGAAAACTTTCCTGACCTGGGAAAGAAAACAGTGACCAAATCCAAGAAGCACAGAGAGTCTCATATAGGCATAAACAAAGGAGGAACATGTAAAGACACATAATAGCTCATTACTGACTGAGAAATTATTGCAGAAACTAATACCTGTGGCTAGTGTTTTATATTTTGGCTGGTCAAAACTTCATTCTGTTATTTCAATAACACTACGCAGGTTGTAACATGCGACAGTATACACATGACATTACCTGTAAAATCTAATTTTTGAGAAATCTTGTCTTCAGTCCGCTCTTCTGTATAAACAAAGGGACGTTCTCCCCTATCATGAGCTTCATTTTATCTTTCTGTATCAGAATAAATCACGAAGATTTTGTTGTGGTTATTGTTGTTATTGATCTAAGAGTCGCATCGTCTGAATTGGAGATCTATTCTGTAAAGCTAGCTGCTGGTACAAAAGTAATTGCAGTTCTTGTATTGTTGAAATTTGCTGATATTGGAATGCGTTCTTAAATAAATGTGGTTATGTTATATATAATTTTAACACACATATCTCAGTTTGTGATTTTTTGCTAATGATTTATTACTTGCTGTTTATTTTATATTTAGACTATAGAAATGATAAACAAAATGCAAATTTGAGTGATTTTCTTATTTGAGTTCAAAATGGGTTATAAATCAGTGGAGATAACTTGTAACAACAACAACGCATTTAGTCCAGGAACTGTTAATAAGAATACCATGCACCATGCAGTTGTGGTTCAACCAGTCTGGCAAAGGAGACGAGAGCCTTAAAGATGTGGAGCATAGTAGCTGGCCATTGGAATTTGACAACAACCAACTGAGAGGATCTTCAAAGCTGGCCTTCTTACAACTACATGAGAAAACAGAAGAACTCAACATCAACTATTCTATGATTATTCAGCATTTGAAGCAAACTGGAAATGTGAAAAACTTCAATAAGTGGGTGCCTCATGAGCTGAATAAAAATATAAAAATATGAATGTTTTGAAGTGCTGTGTTCTCCTATTCTACACAACAATGAACTCTTTCTCAATCAGATTGTGTCATGTGATAAGATTGGATTTTATATGACAATCAGTGACAACTTGCTCAGTGGTTGGACTGAGAAGAAGCTTCAGACCACTTCCTAAAGCCAAACTTGCACAGAAAAGGGTCATGGGCACTGTTTGGTGATCTAATCCTGGTCTGATCCATTACACCTTTCTGAATCCCACCAAAACTCAGCAAAGCATCTAAGAAGTAGGCTCACAGAAACAAATGAATATGAAAACAAAACAACCCAAAACCTATGGGACACTGTAACAGCAGTGATAAGGGGAAGGTTCATAGCAATACAGGCTTACATCAAGAAACAAGAAAAAAAAAAAGGAAAATAAATAAACTAACTCTACACCTAAAGCAACTAGAAAAGGAATAAATGAAGAACCCCAGGGTTGGTAGAAGGAAAGTTAACTTAAAAATTAGGGCAGAAATAAATGCAAAAGACACAAAAGAGACCATAGCAAAAATCAACAAAGCCAAAAGCTAGTTCTTTCAGTAGATAAATAAAATTGACAAATCATTAGCCAGACTCATCAAGAAACAAAGGGAGATATATCAAATCAACACAACTAGAAATGAAAATGGAGAGATCATAACCCACGACATAGAAATACAAAGGATCACAATAGACTACGATGTGCAACTAAATGTCAAGAAAATGGACAACTTGTAAGAAATGGACAAATTCTTAGAAAAGTACAACTTTCCAAAACTGAACCAGGAAGAAATAGAAAATCTTAACAGATCCATCACAAGATGGAATTGAAACTGTAGTCAGAAATCTTCGAGCAAACAAAAGCCCAGGACCAGATGGCTTCACAGCTGAATTCTACCAAAAATTTAGAGAAGAGCTAACACCAATCCTATTCAAACTCTTCCAGAAAATTGCAGAGAAAGGTAAACTCCCAAACACATTCTATGAAGCCACCATCACCCTAAAACCAAAATCTGACAAAGATGCCATAAAAAAAGAAAAGAGCAGGCCAATATAACTGATGAAAATAGATGCAAAAATCCTTAACAAAATTCTAGCAAACAGAATCCAATAAATATTAAAAAGATCATACATCATGATCAAGTGGACTTTATCCCAGGGATGCAAGGATTCTTCAATATCCAGAAACCAATCAGTGTAACACACCACCTTAACAAATTGAAAGATAAAACCATATGATTATCTCAATAGACAAGGGAGAAAGCATTTGACAAAATTCAACATCCATTTATGATAAAAACCCTCCAGAAAGCAGGGATAGAAGGAACATACCTCAACATAATAAAAGCTATATATGACAAATCCACAGCAAACTTTGTCCTCAATGGTGAAAAATTGAAAGCATTTCACCTAAAGTCAAGAACAAAAAAAGTGTGCCCGCTCTCACCATTACTATTCAACATATTTTTGCAAGATTTAGCCACAACAATCAGGGCAGAAAAATAAATAAAAGGAATCCAGATAGGAAAAGAAGTAAAACTCACTGTTTGCAGACTACGTGATCCTCTACATACAAAACCCTAAAGACATCACCAGAAAATCACTAGAGCTAATCAATGAATATAGTAAAGTTGCAGGATATAAAGTCAACACACAGAAATCCCTTGCATTCCTATGCACTTACAATGTAAAAACAGAAAGAGACATTAAGGAAACAATTCCATTCACCATTGCAACGAAAAGAATAAAATACTTAGGAATATATCTACATAAAGAAACAAAAGACCTATACATAGAAAACTGTAAAACACTGATGAAAGAAATCAAAGAGGACACAAACAGATGGAGAAATATACCGTGTTCATGGATTGGAAGACTCAATATTGTCAAAATGGCTATTCTACCCAAAGCAATCTATAGATTCAACGCAATCCCTATCAAGCTACCAACGGTATTTTTCACAGAACTAGAACAAATAATTTCACAATCTGTATGGAAATACAAAAAAACTCGAATAGCTAAAGTAATCTTGAAAAGAAGAATGGAACTGGAGGAATCAACCTGCCTGACTTCAGGCTATACTACAAAGCCATAGTCATCAAGACAGTATGGTACTGGCACAAAGACAGAAATATAGATCAATGGAACAGAATAGAAAGCTCAGAGATAAATCCACGAACCTATGGACACCTTATCTTCGACAAAGGAGGCAAGGATATACAATGGAAAAAAGACAACCTCTTTAACAAGTGGTGCTGGCTCCAATGTTCATTGCAGCACTGTTTATCATAGCCAGGACATGGAAGCAACTTAGATGCCCATCAGCAGACGATTGGATGAGGAAGCTGTGGTACATATGCACCATGGAATATTACTCAGCCATTAAAAAGAATTCATTTGAATCAGTTCTAATGAGATGGATGAAACTGGAGCCCATTATACAGAGCGAAGTAAGCCAGAAAGATAAAGACCATTACAGTATACTAACACGTATATATGGAATTTAGCAAGATGGTAACAATAACCCTATATGCAAAACAGAAAGAGACACAGATGTACAGAACAGACTTCTGGACTCTGTGGGAGAAGGCAAGGGTGGGATGTTTCTAGAGAACAGCATTGAAACATGTATATTATCTAGGGTGAAACAGATTACCAGCCCAGGTGGGATGCATGAGACAAGTGCTCAGGCCTGGTGCACTGGGAAGACCCAGAGGGATCGGGTAGAGAGGGAGGTGGGACGGGGGGATCGGGATGGGGAATACATGTAAATCCATGGCTGATTCATGTCAATGTATGACAAAACCCACTACAATACTGTAATTAGCCTCCAACTAATAAAAATAAATAAAAAAAAAAGGTAGGGCAGAAATAAATGCAAAAGAAACAAAAGAGACCATATCGAAAATCAACAAAACCAAAAGCAGGTTCTTTGAGAAGATAAACAAACAATTAGTCAGCTTCATCAAGAAACAAAGGGAGAAGAATCAAATCAACAAAATTAGAAAAGAAAATGGAGAGATCACAACAGTCAACACAGAAATACAAAGGGTCATAAGAGACTACTATCAGTAACTATATGCAAATAAAGTGAACAACTTGGAAGAAATGGATGAATTCTTAGAAAAGTAAAACTTTGCACACTGAACCAGGAAGAAATAGAAATTCTTAGCAGACACATTGCAAGCATGGAAACTGAAACTGTAATCAGAAAATTTCCAGCAAACAAAAGCCCAGGACCAGATGGCTTCACAGCTGAATTCTACCAAAAATTTAGAGAAGAGCTAACGCCTATCCTGCTAAAATTCTTCCAGAAAATTGCAGAGGAAAGTAAACTTCCAAACTCATTCTATGAGGCTACCATCATCCTAATACCAAAACCAGATAAAGATGCCACAAAAAAAGAAAACTACAGGCCAATATCACTGATGAACATAGATGCAAAAATCCTTCACAAAATTCTAGCAAACAGAATCCAACAACGTATTAAAAATATCATATATCATAACCACGTGGGCTTTATATCAGGACTGCAAGGATTCTTCAATATCCACAAATAGATAAAAACAGCATGATTATCTCAATAGATGCAGAGAAAGCCTTTGACAAAATTCAACATCCATTTATGATAAAAACCCTCCAGAAAGCAGGAATAGAATGAACATATCTCAACATAATAAAAGCTATATATGATAAAACCTCAGGAAACATTAACCTAAATGGTGAAAAATTGAAAGCAATTCCCTGAAAGTCAGGAAAAAGATAAGGGTGCCCACTTTAAACACTATTATTCAACGTAGTTTTGGCTACAGCAATCAGTCAGAGCAGAAAAAGAAATAAAAGGAATCCAGATTGGAAAAGAAGTAAAACTCTCACTGTTAGTAGATGACATGATCCTCTACATAGGAAACCCTGAAGACTCCACAAGAAAATTGCTAGAGCTAATCAATGAATATAGTAAAGTTGAAGGATATAAAATTAACACACAGAAATCCCTTTCATTCCTGAACACTATCAATGAGAAAAGAGAAGGAGAAATTAAGGAAACAATTCCATTCACCATTGCAAAAAAAAAAAAAAATAATAATAATAATAAAGCAATTAGGAATATATCTACCTAAAGAAACAAAAGACCTGTATATAGAAAACTGTAAAACACTGGTGAAAGAAGTCAAAGAGGACACAAAGAGATAGAGAAACATACTGTACCATAGCTTTCTTATCTTTCCCTATCCATTCATCTACTGATGGGCATCTAGGTTGCTTCCATGTCCTGGCTATTATAAACAGTGCTGTGATGAACATTGGGGTACACGTGTCTCTTTCATTTCTGGTTTCCTAGGTGTGTATCCCCAGGAGTGGGATTGCTGGGTCATATGGCAGTTCTATTTCCAATTTTTTTTAAGGAATCTTCACACTGTTGTCCATAGCGGCTGTACTAGTTTGCATTCCCACCTACAGTGTAAGAGGGTTCCCTTTTCTCCACACCCTCTCCATCATTTATTGCTTGTAGACTTTTGGATAGCAGCCACTCTGACTGGCATGGAATGTTACATCATTGTGGTTTTGATTTGCATTGCTCTGATAATGAGTGATGTTGAGCATCTTTTCATGTGTTTGTTAGCCATCTGTATGTCTTCTTTGGAGAAATGTCTGTTTAGTTATTTGGCCCATTTTTTGATTGGGTTTTCTATTTTTCTGGAATTGAGCTGCGGGAGTTGCTTGTATATTTTTGAGATTAATCCTTTGACTGTTGCTTCATTTGCTGTTATTTTCTCCCAATCTGAGGGCTGTCTTTTCACCTTGCTTATAGTTTCCTTTGTTGTGCAAAAGCTTTTAAGTTTCATTAGGTCCCATTTGTTTATTCTTGCTTTTATTTCCTATATTCTGGGAGGTGGGTCATAGAGGATCTTGTTGTCATTTATGTCAGAGAGTGTTTTGCCTATGTTCTCCTCTAGGAGTTTTATAGTTTCTGGTCTTACATTTAGATCTTTAATCCATTTTGAGTTTATTTTTGTGTATGGTGTTATAAGTGTTCTAGTTTCATTCTTTTAAAGTGGTTGACCAGTTTTCCCAGCACCACTTAAAGCGGTTGTCTTTTTTCAAAACTGAAAACAGAACTGCCATTTGACCCAGCAGTCCCATTCCTGGGCATACGCATTGAGGAAACCAGAAATGAAAGAGACATGTGCACCCCAATGTTCATCGCAGCACTGTTTATAATAGCCAGGAAAGGGAAGCAACCTAGATGCCCATCAGCAGATGAATGGATAAGAAAGCTATGGTACATATACCATGTACCACATTACTGAGTAATGTAATATTACTCAGCCATTAAAAATAATACATTTGAATCAGTTCGAATGATATGGATAAAACTGGAGCCCATTATACAGAGTGACATAAGCCAGAAAGGTAAACACCAATACAGTATACTAACGCATATATATGGAATTTATAAAGATGGTAATGATAACCCTATATGCAAGACAGAAAAAGAGACACAGATGTATAGAACAGACTTTTGGACTCTATGGGAGAAGGCGAGGGTGGGATGATCTGAGAGAATAGCATCAAAACATGTATATTATCAAGTGTGAAACAGATCACCAGTCCAGGTTGGATGCATGAGAGAAGTGCTCAGGGCTGGTGCACTGGGATGACCCAGAGGGATTGAATGTGGAGGGAGGTGGGAGGGGGGTTCAGGATGGGGAACACATGTAAATCCATTCCATGGCTGATTCATGTCAGTGTATGGCAAAAACAACTACAATATTGTAAAGAAATTAGCCTCCAACTAGTGAAAATAAATGAAAAAAAAAAGTGAGAGAGAGAGAGACAGACAGAGAAGGCAAGACATGGGCACAGACAAGTAGAAGGCCATGTGAAGATGGAGACAGAGACTGGAACAAAGCAGCCACAAGTCAAGAAATGCTGACAGCTGCCCGAACCTGGAAGGGGCAAGGACAGCTTCTCGCCTCGAGCCTTTGGAGGGTCTGTGACCCTGCCAACACCTTGATTTTGAACTTGTGGCCTCCATAATTGTGACAGAATAAATGTCTATTTTTTCAAGCCACTAAAAAAAAAAAAAAAAAATCTAAACGTAAGACCAGAAACTATAAAACTCCTAGAGGAGAACATAGGCAATATAGTCTCTGACATAAATCACAGCAGGATCCTCTATGACCCACCTCCCAGAGTAATGGAAATAAAAGCAAAAATAAACAAATGGGACCTACTTAAAATTAAAAAGCACAACAAAGGAAACTATAAACAAGGTGAAAAGACAACCTTCAGAATGGGAGAAAAGAATAGCAAATAAAGCAATATACAAGCAACACCTGCAGCTCAGTTCCAGAAAAATAGAAAACCCAATCAGAAAATGGGCCAAAGAACTAAGCAGACATTTCTTTAAAGAAGACATACAGATGGCTAACAAACACACAAAAAGATGCTCAATATCACTCATTATCTGAGAAATGCAATTCAAATCCACAATGAGGTACCATTTCCCGCTGGTCAGAATGGCTGCTAACCAAAATCTACAAGCAATAAATGTTGGAGAGGGTGTGGAGAAAAGGGAACACTCTTACGCTGTTGGTAGGAATGCACATTAGTACAGCCACTATGGAGAACAGTGTGGAGATTCCTTAAAAAACTGGAAATAGAACTACCATATGACCCAGCAATCCCACTGCTGGGCAGACACACCAAGGAAACCAGAACTGAAAGAGACATGTGTACTCCAATGTTCATTGCATCATTGTTTATAACAGCCAGAACATGGAAGCAACCTAGATGTCCATTAGCAGATGAATGGATAAGAAAGCTGTGGTACATATACACAAATGGAGTATTACTCAACTATTAAAATAATACATTTGAGTCAGTTCTAATGAGGTGGATGAAACTGGAGCCTATTATACAGAGTGAAGTAAGCCATAAAGTAAAACACCAATACAGTATACTAACACATATATAGGTGGAACTTATAAAAATGGTAATGATAACCCTGTATGTGAGACAGCGAAAGAAATACAGGTGTATAGAACAGTCTTTTGGACTCTGTGGGAGAGCGGTTCAGGATTGGGAACACATGTACACCTGTAGCAGATTCATGTCAACGTATGGCAAAACCAATACAATATTGTAAAGTAATTAACCTCCAATTAAAATAAATAAATTTATATTAAAAAATAAAAGAATAAAGAAGGACTGTGAAAATTCTGAAAAATGAAGTAAATCATCTAAATAAGAGTTTTCCTTAGCAGCATTAGATCCCAGAAAGAAACAAACATTTACAGAGAATTCTAGGGCACAGTGACATGGTCTTGACAGTTTATATCCTCCCAGTTTGCCATACATGTTTTAAAATACCATTATGGAGTTTAAATGTATCCCTGCATATACAGGAAATCAGCAAGTACATCAATTCTGTCACATCTTTTGATAAATCTAGTTGATACAATCTATCCAACAGAAATAAATCGATAACACAGTAAATCAGTGAATAGGAAATTGAGGCATGAAAGAAATGATAATGAATATGAAATCCATGTCACAAATTAATTTAATAAATTTTAAGAATTGTTACAAAACCCTTCTTGATTTATTCTTGGACAAAACTTCAAAATCTACAATCTACGAATAAAAGATAAGAAGTGAATAGAAAAGCAAAGTGCTAAGTTTCTCATGCTGCAGAGTCAATGGATTTCACTGTTTATGAAAATGAAAAACAGTTCAATATAGTTTGTGCATTCTATTTAAAATTATAACATATCACTAGAAGAACCAAAAAGGAAGGATGTATTTCTCAAACTCCCAGAGAGATAAATAAATGGAAACACAATCATGTACCAAAAGTTAGAAAATAAATGAAAAACCAAACATAGAAAGAAAACATAAAAGAAGGTAACAACAGTAAGACCAAATTTATAGATTTTTAGCATAAATGAAAATTGAGAAGTATAATAAATAAAAAATTCACAACTTGGATGAAAAACCAGTTCTAACCATAATTTACCTAAAAGACATGCACCCAAAACTTAAAGTAGAAAGGAAAAAATTATGCAATTAAATCAAATAAATGAAAACAAAGAAAGCAACCTATGTATGTATAAATATCATACATATTACATATATATTATTGTATATAAATATAATAGCTGTATTATTGTCAAATAAGGCAAAAATTAATTAAAAGCATTAAGTGTTTTGAAATTGTCACTTTATATTCATGAAAGTTAAATGCTACAGTGAAAATTTAACTGTCATGTAAATTCATAGACTGAATAATATAGAATATTATATATTGAAGTATTTCATTAATGATATAATATATTGAACTTTTCTTAAAATATAAGAATTAGCTATAAAACTATATTGATTTATATTGCACATCTCTGCTTTCCAGAACAATTAGACAAAATGTATATAACTATATAGGTGAAAATACCTTAGGCAAAAAATTAATAATTTCAGGAATATAATAAAATTATAGAATATTTTCTCAGCATAGTATAAGAAATACATTAAAAAGTAGTAAAATGTAAACAAAAAAAACCTTTCATAAACCCTTTTGTTTTCTTATGTTTCCTCCTACATGGATGCCAATATAATCCAGGACTTATGACTAGTAACGGCTTCATCTACCTTTTCCAATGCTAATATTTATATTATTTCTAATCGTTTCCTGGAATGTAATAAACATTTTTGTGCATTCATTTTTGAAAATTTCTGTAAGATAAATTATTAGAATTAGAATTTTGTCATATATTGCCAAATCCCCCTTAGAAAGTCAGTGCCAACCTATATATCTATCAATACTGCCTGAGAATGCCTGTTTACAGATGTGTTTATTCAACTTTTAAGTAATGGCTACTTATCATTTTTCTACAAATTATTAAAAGAAAGAAAATTTCCCCAATTTTTTGAAACCAGCAAATTACTTGACAAAACTAATATTCAAAAGGAACACTACAATGCAGTATCACTAATGAATGTAGATACAAAATTTCTAAACAGAATATGAGATAATTACATCTAGAGATATATTCAAAGAATAGCATGCTATGACTAAGTGAGTAAATACAAACATATTAAGAAATCTATTTCTATTACTCACTATAAATCAAAGGGAAAAAAGCCATGTACTTATTTTGGTGGTTGCTGGAAAGGCATTTCCAGCAGCCAAAATATATTATGACTATATATAACTAAATAAGTAAAAGGATATTTTCTTAAAATTAAGAAAATGATATCTCTCAAATTATTGACATTATGCTTAATGATGCATTGAAAATATTTCAATTAAAATCTAGAACAAGAATGGTTTAAACACTGCTATTTAACCATGATTGTAAATAGCCAATGCATTTTAGTAAGCATTATAAAATAAGGAGTACAAAATTAGAAAAAGGCAAAATTACCATTACCTACTAATCATATGATCATGTATCTGTAAATCTCAATGATTTAATAAACTATATCAAAAACTTTGGAAATAGTATAGAGCATCTAGATAAAAATTTACCAGTAGTAACCAAGTAGGAGGGCTTCCCCTATGGCTTAGCTGGTAAAAAATCTGCCTGCAATTTGGGAGACTGGGATTCAATACCTAGGTTGAGAAGATCCCCTGGAGAAGGGAAAGGCTACCCACTCCAGTATTCTGGCCTGGAGAATTACATGGACTATGTAGTCCATTGGTTCGTAAAGAGTTGGACATGACCTAGTGACTTTCACTAAGCTCACTAACCAAGTAGGAAGCTTATCAAAGGTATTTACTTTAGTGATAACAGCAAAAACATATAGATTACCCTGGAATTGATATATATATATATATATATAAACATCTAAAACCCTATTAAGGGACAAAAGTAAAGACATCAATTAATGGAGAATCAGATCTTTGGTAGGAATATTAAATACTGAAATAATATCAAATTTTCTAAGTCTATAAAGTCTATAGTTATGTCAAACTAGTTCTAGAATTTGGGAGAAAGAACACTTGACAGAAATATTTTCCAATTTACATACAAGAATAATAATATGAGCCTATTTATTAGAATAGTCACTAAAATGTAAGCACTATAATGACAGGGACACATATATATACCAAGTACCTCTAAGAATTCTCAGCACATAGTACATGAGCAAAATTTTAAAGAATCCAGAAAACTGACAATAATTACTGAGGGAATGACCAGCTAGATGTTAAAACATATTATAATGCTATAATACTTCAGACGGTGTGATACTAGTACAGAAATAGACATTTCAATGACACTGAATTGAGGGTATAAAGAGAGGCCAAATTACACATAAGGAGATGGTATATGATAGAGTTTGTTTTTAAGATCATTAAGAAAATGCAATTTTTCCAATAAACAATGCTGGCTGAAATCTTATCCACTTTGGAAAAAAAAAAAAAGTTGGATTCACTATGCCATTTCTGACTTCAAAAGCATTCTCAGATATATATATATATATATATGAAATCAATAACAATTTTAGGGAAAAAATGGTGAAGCAACATAGTTTACTACAAATGCATGAATCTCCTTTGAGTAAAGGGAACACTGTGGTAGATGGTTGGTTTTGATGAACAGAAGTCTATAAGCTGTACAGCCTGTGGCAGAAAGTCATGTGGAAGCACTGAGAGGCTCTATCCAGAGCCACTTCTCTCCTGTCAGGTACTGCAGAAGTTTTACTAGGCTTCTCAAAAAGCTCAACCATATGCCCCTATGCACCCATAGCAGGTGCTAACTAGATAAGTACTGATGACCAGACAAAATAACATTATAACTTCAGTTAAATTAACATTTAAAGACAATTAAATACATGTAAATCTATGGCTAATTCATTTCAATGTATGACAAAAACCACTGCAATGTTGTAAAGTAATTAGCCTCCAACTAATAAAAATAAATGGAAAAAATAAAAAATAAATAAAAAAAATAAAAGAAAAGTCCTTTTCCCTCACTCTATCTCCCAGTTCTCAAACTTAAATAAGTGATACCGGGGTATATGACGTATACCAATCTCCTTTAATCATATTTAATTCAGCTATGAGATTAGACTTTTAAATTGACTAACTGAGTTGTAACATGGGCAAAAGCTTGAGTGGATGGTTTTATTTGATACCACTTTTGCACCTTTTCAAATACTTTTCACCTCATTGTTTATTCTAGCCACTGATACAATATCCAGTTCAGCCAGATTTATACAGGTTCAGCCTGACTGTGTCTCACTTTACTTCTCTTTGTTCTTTATCCTAAGGTTTATCTGGTTCCACAATACAGGAGCTTTTACGAAACTACTTAGTAGTCATGTGTGAGCAACACACAAATGAAGGCAAATTAATACCCAGCATGTTCCTACTAAGAAGAAATGGAGTAGCCATCATAGTTAACAAAAGAGTCTGAAACGCAGTACTTGGATGCAATCTCAAAAATGACAAAATTATCTCTGTTCATTTCCAAGGCAAACCATTCAATATCACAGAAGTCCAAGTCTATGCCCCAACTAGTAATGCTGAAGAAGCTGAAGTTGAATGGTACTATGAAGACCTATAAGAACGTCAAGAACTACACCCAAAAAAGATGTCCTCTTCATTATAGGGGCCAGAAGGCAAAAGCAGGAAGTCAAGAGATACCTGGAGTAACAGGCAAATTTGGGCTTGGAGTACAGAAGGAAGCAGGGCAAAGGCTATCACAGTTTTACCAAGAGAACACACTGGTCATAGCAAACACCCTTTTCCAACAACACAAGAGAAGTCTCTACACACAGACATCACCAGATGGTCAACACCGAAATCAGATTGATTATATTATTTGCAGCCAAGGATGGAGAAGCTCTATACGGTCAGCAAAAAACAAGACCAGGAGCTGACTCTGGCTCAGATTATGAATGCCTTATTGACAAATTCAGACTTAAATTGAAGAAAGTAAGGAAAATCACTAGACAATTCAGATATGACCTAAATCAAATCCCTTACGATTATACAGTGAAAGTGACAAATAAACCCAAGGGGTTAGATCTGATAGAGTGCCTGAAGAACTATGGATGGAGGTTCCTGGCATTGTACAGTAGGCAGTGATCAAGACCACCACCAAGAAAAATAAATGCAAAAAAGCAAAATGGTTGTTTGAGGAGGCCTTACAAATAGCTGTGAGAAGAAGAGAAGTGAAAGGTAAAGGAGAAAAGGAAAGATATAACCATGTATTCGCAGAGTTCCAAAGAATAGCAAGGCAAGATAAGAAAGCTTTCCTCAGTGATCAATGCAAAGAAAGAGAGGACAACAGTAGAATGGGGATGATTAGAGATATCTTCAAGAAAATTAGAGATACCAAGGGAACATTCCATGAACAGATGGGCTCATTAAAGGACAGATTGGTATGGACCTAAAAGTAGCAGAAGATATTAAGAAGAGGTGGCAAGAATACACCGAAGAGCTTTACAAAAAAGATCTCCATGATCCAGATAACCACGATAGTGTGATCACTCACCTAGAGCCAGATATCTTGGAATGCGAAGCCAAGTGGGCCTTAGGAAGCATCATAATGAATAAAGCTAGTGGAGGTGATGGAATTCCAGTTGAGATATTCCAAAACTTAAAAGATGATGTGGTGAAAGTGTTGCACTCAATATGCCAGCAAATCTGGAAATCATCAGTGGCCACAGGACTGGAAAAGGTCAGTTTTCATTCCACTCCCAAAGAAAGGCAATGCCCAATAATGTTCAAACTACTGCACAATTGCACTCATTGCTAGTAAAAGGGATGCTCAAAATTCTCCATGTCAGGCTTTAACAGTACATGAACTGTGAACTTCCAGATGTTCAAGCAAGATTTAGAAAAAGCAGAGGAACAAGAGATCACGTTGCCAACATCCACTGGATCATTGAAAAAGCAAGAGAGTTCCAGAAAAACATCTACTGTTATTTTATTGACTACACCAAAGCCTTTGCCTTTGTGGATCACAACAAATGGGGAAAATTCTTAAAGAGATGAGAATACCAGACCACCTTGCCTGCCTCCTGGGAAATCCGTATGCAGGCCAGGAAGCAACAGTTAGAACCAGCCATGGAACAATAGACTGTTCCGAATTGGGAAAAGAGTACATCAAGGCTATATATTGTCAACCTGCTTATTTAACTAATATGCAGAGTGCATCATGCGAAGTGCTGGGCTGGATGAGGCACAAACTGGAATCACGATTACTGGGAGAAATATTAATGACCTCATATATGCAGATGACATCACCCTTATGGTAGAAAGTGAGGTGTAACTACAGAACCTCTTGATGAAAGTGAAAGAGGAGAGTGAAAATGCTAGCTTAAAACTCAACATTCAGAAAGCTAAGATGGCACTTGTCCCATCACTTCATGGCAAATAGATGGGGAAACAATAGAAACAGTCACAGACTTTATTTTATTGGGCTCCAAAGTCACTGCAGACAGTGACTTCAGCCATGAAATTAAAAGGCACTGGCTTCTTGGAAGAAAAGTCATGATCAACTTAGACAGCATATTAAAAAGCAGACATTACTTTACCAACAAAGGTCCAACTAGTCAAAGCTATGGTTTTTCCAGTAGTTATGTATGGATATGATAGTTGGACTATAAAGAAAGCTGAGGACAGAAGAACTGATGCTTTTGAACTGTGATGTTGGAGAAGACTCTTGAGGGTCCCTTGGACTGAAAGGAGATCCAACCAGTCCATCTTAAAGGAAATCAGTCCTGAACATCCATCGGAAGGACTGATGCTGAAGCTGAAACTCCAATCTTTGGCCACTTGATGTGAAGAATTGACTCATTGGAAAAGACCCAGATGCTGGGAAATATTGAAGGCAGGAGGAGAAGAGGATATGATGGTTGGGTGACATCACTGACGTGATGGACATGAGTTTGAGTAGGCTCCAGGAGTTGGTGATTGACAGGGAAGCCTGGTGTGCTGCAATCCATGGGCTCACAAACAGTAGAACAGGACTAAGTGACTGAACTGAACAGAACTGAACTGATATTGATACTTGACTGAAGCCTCTGTCTAAAACTATTTTTCTCTTTCCAAAGCACATGTTTCTGGAATGCATTTCACAGTCATCTTAGAGATCGTGGTTTCTATGTAACTATTACTTATGTTAGTAGCTAACTCAATAACTCATCCTTTAAAATATATATATATATATAATATATTTATATTATATATTATTATAAATATATAATATATATTATATAATATATAACATTTATATTTATATTATATAAATACATATTTATATAATATAATTATATTATATATTATATATATATATATATATATATATATATATATATATATTTCCTTACCCTGAATGCCCTACTGCTCCCTGGGAACATATTCCCAACTAGTTATATATAACCCTTTATTTCAAAGTCTGCTTTGGCTGGGGATGGGGGAGTTGCAGGGGTTGGGAGATGTGGGTATTCCCTGGTGGCTCAGTGGTAAAGAATCTTCCTGCTAATGCAGAAATGCCCTGGGTTTGATTCCTGGGTTGGGAAGATCTCCTGGAGTAGGAAATGGCAACTCACACCAATATTCTTGCCTGGAGAATCCCATGGACGGAGGAGCCTGGCGGGATACAGTCCATGGTTTGAAAAAGAATTGGGCATGATTTAGCAACTAAACAACTGCTTTGGAGAGAACTCATGCTCATAGTTGTCACCAAGAATTGCTCTAAAAGGAGAACCCTGATATTGAATTTTACGGCTGGATCATTCACTCATCATACGTCAATAAGTCCATTGCTGTTAGTAAGCGACAGAAATAACCATTGGCAATAGTACCACTATTACTTAAAACCTCCACCTGTTCTTGATTGGAATAAGTTACAGATAGACTACAAAGCATTAGGTTATGCTTTGCTATGGCATATAAATTGTATGATTGCAATAGTAATTATAGTTATAAAAATTATGAAGTGGGTTAGCTGTTGTTAATTCTTTTTGAAGTTTCAAAAAAAAAAAATAAGAAAAAGAAAAAAGAAAATGGCATGCTCAGACCAGCCAAATATTAATTCAAGCCATGTTATGAAAGATAGATGTCCCCTTTGGTGGCATGTAGTGTAGATTCATATACTACAGCTGACTTTCAGTATCTAATTGAAGGGTGGCAGAGCAGCAAAAATGACCATCTGAATGATCTCCTATGGCAAAGCTAGGTCTATAAAAGAGGAAAAAAATGGACCTTGAAAGAGGGAATGATCATACTTAAGTGACAAACCTAAGAATCTCGAATCTTCAGACTTCCTCTAATATTTTGCACAAATTTTAGCTATCTTCTTTCCCTTGTTAGAAATGAGCAGCTTCCCTGACCTGAGGATTTAAAAAGCCTCACCTTAGCCAGGTGCCGTGCAAGACGATGTTTGCCTTCCTTAAGATCTGGCTTCTCTTCTAACCCGACTGCCTCCAGGTCAAAACCAGGATCAGGTTTCAGCACAGCCTGAACTAAAATTAAATCCCTGTGGCAGGAAGAAATAACTTACACACTAAAAGAATTACAGAATCAGGCAGATATGCCAGAAGAAATGAGATAGAATAATCATGGGAGCATTGGATTGGACTAGGTGGTGGAATATAAATCTATATAAGGGAAAATTTATAGCTGTGAGGCAGGCACATATGACTCAGGATCCAATGTTCTGGCAAAGGTGCCAGGAACACTTCATAGAACTCCTTCGGAATGGCTCCTTAAAGTTTGGACAAAGATAATGACATAGAGTAAGTGATATAAAGATGTCAGAAGTCTTTTGAAAAACTGTGAGAAAGAAGTTAGAAGCCCAGATAAGTGGGATTCACACTGGTGATGTAGTCACCTACGTATTTAAGAAGTTCAGTGGCAAGTGATCTCTGTGGTTTAGGGTTGACAGTGGGGGAGACTGCCATTGAACTGAGCTCCACAGGAGATGCTCTTAAAGGGATGATGGGATTTTGGACTTGTAGAAGCCACGTGACAGCATTTAACTCTTAAGTGCAAGATGAACTGAATGACTCATGGATATCAGGGAGACTTTCTCCTTCATGATTTCACAAACTGACCATAATAAAGTGGGTGTGATAGCAGAAATAAGGGTTATACATAGTTCAATAATATGGGCTCCCTTCTCTTCAGTGTTCATCTAGCTATTGCTACTGCTGAGTGCCTCATCTACCAGAAGCAAAATTCAACGCTAAGCCCTAAATATGGAAACATTTATTCAAGAAACTAGTCTGAAACTAGAGGCCAGGTTGATTATATTAAAGCCCTTCCACCCTAGATGAATTAGTGATTCTTCTTTATTTAAATTGACACCTACTCTAGGTATGGATTTGCCTTTCTTCCATCACCATCTGAATGTTTACAGAATTTCTAATCTATCCATACAGTATTTGGCATTTTATTACCTCAGACCATAAGATCAGTCATATAGCAAAGGAGAGGTGACAATAAATGCATAGCAGTGTGATTCCCTGGATTCACCATATACTTTAATATTCAGAAGAAACTGGCACTAACCTGATATAAAGTTAGAATGGATTATTAAATTTCTGCTAGAGTGCCTTGTTCAGGTATGGCAGCCTGAGTCAGATGCTGTCTTCCACGATACAGTATATGTATTGAAACCAATGATTAATATTTGATGCCTGGTCTCCAGGAACAAGGAATTGGAAATTCGATTATCCATTCTCACCATCACTCTCAATGTCTTCCAAAAAGAAGTTTAAAAGTCCACTCAACATATGAAAAAAAAAATGCTGAATCTCATAAGTAATCAAGGGCTTGAAAATTAGGACTTTAATGAAATCCTTCTTTTTACATGCATTATATTGGAAACATTTTAAAAAGTATTTAATACTAGTACTAAAGGAAGACCTGTATCAACAAAATCTCCTGCATTGCTGCTGGGTATGTGTATTGATGCAGCCATTTAACAAAAACATTTAAGCATTGTATTGTAAACTTGGATAGTCACATACCCTTTGAAAACAATTTCATATTTAGTTATATACTTCAGGAAAACTCTTGCTAATGAACACCAGGATTCATGAACTAAGAGTTTACCTAGTTGTGTCCATGGTAATTCTTAACTGGAAAAATCCCTAGAGGTTTATCAAGAAGAGAATGAGCAAATTGCACTACATGTGTGTCCTGAAACAGTATACAATGAAAATAGATATATTAAAAGTGCTCTAGGCAACATGCATGTATCTCACAAATGTGATACTGAGTAAAAGAAATGAGATAATGGAAATATGACCAGTAATATTCTATTTATATAAAACTCACAAAATATAATCTTATATGAATTTATAAAAAATTAATAAAAACTAAGCCATATGGTGTTTAGAGAAACATGCATGAGTCAGGATAGTGGATAGTCTAGGAAAAATGCTGTAATTGGAAGGCATTTTTGGGGTTCTCTGGAGTGCTGGCAATGTTTTGTTCCTTGGTATTGGTAGCAGTTTCATTGTATATGTGGTTTATGTATTCCTCTGTATGTAGGATATAGCTCATTGAACAAGGTTTTGAAAATTAGTTTTTTATAATGTGAGACCACACTTATCAAGCTTATGATAGGTTAGTTGATGTGGGTATATGCAGCCAGAAGAAATACTATAATTGAATAATGATTGACAACATGTTCTTTATATGGAATCATTTGCTCCCTTACCTAAAGCACAAGTCGTTGTGTTTAGAAAATTGCAGAGCAAAACTGAACAGAAAAGCTGGAATTGGGAAAGGTTATATAAGGCAAATAAAAGGGGATATGGGTTCTTTTAATATACTATCAGCAAAAGCTGCAACTCAAAGTACATAAATCACCTGTAATTTTAGTAAGTGTATATGGTCAATGGAATCTAGGTATAAGGAATGGAAAAACTGTGACACAATAGACAATTCTGAATAAGTTAAAATGTTATGTTGTAGTCAGTACATAAGTCTCTTATTTTTAATATATTCAGCTCAGTTCAGTCGCTCAGTCGGGTCCAACTCTTTATGACTCCATAGACTGCAGCACACCAGGCTTCCTTGTCCATCACCAACTCCTGGAGCTTATTCAAACTCATGTCCATCAAGTCGGTGATGTCATCCAACCATCTCATTGTCTGTCATCCCCTTTTCCTCCTGCCTTCAATCTTTCCCATCATAAGGGTCTTTTCCAATGAGTCAGTTCTTTGCATCAAGTAGCCAAAGTACTGGAGCTTAAGCTTCAGCATCAGTCCTTCCAATGAATATTCAGGACTGATTTTCTTTAGGATTGAGTGGTTTGATCTCCTTGCAGTCCAAGGGACTCTCAAGAGTCTTCTCCAACATCACAGTTCAAAAGCATCAGTTCTTCTGTGCTAAGCTTTCTTTATAGTCCAACTCTCACATCCATACATAACTACTGGAAAAACCATAGCTTTGAAATGATGGACTTTGTCAGCAAAGTAATGTTTCTGCTTTTTAATATGCTGTCTAGGTTAGTCATAGCTTTTCTTAAAAGGAGCAAGCATCTTAATTTCATGGCTGTAGTCACCATCTGCAGTGATTTTGGAGCTCCCCAGAATAAAGTCTCTCACTGTTTCCATATATTTTGCATGAAGTTATGGGACCAGATGCCATGATCTTTGTTTTTTGAATGTTGGGTTTTAAGCCAGATTTTTCTCTCTCCTCTTTTACTTTCATCAAGAAGCTCTTTAGTTCCACCTCACTTTCTGCCATAAGGGTGGTATCATCTGCGTATTTGAGGTTATTGGTATTTCTCCCAGCAATCTTGATTCCAGCTTGTGCTTCATCCAGCCCAGCATTTCACATGAGGTACTCTGCATATAAGTTAAATAACCAGGGTGACAATATACCGCCTTGATGTACTCCTTTCCCAATTCGGAACCAGTCTTTTGTTCCATGGCTGGTTCTAACTGTTGCTTCTTGACTTGCATACAGATTTCTCAGGAGGCAGGTAAGGTGGTCTGGTATACTCATCTCTTTAAGAATTTTCAACAGTTTGTTGTGATCTACACAGTCAAAGGCATTGGCATAATCAATAAAACAGAAGTAGATGTTTTTTTCTGGAATTCTCTTGCTTTTTTGATGATCCAGTGGATGTTGGCAATTTGATCTCTGGTTCCTCTGCCTTTTCTAAATCCAGCTTGACATATTGGTTATCTAAATTATCTAAAGTAGACATAATGGTCATCTGAATTAAAGTTGCCCATTTGGATCCATTTTAGTTCACTCTTTCCTAGAATGTCGATGTTCACTCTTCCCATCTCCTGTTTGACCACTTCCAATTTACCTTGATTCATGGATCTAACATTCCAGGTTCTTATCCACTATTGCTCTTTACAGCATCAAACTTTACTTCCGTCTCCAGTCACACCCCCAGCTGAGTATTTCACTTTGGCTCCATCTCATCATTCTTTCTTGAGTTATTTCTCCACTCTTCTCCAGTAACATATTGAAAACCTACTGACCTCTGGAGTTCATGTTTCAGTGTCATATCTTTTTGCCTTTTCATACCGTTTATGAGGTTCTCAAGGCAAGAATACTTAAGTGGTTTTCCATTCCTTTCTCCAGTGGACCACATTTCGTCAGAACTCTCCACCATGACCTGTCTACCTTGGGAGGCCCTACACGGCATGGCTCAAAGTTTCATTGAGTCATAGATATCTGCTGAGCCTCTTTGATGTCTGTAATCAGGGAACTTGCTTGTGTATTTCCAAGCTTAAGGCAACTGTTGCATCTGTGACCAACATTATTATTTTGAGGAATATATATTTTCCCTAGTGAAGTTGTTCTTTGGTTTTAACTTTAATAAATCCTCTCTTTTAGATGAGCTTGCCAACTTTTTAAAAACTTGGACTAGATGTATTTATCTTGATTTGTGGACATTTTGTTTGATTTGGCTATGTATTTTCCTCATAAAACTTGTGTTTGTTTTGCTACCATTTCTCTTCACCATGAAAAGGTCTTTGATGAAACTATTTAATTTCTCTTATATCCCTTACCCTCTCTTCCAGACTTTATCCTTTCACTTTAAGTATTATCACATTATATCAAAGCAAGTCTATAATCTTTTCAGGGATATTTGTCATAAAACACTAGAGAAAATAAAGACATGTTTGTGGTTTCCCTGTGACACTACTTCCATAGCTTTGAAGTGCTGTTGCCTTCTGGTTTGAAGAACTCTATGGGGTTAGCTCTTCATCATCCCTTATCCCTGTGATCCTCCCAGAATTTCAAAACATTCTCCTATGATATTAATGCGGTTTTTGTTCAGAATTTATTCCACATACTTTCCACAAAAGTCTTCCTCTGTTTTGGAAATGATGACTTTTTTTTAAATTCCAAGAGGCTTAGTATGATTTGTTTTAATCTGCAGTACATTTGGCAGGTATTGCTTTTGTTTGTTATTGAGATGGGAATGGTCCCTAATCTCACTGTTAACTATGTTCTTTTTAACATATTTGAGTCAGTGTCCTGGTTTAAAAAGGTTTCCTCAAATTATTATTTGATGCACTTTCCTTCAAAATATGGAGCCTAATTCCCCTACATTTGACTGTGAGCTATACTTTGTGACTCTCTTGTAATAAATGAAATTAAGTAGAAGTGACAACTGTGTACTTATAAGACCAGGTAATAAAAGCCACTGTTGCTTCCTCCTTTCTCTTTCTTTCCTGAATGACTCACTCTGGGAAAGACTAGCTGATTTTTTTCTTTCAAGAACACTTAGCCAGCTCCATGGAGAGGCCAACATGGCAAGGAACTGAGGTCTCCTTCCGATAGCCAGCATAACTTGCCAAGATATGAGTGAATCATCTTGGAAGTGGGGCTGCCAATCTTGATCAAGCCTTCAGATGACTGCAGGCTGATTGGCATCTTGATTGCAGGCTCAGTAGAGACGTTGAGTCTTCACTCATTCAGCTAAGATATTCCTGAATTCCTTACTCATAGAAACTTTAACTGTGGAGTCAGATGGCTGGTTACCTGTCTGAATGCCACTTATTTCTTACTACCTCTTTTACCAGTAAATATATCACTACTACTATACCTTGTGTTATAGGTATGTGTGTTTGTGGATATGTGCATAAACATACACCAAAATGACAGCAATAATTATTTCCAGGTTGTGGGATTATGAATGTCTTCTTCTCTTTGCTTCTCTGATTTTTTAAAATATCTTCTACAATCATTCATTTATCATACTAATACATCCTGAACATCTACTATATTTTAGACACTGTTCTGGATGCTGGAAATATAGCAAAAATATAAACAAACAATTTCTGGCTCACATTTACCTACACATACAACAACCATGCATACTATTTCATATGATGAGAAATATTGTGGAGGAAAAAAACAAAAAAAAAGAGCCAAGAAGGGGAAGAGAAACTGCTGGTAGTTGAGCACTGATATTGCTATTTTAAATGAGGTGGGCAAAGAATATCTCCTTAAGTCAATAGCTGAAAATTACCTGAAATAAATGAGAGAAAGAGCCATTAAGATTTTGGGGGCAAGAGTATACCAGGCAGAGAGAAAAACAAGTACAAAGTCCTGGAGGTGGATGTATATCTAACATGGTCAATGAACAATCAAGGGACCAGTGTGCCTGGAACAAACTGAGTGAGGAGAAGAGTAGTAGCCAATGAGATCACAGAGGTTTATTGTGTACAAAATCACACTGCACAATCTGGGTCAGTGAATATTTAGTACTTTTGTCATTAAAACACATATGCTTTGAAAAAAAAAATAAAATGGCTTAAAAAAAAAAACTACCTAAAACTGTTGAAATAAACATTGCACTGAGAATTATAAATGTATTCATCCAGTGAAATGAAAGCACCAAATTTTTTTTTAAAAAAGGTCTTTGTCAAGGTTTGTAAGTATGACATCACAAAACTGAGGTTATATAAGGAATATTAACAAATTATCTTTGAATTAGTCCATTTTTATTGATATTATTTTATTATCTACTAGATATTTTAATACAAATTAAATTCAAATTAAAAGCTAAGATTAGGCTCTAGCACTCAGACTAGATATTTCATTGCATTACCAATCAACAATGTCTCCATCCAAAATAATCCTATCTCTGATTCTTGCATTAGAAATTCAATTTTCAAAATAGAAGTGATAATTTCTAGTTTTAAAAACTCATGCTTAGCCAAGAGTGTATTCCAAATTACAACTTGAATTACTTTTACCCACAGAGAGAGTGAAGACTGAGTCAGAAATGAAACATCTCCACTGGAAAAGTATAAATAAATTCCAAACTGTGAGGCTAACACAGACATTATCTTGACAAAGTGTAAAAGCCCATCAGTGACATGACTGTCATTCAATATGGGTTCAATCATGTCCTAAGATTAATGAGACGATACAGAAGCTTTTCTTTCATCATTAGATTTCTCTATATTGGCTTACAGGCAAAGAGGACAGAAAGAGGCAATAGCAAGAAGCATTTGAGAATTTCTAATAAAAATTAGCACTCTGCCATCAAAAATAAACATTGAGGGACACTGTGTGAACTACATTTAAAATAATACTTGATAATAACTATAAACAAACTACAGCCTTTAAAAATTATGAATCACTATTGTACACTTGTAACTTACACAATACTGTACATCAACTATATGCTAAGTCACTTCAGTCGTGTCCGATTCTTCGTGACCCTATGAACTGTAGCCCACCAGGCTCCTCTGTCCATGGAATTTTACAGGCAAGAATACTGGAGTGGACTGCCATTTCCTTCTCTAAGGGATCTACCCTACCCAGGGATCAAACTCACCTCTCTTATGTCTTCTACATTGGCAGGTGGGTTCTTAACCACTAATGCCACCTGGGAAACTTCAACTATGCTTCAATAAAAATAAATAAACAAATAAAAGCTATTAATATTTTTATTACTCCCCCTGCTCTGTTCTAAACTTCTGAAAAAACAGAGGATTGATAAGAAAATATGATCTTTTTTTTCACGATATGCTTCATTTCTGCACGTACACAGATTATTACTGGTGAATAAAATACCACAACCCCCAAAACTGATATCACTAGCAATTCATGGTCTCCAAGTTCATCAGGGCCTTCAAAGCCTGTTAACAGCACTTTTACTCATTTTTTTCTAATTTTTTATTTATATTTTAATTGGAGGTTAATTACTTTACAATACTGTCATGTTTTTTGGCACACATTCACATGAATCAGCCATGGGTGTACATGTGTTCCCCCTCCTGACCTTCGCTCACACCTGCCTCCACATCCCATCCCTCAAGGCCATTCTGCTTCATGCATAGAACCTGGACTGTCAATCTATTTCACATATGATAATATACATGCTTCAATGTTATTCTCTCAAATCATCCCACCCTCACGTTCTTCCAGAGTCTAACAGCCTGTTTTTACATCAGTGTCTCCTTTGCTGTCTCGCATATAGGGTCATCATCACCATTTTTCTAAATTCCATATGTATGTGTTAATATACTGCACTGGTATTTTTCTCTCTGACTTACTTTGCTCTGTATAATAGACTCCAGTTTTATCCATCTCATTAAAACTAATTCAAATGCATTATTTTTAATAGCTGAGCAATATGCCATTGTGGATATGCACCACAGTTTTCTTATCCATTCATCTGCCTATGGATATCTAGGTTGCTTCCATGTCCTGGCTATTGTAAACAGAGCTGTGATGAACATTGGGGTACACGTGTCTCTTTCAATTCTAGTTTCCTCAGTGTGTATGCCCAGGAGTGGGATTGCTGGGTCATATGGCAGTTCTATTTCCAATTTTTTAAGGAATCTCCACACTGTTCTCCATAGTAGCTGTACTAGTTTGCATTCCCACCAACAGTGTAAGAGGGTTTCTTTTCCTCTGCACCCTCTCTAGCATTTATTGTTTGTAGACTTTTGGATAGCAGCCATCCTGACTGGCGTGTAATGGTACCTCGTTGTGGTTTTGAATTGCATTTCTCTGATAATGAGTGATGTTGAGCATCTTTTCATGTGTTTGTTAGCCATCTGTATGTCTTCTTTGAAGAAATGTCTGTTTAGTTATTTGGCCCATTTTTTATTGTATCACTTTTTTTTTCTGGAATTGAGCTGCAGGAGCTGCTTGTATATTTTTGAGATTAATTATTTGTCAGTTGCTTCGTTTGCTGTAATTATCTCCCATTCTGAAGGCTGTCTTTTCACCTTGCTTATAGTTTCCTTGGTTGTGCAAAAGCTTTAAAGTTTAATTAGGTCATGTTTGTTTATTTTTACTTTTATTCCCATTACTCTGGGAGGTGGGCCATGGAGGACCCTGCTGTGATTTATGTCAGAGAGTGTTTTGCCTGTGTTTTCCTGTAGGAATTTTTTGATTTCTGGTTTTACATTTAGATCTTTAATCCATTTTGAGTTTATTTTTGTGTATGGTGTTAGAAAATGTTCTAGTTTCATTCTTTTACAAGTGGTTGACCAGTTTTTCCAGCACCACTTGTTAAAGAGATTGTCTTTTCTCCATTGTATATTCTTGCTTCCTTTGTCAAAGATAAGGTGTCTCTAGGTGTGTGGATTTATCTCTGGGCCTTCTATTTTATTCCATTGATCTATGTTTCTTTGTGCCACTACCATACTGTCTTGATGACTATTGCTTTGTAGTATAGCCTGAAGTCAGGCAGGATGAGCCCTCCAGTTTGCACCTATAGATTTGAATCTATAGATTGCTTTGGGTAGTGTACTCATTTGCACTATATTGATTCTTCCAAACCATGAACATGGTATATTTCTCCATCTATTTGTTTCATCTTTGATTTATTAGTATTTTATAGTTATGTGTATATATGTATGTATGTGTAGATCAACATATAATTGCTGATTTTAGTCTCTAATGATCCTTTGTATTTCTTTTTTGTCTGTTGTTATTTCTCCATTTTCATTACTATTTTTTTTGATTTGATTAATCTCTCTCTGTTTCTTGATGAGTCTCATTAATGATTTGTCTATTTTATTTATTTTCTCAAGGAACCAGCTTTTAACTTTGTTGATTTTTGCTACAGTCTCTTTTGTTTCTTTTGAATTTATGTCTACTTTAATTTTTAGGATTTATTTCCTTCTACTAACCCTGGGGTTCATTTCTTCCTTTTCTAGTTGTTTTAGGTGGATAGTTAAGTTATCTATTTGATTTATCTCCTATTTCTTGAGGTAGGCTTGTATTGCTATGAACCTTCCCCTTAGACCTGCTTTTACTGAATCCCATAGGTTTTGGGTTGTTGCATTTTCGTTTTCATTCATTTCCATGCATATTTTGATTTATTTTTTTTATTTCTTCTGTGATCTGTTGGTTATTCAGAAGTGTGTTGTTTACCCTCCATATGTTTGTATTTTTCACAGTTTTTTTTTTTTATTTTCCTGTGTTTATATCTAATCTTACCACATTGTGATCAGAGAAGATGTTTGAGATTATTTCAATATTTCTGAATTTACCAAGGCTAGATTTATGGCCCAGGATGTGATCTATCCTGGAGAGTGTTCCGTGTGCACTTGAGAAAAAGGTGAAATTCATTATTTTGGTGTGAAATGTCCTATAGATATCATTTAGGTGTAACTGGTCCATTATATCATTTAAAGTTTGTGTTTCCTTGCTAATTTTCTGTTTAGTTGATCTATCCATTGATGTGAGTGGGGTATTAAAGTCTCCCACTATTATTGTGTTGCTGTTAATTTCCCCTCTCATATTTGTTAGCATTTGCCTTACATATTGTGGTGCTCCTATGTTGGGTGCATATATATTTATAATTTTTATATCTTCTTTTTGGATTGATCCTTTGATCATTATGTTTTTTCCTTCTTTGTCTCTTTTCACAGCCTTTATTTAAAGGTCTATTTTATCTGTTATGAGTATTGCTACTCCTGCTTTCTTTTGGTCTCCATTTGCATGAAATATTTTTTTCCAGCCCTTCACTTTCAGTCTGTATGTGTCCCTAGGTTTGAGGTTGGTCTCTTGTAGAAAGCATACATAGTGTTTTGTTTTGTTTTGTTTTTAATCCATTCAGCCAGTCTCTGTATTTTACTTGGGACATTCATCCCATTTACATAAGGTAATTACTGATAAGTATGATCCCATTGCCATTTACTTTGTTGTTTTGGGTTCGAATTTATAAACCTTTCCTGTATTTCCTGTCTAGAGAAGATCCTTTAGCATTTGTTGAAGAGCTGTTTTGGTGGTGCTGAATTCTCTCAGCTTTTGCTTGTCTGTAAAGCGTTTGATTCTCCTTCATATGTGAATGAAAGTCTTGCTGGATACAGTAATCCGAGTTGTAGGTTTTTCTCTTTTATCACTTTAAGTATGTCCTGCCATCCCATTCTGGCTTGGAGAGTTTCTATTGAAAGATCAGCTGTTATCCTTGTTGTGATCCCCTTGTGGTTTAATTGTTGTTTTTCCCTTGCTGCCTTTAACATTTGTTCTTTGCATTTGATATTTGTTATTTTGATTAATATGTTTATTGGGGTGTTTCACCTTCGGTTTATCCTGCTTGAGAGTCTCTGGGTTTCTTGGACTTGTGTGACTATTTCCTTCCCCATTTTAGGGAAGTCTTCAACTATTATCTCCTCAAGTATTTTCTCATAGCCTTTCTTTTTGTCTTCTTTTTCTGGGACTGCTATGTTTCGAATGTTGGGGTGTTTGACATTGTCCCAGAGGTCTCTGAGGTTGTCCTCATTTCTTTTAATTCTTTTTTTTTCTTTTTTCCTCTCTGCTTCACTTATTTCCACCATTCTATCTTCTACCTCACTTATCCTATCTTCTGCCTCAGTTGATTCCCTCCAGAGTGCTTTGATTTCAGTTATTGCACTATTCATTATTGATTGACTCTTTTATACTTCTTCTAGGTCCTTGTTAAGCTTTACTTGCATTTTCTCAGTCCTTGTCTCCAGACTATTTATCTGAAACTGTATTTTGTTTTCAAGATTTTGGATCATTTTTACTATCATTTTTCTGAATTCATTTTCAGTTAAACTTCTTATCTCCTCCTCTTTAGTTTGGTTTGTTGGGCTTTTATCATGTCCCTTTACCTACTGAGTATTTCTCTGCCTTTTCACCTTGTTTAGGTTTCTCTGCATGGGGTGACCTTTCTGTAGGCTGGAAGTTTATGGTTCCTCTTTATTGTGGAGATTCCTCTCTGTGGGTAGGGTTGGATGAGTGGCTTGTCAAGGTTTCTTGGTTAGGGAAGCTTGCTTCAGTGTTCTGGTGGGTGGAGGTGGATGTCTTCTGTCTGGAGAGCAATGGAATGTCAAGTAGTGAGTCCTGAGGTGTTTATGGGTTTGGTGTGACTTTTGGCGGCCTGTATTTTTGTGCTCAGGATTATGTTCCTGATTTGTTGGAAAATTAGCTTGGTATGTCTTGCTCTGAAATTTGTTGGCTCTTGGGTGGAGCTAGATTTCAGTGTAGGTATGGAGGCTTTTTGGATGAGCTTTTGTCAATTAATGGTCTCTAGAGTTAGGAGATTTCTGGTGATCTCAAGTTTTGAATTTAGCCCTCTTGCCTCTGGCTTTCAGTCTTATTCTTATAGTAGCCTCAAGACTTCTCCATCCATACAGCACTGACGACAAAACATATAGGTTAATGGTGAAAAGATTCTCCATAGTGAGGGACACCCAGAGAGGTTCACAGAGTTATATGAAGAAGAGAAGAGGGAGGAGGGAGATAGAGGTGACCAGGAGGAGAAGAGGGGAAATCAAAAGTGGAGAGAGCAGCTAGCCAGTAGTCAATTCCCTGTTTGCTCTCCACAGTCTGGATCACTCAGAGCAGTTCACAGAGTTCCATAGTGAAGAGAAAAGGGAGGAAGGAGATAGAGGTGACCAGGAGGAGACGAGGGGAGTCAAAAGGAGGGAGACCTATCTAGCCTGTGATCAGTTCCCTAAGTTTTCTCCATAGCCCGGGACACCCAAACAGATTCACAGATTTAAGTAGAGAATAGAAGGGGGAGGGAGGAGATAGAGGTGACCTGGGGGAGAAAAAAGAGAGTCAAAAGGAGAGAGCAATCAAGCCAGTAATCACACTCCTAAGTAAAAATGGGTACTGAAGTTTGGATTCTTAAACGTACAAAATTGATAACAAATACCAAAAAGCAAAGATTAAAAATCTAGCATAGAGGTTAGACTCTCAAAAATATAATATTAAAAGAAATCACAAATGTTATATAAAAAATATGAAATTTGCTTTAAAAACGGAGTCTTTTTTTTCAAGGTAATAGGTTTTAAAATGAAAATTAAAGGATTAATAAAGAACTTAAAAATCAAAGAAATTTAAAAAATCATAATAGTAAAATATATCTAGGAATTTCTGTGGAGCTGTTGAGGGCAGTGTGTGGTCAGTTCAGTTTCAGATATTTCTCTGTTCCACATTATACTTCTTCTCAAGGTCTATAGGTCCTTTCCAATGTAGCCAGTGCTAACTACAGGGTTTTAATCTGTTGCACTTGTCACTTCCAAAGCTGTTCCTTCTTCTTTGTTTATTTTGGCTTCCTCTGTTTGCAAGTCTCTTCAGTATCTAATTTCCACCCTACACAAGGGGGCAAAAGTGGTCATTCATTTAGGCTCACTTGTTCAATTGTGCTGCAGGGAGGGAGGAACACTGCAAACAAATATCACTCGTGTGTATGGGGGGTGTTCAGAGTGTCTGGGTCACACTGGGTTTGCCCCACTCACGGCATGTGTGCTTTCCCATTCTTCACTGCTTAGGCTCCAGGTTGCACTGCCGTGGAACTGATCATGGTGGGCCCTGGGTTGCGTGCACTTTCCAGGACTATGCCACTCAGGTTCAGGTTCTCGGGTACTCCACAAAGGCACAGGCTCACTTGGGCCTGCATTTTGTGCTCTTCTCAGGTCTGAGCAGCTCAGGCGACCAGGTGCTTGGAGAGCGCACACTCCCCAGGTGTGGTACGTCTATCATCTCCTTGGTCCCGGCTGCTCAGTTTCCTGGGTGTGCAGCAGCGTCTCAGGTGTGCCGTGTGTCTCTTCTGGGGAGCCAATCTCTGGCTGCGACCCTCGTGAAGGATGTCAACCGTCCAGGATCCCAGGAAGACTTGGTTAGCGACTGAGAGCCTGATCACAGTTTGGTAGGGGATGCCATATCTGGGGTTGAGTTTGCCCCCTTCCTTCTGGATCTGGCTGGCGCCTGCCTGCCTCCCTGCCTCCAGCATGTGATGGGCTAGTCCACAGCCAGTTAGCTCTCCTCTGGTATTCGCTCAGTCCTTTGTTCTGTGAGCGGCCCTGCAGTGCCTTAATGCCTTAGGTTAGAGTTTTTCATGGGGATGTTCTCTCTTTCCTCTTTCTTTCTTTCTTTTTTCCCCTCTCTGGCTCTCCCATGGTTTGCTATCTCATTTTAGCTCCCTCAGATTGTCCTCAGGGCATTCAGGCCCGGTTCTTACCCTAAGCAATGCAGCCTGTGCCGCCCTGTTCAGCCCCTGACTGCTGGTGGCTGACACAAGCGTCTGGGCTACTTCTCTGCCGGGAGCTTTAGTTAGACCCATAATCTGTGGATTTTATTTATTTATATTTTTCCTCCCGGTTGTGTTGCCCTCTGAGATTCCAAAACTCCCCACAGACCCTCCAGTGAGAGGGTCTCCTGGTGTTTGGAAACTTCTCTTTTAAGACTCCTTCCCTGGAACAGGTCTCTGTCTTTAACACTTTTGTCTCTCTTTTTATCTTTTATAATTTGTCTTACCTCCTTTCGAAGAAAATGGGCTGCCTTTCTGGGTGCCTGGTGTCCTCTGCCAGCGTTCAGAAGTTGTCTTGTGGTATTTGGTCAGCGTTCAAATGATCTTTCAATGAATTTGTGGGGGAGAAAAGGGTCTCCCTGTCCTATTCTTTCACCATCTTAGGACCGCCCTCACTTCTACTCATTCTTGATCAGCTCTCATTCACATTTCTCTCAGCCAATCAGTATATATTTTTTGCAATTATGCAAATCCTCTACCACTCTTGGTATTTACATGCAGTTCAGATCAGTTCAAGATTTGCTCAATCAAATGTGTGCTAGTGTGTTAGCACTGAAGATATGGAGATGAGTGTTGTGATCCCACTCTCAGCAAACATATGGCTTAGTTTAGCAGTTCTTAAACTTTTTCATCTTAAGAGTCGTTTATATTCTTAGAGACTGTTGATTTTAAGGTTGATTAAATGATTTTGGATTATATCTGTTGATACCACAGGAGAAATTTGAAGAATTTTACAACACCATTTTATTAATTTGTTTTAAATACTAGTAATAAACCTATTACATAATGACATTATCAATATATATTTCATGGAAATAACTGCATTTTCAAAAACAAAACAATTTTTAAAAAGTAGTATTATTTTACATTTTTTAAGATTTCTTTAATATTTGGCTGTTTCTTCTGCATTCAATCTGTTGCAATACATTATTTATTGAAGTATATGAAGAAAATTGACCTCACAGAGATGTGTACATGGAAAAGGGGGGACCTTTAGACTCCCAGAAAGTATCTTAGGGAATTCCTAGGGATCCTTGGACCATACTTTAATAATCTCTGGTTTAGTGGATGAAAAAATTGCATAAAGAAATTCAGTGTGCTATGTGCAATAAAATTATAGGTATATGTACAAGATGCTGTTGGCACACTTCTATTTTTAATTAATAAAATGTAGACAACGAAGTGAGTAGGTTTTCAGTTTTAAACCCAAAACACTTAAAAATATATCCCTACACACACCCCAAATCATTTTCTTTCTCCGACATCAGAAGATAGATACTTTTGGTATTTTTCCTCATTTTTAAAACTAACCTTACAACCTGTACTTTCCTTCTTCATAAATACACACACACACACACACACACACACACACACACACACACACACAATATGCATTTCTTTAATAATCTTGATTGCCCCAAGATTTTGTTTATTTTTTTAATTTTTAAAAATTAATTTATTTTAATTGGATGTTCAAGTTGATTTTATTTATTTTTTTCCAGATTCTTCTTTTTGTGTGTGTGTGTGTGCTTTTATTTATTTATTTTTTCCATTTATTTTTATTAGTTGGAGGCTAATTACTTTAAACATTGCAGTGGTTTTTGTCATACATTGAAATGAATTAGCCATGGATTTACATGTATTCCCCATACCGGTCCCCCCTCCCACTTCCCTTTCCACCCGATCCCTCTGGATTTTATTTTAATTGGAGAATAGTTACTTTAGAATATTGTGGTGTTTTTTGCCATACATCGACATGAATCAATCATAGACACACATGTGTCCCCCCATCCTGACACCCCTCTCCCACCTCCCTCCCCACTCCACCCCTCTGGGTTGTCCCAGAGTACCAGCTTTGAGTGTCCTGATTCATGCATGGAACTACATGGTCGTCTATTTTACATATGACAATGTACATATTTCAATGCTATTCTCACAAATCATCTCATCTTTGCCTTCTCCCACTGAGTCCAAAAGTCTGTTCTTTGCTGCCCTGCATGTAGGATTGTATTTTGTATTTTTTTAAGAAGCTTTGTTGAAATATAATCTACACACCAAAAAACTCACTTATTTGAAGTGTGCAAGTGAATTTGGAGTTGTGCAGCTATCACTTCATTTCAGTATTATAGTGTTTCCATCACCACAATGAGATGGAAACCTCTAACCTTCACTGACATCTATTATCTAGTGAGTCTCCAAGCTATGTCTGTCTACTTGATGTGTTGAACATGGTCTATTTGTTCCTCCTTCTAGGTTCTCCGTTCTTTCCCAGTTTACTCTCTATCTTAAGGGTGTAACATATATGAATTATGCCAACAAGTAGGCTTACATTCACTCTAGCTTTCAGTTAGGTTGAGCCTATGGGAAAACACATCCAGAGATTGGATAAAAGAAGGAATGTAGAATTAGGGTTCTGGATTTCTAATCTGTGGAGTCCCATCTTTTTTTTTTTTTTTTAACTTGATCCTCCACACTAGATCTGGGTACGTTCAAGGTGTTTTACCTTACTAGACTCTTCTTTCAGCTTCTGGTAGCCGTTCCCTACTTTTGTACCTTCAGACCAAGGAACAGTGACAATTTCATTGCTGCTACCCTAGGTTCCAGCACAATCCCCAGTAATTTCTATTTATCTCCCTCACACTTTTGTAATTATTCTAACATTAATATGACATTGATTTCCTCTTGGGACTCAGAGAATATGCCTGACTCTTCATAACCTCCTCAACCAAAACACAAGTCCAATATTCTAACTTATTTGGGAGCATCTCAATTTCAGGAAGATAGAGCAGTGGTGTTGGGCTCTAGCTCAGGTTCTTGCTATACATGAAGTTATTTATCATTGACAGAAAAAACAACACTGCTTTTTGTTCATTCTGACTTGTTTTTTGTTCGACTTGATGAAGCTTAAGGAGATTTTCTTTTCACAATTTACTCTATTCAGCATTAGTGCTTCATTTGTAGTTTTATTTTCCCACTGGGTTTGTCCTTTGGGCATTTTATTTCTGAATATTTTAGAAGTAAGTTTCTCTTATGTAAGCACTCAAAGGAGAAACATGAGAAGTTTCATTTTATCCTAGGGTAGACCTTTCTCTCAGCTGGACACTCATTTGACATTCTGCCTCCTGAAGTGTTAACACATTTTGACAATTGCTTTTGCTCCAATTTGTTGAAAGGAAAAAGCATTTTAGCATGACTGACAACAAAGAATTGTGGCTTTCATTTCCAAAGTGTAAGCAAATCTTTTCAATGTGTTTCACTCACATAAAAATGAGATTGTTGCTCATAAGCAGGGAAGTTTATGTTTAGGATGTGCTTTGTTTTCAAGTGGACTGTTTCAGTCGAGAAGACAATGGGAGTGAGGGTGGAGGGGTAGGAAATGTCACTACTGGAACTATTACCAAAGACGGCTCTGACTGCAGCAGGAAAGCCTTTTATTCACTGACTACAAGAGAGAGTTCAGTGAATAATGAAGCTTAAAAGAGGATCACTTTTGACAGTAGCTATTGAATAATGGTAAATGAAGGACATAAATAGAAACGGAGAAACCTCAAGTATATTTAAGAGGCTTAATCATATATTAGGCTATGGTATTCAAATAAGGTATAAAATCTAAAAATAATATGTGACTTTTAAACTGATATTTGAACAGAACTGATATAATCATTAACTATGTAATTTGAATAATGCAAAACAAGCAACATTCATTAATGTTGATTGGAAAGCAGTTTTCATTCAAGCCATTAGTGTATAGCTATTATACTCAATTTTTCAAAATCAACAAGTATCATTGCACTCCTGAGTTTGAGGCATGTGAAACCTCATGAGTGTATCTTGTTGTTGCTGTTCTGTCACTAATTCGTGTCTGATTCTCTGTGACCCCACAGACTGCAGCATGCCCTGCTTCCCTCTCCTTCACTATCTCCCAGAGTTTGCTCAAATTTATGTCCTTTGAATCTGCTATACTATCTAAAAATCTCATCCTCTGCCACTTTCTTCTCTTCCTGACCTCAGTCTTGCCCAGCATTAGTGTCTTTTCCAATGAATCAGCTTTTCACATCAAGTGGCCAGAGTATTTGCAGCTTTAGCTTCAGCATCAGTTCTTCCAGTGAATATCCAAGGTTCCTTTCCTTTTGACTGTTTTGATTGCTTTGGAGTCCAAAGGACGCTCAAGAGTCTTCTCCAGCACCACAGTTTGAAAGCATCACTTCTTTGGCCTCCCTGCTTTTTTATGGTCCAGTTCTCACATGTACATATAACTACTGGAAAAACCATAACTTTGATCTTTGTCAGCAAAGTGATGTCTCTGCTTTGTAATATGCTGTCTAGGTTTGTCATAGATTTCCTTCTAAGGAGCAAGAGTCTTTTAATTTCATGGCTGCAGTCAGCATCTGCAGTGATTTTGGAGCCCAGGAAAATAAAATCTGTCACTGCTTACAATTTTTCCCTTTCTATTTGCCGTGAAGTGATGGGACTGGATGCCATGACCTTAGTTTTTGTTGTTGTTGTTTGTTTGTTTTGTTTTGTTTTGTTTTAATGTTGAGTTTTAAGCCAGCTTTTTCATTCTCCTCTTTCACACTCATCAATAGGCTCTTTAGTTCCTCTTCACTTTCTGCCATTAGAATGGTATCATCTGAATATATGATATTGTTGATATTTCTCCTGGAAATCATGAGTCCAGCTTGTGATTCATCCAGCCTGGCATTTCACATGATGTACTCTGCATGTAAGTTAAATAAGCAGGGTGGCAATATACATCCTTGTGTACTCCTTTCCCAATTTTGAACAAGTCTATTGTTGTTCCATGTATGGTTCTAACTGTTGATTCTTGGCCTGCATACAGGTTTCTCAGGAGACAGGTAAGGTGGTCTGGTATTCCCATCTCTTTAAGAATTTTCCACTTTGTTGTGATCCACACAGTTAAAGGCTTTAGTATAGTCAATGAAGCAAAAGTAGACATTTTTCTGGTATTCCCTTGCTTTATGATCCAGCTGATGTTGGCAATTTGATCTCTAGATTCTCTGCCTTTTCTAATCCCAACCCAGTTTGTACACCTGTAAGTTCTCATTTCATGTATTGCTGAAGCCTAGCTTGAAGGATTTAGAGCACAACCTTGCTGGCATGTGACATGAGTGCATTTGTATGGTAGCTTGAATATTGTTTGCCACTGCTCTTCTTTCAGATTGGAATGAAAACTGAACTTTTCCAGTCCTGTGGCCACTGCTGAGTTTTCCAAATTTGCTGGCATATTGAGTGCAGCACTTCCACAGCATCATCTTTTCATCTTGTTGAAAAATCAACAAAAAAACTCTTTATTAGTGTGTCAAACACACCAAGGTTTCTGACCAATAATTGTAGCCCTTTTAGAGTCCATAGCACAAGAAATAAAACATTATATTAAGGAGTAGCTTCTCTTCATCAATTTACACTCCAGTAGTTTATACATACACAGAGCCTTACCCTCAATCTTGATCTTTTCCTCTCAAAGAGGGATACCTCATTTGTGGCAGAGAAACTGTTACTTGCTCAAAAAACTCATTTATTTTTCTTTTTTAGTAGATAGCTAAGCCACATTTATTGGGGATTTCTAAAATTAGGTGAAAACATATGACTGAGTTCTTGCCAGTTGAATATGGGCAAAAGACATGCACACTACTTCCATGCCCAATCTCTCCTGAGACTTTCATGTGGCCTCTCTCTCTCATTTCTTTGTCTTATTTTCTCTGCCTGAAAAGCAGATGATCCACCGGAAGGCACTAGGACCCTACAGAATTGTCAACCCACTATATGGAAGAAATCTAGCTTCCTAATTAAGAGCATAGAAAAGAGTTCCTACTTCTCTCCAACCCATATTGGACTGGAATGAGTGACAAACATTTATTGTACTTAATCACTAGTTGCTGGAAATGTGTGTTGCTGCCTTTAGTTTACTTTTTGGAGTACAATATCTGCCTATAGAAAAAAGCAGACTTAATAGTACTGACAGTTATTCAGTGCCTGTGAAACTGCATTCCTCTTCAGATGGGGCTTGAACCGAGCCACACCTCAGGTTGGGACATAAACCCCAACCCCTGTCTTAGGAGGGGACTCAAATTCCCTGTCTTTTAATTGAAACCACTCACCTGATGTCAGGACTTCCTGAAGCTGGGATTCTTTTGTCTCAGCACAGAAAGAATTCAGTGAGAGGCAAAGAGTGAGTTTATAAGCATAGGGTGCTTGGGAGAGATAGAAAAAGGCAGACAAGAGAGTGCAGTCCCAAGAGCAAAGACTACAGGTTTTATAATCAAAGAAAAAGTGGAAAGTGGAGAAAACCACCTTCTTTATTTTGGGACAGATGAAAACCACCTTCTTTATTTTGGGACAGACATCAAGACTTGCATCATTAGTTCACCCTTTAACCCTATATGGTCTATCTCGTACTGTCATGGGGCTTTTGAAATTGTATATATTGGCAAAATATTGGTAACATAAACTAAAATATGGTAATTCATTTCAGGTTTCAGTATACTGTCCCCTTTCATCTAGTTTCTTTCCCCTTTCACTATATTTCTGTCTTGGCTACATATAGAAATGCTACTCTTCAAGGATCATTAACTCCCTGACTGTATGTTACAAGTACAGTACATAACTATTGTCTTTTTCTTTTAAACTATCAGGAATTAGATCTTGAGTATGCCTGGTCCTTGAATGCACCTGGTCTTCATTCAAGGGAGAGTAGATTGTTGCTAGATAACTGGATTCTTTTCTAAGTCTCCTAAACGTCCTTAATATTTTCTTTCTGTCTTTAATCCTCTAATGGGATTTTAAAATTAATTATTTAATTATCCTTTTCTATCCCTACCACCTGGAAACTCAATCCAGTCTGGTGCATTATTTACATACTTACTTAATGTTTGGTTATACCTCCTATAAAAGATTACCTACTATTTGTTCAGGATTAGGAAAGCCTCTTGTTATCTTACCCAAGGGCATTTTTATTAGTCATTCAACAAGAATATCTAAATCATCTTCAGCTTTCAGTAACAATTATAATTTACCATCTTCCAATTTCTTCATTCCCATCGAAGCTGAGTTTTAAGCCTGTACACTTGTTTATAGACTACTCCTGTGCCCTCCTATCCCCCTACTCTGCCTGTATAGATCTTGTTGTTCAGTTGTGTCCGACTCTTTGCAACCCCATGGACTGCAGCATGCCAGGCTTCCCTGTCCTTCACCATCTCCCAGAGTTTGCTCAAACTCATGTTCATTGAGTCAGTGATGCCATCCTTTGTTATCCCCTTCTCTTCCAGAGTATAGTGGCTACTCACCCACTAATACTCAGCTCAGGGGTCAAACTTTCCAAGGAAGACTTCAATTCTCTACTCCATTCCATATTACTTTTATCTGGCTGCCTTTCCTCTGTACTCACAAGACGGCCTGGACCTACATATTTGTCTCACCGAAGAGCCTAAAATAGTTGATTTTTGAGGCAGGGATTATAACACTAGAACTCAGTACAGTATATGTGTTAAGTAAATGTTTGTTGAATAAATAAAATGATTGAAAGTGAAAACACAGTCAGGTGTATCAGACTCATTGCAACCACATGGACTGTAGCTCACCAGATTCCTCTGTTTATGGAATTCTTTACGCAAGAATACTGGAGTGATTGCCATTCCCTTCTCCAGGGGATCTTCCCAACCTAGGGATAGAACCCAGGTCTCCTACATTGTAGGCAGATTCTTTACTGTCTGAGCTACTAGGGAGGCCAAAAATGATTGAAGTTACTCCTAAACTTCATTCACTGTCTTCAGTTCTTCCTACCAATGCTGGTAAAAGTCTCAGAATCTTTGCTATAACCTCAGTATATATGGAAACTTTATTTATTCATACCAACTATTTCAGTATTTTCAAAGTTTTATATAATTGAACTATAATAAATTCACCTATTTTTTGGAGCTTATGTAAACTCAGGCTGTTGTGAGTCAAGGTTCTTCCTTTGTTAGGTATTGTCTGGTAAAAAAAGTCATTACTGCTGCTCCAAGGCAGTACTGATATTGGACATCTCTTTCTTTTAGCTCTGTAGAGTCAAACAGTGGCTAGGGTCAAGTGTTGGTCTTAGGTTTGTGGCCTTGCTACCTAATATGGTAAGGAAAAGGAAACTGGTTCACTTTCATTATTGTATATAGTGCAGGATTCCTCCTAAGTGAAAAATGGGCATTTGGATGGTGGGCAGCACCTCCCCTCCCCCCAATTCCCACTGTAATGAAAAAAGCACTATCTGTAAATGTTTTGAACTCTTCCCAGACACTACGGGGCTTCTCCAGGTGGCCTGCTCTACTTCAATGCATCCATCTATTCACTGGTCCTGAATTCTTTGCAAACTGATCTATCTTGGCATTATTTGAGTACCATATTTTGACAGAAAGGACTTTAGAAATCATCTCATCAATCTTTATAAGATCTAGGACTTGACTCCAAATTCAGTGCCATGGAACACTATTAAATTACACTATTTTCAATATTTAAAAGAGAGAGATGTGCCTACCATAAGTAGACAACTACCTACTTTGAAAAATAATTTTAATCTTTTTGCATATGTTTTCTCTTTTAAACTGGTAGCCTAAAATTTTATTGAATACTATATCATGCTTGTTTTCAGAATATACAATTTAAATTTAAAATGTGATTAAATGTAAGAATATGCATTAAAACATTTTCTCTATGAACTGAGGTAGAGTAGATATAATTTTATAATAGCTGATTTATATTACTTAATTCAAGATTTATTTATATTATTTAATATAACTATATCAAATAAACTATAATAATTTAAAATATTATGCAGTGCAGTTTTGTTCATTATATTTTAAGGATTTAGTCCCTGGTGGCTCACCTGGTAAAGAACCTGCCTGCATTGCGGGAGACCTGGGTTCCTTCCCTGGGTTAGGAAGATCCCCTGGAGAAGGAAACAGCTATCCACTTCAGTGTTCTGGCCTGGAGAATTCCATGGACTATATAGTACATGGGGTCAAAAAGAGTTGGACAGGACTGAGTGACTTTCACTTTCACCATGTGCTGATATATCATCATCATTATCAACATTATCATCCCCATACCTTTTTGCTTTTCCAAAGCATTCACTATCATGGCTCTCAAAATTTCTCAGTGAAATCAATATGGCTGAGTTAACTATTTCCTTTTGCTAGATGAGGACAGTGTGACAACATTAAGTGACTTGTCTAGGATCATCAAGTGTGTAACAGAGCACATCCTAAACACCAGGTTTCTGACTTGAAAGCAATGGTCTATGCATGTCGATACAAAGTATATTAAGTGGATATACTGAAAGCAAGTAAGATAAAGCACAAACAAGTACCTAAAATGTACTGTTGTATAACTAATACCAGCTTGATTGCTTCAGTAATGAAAAAGCAAACTCTAAGTCTTTTGGACAAACATTGTTAACTGACAGTTTTTCTGTGTCTTATTTACTTAGTTCTCTAAATAGCCAGGTACACATACAGAAGGTGTCAGTGACTGTGAAATTATGAAATGAGGTATAGTTGCTCAGATATTTCAAATTTTGATAATAACATGATGCTAGTTAACATGAACACAAAACTTACTGTGTCAGACAAGGATCACTCTACATAAACTAATGCATTTGATTTGCACTAACTCTAACAGGTAAATGCTATTGCTATTCCACTTAAAAATTAGGAAACTGAGGCTCAGAAAATTAAAGTAATTTCCCCAAAGTCATAGGAGTTACAGAGCCAGTATTCAAACCTGGGTAATCTGCCTCTAATATCTGCCCTCTAAGGGGCTACAATTTATTATTATCCATATTTTGCAGATAAAGAAGCAAAGCTTGCAGAGATTAAGTTGCCCAAGATCGAGTCAGTAGGTTAATTCCAAAAGACTGGATTAAGTGTCCAGGATCATAACAACTGTACTATGTTGCAAAAAGAAAACAACAACAACAACAACAACAAAATATCCTTAATTCTTAATTACACAGAGATTTATTTATTTCACTGATTAACAGCGACAGAAAATTTGCCCCCAGGGGATATTTGGCAATATCTTTAGATAATTTTTATTATTACAACATGGCAGTGAGGGGGCGGGGACACAGAAACAGGGTGGGTTGGGAAGAAGAATTGCCACTAACAGCTAGTATGTAGAGGCCAGGAATGATATTAAATATTTTGCAATCTAAAGTACAGCACACCACAACAATGAATCATCCAGCCCTAAAGAGCAACAGTGCCAAGGTTGAGAGATTTTGTTTTTACTGCTAATATCTTTGCTTAGATATATAAGTCAGTTTAGGCAAAATACTAGATATTATTTTGTTTATCAGAGAAAAATAACTTAGAATGTTCTAATAATGTTAAATCACTCACCTAGAGCCAGACATCCTGGAGTCTGAAGTTCAGTGGGCCTTATTCCTCAGCATCACTATGAACAAAGCTAGTGCGGGTGATGGAATTCCAGTTGAGCTATTTCAAATCCTAAAAGATGATGCTGTGAAAGTGCTGAACTCAATATGCCAGCAAATTTGGAAAACTCAGCAGTGGCCACAGGGCCAGGAAAGGTCAGTTTTCATTCCAATCCCAAAGAAAGGCAATACCACAGAATGTTCAAACTACCTCACAATTGCACTGATCTCACACACTGGCAGTGTAATGCTTAAAATTTTCCAAGCTTGGCTTCAACAGTATATGAACTGAGAACTTCCAGATGTTCAAGCCGGATTTAGAAAAGGCAGAGAAACCAGAGATCAAATTGCCAATATCCATTGCATCACAGCAAGAGAATTCCAGAAAAAAAAAAAAAGTATCTGCTTTTGTTTCATTGACTACACTAAAGCCTTTGACTGTGTAGACCACAATAAGCTGTGGAAAATTCTTCAAGAAATGGGAATATCAAGAATATTGGAAATAAAAGCAAAAATAAACAAATGGGACCTAATGAAACTTAAAAGCTTTTGCACAACAAAGGAAACTACCAGCAAGGTGAAAAGACAGCCCTCAGAATGGGAGAAAATAATAGCAAAAGAAGCAAAAGACAAAGGATTAATCTCAAAAATATACAAGCAACTCCTGCACTCAATTCCAGAAAAATAAATGACCCAATCAAAAAATGGGCCAAAGAACTAAACAGACATTTTTTCAAAGAAGACATACAGATGGCTAACAAACACATGAAAAGATGCTCAACATCACTCATTATCAGAGAAATGCAAATCAAAACCACAATGAGGTACCATTACACGCCAGTCAGGATGGCTGCTATCCAAAAGTCCACAAGCAATAAATGCTGGAGAGAGTGTGGAGAAAAGGGGACCCTCTTACACTGTTGGTGGGAATGCAAACTAGTACAGTTGCTATGGAGAACAGTGTGAAGATTTCTTAAAAAACTGGAAATAGAACTGCCATATGACCCAGCAATCCCACTTCTGGGCATATACACCGAGGAAACCAGATCTGAAAGAGACAACGTGCACCCCAATGCTCATTGCAGCATTGTTTATAATAGCCAGGACATAGAAGCAACCTAGATGCCCATCAGCAGACGAATGGATAAGGAAGCTGTGGTACATATACACCATGGAATATTACTCAGCCATTAAAAAGAATTCATTTGAATCAGTTCTAATGAGATGGATGAAACTGGAGCCCATTATACAGAGCGAAGTAAGCCAGAAAGATAAAGACCATTACAGTATACTAACACATATATATGGAATCTAGAAAGATGGTAATGATAACCCTATATGCAAAACAGTAAAAGAAACACAGATGTACAGAACAGACTATTGAACTCTGTGGGAGCAGGGTGGGATATTTCGAGAGAACAGCATCAAAACATGTATATTATCTATGGTGAAACAGATCACCAGCCCAAGTTGGATGCATGAGACAAGTGTTCGGGCCTGGTGCACCGGGAAGACCCAAAGGGATCGGGTAGAGAGGGAGGTGGGAGGGGGGATCGGGATGGGGAATACATGTAACTCCATGGCTGATTCATGTCAATGTATGACAAAAACCACTACAATATGGTGAAGTAATTAGCCTCCAACTAATAAAAAAAAAAAAAAAAGAAGTGGGAATACCAGACCATGTGACCTGCCTCCTGAGAAATCTGTGTGCACGTCAAAAAGCAACACTTAGAACTGGCCATGAAACAACAGACTGGTTACAAATTGGGAAAGGGGTACATCAAGGCTTTATACTGTCACCCTACTTATTTAACTTATATGCATAGTGCACTATGGGAAACGCCAGGCTGGATGAAGCACAAGCTGGAATTAAGATTGCCTAGCAAGATTCCCAAGAAAAATATCAATAACCTCAAATATGCAGATGACACCACCCTTATGGCAGAAAGAGAAGAGGAACTAAAGAGCATCTTGATGAAGGTGAAAGAGGAAAGTGAAAAAATTGGCTTAAACCTCAGCATTGAAAACACAAAGATCATGGCAAGCTCCTGAAGTTGGTGATGGACAGGGAAACCTGGCATGCTGCAGTCACTGGGGTCACAAAGAGTTGGACATGACTGAGAGACTGAACTGAACTGAACTGAATAATGTCAAATAAAGAGTAGCACAATTCAAGATCCTAGAATAACCATAAGTTGGAAAAACTGTCTCCTCAATTTATATTTAAGTATTTAATCAATGAATTATACTTTTGGCATTCTAACTTGGTGATAGTCTTATCTATGCAAACTTTTAATTATGTGGTGGTGGGGCAGGGAAACATGTGAGAAAATATTTTACACTTCCCCATGAGTTCAAACCTTACAATATGACTGTCCTAGATAATGAGAACTAGTTTGTTTTGCTTTGTTTCCTAGTAAATTTTTAGTCACTCATATAATTACATTCCAATGCTTTCCTTTATATAGAAAAAGTGGTGGAAAGACAAACCAGTCAAGCCAATAATTACTTGAGAATAAACGAGAGAATTTAAGTGAGATTCTCTTTCCTGCACAAATCTAGAGGGTAAATGACTGCATGTTCCTGGGTTTAAAAAGAAACATTTAATTTGATTTATTTTAGTATCATTTTTGGTTAAACTACTTTTTAATTATCAAGTTGCTTGGTTGTTGGTCAATATTTCAGGATTAGTATCTTTTCTGGTACAAGTCACATACACCCAGGAACTCAATAACATTACTGGATGACAGTGAAGGTGGTGACAGTAATGAGGATGATGCCAATAAAATAGCACTAGGAAAATACATTTGTATATAGCAATATTGATCCAAAATGGATCATGTATTTCAAGCCATGGAAGAAATGCAACCACTTAGTAAACTCAGTAGGTGGCTAATTCACTCTGTACATGGTATTTAATTTAAAACACACATCATGACTTCAGTAATTTGAACTATAAACATGCAAATGATGCACCAAATGGTTTGCAGTTTATTTTAAAGAAAGGGATTTCTTACTTCAGTGCTTGCATAATTAAGACATTCTTTTAAAAATATACAGCATTTGATCAACAAAGGCCCCGAGGGGCTAAACTATTGAACAATAACATAGCTAACACTTCTTAATTATTATAAAACTATTTACAAAATAACTATAAATAAATAATTAAGTAAGCAACTGATAATTAAAATCAAACTAAATTACAGAGAATTATAGTTTAATAGATACTGACTTAAGCATGAGTACACTATTTCCAGGGAAATAAAGAAAATTTCACTGAAACATATGATCACCACCATTTTGTTTTCACTGAGTAGAAAATGCAGATTTAAATTTCACTATAGGTGTTCTTGGGTTATTTACTATCAGAGTTCTAGGCTATCCTGCAACTTTATAATACTGGGTACTTTATTGTCCCATCTGACCCAGTCATTTTGTTGTTGCTGTTCAGTCTCTCAGTCATGTCCAAATCTTTCGACCACATGGACTGCAGCACGCCAGGCTTCCCTGTCCTTTGCAATCATCCGGAGCTTGCTCAAAGTCATGTCCATTGAGTCAGTGATGCCATCCAACCATCTCATCCTTTACTGTCCCCTTCTCCTGCTTTCAATCTCTCCCAGCATCAGGGTCTTTTCTAATTAGTCAGCTCTTCGCATCAGGTGACCAAGGTATTGGAGTTTCAGCTTCAGCATCAGTCTTTCCAATGAATATTCAAGATTAATTTATTTTAGAGTTGACTGGTTTTATCTGTTTACAGTCCAAGTAACTCAAGAGTCGTCTCCAACACCACAGTTCAAAAGCATCAGTTCTTCAGTGCTCAGCTTTCTTTATGTTCCAACCCTCATAATTGTACATGACTACTGGAAAAAGCATAGCTTTGACTATACGACCATTTGTCAGCTAAGTAATATCTCTGTTTTTTAATATGCTGTCTAGGTTTGTTATAGCTTTTATTGCAAACAGCAAGAAATAATTTAATAATTTAATTTAAATTAGATAATTTAATTTAATAATTTATTTTTAATTATTAAAAATAATTTAATTTCATGGCTGAAGTCACCATCTGCAGTGATTTTGGAGCCACAAAAAATAAAGTCTCTCACTATTTCCATTGTATCTCCATCTATTTGCCATGAAGTGATGGGACTGGATGCCATAATCTTCATTTTTGAATGTTGAACTTTAAGCCAGGTTTTTTCACTCTCCTCTTTCACTGTCATGAAGAGGCTCTTTAGTTCCTCTTCTCTTTCTGCCATAAGGGTGGTGTCACCTGCATATCTGAGGTTATTGATATTTCTCTTGGGAATCTTGCTAGGCAATCTTAATTCCAGCTTGTGCTTCATCCAGCCTGGCGTTTCCCATAGTGCACTATGCATATAAGTTAAATAAGTAGGGTGACAGTATAAAGCCTTGATGCACCCCTTTCCCAATTTGTAACCAGTCTGTTGTTGCATGGCCAGTTCTAAGTGTTGCTTCTTGACCTGCATACAGATTTCTCAGGAGGCAGGTCACGTGGTCTGGTATTCCAATTTCTTGAAGAATTTTCCAAAGTTTATTGTGATCCACACAGTCAAAGCTTTAGCGTAGTCAATGAAACAAAAGCAGATGCTTTTTTTTTTTTTATTCTGGAATTCTCTTGCTTTACCTGTGATGCAATGGCTATTGGCAATTTGATCTCTGGTTTCTCTGCCTTTTCTAAATCCAGCTTGAACATCTGGGAGTTCTCGGTTCATGTACTGTTGAAGCCAAGCTTGGAGAATTTTAAGCTCTCACACACTGCCAGTGTGTGAGATCAGTGCAATTGTGAGGTAGTTTGAACATTCTGCAGTATTGCCTTTCTTTGGGATTGGAATGAAAACTGACCTTTCCTGGTCCTGTGGCCACTGCTGAGTTTTCCAAATTTGCTGGCATATTGAGTTCAGCACTTTCACAGCATCATCTTTTAGGATTTGAAATAGCTCAACTGGAATTCCATCACCCGCACTAGCTTTGTTCATAGTGATGCTGAGGAATAAGGCCCACTGGACTTCAGACTCCAGGATGTCTGGCTCTAGGTGAGTTATTACACCACTATGGTTATCTGGGTCATTAAGATCTTTTTGTATAGTTTTTCTGCATATTTTTGCCACCTCTTCTTAATATCCTCTGCTTTTTTAGGTCCATACCATAGTCGAAGTAGCCATAGTAGAAGTTATGCTGTGATTCTCAATGATGCTGTTATGAGACAATCAGTGATTAAGTGCAGGCGTTCATTCCCTGTCTAGTTATCTCTGCCTCCCAATGGCTAGGCTTATTACCAGTTTTTCTATGCTAAATGATAAAAGCGATTCCCAGCTCACTGACATAAGGACTTTGAAGAGGTCATATCTAATAGCTGTCATAGGATAGATATGAGAATGATATATAGCTCTATGTGTGTGTGTGTTTATGCATATGCAAATGCATTTTAAATGCATAATGAAAGTGAACTACTTTCACTGGGACCACATGGAAGCGACAGGTATGTGACCATCTTTCCGCTTGGAATGGACACCCAGGCTCCTTCCTTCATATAATTCAGGAACAGGAACACTTCACTGATCTCTGTGATCCTTTCTCCTACTGCATATGTTTCCCTTGATCAGCTAACAAAAATATCCTTCAATGAGTATCATGTAAATTTATATCTAACTCACTTGAGAGCACAAAAATACTAAACCTGTTAATAGAAATTTAAAGACCTAAATTCACAGGAAGGCAAGAAAAGAACTTAGAGGAGACAGTGGCATGGTCAAAACAGAAAATGGTGAGTATATCAAAAGAAGTATCACACATGTCTTTCAAGAGGTTAACAGATAAGTTTAAACAAATTAATAGTCCTTCCTTCATTGAAACAGATACAGTTACATTTACAGACACACCAGTGCTCTCAATGTGCATGTGTGCATGCTAAATCACTTCAATCATGTCTGATTCTGTGACCCTATGGACTATAACCCTCCAGGCTTCTCTGTCCATGGGATTCTCCAGGCAAGAATATTGGAGTGGGCTACCATTTCCTCCTCCAGGGGATCTTCTTGACCCAGAGAGACTGAATTTGCATCTCCTGTGGCTCCTGCAGTGCAGACAGATTCTTTACCACTGAACCACTGAGGAAGCCCTGTCTCAATGTAGTAGTGTGTATATGTTAATCTCAATCACATAATTTATCCCTCCTTCTGCTCCCCCATTCCCCCTTAGTAACTGCAAGGTTTTTTCTAGTCTGTGAGTCTGTTTTGTGAATAAGTTCATTTGTATTATTTTTTTTTTTTTTTAGATTCCACATATAAGTGCTGTGTACATGTGTGCTCAGTTGTGTCCAACTCTTTTTGACCCTATGGACTCTAGCCTGCCAGGTTACTCCATCCATGGGATTTCCCAGGTAAGAATATTTTAGTGGGTTGCTGTTTCCCCCTACAGGGCATCTTCCCGAGCCAGGGATTGAACTCATGTCTCCTGAATCTCAGGCATTGCCAGGCAGTTTCTTTACCACTGTGCCATCTGGGAAGCCCATGTAAGTAATATTACGCCATATTTGTCTTTCTCTGACTTATTTTACTTAGTATGATAATCTCTAGGTCCAACCATGTTTGCTGCAAGTGCCATTATTTCATCCTTTTACATTGCTGAGTAATATTCCATTGTGTGTATATACCACACATTTTTTATTTATCTGTCGATGGACATTTAGGTTGTGTCTATGTCTTGGCTATTGTAAGTAATGCTGCAATGGGGCTGCAATAGTGAGGCATGATGCATCTTTTCAAATTATGTTTTTCTCTGGATATATGCCCAGGAGTGAAATTGCAGGATCATATGATAGCTCTATTTTTATTATTTAAGGAAACTCCATAGTGGATATACCAATGTATATTCCCATCAACAGGGTAGGAGGGTTCCTTTATCTTCACACTCTCTCTAGTATTTACTATTTGTAGATTCTTTGATGATGGTCATTCTGACTGGTGTGAAGTGAAACCTCACTCTAGCTTTGATTTGCACAATATAGTACTGGAACAAAACCGGAAGTAGAGATCAATGGAACAGGAGAGAAAGCCCAGAAATAAGCCTACACACCTACACACCTAAGGCCAATTACTCTATAACAAAAGAGGCAAGAATATGCAATGGAGAAAAGAGAGTCTCTTTAATAAGTGATGCTGGGAAAACTGGTTAGCTACATGTAAAAATTAAATTAGAACAATCTCATACTATGCACATACACAGAAAAACTCAAAGTGAGTTAGAGGCCTAAAGGTAAGATTGAATACTATAAAACTCTTAGAGGAAACCATAGGCAGGATACACTTTGGCATAAATTGCAGCAACATTTTTTGAATCCATCTTCTAGAATAACAGAAATAAGAGCAAAATGAAAAAAAATGGACCTAATTAAATAAAAACTTTTGTACATCAATGGAAACCATAGACAAAATAAAAACACAGTCTACAGAATGGGAGAAAATATTTGCTAATGATGCGACCAATAACGGATTAATCTCCAGAGTATACAAGAGCTTATACAGATAAATATCAAAGAGAAACAAACGATTCAACAACAACAACAACGAAAAATGGGCAGAAGATCTAAACAGACACTTCTCCAAAGAAGACATACCAATGACTAAGAGGCACATGAAAGATGCTCAATATCACTAATTATTATTCTACTCCATTTTTTATTATTTGAAATTCCATTTTTATAGTATGTTGACTTCTAATGCATATTCAGGTGTTTGTTTGGGTTTTTTTTTTTTTTTTTTCTGTTCTACTGATACATGATAACCAATATGTAGGTACTTTGCCTGCTGCTAAACCATTTCCTCAGATTGTACATAACAATACTTCAAATATCTCATGTTGATCACTATACCCATTGTTTTGTTTTTCCTTAAACATGTTATTTTCATAATTCCTATTACAGTTAATGATATCTTCATTCCTCTGTCACCTAGCCAAGAAACTGTTTTGCTGTTTTTGTTAGTCTTTCTCTCTCTTTCTACTATGTCTTATCAGCAAACAAGTCTTCTGACTTCTATTCTAAAATAACTCTCCAAACTTCTGTTATGTCATTTCCGTGACCACAGTGGTATTTCAAGCCTTCATTTTCTCTCTCTAAGACTATTACTGTACTCAATATGCTCAATAATCTTTTAAGTAGTTCTCTAACAGATTTGAATTTCATAACTATCTGATAGATTTTTTCTTACTTTTTCAAAGTACCCAAAATGAAGCATTGTAAAAGTTGTTATACAAGTGAGCAGTGCATTTAGTTTTTAAATGTTAAACATTAAAAATGATCAAAGTGGTTTAACATAAAGTGAGATAATACTTTTGTCTATGTAACTGACAAACATCAGAAAATACTCAGTATTTGATTTTTGTCATACATTGACATGAATCAGCCATGGATTTACATGTATTCCCCGTCCTGATCCCAATATTGTAAAATAATTAGCCTCCAACTAATAAAAATATATGGAAAAAATTTTAAAAAAGAAAAAGAAAAAAAAGAAAATATATCACTTCCTAGGCAAAAAAAAAAAAAAAAAAATACTCAGTATTTGAAAATAGTCCAATAAAACAGACGTCTGCTAGTGGGGATAAAAGTTCATGCAAAATTTCCAGGAAACAGTTTGGCAATGAGTATCTGTAATTCCATTGACAATAATTTATTCTAAGGGATAATCCTGTTGTGTTCTCTAAACAATATATATAGGAATATTTGTTATAATATTTTATTTTTGAAAATGAACTATCCAGCCATAATAAAGTTATGTAAAAAATTATGATATATCTATATGATAGAATGTGGTCATTAAAATTAGATTATCAAAGGATATTAAAATAATGTTGAATGAAGAAAACATGTAAAAAATAAGAAAACATGTAAGAAACTGTATCTATCTATCTATCTATCTATCTATATATATATATATTTTGCAATGCTCAAACACTGGACAAAAACATATAAGAAATACCATTGGATAATGGTACTGTAGACTTTTTCTTCAAAAATTTATTTCTGTGATTTTCCTACAAAATTCAAATTTTCTAGAATGAATGTACAACTACTATTGTAATTAAAGCAAACAATGATTCCAATAAAATAAACATTACTTCAGATGAAGAATCACAAAATGGAATGCAATGTCACCACTTTAGGAATAGATTATATTTTATTTTATTTTCTGTGGTATATCTATAATTAAATATTTGTTAGCCATAAAAGGAATGAAGGTCTGAGACAGTGGGAATTTGCTATATAACACAATGAACTCAGCCCAGTGCTCTGTGAAGACCAAGAGGAGTGCTGTGTGGGTTGGGAGTGAGGTTCAAGAGGGAGGGGATATATTTGTCTGTATACTTATGGCTGATTCATGTTGTTGTACAGCAGAAACTAACAAGTTGTAAAGCAACTTGTTGTTAGTTGCTAAGTCACGTCCAATTCTTTGCCCTACCAGTCTTTCTTGTCCTCCACTATTTCCTGGAGTTTGCTCAAGTTCATGTAAAGCAACTTTACTCTAATAAAAATAAATTAAAATAAAATGTAACATGGGTGTACCTTAAAACCATTATTCTAGTTGAAATAAGCTAGACATAGGAGAATAGATATTGTATGTTTGCACTTACATGATAACTTAAAGAGGTCTAATATATGTTTAAGTCCCTGCAGGAGAGGACAGAGAGGCTGAAAAAGTAAAAAAAAATTGAGTACTGTGCAAAAATTTTAAAAGCTTGATCAAAATTATAAACCAACATAAAAAAGAAGCTCATAAAAATGTGAACAGGAAACATTAAGAAAATTAAACCAGGGTACATCATAATCAAACTGTGTAAAACCATTGATCAAGAGAGAATCTTAAAAGCAGCCAGAAAAAAATAATAGGCTCTATGAGAAAACTGTGATATTCTCTAGTCAGTCACTTTCTCATCACCAGTCACAAGGACAGCTGTAATCCAAATAAGTGTTTATATGAGAAAGTCCTTAGAGTTTGCCCTCAAATTTGCTAGATTTAGGGGGACAATGGAATTGGTGGGATTGGTGAAGACAATCATACTTAAGAATTCTGTGTATCTGTGTAAATCTCTGGGCTTACAGCATATGAACACTTTTTTTTTTTTTTACCTGCTGCTATTAATGTTTTCCAAATGATATCTGAATTGTATTTTCCTTTGAAATCACATAGATATATTTCTACTTTTGGAAGAGTATGAATGTAAGATAATGTGTAATTACTTATTTTGTTAGTTTTCACGACAGTCAACTGCAAATTCTATAGATACTGAAGTTCAAAATACTTCAAGATATTGCCTGTATTAGAGAAAAATGTAGCAAAAATCTACTTTAAAATCTTGTAAATAAAATAAACATATCAGTTCATTGGCTATAGATTTTGTGGCATTCTTCTGATGAAGTTTAATTAAACTATAGTGAAAGAATAAGTAATCAGTGAAGCAGAGTTGTTATTACCTTCCTTTTCATTTCATAAATCCAAAAAGTAGACTATATTCTAGGAAGGAATTTCAAGGAAAATTTTCACTCAGTCTTATTTTCCTATCTTCATTTCTTGAATATATCTCTGATGCCATTCAATGGGTCAAGATTTTATTTTATTTTTAAAATTTATTTTGTTAAATATAAATTTATTTATTTTACTTGTAGGCTAATTACTTTACAATATTGTAGTGGTTTTGCCATACATTGACATGGATCCACCACGGGTGTACATGTGATCCCCATCTTGAAACCCCCTTCCACCTGTCTCCCCATCCCATCCCCCTGGTTATCACTGTGCACCAGCCCCGAGCACCCTGTCTCATGCATCGAACCTGGACTGGCAATTCGTTTCACATATGATAATATACATGTTTCAATGCCATTCTCAGAAATCATCCCACCCTTGTACTCTCTCACAGAGTCCAAAAAAACTGTTATTTACATATGTGTCTCTTTTTCTGCCTCGCATATAGGATTATCACTACCATCTTTCTAAATTCCATACATATGTGTTAGTATACCGTACTGGTGTTGCCATAGCATATGTTGTGGGTGGAAGAACCCTGTTGCCACTGTTTAGAATGAATCAGGAAAAGGAAAACAATCAAATAGAAAAAGGAAATACCAGTTTTCACCATTACAACAAAAAGAATAAAATACTTAGGAGTATATCTACCTAAAGAAACAAAACACCTATATATAGAAAATTATAAAACACTGATGAAAGAAATCAGAGGACACAAACAGATGGAGAAATATACATGTTCATGGATTGGAAGAATCAATATTGTCAAAATGACTATACAACCCAAAGCAATCTATACATTCAATGCAATCCCTATCAAGCTTCCAATGGTATTCTGCACAGAACTAGAACAAATAATTTCACAATTTGTATGGAAATACAAAAAACCTCGAATAACCAAAGCAATCTTGAGATAGAGGAATGGAACTGGAAGAATCAATCTGCCTGACTTCAGACTCTACTACAAAGCCACAGTCATCAAGACAGTGTGGTACTGGCACAAAGACAGACATATAGATCAATGGAACAGAATATAAAGCCCAGAGATAAAACCACGTACCTATGGAAAACTTATTTTAGACAAAGGAGGCAAGGATATACAATGGAAAAAAGACAACCTCTTTAACAAGTGGTGCTGGGAAAACTGGTTAACTACTTGAAAAAGAACGAAACTAGAACACTTTTTAACACCATACACAAAAATAAACCCAAAATGGATTAAACATCTAAATGTAACACTAGAAACTATAAAACTCTTAGAGGAGAACATAGGCAAAACACTCTCCGACATAAATCACAGCAGGAACCTCTATGACCCACCTCCCAGAATATTGGAAATAAAAGCAAAAATAAGCAAATGGGACCTAATTAAACTTAAAAGCTTTTGCACAACAAAGGAAACTATAAGGAAGGTGAAAAGACAGCCTTTGGAATGGGAGAAAAAATAGGAAACGAAGCAACAAACGATTAATCTCAAAAATATACAAACAACTCCTGCAGCTCAATTCCAGAAAGATAAATGACCCAATCAAAAAATGGGCCAAAGAACTAAACAGATATTTCTCCAAGGAAGATGGCTAAAAAACACATGAAAAGATGCTCAACATCACTCATTATCAGAGAAATGCAAATCAAAACCACAATCAGGTACCATTACACGCCAGTCAGGATGGCTGCTATCCAAGAGTCTACAAGCAATAAATGCTGGAGAGGGTGTGGAGAAAAGGGAACCCTCTTACCCTGTTGGTGGGAATGCAAACTAGTATAGCCACTATAGAGAACAGTGTGGAGATTCCTTAAAAAACTGGAAATAGAACTTCCATATGACCCAGCAATCCTGATGCTTTGCATACACACTGAGGAAACCAGATTTGAAAGAGACATGTGTACCCCAATGTTCATTGCAGCACTTTTCATAATAGCCAGGACATGGAAGCAACCTAGATGCCCATCAGCAGATGAATGGATAAGGAAGCTATGGTACATATCCATAGTGGAATATTACTCAGCCATTAAAAAGAATTTATTTGAATCAGTTCTAATGAGATGGATGAAACTGGAGCCCATTATACAACGTGAAGTAAGCCAGAAAGATAAAGACCAATATAGTATACTAACGCATATATATGGAATTTAATAGGATGGCAATGATAACCCTATATGCAATACAGAAAAAGAGACACAGATGTACAGAACAGACTTTTGGACTCTGTGAGAGAAGGCGAGGGTGGGATGTTCATAGAGAACAGCACTGAAACAAATATACTCTCAAGGGTGAAACAGATCACCAGCCCAGGTTGGATGCATGAGACAAGTGCTCAGTGCTGGTGCACTGGGAAGACCCAGAAGGAGGGGATGGGGAGGGAGGTGGGAGGGGGCTTCAGGATGCGGAACACATGTAAATCCATGGCTGATTCAAGTCAATGTATGGCAAAAACCACTACAATATTGTGAAGTGATTAGCCTCCAACTAATAAAAATAAATTAAAAAAAGAAAAAATAAATAAAATTTCCCATATTTCAACAATTATCCCTGTTATCATTTCTCATTTAACATATTTGTTACTTATCCTTCTTTTTCTTGAGAGGTTTATCTATACATTTGTATAATTTACTTTTTAACAAAATTGCAGTTTGATTTCTGTATTAGTTTGACTGTTTTTCTGTGTTCTACTTCATTAACTTTGGCTTTTTATTATTTATTTTATTTTTATCATTTCCTTACTATCACTTCCTTTTGGCTTACCTTTGTCTTTTGCTATAGCTTTTTGAGTTAATTACTAAAATTCATAGATTTTAGTGCTTTCACTTTTATTTACATATGCATTTCGGGCTTTTCTCTTGTTATGTTTTAATTTTAGCCTGCAGGTTCTGATATCTTATGGTATTTATTGTCAATAGTTTTTTGTTGTTGTTTTTGTTGTTATTGTTATTTTAAATAAGCTTGCATTTCTCCCTTCACCCAAGATTTCTTAAACAGAGACTATAAATTTCCAGTTCAAAAGCAATACAAAGTTGGTGTTTCTTTGTTTGGATTTTTGCTAATTTCTCATTTTATTGCATTTTTATTGCAGAATATATTTTATACTATTGAGAATTTTCTTTATGAACTAATGTGGTCAGTTTTTATGAATGTTCTATGTGTGCTTGAGAAGAAGGTATACTGTCTATTCCTGGAAAATAAATGTTTGACATATAGCTATAATATTTTCATTATTATGTAGTTTGGATCTTCTATAATCCTTTTATTTTATAGTTTGCTTAAACCTTCTTCATTGAATAATGGGGACATGATCACCTTGGATTATTGATCACAATTTCTCACTATCTATAATGGGATTTAAACATAAGCATCTATACCATTTTTCCTTGCAGCTATGCCTTATTTATAGTGCCTCCCACTGTGAATGGAGTATGTTTTCTCATCTCACTGATAATCCATCTTGGCTATGTGACTTGTTTTGGCCAGTGAAATGTTTATGGATATGACATGTGTTCATATTTTGGCTTGATCTTTTGCATTCTTGTGATCTGCTATGGCAAGCATATACTCCATGTAGTTATTGTCACTTTAGCCTAAACTCCAAAGTGAAGAAAAATGGAGCAAATCTGAATTCAACCTGTAGCCTATAGCCAACTCAGACTTAGTAGAGGGATTACCCTTCAATATTCTACAGTTGCTGTTTTGAAAATGTTAATGATCTTATCTTCAAACTTATACACTGAAAATGAATCTGATGAGATAGTAAAACATGCATATGATCGTAGGAAATACTCTGGGGAGCAGTGTGCATATGCCAGGGCTCAGGACCATAGGCATGACAGGCAGTGTGCATACCCAGAAGTTTCCTTGGCTTTGGTGCAGGCACAACTGCAGCAGTCTGTGGGAGCAGGTGGGCTATGATCTGGACCCAAATTAGTGGTGGCAACGGCTACCATATCAGCAAAAACAGCATCAGCAATAACCATAGCTATGGGACAGAGGTGAAATTTTGCAAGGGAACAGCACTGACCTGTGCTGGGCAGTTGTCCTGCTGATCCACCGAAAAGCTGGCTTCTGTGTTATCTGCCAAATATTAAATCTCCAGTATGAGTGAAGGAACAGAAACTGCCAGTTTGGAGACAGTAAATTTTTTCAGTAAATTATTGCAAAATACAAGTATATACATGAATATTATAATAAAACATATGACAGTTACTGGAATTCACCAATGATTGTATAATCCCTGGCTTTGAAAACTATTGCAAAATTGCAAAGCATATATACACAGGCTTAGAAATTGAAATTAAATTGAAAAGATTGTCGCATTAGATGGAAAATACATGATTTTTATACAAAACTTAGAATAAAACAATTAATAATGAGGAAGACAATTTTAAAATCAAGCTTTCTTTGTAATTAAATACTGCGATTTTCAGTTCAGTTCACTCGCTCAGCCGTGTTCGACTCTTTGCGACACCATGAATTGCAGCATGCCAGGCCTCCCTGTCCATCACTAACTCCTGGAGTTTACTCAAACTCCTGTCCATTGAGTCGGTGATGCCATCCAGCCATCTCATCCTCTGTCGTCCCCTTCTCCTCCTGCCCCCAATCTCTCCCAGCATCAGGGTCTTTTCCAACGAGTCAACTCTTCAGATGAGGTGGCTAAAATACTGGAGTTACAGCTTCAGCATCAGTCCTTCCAATGAACACCAAAGACTGATCTCTTTTAGGATGGACTGGTTGGCTCTAATTGCAGTCCAAGGGACTCTCAAGAGTCTTCTCCAGCACCGCAGTTCAAAAGCATCAATTTTTCAGTGCTCAGCTTTCGTCACAGTCCAACTCTAACATCCAAACATGACCACTGGAAAAACCATAGCCTTGACAAGACGGACCTTTGTTGGCAAAGTAGTGTCTCTGCTTTTTAATATGCTATCTAGGTTGGTCATAACTTTCCTTCCAAGGAGTAAGCGTCTTTCAATTTCATGGCTGCAATCACCATCTGCAGTGATTTTGGAGCCCCCAAAAATAAAGTCTGACACTGATTCCACTGTCTCCCCATCTATTTCCCATGAAGTGATGGGACCAGATGTCATGATCTTAATTTTCTGAATGTTAAGCTTTAAGCCAACTTTTTCACTCTCCTCTTTCACTTTTATCAAGAGGCTTTTTAGTTCCTCTTCATTTTCTGCCGTAAGGATGGTGTCATCTGCATATCTGAGGTTATTGATATTTCTCCCAGCAATCTTGATTTCAGCTTGTACATATTCCAGCCCAGCGTTTCTCATGATGTCCTCTGTATATAAGTTAAATAAGCAGGGTGACAATATACAGCCTTGAGGTACTCCTTTTCCTATTTGGAACCAGTCGGTTGTCCTTGTCCAGTTCTAACTGTTGCTCCCTGACCTGCATACAGGTTTCTCAAAAGGCAGGTCAGGTGGTCTGGTATAGCCATCTCTTTCAGAATTTTCCACAGTTTATTGTGATCCACACAGTCGAAGGCTTTGGCGTAGTCACAGATGAGTGCTATTATGTGGTAGTTTGAGCATTCTTTGGGATTGCCTTTTTTAGGGATTGGAATGAAAACTGACCTTTTCCAGTCATGTGCCCACTGCTGTGTTTTCCAAATTTGTTCGCATATTGAGTGTAGCACTTTCATAGCATCATCTTTCAGGATTTGACATACCTCAACTGGAATTCCACCATCTCCACTAGCTTCGTTCATAGTGGTGTTTTCTAAGGCCCACCTGACTTCACATTCCAGGATGTCTGGCTCTAGGTGAGTGATCACACCATTCTGATTGTCTGAGGCATGAAGATCTTTTTTGTACAGTTCTTCTGCGTATTCTTGTCACTGCTTCTTAATATCTTCCACTTCTGTTAGGTACATACCATTTCTGTCATTTATTAAACCCATATTTGCATGAAATATTCCCTTGGCATCTCTAATTTCCTTGAAGAGATCTCTATTATTTCCCATTCTGTTGTTTTCTTCTATTTCTTTGCACTGATCACTGAGGAAGGCTTTCTTATCACTCCTGGCTATTTTTTGGAACTCTGAATTCAAATGGGAATATCTTTCCTTTTCTCCTTTGCTTTTCACTACTCTTCTTTTCACAGCTATTTGTAAGGCCTCCTCAGACAACCATTTTGCCTTTTTGCATTCCTTTTACATGGGGATGGTCTTGATCCCTGTCTCCTGTACAGTGTCACGAAACTCCATCCATAGTTCATCAGGCACTCTGTCTATCAGATCTAGTCCCTTAAATCTATTTCTCACTTCTACTGTATAGTCATAAGGGGTTTGATTTAGATCATACCTGAACAGTCTAGTGGTTATCCCTCTTTCTTCAGTTTAAGTCTGAATTTGGCAATAAGGAGTTCATGATCTGAGCCACAGTCAGCTCCCGGTCTTGTTTTTGCTGACTGTATAGAGCTTCTCCATCTTTGGGTGCAAAGAATATAATCAATCTGATTTCGGTGTTGACCATCTGGTGATGTCCATGTGTAGAGTCTTCTCTTGTGTTGTTGGAAGAGGGTGTTTGCTAAGACCAGTGTGTTCTCTTGGCAAAACTCTATTAGCCTTTGCCCTGCTTCATTCCGTACTCCAAGGCCAAATTTGCCTCTTACTGAGTGTGTTTCTTGACTTCCTACTTTTGCATTCCAGTCCCCTAGAATGAGAAGGACATCTTCTTTTGGGTGTTAGTTCTAAAAGCTCTTGTAGGTCTTCATAGAACCGTTCAACTTCAGCTTCTTCAGCAATACTGGTTGGGGCATAGGCTTGGGTTCCCGTGATATTGAATGGTTTGCCTTGGAAAGGAACAGAGATCATACTGTCGTTTTTTTTTTTTTTTTTTTTATTTTACTTTTTTTTTAATAGGCTAATTACTTTACATCATTACAGTAGTTTTTGTCATACATTGAAATGAATCAGCCATGGATTTACATGTATTCCCCATCCCAGTCCCCCCTCCCACCTCCCTCTCCACCCGATCCTTCTACTGTCGTTTTTGAGATGCATCCAATACTGCATTTCAGACTTTTTTGTTGACCATGATGACTACTCCATTTCTTCTAAGGGATTCCTGCCCACAGTAGTAGATATAATGGTCATCTGAATTAAATTCGTCCATTCAAGTCCATTTTAGTTTGCTGATTCCTAGAATGTCGACGTTCACTCTTGCCATCTCCTGTTTGACCACTGCCAATTTGCCTTGATTCATGGACCTAACATTCCAGGTTCCTATGCAATATTGCTCTTTACAGCATCAGACCTTGCTTCTATCACCAGTCACATCCACAACTGGGTATTGTTTTTGCTTTGGTTCTATCCCTTTATTCTTTCTGGAGTTATTTCTCCACTGATCTCCAGTAGCATATTGGGCACCTGCTCGCCTGGGGAGTGCCTCTTTCAGTATCCTATCATTGTGCCTTTTCATACTGTTCATGGGGTTCTCAAGGCAAGAATACTGAAGTGGTTTGCCATTCCCTTCTCCAGTGGACCGCATTCTGTCTAACCTCTCGACTATGATCCGACCATCTTGGGTGGTCCCACATGGCATGGCTTAATTTCTTCGAGTTAGACAAGACTGTGGTCCGTGTGATCAGATTGACTAGTTTTCTGTGATTATGGTTTCAGTGTGCCTGCCCTCTGATGCCCTCTCACAACACCTACCGTCCCACTTGGGCTTCTCTTATCTTGGACGTGGGGTACCTTCCCGGCTGCTCCAGCAAAGCGCAGCCGCTACTCCTTACCTTGGACGAGGGGTATCTTCTCACACTTGCCCGTCCTGACCTTGAATGTGGAGTAGGTCTTCTCGGCCCTCCATGCCCGTGCAGCCGCCATTCCTTGGAGGTTGGGTTGCTTTATTAGGTTAGTGCAAAAGTAACTCGGTTTTGCATTATTCAACTTTGCCATTTGATATTGGGGTGCATTCTCAAATAAATGTGGTTATGTTATACATCATTTTAATGCATATTTCTTCTTTATGTTTTTCTGGTTAATGACATATTGCTGTGAATTTTATATGTATTTGACACTATGGAAATGATGTTAGACAAAAAGCAAATTTGAGTGATTTTCTTATTTTAGCTCAAAATGTGTTGTAAAGCTGTGGAGACAACTTGTAACATCAACAATGCATTTGTCCCTGGAACTACTAATGAACATACAGTGCAGTGCTAGTTCAAGAAGTTTTGCAAAAGAGACAAGAGCTTTGAAGATAAGGAGCACAGTGGTTGACCATAGGACGTTGACAACGATCAATTGATAGGATCATCGGCTGATCCTGTTACAACTACATAAGAAGTTTCCCAAGAACTCCATGTCGACCATTCTACAGTTATTCAGCTTTGAAGCAAGTTGGAGAGGTGAAACAGCTTGATAAGTCGGTGTCCATGAGCTGACCACAAAAAAAAAAAAAAAAAAAAAAAAAATAAAATAAATATATATATATATATATATATATATATATATATATAAATGTCTTCTTTTATTCTACACATCAAGAACAAACCGTTTATTGATTGGATTGGACATGTGACGAAAGTGGATTTTATATGACAACCAGCTCAGAGGTTGGACCAAGAAGCTTCAAAGCACTTCCTAAAGCTAAACTTGCACCAAAAAGAGGTCATGGCTACTGTTTGGTGATCTGCTGCCCATCTGATCCACTACAGCTTTCTGAATCTTGGTGAAACCATTGTATCTGAGAAGTATGCAAATCGATAAGATGCAATGAAATCTGCAAGGCTTGCAACCAGCATTGGTCAACATAAAGGGTTCAGTTCTTCTCCATGACAATGCCCAACTGCACTTTGGACAACCAGTGCTTCACAAATTGAACAAATTGGGCTATGAAGTTTAGCCTCATCTGCCATGTTCACATGACTTTTGCTAACAGACTACCATTCATTCAATCATCTTAACAACTTTTTGCAGGGAAAACACATCTACAATCAGCAGGAGGCAGAAAATGCTTTTCAAGAGCTCACTGAATTGTAAAGCATGGGTTTTTGTGCTACAAGAATAAACAAGCTTATTTCTTGTTGGAAAAACATGTGCTGATTGTAATGATTCCTATTTTGGTTAATAAAGACGTGTTTGAGCCTAGTTAAAATGACTTAACGGAAAAAAAAAATTTAAAAAAAATGATTTAACGGCTTCCGTGGAGGCTCAGCTGGTAAAGGGGAATTGGGTGGAGAGGGAGGTTGGGGGGGGGGGGATTGGGATGGGGAATACTTGTAAATCCATGGCTGATTCATGTCAGTGTATGACGGGAGCCACTGCAATGTTGTGGAGTGATTGGAGTCCAACTAGTGGAAGTAGATTAAAAAAAAAAGAATCTGATGCAATGTGGGAGAACTGGGTTCAATCTCCAGGAGAGGGGAACAGCTTCCTACTCCAGTATTCTGGCCTGGAGAATTCCACGGACTGTATAGTCCGTGGGCTCACCACCCTTATGGCAGTAACCAAAGAACTAAAGAGCCTCTTGATGAAAGTGAAAGAGGAAGGTGAAAAAGTTGACTTAAAACTCACCATTCAGAAAACTAAGATCATGGCATCCAGTCTCGTCATTTCATGGCAAATAGATGGGGAAAAGATGAAAACAGTGAGAGACTTTATTTTGGAGGGCTCCAAAATCACCACAGATGATGACTGCAGCCATGAAATTAAAAGATGCTTGCTCCTTGGAAGAAAAGCTATGACCAATCTAGACAGCACATTAAAAATCAAAGACACATATTTTACCAACAAAGGTCCATCTAGTCAAATCTATGGTTTTTCTATAGCTCTAGTTTTTTTTTTAATGATAGCAAAGTATGGATGTGAGAGTTGGACTATAAAGACAGCTGAGTACCGAAGAATTGATGCTTTTTAAATGTGGTATTCAAGAAGAATCTTGAGAGTTCCTTGGGCTGCAAGAAGATCCAACCTGTCAATCCTAAAGGAAATAAGTCCTGACTATTCATTGAAAGGACTTATGCTGAAGCTGAGACTCCAATATTTTGGCCACCTGATGTGAAGAATCAACTCATTGGAAAAGACCCTGATGCTGGGAAAGATTGAAGGAGAAGGACACAATAGAGGTTGAGATGTTTGGATGGCATCACCAATATGATGGACATGATTTTGAGTAGGATCTGGGAGTTGATGGTGGACAGGGAAGGTTGGCATACTGCAGTCCATGGGGTTGCAAAGAGTCACAGATGACTGAGCGAATGAACTGAACTGAAAATGATTTAAAATCCATGGTTTTGAAACTGCAATTACATTTGCACCAACCTAATAGACTGTATAAACAGATGGTTTGAATAATATACAAACCATGAAGCCACTTTTGGGTTTTTGTGTGAACTCAAGAAGCTACAGGGAATGTCAGAAGAAATCATAAAATTCCATAATATGAATTTACATATAAAATTGACTTTAGACTTACTGTACATGAAACTGGTTTGTATGTAGGGTTAAGTCCTTTCAGAAAATTCTGCGAAAATCATAAAATCTAGATACACTAAAGTTCCTTTTTTGAAATAATTGATCAGAAATCTGTCCTACATTCATGTGTAGAGGAATGAAATTTGACTCCTATTTTATTGCATCCACACAAATTTACTTGAAATGGATTACTGACAAATATAAGACCTGTAACAATTAACTCCAAGAAGAAATCATGGGAAGAAAGATCCTTGACATAGGTCTTGATAATGATTTTTTAGAAATCACATTTAAAGTACAAGCAACAAAATACAAAGTAAACAAGCAAGACTACAACAAATAATCAGCACAGCAAAATAAACAATCAACAAATTGAAAAGACAAACTGTGGAATGAGAAATATTTTCAAACCATATATCTGATAGAGGATAAATACCTAAAATATAAAAAGAACTCATATAACTCAATATCAAAAATCCCAAATAATCCAACTAAAAATGGGCCAATGACCAGAATAGACATATTTTCCAAAGAGGATATATGAGTGGCCAACAGGTACATGAAAATATTCTAAACATCACTAGTCATTAGGGAAATGTAAATCAAAACCACCATGAGATGTTACCTCATGCCTGTTAGAAAGACCATCTCCAAACAAATGAAATAACAAATGCTGGCATCAACGTGAAAAAAGGGAACACTTGTGGACTATTGATGGAATTGTAAATTGTTATAAAACTGTAAAAACAGTATGGAGATACCTCAGAAAAATTAAATATAGAACTACCATATTATTCAGCAATTCCACTTCTGGAAATAGAGCCAAAGGAAATGAAAACAGTAACTCAAAGAGATTTTTGTGTCCCCATGTTCACAGCAACATTATTTACAATAGCCAAGACATGGAAACAACCTAAATACCCATCAATGGATAAATGGATAAAGAAGTCGTGCTGTGTACACAATGGCAACCCACTCCAGTATTCTTGCCTGGAGAAGTCTATGGACAGAGGAGACTGAAGGGCCTACAATCCATGGAGTTACATAGAGTCAGACACGACTGAGTGACTAACACTTTCCATTTCAGTGATATAATATACAACATGACTATGGTTAACACTTTTGTATGATAAATAAGAATATTAAGAAAGTATATCCTAAGAGTTCTCATCACAAAGAGAAAATTTTTTCTTGTCTTTTTATTGTATCTCTATGAGATGATGAATGTTAGCTGAACCTATTGTAGTCATTTCACAATATATGTAAATCAAACCATCATGCTGTTATAACTTATACAGTGATATATGTCAATTGTTTCTCAATAAAACTCAGGAAAAAAGAAATCTATCCAGATGTTTTTGCAGCCTATAAAATACACTTTACAGCACCGGTAACAGTTATATCAGCAGAAAGGTGCTTCTCAAAGTAAAAAAAAATAAATAAATAAATCAGAATTTATTTTCAGTATTTCATTTGCCAAGAGCACCTGACATTACTGCCATTTATATCATTTGAAATAAATTTTCTAAAGATGCATTTTGATGATATAATAAATAAATTGGAAGAATGGTAAGCCAAAAATAATAATAAAGATATAAATATATAAAATAATAAACATATTAATAATAATAAAGATATAAAACTACTAAAACCCTATTATTTATTTTATTATATACAATTATGATGGAGTTTCTCTGGGGGCTCAGACGATAAAGAATCCGTCTGCAACACAGGAGACATTGATTCCATTCTGAGTTCGGAAGATCCCCTGGAGAAGGAAATGGCAACCTACTCCAGTATTCTTGCCTGGAGATTCCCATGAACAGAGGAGCCTGGCAGGCTATAGTCCATAGAGTTGCAAATAGTCAGACAGCACAAGCACATACAATTATGATACCAACATGTTACCTTTTTGCAATTGTGGCATTATGTTGTTAGTCATGTATCACTATTAATTCTATTGTGTTTATAAGTAATAGAATATCTTTAAAGAAAACTGCTTGTTTTAAATGAAACTGTATTTTAATACTTTCAATGGCAAATTTTCACCCTGGATATCGAATAAGGGGTTTCTTCTTTTCATTTTGCACTTCACTGTACAAAGTTATGTACCTGACCCTGCCTAGATCACCTCCAATCTACAACCTAAAACCTGTAAGCAAGGGAAAAAAATGTAAAAGTGACTGAGAATTTGAAATTGTTTTACATGCAGCATTGTCTCAGAATTTACTGGCTTGATATAGGTCTTTTAAGGGTTTCTGTTGTGAGCGTGGCCTCTTGTCTCCTGGAATTGTCTAGTTTCTGCTCTGTGGAGATACTTGCTGTGTTTAATGAATTCGGGCCTGAATTATACTTGCTCTGCTATCAGGATGATAACCACTACATTCTTATTACCTAGGATACCTTTGCCATCCCTTTGTTGTTAGCTTTTATGAATTACTTTGCTAAGTCAATTTCTTAAACACAGTTGCATTTATTTATTTGTGAACCAGTCTAAAAATGCTTTTAATAAGTGAGTCAAGCCAATTTACATATACTGATTTGACTGATATATTTGATTTCAACTGTCATGTTATTTTACTCTATGTATATTATCTATTACTATGTTTTTCTTTTATTTATACTGTCTTGTTCATTTTCTTTTTCTAATTTTTTATATTTAAAAAATGAATGCTTTTTCTAGAGGTAACATATAAAAATAAAATTTTAAATTTATTTTATTGAAATATAGTTGGTTTATAATTTTATATCAATTTCTGCCATACAGAAAAGTGATTCAGATTTATACATGCTCAAATATGTATATATTCAGGTATATACATATACATATATATATATATATATATATATACACACACACACACATATATAACATTATTTTTTATATTCTTTCCCATTGTGGTTTATCTCAGGATATTGAATAAAGTTCCCTGTGTTATACAGTAGGACCTTGTTGTTTATCCATTCTATATGTAACATCTTGCATCTGCAAAAATAATTTTTATAATGCTTCTTGACTCTTTGGCTTTTCAGCTTTAAATTATATCATTTGACATCTATCTACTACATAGCAGAAAACCAGTAAGCTTTTGATTCCCCATTCTGTTGTTTATCCTTTCATTGTTTCAGCACATTATTTTTGTCTTGTCATAATATATAACATGCACATATATTGTTCTTATATACTTATCTGCATTTCCATATCTGTAACCTTAACCTATCACTCTCTCTGCTAAAAGTTTCTCAGTTATATCTATTTTTGGTGAATATGGTATTAATTTCCTAGGGCCTCCATAAAAAAATAATTACTGCAAAATGATTGGCTTCAGAAAAAAATAAATTTGTTTTCTCATGGTTTTGGAGGCTAAAAGTCTAAAATGAAGGTGGCAGTAAGGTTGATTCTGTTCAAAGGTTTTGTAAGAGAACCTGTTCCTTGCTTCTCTCCTAGCCTCTGCTGTTGCTGGCTGTTCTTCACTTGCCTTGGTTTATCCATACATTTCTTCAACGTCTGCTTCCATCTTCATGTGGTATTTTCCCCATCTATGAGTCTATGTCTGTTCTTTTCTAATAAGGACACCAGTCAAATTGAATTATGGTCCATCCTGATATAATATGACCTCATTTTAACTTTAATAAGTAGTGCCACTGTGGCTTAGACAGTAAAGCGTCTGCCTGCAATATGGGAGACCCGGGTTGATCCCTGGGTTGGGAAGATCCCCTGGAGAAGGAAATGACAATCCACTCCAGTACTCTTGCTGGGAAAGCCCATGGGTGGAGGAGCCTAGTAGGCTACAGTCCATGGGGTCACAAAAAGTGGGACACTACTAAGCTAGTTCACTTTCACTTTCACTTGACTACTTTTGCAATGACCCTATCTCCAAGTAGGGTCACATTCATTTCTGAAATAATCTTTTTCTTTAATATCTCTCTGGGTTCAGTCAACTCTGACTTCATATCTTTCCATTTTCCTCCATTTCGCTTTTGAATTCATAAATTTCTGATGTACAGAGTTAATTTTTATCTTTATATCTATGTTAAATATAATAATATCTTTTGTATCTATGTTATAGGGTATTTAATTATGGTTGGAATGTTGTGTTATGATTTTTTAATACTCTGGTTATATGGGGAGTATTCTGATCAGCTGAAATATCTTGCTTCCCATTTCCTGCTCTCTATTTATAGTAGCTGTCTAGAGATGGTGTCTATAGATGTTAGTTAGTTAGCTTCGTTTTGAAATGCTTACTGTTTTCTTGATCCAACAATAACAGATGATTCAATATAGGTATAGAGAAGATATTTTGGTGCACTACTGGTCTTAAGAACATTTTCTTCCATTGGTACAGTGGGGTTTCTGCCATAATTGTCAGCCTTTTGCAGAGTAAGAGTTAGAACAATATAATTATGTTTTATTTATGATTCTTTCCTTTTTCTTCAGAACCCTTAACTTTCACCCTTTTGTTCTACTTTTTTTCTCATGACATGAAGCCTTGGAATGACACATTATCCCCCTGAAGCAGTGTCTGCATCCTCTACCCACACTCATTTTCAAGAACCCTCAATTTCCAGGTCTCATACCTGTTCTCAACATTTCTTTTTTTTTTTATGTTAGATCTTTTTTCTTTTCGGGGTGATGGCATCATCATTTCACCAGTCCTAGGTTCCCTACTCATTTCTGTTTCCTACTTGAACTCCACCAAACTGTGTTCCAATATAATACATGATTCCCTTTTAACATGATTTAAGTTGATGGCGTTCTGTTTCCTAGTTAAACTGTGAGTGTTAATTTGGGTGGATTTATTTGCTGTATGCTTTGATCTGTTGGGGATTCCCTGGTAGCTCAGTGGTAAAGAATCCACCTGTGAATGCAAGCAACCTCTGTTTGATCCCTGGATCAGGAAGATCCCCTGAAGAAGGAAATGGCAACCCACTCCATTATTCTTGACTGGAAAGTTCCATGGACAGAGGAGTCCGGTTGGCTACAGCCCATGAAATCACAAAAGAGTCAGACACATCAAGCGACTAAACTGCAACAGCAACTAAACAACAGTGGCACCATCATTTGTGGTAGGATAGGGGAGATGATTCTGAAGTGGCTTGCCATTCCCTTCTCCAGTGAACCACATTCTGTCAGACCTCTCCACCATGATCTGTACTGTCTTGGGTGGCCCCACACAGCATGGCTTAGTTTCACTGAGTTAGACAAGACTGTTCCTGTGATCAGATTGGCTAGTTTCTGTGATTATGATTTCAGTGTCTGCCCTCTGATGCCCTCTCACAACACCTACCATCTTACTTGAGTTTCTCTTACCTTGGACGTGGGGTATCTCTTTACAGCTGCTCCAGCAAAGCAGAGCCGCTGCTCCTTACCTTGGATGAGGGGTATCTTCTCACGGCTTCCTTACTGACCTTGAACATGGAGTAGCTCCTCTCAGCCCTCCTGCGCCCGCACAGCAGCCACTCCTTGGAGGTGGGGTTGCTCCTCTCGGCCGCTGCCCCTGACCTCGGATGTGGGGAAGATCCTCTGGGCCACTCCTGCACTGTCGCAGCCTAGCACTCTCGGTCACCACCCCGACCGTGGGCGAGGGGTAGCTCCTCACGGCCACGCTTCTGCGTGATCTGTTCCACAGGCATGCTTCTGCACGGCAAGCCACTTCGGAATTCTTTGTTGAGAATCCCATGAACAGTAGGAAAAGGAAAATTGATAGGATACTGAAAGAGGAACTCCCCAGGTCGGTAGGTGCCCAATATGCTACTGGAGATCAGTGGAGAAATAACTCCAGAAAGAATGAAGGTATAGAAGCAAAGCAAAAACAATACCCAGTTGTGGATGTTGTAGAAGCAAGGCCTGATGCTGTAAAGAGCAATATTGCATAGCAATCTGGAACGTTAAGTCCATGAATCAAGGCAATTGGAAGTGGTTAAACAGGAGATGGCAAGAGTGAATGTGGACATTCTAGGAATCAGCGAACTAAAATGGACTGGAATGGGTGAATATAACTCAGATGACCATTATATCTACTACTGTGGGCAGGAATCCCTTAAAAGAAATGGAGTAGTCATCATGGTCAACAAAAGAGTCCGAAATGCAGTACTTGGATGCAATCTCAAAAATGACAGAATGATCTCTGTTCATTTTCAAGGCAAATCATTCAATATCACGGAAACCTAAGCCTATGCCCCAACCAGTATCACTGAAGAAGCTGAAGTTGAACGGTTCTATGAAGACCTACAAGAGCTTTTAGAACTAACACCCAAAAGAAGATGTCCTTTTCATTTTAGGGAACTGGAATGCAAAAGTAGGAATTCAAGAAACACCTACAGTAACAGGCAAATTTGGCCTTGGAGTACGGAATGAAGGAGGGCAAAGGCTAATAGAGTTTTGCCAAGAGAACACACTGGTCATAGCAAACACCCTCTTCCAACAACACAAGAGAAGACTCTACACATGGACATCACCAGATGGTCAACACCAAAATCAGATTGATAATATTCTTTGCACCCAAAAATGGAGAAGCGCTATGCAGTCAGCAAAAACAAGACCTGGAGCTGACTGTGGCTCAGATCATGAACTCCTTATTGCCAAATTCAGACTTAAACTGAAGAAAGTAGGGATAACCACTAGACCGTTCAGGTATGACCTAAATCAAATCCCTTATAACTATACAGTGGAAGTGAGAAATAGATTTAAGGGGGTAGATCTGATAGACAGAGTGTCTGATGAACTATGGACAGAGGTTCATGACACTGTACAGGAGACAGGGATCAAGACCATCCCCATGGAAAAGGAATGCAAAAAGGAAAATGGTTGTCTGAAAAGGCCTTACAAATAGCTGTGAAAAAAAGAGTAGTGAAAAGCAAAGGAGAAAAGGAAAGATATTCCCATTTGAATGCAGATTTCCAAATAATAGCCAAGAGAGATAAGAAAACCTTCCTCAGCAATCAATGGAGAGAAATAGAAGAAAATAACAGAATGGGAAAGACTAGAGATCTCTTCAAGAAAATTAGAGATATCAAGGGAATATTTCATGCAAAGATGTGTTCGATAAACAACAGAAATTGTATGTACCTAACAGAAGTGGAAGATATTAAGAAGCGGTGGCAAGAATACACAGAAGAACTTACAAAAAAGATCTTCATGACCCAGATAATCAGAATAGTGTGATCACTTATCTAGAGCCAGACATCCTGGAATGTGAAGTCAAGTGGGCCTTAGAAAGCATCAATAAGAACAAGGCTAGTGGAGGTGATGGAATTCCAGTTGACCCATGTCAAATCCTGAAAGATATTGCTGAGAAAGTGCTGCACTCAATATGCCAGCAAATTTGGAAAACCGAGCAGTGGCCACAGGACTCAAAAAGGTCAGTTTTCATTCCAATCCCTAAAAAAGGCAATCCCATAGAATGCTGAAACTACTACACAATTGCACTCATCTCACAGGCTAGTAAAGTAATGCTCAAAATTCTCCAAGCCAGGCTCCAGCAATACGTGAACCATGAACTTCCAGATGTTCCAGCTGGTTTTAGAAAAGTCAGAGGAACCAGAGATCAAATTGCCAGCATCTGCTGGATCATCAAAAAAGAAAGAAAGTTCCAGAAAACATCTATTTCTGCTTTATTGACTATGCCAAAGTCTTCGACTGTGTGGATCACAATAAACTGTGGAAAATTCTGAAAGAGATGGGAATACCAGACCACCTGACCTGTCTCTTGAGAAACCTGTATGCAGGTCAGGAAGCAACAGTTTGAACTGGACATGTAACAACAGACTGGTTCCAAATAGGAAAAGGAGTGCGTCAAGGCTGTATATTGTCACCCTGCTTATTCAATTTATATGCAGAGGACATAATGAGAAACGCTGGGCTGGAAGAAGCATGAGCTGGAATCAAGATTGCTGGGAGAAATATCAATAACCTCAGATATGCAGATGACACCACCCTTATGGCAGAAAGTGATGGGGAACTATAAAGCCTCTTGATGAACGTGAAAGAGGAGAGTGAAAAAGTTGACTTAAAGCTCAACATTCAGAAAACTAAGATCATGCATCTGGTCCCATCACTTCATGGGAAATAGATGGGGAGACAGTGGAATCAGTGTCAGACTTTATTTTTGGGGCCTCCAAAGTCACTGCAGATGGTGATTGCAGCCTTCAAATTAAAAGGTGCTTACTCCTTGGAAGGAAAGCTATGATCAACCTAGATAGAATATTAAAAAGCACAGACATTACTTTGTTAACAAAGGTCCATCTGGTCAAGGCTATGGTTTTTCCAGTGGTCATGTTTGGATGTGAGATTTGGACTGTGAGGAAAGCTGAGTGCTGACAAATTGATGCTTTTGAACTATGGTGTTGGAGAAGACTCTTGAGAGTCCCTTGGACTGCAAGGAGATCCAACCAATTCATCCTAAAGGTGATCAGTCCTGGGTGTTCATTGGAAGGACTGATGCTGAAGCTGAAACTCCAATACTTTGGCCACCTCATGCAAAGTGTTGACTCATTGGAAAAGACCCTGATGCTGGGAGGGATTGGGAGCAGGAGGAGAAGGGGACGGCAGAGGATGAGTTAGCTAGATGGCATCACTGACTCGATGGGCATGAGTTTGAGTAAACTCCGGGAGTTGGTGATGGACAGGGAGGCCTGGTGTGCTGCGATTCATGGGGTCTCAAAGAGTCGGACACGACTGAGCGAGTGAACTGAACTGAACTGACTGAGGGAAGATGATGATACTTAGATTTGCATTTAAGTGGACACAATTATCCTGTGTTAACATGGAACTAATGCATCACTTTTAATTATGAAGAGTTAAGGATCAACTGGTAGTTTTATGATTCTAGAACTATTGAGAATTTTCTGGAATTTTTCCTGTCTTCTAGAATAATGCAAGTGACACAGGAATTATGTTTGTTCAGTGTTTGTTAGGACTTGCCTGTAGAACCATATATTTTAAATTAGATTTTTCAATGTTTTCTATTTACACTGATTTTCTTTTTTAAATAATTTATATTTTCATGGAGAATTCTCTTTTGCATCAAGAAGTTGAAATTTATTAGTATAAAGAAATGCATTTTTTCTCATAATTTTGTATTTCTATATTTGTAGTTACTTTTTTTTCTCACGCCTGTTATTTATTGTTTGTATCTTATCCCCTTTTTGGAAAGACCAAATCCTTACTCAGAACAGTTCCTCTGGTATGTACATCCATTGTGGTCTCTGAAGCTGCTTCTCTGTAATCTGCAGAGTTTCCAATATCCAAATCATTTTATTTGTTTATCTGAAACCTAAATTTCCTCTAAGACGTTTCTTGCATCAAATGCAGACTTGTCATTTTCATTTCCCATGCAAATAAGGTCAGTGTGTCTATTTAAATCCCCAGTCATCAGTGTCGTTGGATGGAGGAGGAGTGTGGGAAGGCAGTGTTGCCAGATTGTACAGACAAATCATATAAACTTCAAATTAATAAATATTCTTTTTTTATTTAATGGTAATTTATCTTTCCAACTTTAAATGAATTTCAAATTTTTCCTTCTTTTTCCATTTTTGTTTTGTTGGCCACACTTCACAGCATGCTGGGTGTTAATTCTGACCAGGGACTCAACCAATGCCGGTCGCCATGGGAGCATGGAGTCTTAACCACTGGACTCTCAGGATAGTCCCTGTAGATATTCTTATAGGAAGATAGAACAGTAGTGATCTGTTAGTGTCATCAGTGATGCCCGGGTCACCATTCTGTTTTCTCTGTTATCTATACCAGGACAATGGAAACAGTGGCAGATTTTATTTTCCTGGACTCCAAAATCACTGTGGATTGTGTCTACAGCCATGAAATTAAAAGACGCTTACTCCTTGGAAGAAGAGCCATGGCAAACCTAGACAGCATGTTAAAAAGCAGAGACATTACTTTGCTAACAAAGTTCCGTATAGTCAAAGCTATGGTTTTTCCAGTAGTCATGTATAGATATGAGAGCTGGACTATAAAAAAGGCTGAGTGCCAAAGAATTGATGTATTCAAACTGTAGTGCTGGAGAAGACTCTTGAGAGTCCCTTGGACAGCAAGGAGACTAAACCAGTCAATCCTAAAAGAAATCAACCCTGAATATTCATTAGAAGTACTGATGCTTAAGTTGAAGACCCAAACTTTGGCCACCTGATGCTAAGTGGAAACGACTCTGATGCTGGGAAAGATTGAAGGCAGCAGAAGGGGATGACAGAGGATGAGATGGTTAGATGGTATCACTGGACTCAGTGGACATGAGTTTGAGCAACCTCCAAGAGATAGTGAAGGACAGGGAAGACTGTTGTGCCGCAGTCCATAGGGTCACAGAAAGTCAGACATGACTGAGCAACTGGACAGAAAACAGCAACAACAACTAACCCTTGATATTTCTTGGAATATGTTACAGGCTAAGCTGCTACAATAATAAGACTCCAGAATTTAGAGTTTTATGTAAGTCAGAATTTTATTTTTCTATAACAATTCAATTCAAATTTGTTTCTCTTATGCAATTGAGAGGTAAACTAGGAATGGTGGTTCTGCTACACTTCAACATGCAACTTCCATCTCTGGGTCCCAATAAGCTGCTCCAATTGCTGCCACTGTCTATATTGATTGAAAAAAAATTGCACAACCTAAAAGTTGAGAATTTTTTTATTCAGTGGGCAAAACTGAGGATTTAAGCCCAGGACACAGCATCTCAGATAACTCTTAGAGAATACCCTGAAATAGTAAGAGAAGAGCTAAGTTTTTGCAACAAAAGGCTGGTAGTCAGAAGATCAAGATTACTATTAATGAAGGAAAACTAGACATCTCAAGTTAATGAATTTAGCATTTTTCTGTGTATTGTTGTTTAGTCTCTCAGTTGTGTCCGACTCTTTTGCAACATCAGGACTGTAGCCTGCCAGGCTCCTCTGTCCATGGGTTTCCCAGGCAAGAATACTGGAGTGAGTTATCATTTCCTTTTCCAGGGATTTGCCTGACCCATGGATTGAACATGTGTCTCCTGCATTGGCAGGATGATTCTTTACCACTTATCCAGCAGGAAAACCCATTCTATATATGGGAAGATACAAAAGTCAAGGCTCATTGAAATAAATCATTTCGTATGCATGTCAGCTATTGGAAGCCAATAGATGAGCTATTGGAAGCCAAACAGATGAATGCGTTCTCATCCTGAGTCTCCTCAAAATATGCTGTCAGGGGTTTGCTGCCATGTCTAATGGCCTCATAGAAGGTAGCCTATTTGCCTCCTGAGTTCCCTCAGGGTTCACTGTGGGTGGAGGAGAGATGGCTGTACTGGTTGATGGCCTCAATATCTTTTTTTTTTTTTTTTTTTTTTTTTACTGGTATAGCAAGCAGCATTTTTAGTGTAGGCCAAGATTCCAAGAAAGTGAAATGATAAAGAGGGCAAGGGGTTTCCTTACTAAAGATGTGACCCAAAAGTCAAACACTTCATTTTTTCATTCGTACCTGACTTCAAGAAAGGCTAGATATGTGAACTTTATATGGCTGATAATATTTACTGATAAGACTTGGAGATTATTTTATTTAAAAAAGAAGAAAGGGACAAGGATGTCAGTGGGACAATGCACAGTTACATGACTGCAGATATGTGTGTGTTTGTGTGTGTGTGTGTGTAAAAATCCCAACTTCCCTTATTGCTGTTAATTGGCAGAAAATGCAGACACTAATGGCTCATTTAATGTGCTCAACCTCTGCTAAGGCTTTGTCTTATGGGACCATAGACATGTATGTAATTGTTTAGAGCAGTAATTGCAAGAGAAGAAGAGAAGATACTATGATGACTGGTCTCTGTTAGGGAGGTTACTGGTGGCCTAGCCTTTTTTAAAAATCATTTTTGGATGTGGCAGTTCAGTCAACTGAGTCTTGGAATCAGTCTCTCCTCACACTATGAGTCTACAATAAAAATTCTCTATTTAGCAAGCAGTGGCTAGAGGTAAGTCCTTTGGATACCTACCCTCAGTAAGTGTGAGGGAGGAAGATTTTATGAGGCTGGGCATTGATGCAAATAAATTTCTAGAAATCCTATTAGTCACTCTAAGACTTATCCTTGTAACTATGAGCTGCGGGCTTTTCCTTCTTTGTTTGTTTGTTTGTTTTCTTTTAAAGGAAACCAGCCTAATTATGTCTCAGTTGGTAGAGCCGGGCTTTGCATTTTGTTGTAGATTTATCAATGGTGATTGGATTTTTTCTTAATTTGTTACCCTTTGATATATGTACTTTTTTTTTTTTTGTAAAATAATATAACAAAAGGTAGTGGCTTTTGTTTTTCTTGAATTTTCTCGAAATGTTTTTACATTTTCTGGACTTTTGAGAGTATCCTTCTTTGTTTTTCAGTCCCATGGATCTTTTTCCTGATTTTATTCTTTAAGAGAGGGGATGGCTTATGGTTAATAATAGGTTTGGCTATAGATAAGAGAAATCCAAAATAAGAGTGGCTCAAGCAAGAGAGAATTTCACATGAACAAAATCCAGACGTATAGTCTGAGGTTGACATTGTGGCTCCATCATCATTAGACACTCCAGATCTTTCTGTCTTTCTCTAAACTTTTCAATATATGCCTTATATTTTTTTGCTCAAAAAGACTGATTCAGCCTAGCCTTCATGTCTGTATTCCATCAAGCAGGAATATAGAAGCAAAGAAGCTTACACTCAATTGTATGACATTCTATTAGCTGTATCTTAGTCATTTGGCCACATTTGAGTCACAATAGTGACTAAAGCATGTACCCAGCTCAAAAGTAATGGTTCTATTCCCAGAAAATAAGAGAAAATTGATATTTGGAGATAAATATGCCACAAAATCAGAAACAATTATTTAGGTTCAATTCACTCTCTTAACACACAAAAACAGTTTCTTTCTTGAAACCCCTCAAAACAATTGTGTTTATCTACTAGTAGGGAAAAATATTCACATTAGTATGCCCTTAGTAATGCTGATTATGACACAATTTGATGTGGTCTTGGTGTTCCATCCATGAATTCCTTTTTAATTTTATTATTACTTCAAGAAGCAAAGCATAGGTAATACCTAAGAATGTGTCTGTGAGGAGCTTGTATTATTTAACATTTTGAAACCCCCTTTATCTTTTAGTTTACATCACAAACATATTTTACTGTATGGGGACACTTAGTAAATGCACACATTTTATTAAAAGAGAGTAAATTTAGCAAAAAAGATCCAAACAAGTTCCTATAGAAAGCAGTATTATCATTATTGCATAGAAAATAGTCCAAAAATCACCTTTCCTTTCTTGGGATTTTGACATGCTAAAAGGTAAAACCAAACTGTACAGGAAGGAAGATGTACTAAAATATCAGTGGCACACACTCTTTACAGTGTAAAGCTTAGGAAACAGGAGGCTATGGCATTTTTTGCTAATGAACATAGGGTGAAAGATCTTGGCATGAACACTGCAGTTTTCAAATAATACGATTTTGAACTAGTGCAGGGTCATTATGGCAGAGCAGCAGTCTAACCCTCTTGTCATCTGTGATAAGGACATCAATATTAGTCATTGTCAACCTTCATTAAGTTCAGATCTTACATTCTTCCATCCCTAAGGGTGTGTTTCATTGATGTTTTCTTAGCAAACTACACAAGGGCACAGGGACACAAGCTCACATCAAACTGGCATTTAGAGCCAGATTGTTTTCTCTTCCATTGGACATTTACTACAAAGAAACAAAACCTCTTTTCAACAATGTTTTTCAATTTTATTAAATTTATAATGGATTCTTAATCTTCTCAAATAAATGTGCTAATTTAAGTAAGTTTAACATGGGAATACATATTATGATTTAAAATATATTTTGACATTGTTTCAATATGCATTATTATTTTTTAAGTCTCACATCTAGAAAACATGGTGAGCCTAAGAAGGTATTTCTATAGTATATAGCTTTTTCGGGAGTATTACATTTATTTATTAAATTCAATTGAGATTTTGTTTTCCACTACCACACATGTGTTAATGAACTTTTTATGACTGTATGATCCCTTGCTGAGAATGAAATCAACTTGTGTTTTTAAGCTATATAAAATCCCCACTTCTGTATAGACAAGATGCCTTATCTTCTCATGGCCTGACTATCAATGAGAGATGCCCCATTGGAATAGCTTCAAAAGCTAAGTCCTGGGCACAACTTCAAGGGACTACTACACAACCAAACATCAAGGACCTAGACATGGCATACTGTGGGCAGCCCTATAGGTTATTGAAGAGTCAAACCAAAGGGGAAGTGAGCAAAGGACAGGAGAAAGAAACAAATCAAATGAATTCCAGACCTTTTCATTTTGAATTCTGACTTTGATTTAGCTCACATTCTTATCAATATGCAGACTTCATTCAGCTGTCAGCCATAAGGAACTTTCCAAACCTTTCAAAGAAGAGGTTCTGTTTCACTCATGGCTGCTTGCTCAAGTTGTAGAACATATCTGATCACAAGCACTTCAAATGTTCGGGTTCCAAAGTGAAATAGTCATGAAATTGACTTATGATTATAAAATTTAAAATCTCTCCCATTCTAAATATGGTGGACGTATCTGGGGAGAAATAAAGAAGGAAAAAATCCTGCTTAAGAGTGAGTAATACCAATACAAAGATGGTAGATGGGAAGAATATGAAACTAAGCAAAATAAAACTGGAGACAAAACTGTTAAATTAAGTCAAATTATTCCTGGTGTGGAACACATTTTTTCCTATTCTTAATCATACTCATGTGCTCTGATTATATATATTTACATGAACTTCATGAATTGTGTTCCTATGATTATGAGACTCATGGTAGTTGTAGCTTAGCTTTAGCTTCCTTCGTGCACTTATCTATTTACATAAATAATGTATAGCAAAATGGAAACTGATCAGAGTTAATTCTGGCTGCTCTTCACTTGATGCATACTCTCAACTCATTCTTTCCTAAAATAGCCCAGGAGAAAGTGCTTTATTTAGGATGATGGGATGGGATTCCACTCACTGCTGCCTTATATGAAGCTGCTCCCTATTTCCAAAGGGCCACTTTTTCATAATTAATGGCTTTCTATATGTAATATAGCATTAAAATACTTTATCCCGATTACAGGAAGACAGACAATATATATAAGAAAATTCTCTGAGACATTCAGTCAATCATACATATTGATTGAATTCCAACTCTATGGCAGGCAGAATATAGGTAGTAAGGCACCTTACCTTACTACTGAGTGAGTAAAATTGTAAGAAGCAACAACTATGAGGGAGCTTGAGTTACCAGACATACCAGTCAGATTTAGGGCAATGCCCTGTTCATTCTTTCCATTCTTGCCACAAGATCCCAGGGACTTAGTCTGTTTTTTTTTTTTTTTTCCCTTCTTTCTGTAGTTACTACTCTATCCTTAGGGAGTCCATGCCCTCAAACTGACAGTAGATGCATTATATTTTTCAGTTCCTTTTTTGTTGTGTTGTTGCTATTCTTGAATGAAAACACAGTAACTCTTTTTATTTCAAAGACCTTAATACTAAGTACTATAACAATGATAACAGTTGAAATGGAAAAAGCATTAACAAATCATTTAAAAGTTCAAATATTTATGGTACCTGACCTAGAGGCCTAGATAACCTTACTGAGTCAGCACCTGAACATCCCTTGAAGGTCTTTTCTCTTGTTTTGAACAAAAGAAAATAAGAGAAGACCCTGTTTTCTGGAGTAGAATTCATGATTTGAAATGGACAGAAAAATTAGCAACATCAGGCATCTACTTGTTTCATGGGGATATTTTTCACCTCTAGGAAACTATTAACTAAACAACATTTATTTAGGTGGATTTATTGCTCTAGTAGGGATGTGAGAGTTGGACCATAAAGGAGACCGAATGTCAAATAATTGATGGTTTTGAATTGTGGTGCTGGAGAAGACTCTTGAGAATCCTTTGGACTGCAAGGATATCAAATCAGTCCATCCTAAAGGAAATTAACCCTGAATATTCACTGGAAGGACTGATGCTGATGTTGAAGCTCCAATACTTTGGCCACTTTATTCTAATGGCTGACTCACTGGAAAAGATCTTGGTGCTGGGAAAGATTGAAAGCAAAAGGAGAAGAGGGCAGCAGAAGATAAGATGGTTGGATGGCATCACAGATTCAATGGACATGAACTTGGACAAACTCCAGGAGTTGGTGAGGGACAGGGAGGCCTGGTACACTGCAATCCATGGGGTTGCAGAGTTGGACATGACTTAGTGGCTGAAAAACTGCAACATTACTCTAGTTCCATATGACAAGTTTTCAATCTTTTTCCTCTTCGTAAAGGAACTATTTTGTTTTTATTTTTTCTAAATATTATATTTTGATATGGTCCAATATATATAATTGATAAAACTAGAAAACCTTTGTTTGAAGTGTAGAGGGATGTCCCAAGTCCCACTAACTTGGTTTGCCCCCATAACCACCCGCTACATAGAATTTTAGAGCTCAAAGGAGCACGGATGAAAACGATTGCTTTATGGTGTTTCCTCAAAGTCCTTCTCCCTTAACATTAAAATTAGGCTTTACTATTTTAAAATGAAGTTTTAAAAATAATCTTTGCTCATTTTAAGTACAGAAAAACATTTTAAAAACAAGGGAGGGAAACAGTTATTATCCCGGCCCTCAATGATATAACAACTATTAATATTTGCTTTATATATATTTCCAGCCTTTACTTTTTAGTGGTAACTCTTATCCTTCCTACCATGGGAATTTATATTATAACCAGGACAGAGCTTAATGTACTCTGAAGAACATGTGCTTTTAAATCAGATAATTCTGCATTCATATTTTGGTTTCTAGGCAGGTACTTAATTTCTATGAGCCTTAATTCTCATCCCCTCACCCTAATTTTTAAGTCTGTATATAAAGCTTCATCAAAATGCCCCTGTCAGGATTAAATGAGTGAATATACAAAGTACGTTAGATAGCTCTGACACAATAATTATTCATCTTCAGTCTTGTTCTTTTCCTTTAATAAATAATGTTTCTACATTTAAACAATTTAACAGTCAGTGAGTCAGTTCAGTCTCTCAGTTGTGTCTGAATCTTTGAGACCCCATGGACTGCAGCACGCCAGGCTTCCCTGTCCAACAACAACAAGAGCTTGTTCAAACTCATGTCCATCAAGTTGGTGATGCCATCCAACCATCTCATCCTCTGTCATACCCTGCTCCTCCTGCCTTCAATCTTTGCCAGCATCAGGGTATTTTCCAATGAGTTGGTTTTCACATCAGGTGGTGAAAGTATTGGGGCTCCAGCTTCAGCATCAGTCCCTCCAATGAATATTCAGTACTGATTTCCCTTAGAATTGACTCGTTTGATCTCCTTACAGTCTAAGGACTCAAGAGTCTTCTCCAGCACTACAGTTCAAAAGCATCAATTCTTCAGTGTTCAGTCTTCATTTCAGCCCAACTCTGACATCCATACATGACTACTGGAAAAACCATAGCTTTGACTATACAGACATTTGTCAGCAAAGTAATGTCTCTGCTTTTTAATATGCAGTCTAGGTTGTTCATAGCTTTTCTTCCAAAGAGCAAGCATGTTTGTTTTTTTTTTTAATTTCATGGCTGAAGTCACCATCTGCAGTGACTTTGGAGCCCAAGAAAATGAAGTTTGTCACTGTTTCCATTGTTTCCCCATCTAGTTGCCATGACGTGATGAGACTGGATGCCATAATCTTCATTTTTTGAATGTTGAGTTTTAAGCCAGCTTTTTCACTCTCCTATTTCAATTTCATCAAGAGGCTCTTTAGTTCCTCTTTGCTTTCTGCCATAAGGCTGATGTAATCTGTGTATCTGAGGTTATTGATATTTCTCCCAGCAGTCTTGATTCCAGCTTTGCTTCACCCAGCCCGACTTTTGTACTCTGCATATAATTTAAATAAACAGGGTGAGAATATACAGCTTTGTTGTACTCCTTTTCCAATTTGGAACCAGTCCATTATTCCATGTGCAGTTCTAAGTATTGCATCTTGAGCTGTATATAGATTTCTCAGGAGGCAGGAAAGGTGGTCTGGTGTTCCCATCTCCTTAAGAATTTTCAAGTTTGTTGTGATCCACACACTTGAAGGCTTTAGTGTAGTCAATGAGGTAGAAGTAGATTTTTTTTTTCTGGAATTCTCTTTAGTTTTCTATGATCCAGTGGATGTTGGCAATATGATCTCTGGTTCCACTGCCTTTTCTAAATCCAGCTTGAACATCTGGAAGTTCTCGTTTCAAACACTGTTGAAGCCTCACTTGGATAATTTTCAGCATTAAATCCTAGCATGTGAGATGAGTGCAACTGTGTGGCAGTTTGAACATTTGTGGCGTTGCCTTTCTTTGGAATTGGAAAGAAAACTAATCATTTCCAGTCTGTGGCCACTGCTTAGTTTTCAAATTTTCTGTCATATTGATTGCAATACTTTCACCACATCACCTTTTAGAATTTGAAATAGCTCAGCTAGAATTGCATCACCTCCCCTAGCTTTGTAACAATGCTTCCTAAGGCCCACTGGAATTCACATTCCAGAACGTCTGGCTCTAGGTGAGTGATCACACCACCATGGTTATCTGGGTCATTAAGAGCTTTTCATAGAGTTCTTTTGTGTATTTTTCCCACCTCTTCTCAATATCCTCTGGTTCTATTAGTTCTGTCACTTATTGTGCCCATCTTTGCATGCAATATTCCCTTGTTATCTCTAATTTTCCTGAAGAGATCCTAGTCTTTTCCATTCTATTGTTTTCCTTTATTTCTTTTCATTGATCCTTTAGGAAGGCTTTCTCTTCTCCCCTTGCTATTCTTTGGAACTCTGCATTCAGGTGAGTATATCTTTGCTTTTATCCTTTGTCTTTTGATTCTCTTCTTTCCTCAGCTATCTGTAAGAATTCATTATACAATATTTTGCCTTATTGCATTTCTTTTTAATGGGGATGGTTTTGATCAATGCCTCCTGTACAATGTCAAGAAACCTCCCTCTACAGTTTTTCGGGCACTCAGTCTATCAAATCTAATCTCTTGAGTCTAGTCACTTCCACTCTATAATAGTAAGGGATTTGACTTAGGTTATACCTGAATGGTCTAGTGATTTTCCCTACTTTTTTTCAATTTAAACCTGAATTTGGCAACAAGGAGTTCATGATCTGAGCCACAGTCAACTCCTGGTCTTGTTTTTTTTCCCCCCAGCTATATAGAGCTTCTTCATCTTCAGATGCAGATATAATCAATCTGAGTTTGGCATGGACCATTTGGTGATGTCCGCGTGTCGAGTCTTCTCTTGTGTTGGTGGAAGAGGGTGTTTGCATGACCAGTGTATTCTCTTGGCAAAACTCTACTAACCTTTGTCCTGCTTCATTTTGTATTCCACAGCCAAACTTGCCTATTACTCCAGGTATCTCGTGACTTCCTACTTTTGCATTTCAGTCCCCTATGATGAACAGGACATTTTTTTTTTTTTTTTGTATTAGTTCTAGAAGATCTTGTAGGTCATCATAGAACTGTTCAACTTCAGCTTCTTCAACATTAGTTGCAGGGGCATAGACTTGGATTACTGAGATATTCAATGGTTTCCCTTGGAAATGAACAGAGATCATTTTATTATTTTTGAGATTGCACCCAAGTACTGCATTTTTAACTCTTTTGTTGACTACGAGGACTATTCCATTTCTTCTAAGGGATTCTTGCCCCAAGTCGTAGATATCTTATGGTCATCTGAGTTAAATTTGTGCATTCAGGTCCATTTTAGTTCACTGTTTCCTAAAATGTCGATGTTCACTCTTACCATCTTCTGTTTGGCCACTTCCAATTTACCTTGATTCGTACACCTATCTTTCCAGGTTCCTTTGCAATATTGTTCTTTACAGCATCGAACTTTATTTCCATCACCACTCACATCCATAATTGGGTGTTGTTCTCCCTTTGGCCCTGTCACTTCATTCTTTCTGGAGTTATTTCTCCACTGTTCTCCAGAAGTATATTGAGCACCTACTGACCTGGGAAGTTTATCTTTCAGTGTCAAATATTTTTGCCTTGTCATACTGTTCATGGAGTTCTCAAGACAAGAATACTGAAATGGTTTGCCATTCTCTTCTCCAGTGGACCACGTTTTGTCAGCCATTACCTCTAACATAGTTTGGTCTGAAGCCAAACAACAGGGAGAGAAAACAGACCCACACATCAACAGAAAATTGGATCAAATATTTACTGAGTATGGTCCCACCCATCAGAACAAGACCCAGGTTCCCCCACAACAAGTCCCTCCCATCAGGAAGCTTCCACAAGCTCTTATCCTTATCCATCATACAGCAGACAGAATGAAAACCACAATCACAGAAAACAATGGAACACCAGATAATCAAAGGGGTAGTTGAAAATATATATTTTTTAATGAGTTAAAAAGCATTCCATTGTGTTCTCTGAATTACATTATGTGAATCACCACTGCTACATATGCATAAAGATTGACTTGTGCAACCCCTAGCCTCTCAGTGAAAAATGACAAACACAAGTTAATAGAAAAGTCTATGCTATTTGGGTTCACCAGTGTTTTTATTGTTCATGGGTATGGTTTATAGTAAAAGCATAGTTGATAATAGTGCCAATTTTAGCTCTTACACTTACTAGCTTTGTGACCTTGGCAAATCACTTAAATTTTCTTAGTCTTAGTATCATCTTATAAAAAGGGAGATAAAAAACGATAATATATGTAAAGTATTTGGGATGGTGCCAAACATATAAAAAGTGCTAAATGATTATCAGTGATCGCTATCAAAATTATTTGAAATTTAATTAAACTCATAGACAGCAGAGGGCTGTTTAATGTATGATTAGCACTTAAAACTGTTGCCTATTTTCATAAGTGCTTTATTTTGTTGGTGCTGTAGGTAATAATGACAGCATTTTATGACAAAAAAAAAAAAAAAAAACATGTAATAGTGAAAATTAACCAAAAGAACTGCAACTTATATCACAATAACAGCAAAGATCAACTTGAAAACTACGGACTAGTTTATCTTGCCCTTATCCAGTAAGAGTCAAGGGTATGCTAAATTGAGAATTGATTAACCAGGTAAGAGAGGAAAATCATCCAAAGAAAAGGACCTTTCCTTAAAGAAAGTGACAAATGAGCTTCACAAAGTTAAACCTGATATCTCTTCCACCTAACAATTATTCACTCTTTTTGACTGAGAAATGCTTTTGAGATGCAGTACAAAGTTTCATCATTTTCAGAAAATAGAATGGTACACTGGAAACCTATTAACCCTGGAGTGCAGATCAAGATGTTATTTGAAAATATTCCTTCAACAAACCCTACAGGTATTTAATCAGTTGCTTCCCTCTGTGTGTGTGTGTGTGTGTGTGTGTGTGTGTGTGTGTGTGTGTGTATACATACATACACTTTGGTCAGCAGAAATGCCCATACGAAGGGATACCAAGACTCTAAAGCTAAGGATAATATACACATACTTTCTAGGGGAGACACAACTTTGAAACTCTCTGCCTATCTTGATTTACTAGGCTGAGTTCCAGGATTGTAGTATACAGAATAAGTCTTGAGTTTATTTCTATATATACCCTAATAACAGTGGGGACTGGGTTTACTGCAATACTTGCAGATGTTTTCTCTGAGCATTAGTACAGTTAGAAGAGTTCAACCTTTAGCCTGTGGAAACTTTTAGCTGAGGAAACTAGTTAAAATGCAGATTCCTGGGCTACATCTCAGAATTTCGCAATTAAGTATCTTTTGTGAAACAAGGAAATAACACTTTTAACAAGCTCCAGAGGAAACATAGATCGTTTATGCACATTTTGAAAAACATTACCTTTTCTTAGGACGTGAAGCTGGAAAAGAGTCTGACTGCCATGTCAGGACAGAAAAGGCAAGTGAAAATGAGTTTAAGGGCAGCCAACTAGAAACTTGTACCTGTATATTATGGGGCACATGGATAAAAGCATTCACTGAGGAGCTTTCCATTAACCAGGATCACAAAAGGATAAACAATCAAACAGCCATGTAATCAATCACTACTTTTTAGGGGAAGTCCTTACATAACAGAAGACCAGAAAAGGAAATGTGAAAAGCAAAGGGTTGGCAGGGACCTGTGAGAGGGGAGTAGCTATGGATACAATTCTTAACCAATGAAACTATGTTTTAAACTCATAACTGTCTAACTTCAATTCCATCTATGCTAGTGGTTCTCAAACTTAGAACATTCTAAGGCTGTCTAGAAAACTCCTTAAAATGATTCTAATCCATTGTTGGAGATTCTTACTCAATAGAGATGAAATGGAGCAAAATAATCCTAATGAAAGTGAACTTTGTATCAGTTAGGATCTATACGCTGGTGACACAGTGGTAAAAACATATATATGTGCCAATGCAGAAGATGCAAGAGATCCAGGTTCAATCCCTGAGTCAGGAAGATCCCCTAGAGTAAAAAAAAAAAAAAAATGTTAACCCACTTCTGTATTCTTGGCTGAGAAATCCCATGGACAGAGGAGCCTGGCAGGCTACAGTCCATGGGGTTGCAAAGACTTGGACATGACTGAGCGACATAATAGTTGAACATAATATTTTGGCTCATAACCCTGATGAAAATGTAGTCACATAGTCATACCTAACTGCAAAGGAAGCTTAGAAACGTAGTCTCTATATAAACAGTATGTATACTGCTGAAACTTAAGGGACTGTCTATAACTAAAATAAAGAAGGGGAGAATAGATGTTAGGAGAGAACTAGCAGTCTCTGCCATAGTATTCAGACTCCAATTTCTAAAAAAAAAAAAAAAAAAACAAAAACCAAAAAACAAAAACAAAAAAACTCTCTACAGATGAAGTTAATCCTGGTTGCTTTTGTTCAGTCACTAAGTTGTGTCCAACTCTTTGCAACCCCATAGACTGCAGCATGCCATGCTTCCCTGTCTTTCACCATCTCCCAGTGTTTTTTCGAACTCATGTCCATTGAGTCAGTGACGCCATCCAATCATCTCATCCTCTGTCACCCTCTTTTTCTCCTGCCCTCAATCTTTCCAGCATCATGGTCTTCACCAATGAGTAGGATCATCACCAATGAGTTGGCTCTTCACATCATGTGGCCAAGGTATTGGAGCTTCAGCATCAGCATCAGTCCTTCCAATGAATGTTCAGGGTTGATTTCCTTTAGGATTGACCTGTTTGATCTCCTTACTGTCAAAGGAATTCTCAAGAGTCTTCTTCAGCACCACAACTTGAAAGCATAAATTCTTTGGCATTTAGCCTTTATTATGGTCCACTCTCACATCCATATATGACTACCGGACAAACCATAGCTTTGACTATATGAGCCTTTGTCATGGAATGCTGTAAGGAATATGAGTGTGATGGCTAGTTGTTAGCAGAAGCCCAGAGAAAACCTATAGAAACAGTTTGGTCTCATTTCCACAATATCTGCATTAGTTCTAAAAATATCATTGTCTAAAGTTTAAAAAAAAAAAAGACATCCCTGGGAACTTACAAAAAGGACACATTAGTTGATATAACAGTTCAAAACCCACCCCCTCACATCTCATTTGGTGTCATTCCCAAAGCTCTTGGCACTAGAAAAGTTGATTAAAAGTCATAGGAATAAAAAGGAAAGAAAGGTCACATTCAATTGGAAAAGTTCAAAAGAAGCTTCCTGAGAGAAATGACAGTTGCGATAAATCTTGAAAGATGGTAGAATTTTGAAAAGTTGAAGAGGAGGCTATACTGATTCAAGGAAACAACTTGACAATAGTATCGGAACAAGCAAAAACATAAACAAGAGGCATTTTCAACGAACCTCTAATTCTACTCAATGATATTTAGAATAATTTTAACAAAAAAATTGTAAGACAAGATGGAGAATTTAAAATAAAAGTCAGTTTCATTAGGTCCCATTTGTTTATTTTTGCTTTTATTTCCAATTTTCTGGGAGATGGGTCATAGATGATCCTGCTGTGATTTATGTCGGAGAGTGTTTTGCTTGTGTTCTCCTCTCGGAGTTTTATAGTTTCTGGTCTTACATTTAGATCTTTAATCCATTTTGAGTTTATTTTTGTGTATGGTGTTAGAAAGTGTTCTAGTTTAATTCTTTTACAAGTGGTTGACCAGTTTTCCCAGCACCACTTGTTAAAGAGGTTGTCTTTTTTTCCATTGTATATCTTTTCCTCCTTTGTCGAAGATAAGGTGTCCATAGGCTCGTGGATTTGTCTCTGGGCTTTCTATTATGTTCCATTGATCTATATTTCTGTCTTTGTGCCAGTACCATACTGTCTTGATGACTGTGGCTTTGTAGTAGAGTCTGAAGTCAGGCAGGTTGATTCCTCCTGTTCCATTCTTTTTTCTCAAGATTACTTTGGCTATTCGAGGTTTTTTGTATTTCCATACAAATTGTGAAATTATTTGTTCTAGTTCTGTGAAAAATACCGTTAGTAGCTTAATAGGGATTGCATTGAATCTATAGATTGCTTTGGGTAGTATAGACATTTTGACAATATTGATTCTTTCAATCCATGAACATGGTATGTTTCTCTATCTGTTTCTGTCCTCTTTGATTTCTTTCATCAGTGTGAAACTTAAAAGCTTTTGCACAACAAAGGAAACTATAAGCAAGGTGAAAAGACAGCCCTCAGATTGGGAGAAAATAATAGCAAACGAAGCAACAGACAAAGGATTAATCTCAAAAATATACAAGCAACTCCTGAAGCTCAATTCCAGAAAAATAAATGACCCAATCAAAAAATGGGCCAAAGAACTAAACAGACATTTCTCCAAAGAAGACATACAGATGGTTAACAAACACATGAAAAGATGCTCCACATCACTCATTATCAGAGAAATGCAAATCAAAACCACAATGAGGTACCATTACACGCCAGTCAGGATGGCTGCTATCCAAAAGTCTACAAGCAATAAATGCAGGAGAGGGTGTGGAGAAAAGGGAACCCTCTTACACTGTTGGTGGGGATGCAAACTAGTACAGCCGGTATGGAGAACAGTGTGGAGATTTCTTTAAAAACTGGAAATAGAACTGCCATATGACTCAGCAATCCCGCTCCTGGGCATACACACCGAGGAAACCAGATCTGAAAGAGACATGTGTACCCGAATGTTCATCACAGCACTGTTTATAATAGCCAGGACATGGACGCAACCTAGATGCCTATCAACAGACAAATGGATAAGGAAGCTGTGGTACATTTACACCATGGAATATTACTCAGCCATTAAAAAGAATTCATTTGAGTCAGTTCTAACGAGATGGATGAAACTGGAGCCCATTATAGAGTGAAGTAAGCCAGAAAGATAAAGAGCATTACAGCATACTAATGCATATATATGGAATTTAGAAAGATGGTAATGATAACTCTATATGCAAAACAGAAAAAGAGACACAGATGTACAGGACAGACTCTTGGACTCTGTGGGAGAAGGCAAGGGTGGGATGTTTCGAGAGATCAGCATCGAAACCTGTATATTATCTATGGTGAAGCAGATCACCAGTCCAGGTGGGATGCATGAGACAAGTGATCGGGCCTGGTGCACTGGGAAGACCCAGAGGGATTGGGTAGAGAGGGAGTTGGGAGGGGGGATCAGGATGGGGAATACATGTAACTCCATGGCTGATTCATGTCAATGTATGACAAAACCCACTATAATATTGTAAAGTAATTAGTCTCAAACTAATAAAAATAAATGAAAAAAAAGTCAGAATGTTGTAGTTATTCTCCTTTATCTACTTATATTTTAATTTAATTTTTCTTGGATTAGGGATGATAATACAATTTTGAGGCTAAATTTAGCTTTCCACTAGTTTGACATCAAAAGATATATATGCTCTAACAAATTAGAGTCTGGAATGTTTAAATACTCCAGAGACTATGCTCTACTAAGCTTCTCTTATATTACTATTGAATTTTCTCCCTTGTGCTTCTGAATTTGTTCAGTGGATATCAACTCGAATGTCTTTTTTCCAGGTTTTAATGCTTTCTAGTCCAAATGGTAGCATTTTGGCATATTATTTTTGATATGTGAATATACAGTTCATCTTTATTAATATTTCTAGTCACTCAGTAAAGGGGCTGCGTAAAAGAAAGAGCCGATTTTTATCTGACTGTATTATGAGCTCATTTGACAGTAGCTAGGGGCAAAGTTGTAAAGTGCTGCAGAAATTGTCAAATGTCCTTAGTCTTCATTGATATAAGTTTTGCACATCACCTTTCAAATTTTATTTTTTCTTTCTAATGTATTGATCCTTCATCCTTTTGATAAAGCAATTTCTCTATATATCTTTATATTTTTCTTTAAAAGTGCATCATGAAACATTGTCAGTCTTAAATTTTCCAGTTAGTGATGTCAGAAAAATCCGTACCAACTTGCCATTTTGAAGAAGAAAGATGATATTTACCATATACTGACATATACTTTACTTGTTTATATAGCAGAATATTTACTTTCGAGTCACAAAAAATGCAGTTCAAAACTTGTGTCTGTCACCTTCTAAGTAAGTGACCCTGGGCAAGCTACACACACTTAAAAGAGATAATACATGGGAAACAATTTGCACAATACCTAGAGAATAGTACATACTCAATAAGTTGTATTTTTTTTTACTATGTATATATGAAATAATCATTTTATCAAAAGGATGATTAGTAAATATGTGTTTGTCACTTTAATTTTTTAACATCAACTTTTTAGAAATTCTAAAAGCAACAGAAGAACTTAATATCTTTTTCAGAATAGTTAATGATGGATTCAGAAATTATTGCCCCAATGTTGAATATCATTTGAATCAAAAGTTTGAAATGATTAAAATTAAGTCATTTCTGTTGCAGTTAGAAATAAAATAAATCATATGAAGCAAGGACTTCTCTTTTAAAACACTTCCACATCAAATGCGACTCATTGTTTTCTTTTTCAAATGGGTCATTTCATTTTTATTTCTTTGGAATGAATTTGCTCATTTTAGACAAAATAATATATTACAGTACATTGAAATTTCAAGGAATCCAAGGTGGAATACATTATCAAGTGGTTAGAATAGTTCAGAGAAAATTTTGGGACTAATTAGAATATCAATATGATAGACTTTTTTGGCTATTGATAAATATTGTGTATATTTTCAATAGTGTATAACGTGGATCCTCTTTCGATCTGCCCTTGGCAGCTATATATACACAGTCAAAAATTTTGTTCACATTTTTCTGAGTAAAAATCCTGCTCATATTCAATTCATCTTTCTTATCTATATGTTGTTGTCTGTTGTTCAGTTGCTAGGTCGTGTCTGACTCCTTGCAACCCCATGGACAACTTACCAGGCTTCCCTGTCCTCTACTATGTCCCAGAATTTGCTCAAATTCATGTCCATTGAATTGGTGATGCCATCCAACCATCTCATTCTCTGCTGCCCTCTTCCCCTTTTGTTTTCAATCTTTCCCAGCAGCCAATGAGTCTTTTCTAATGGGTCTTTTCTAATGAGTCGACTCTTCACGTCAGGTAACCAATCTATTAGAACTGCAGCTTCAGCATCAGTCCTTCCAATGAATATTCAGGGTTGATTTCCTTTAGGATTGCCTGGTTTGATCTCCTTAACAGTCCAAGGGACTCTCGAGTCTGCTCCAGCACCACAATTCAAAAACATCCATTCTTCAGCTCTCAACCTTTTTTTATTGTCCAGCTCTCACATCTGTAATTCACTACTGAAAAAGCTGCAGCTTTGACTATAAGGACCTTTGTTGGAAAGTGATGTCTCTGCTTTTTATTATGCTGCCTAGGTTTGTCATAGCTTTCCTTCCAAGGAGCAAGTGCCTTTTAATTTAATGGCTGCAGTCACCATCTGCAGTGATTTTGGAGACCAGGAAAACAAAATATCTCTCTGTTTCACTTTTTCCCTTTTATTTGCCATGAAATGATGGGACCAAATGCCATGAACTTAGTTTATTGAATGTTGAGTTTAAAGCCGGCTTTTCATTCTCCTCTTACCTTGTCAAGAAATTTTTTAGTTATTCTTCATTTTCTGCCGCTAGAGCAGTATCATCTGCATATCTGAGGTTGTTGATATTTCTCCAAGCGATCTTGACTGCAGCTTGTGATTCATCCAGCCTGGCATTTCGCATGATGTTCTGTGCATAGAAGTTAAATAAGCAGGTTGACAATATACAGCCTTGATGTACTCCTTTCCCAATTTTGAACCAGTCCATTGCTTCATGTTTGGATCTAACTGTTGCTTCTTGATCCACATACAGGTGTCTCAGAAAACAGATAAGGTGGTCTGGTCTTTAAGATCTCTTTAATGTGATTTTGGAAAATCTCTTTAAGAATTTTCCAAAGTTTGTTGTGATCCACAGTCAAAGGTTTTAGCAGAGTCAAGGAAAGTTAAGTCGCTCAGTTATGTCTGACTATTTGCGACCTTATGGACTGTAGCTTGCCAGGCTCCTCTGTCCATGGGATTTTCCAAGCAAGAATACTGGAGTGAGTTGTCATGTCCTTCTCCAGGGGATTTTCCCAACCCAGGGATTGAACTCAGGTCTCCCACATCGCAGGCAGACTCTACCATCTGAGCCACCAGGAAGACTATAAGACTATTTTTCTAGAACTTTCTTGCTTTCTCTATGATCCAACGAATGTTGACAATTTGATCTCTGGTTGTTTGTCATTCCTTCCTTCAGTGGACCACGTTTTTTCTGAACTCTCCACTATGACCCGACTGTCTGGGGTGGCCCTGCACAGCATGGCTCATAGCTTCACTGAGTTATGCAAGCCCCTTCACCATGACAAGACTGTGATCCAAGAAGGGGTCTTATCTATGTATGAATCATTATTTGATTTTTTTATTAAATTAATGCAATCCTCATTCAGAATGCTCCCCTACCTAAAGGGAATACTATTACTATTTCTCTATGTTATATTTTAAAATGCTATTCTTCAGTCAAATCCATCTGATAATGCAATATGTAGAAAACAATATGCTAAATATTATATAAGCATAAGAAAGTATAAGGCAGTTGTTATTGTTGTTTAGTCACTATGTCATGTCTGACTCTTTTGTGACCCCATGAACCATAGACCGCCTGGGTCCTCTGTCCATGGGATTTCCCAGGCAAGAATGCTGGAGTGGGTTGGGTTGCCATTTCCTTCTCCAGGGAATCTTTCCAACACAGGAACTGAACGTGTATCTCCTGCACTAGCCGATAGTTCTTTTACCACTGAGCCACCAAGGGAGCCCAGAGTGTGCTATAGTAGAAAAAGATTGCCTTTGGAATCTGACACTAGTTTCAAATCCTGACTGTCGCTATTAACATTACTGTGTAACTTTTAGCATATTAATTAACCTCTCAATTTTTATGTAATAATACTTATTATTAATAATGACTAGTAAAAGAGAATTTAAACTTAGAAAGTTGCATGATGAGCTTTTCCGGTAAGCGGCCTGAGCTGACCCTTGAAAATGGTGTGCTATTCACTCGACCCAGAAAACCCCACAAAATCATGCAAATCAAGAGGTTCAAATCTTCGTGTTCACTTTAAGAACACTCGTGAGACTGCCCAGGCCATAAAGGGTATGCATATCCGAAAAGCCACCAAGTATCTGAAGGATATCACTTTAAAGAAGCAATGTGTGCCATTCCGTCGTTACAATGGTGGAGTTGGTAGGTGTGCACAGGCCAAACAGTGGGGCTGGACGCAGGGTCAGTGGCCCAAAAAGAGCACTGAATTTTTACTACATATGCTCAAAAATGCAGAGAGTAATGCTGAACTTAAGGGCTTAGATGTAGATTCTCTGGTCATTGAGCACATCCAAGTGAACAAAGCCCCCACGATGCGGCGCAGGACTTACAGAGCTCAAGGTCGGATCAACCCCTACATGAGCTCTCCCTGCCACATTGAGATGATCCTTACTGAAAAAGAACAGATTGTTCCTAAACCAGAAGAGGAGGTTGCACAGAAGAAAAAGATATCCCAGAAGAAACTGAAAAAACAAAAACTTTTGGCCCGGGAATAAATGCCGCAGAAAATAAATGCAAATAAAAGTAAAAAAAAAAAAGAAAAAAAAAAAGAAAGTTGTATGATGAATGGCAAATGTGGAGTAGATACTTTGTAGTTAAGTCTTGGCATTCTCAACGACAGCTGGCACAAGGTAGACCAAAGTATGGAACTGCTCCCCATTGGTTAGGAAACTCACAAGTTTCTAGAGGGCCCAAGGGGACCAGATGAAATGCTCTGTGATCTGCTGCACTATGAAATAGGGATGTCATCGGTGAGTCAAATTTCATAATTTCCCATTCTAACCCATAACACTCTCCTCAAATAACCAGAATTAATTGTTAACTAATCCTTTTTCTAATATAAGCTTTTATGCATCTGTGGAAATAAGATTCCTCAAAGAAAGAGGTCATGTTCTATCAATGACATGGTCATTTTGCTTAATTATGGCTGAATTTACTAAATAAAGGAACTATATAAAGCTCTTATAATTCTCTTAGATTAGGTCAAGTAAACTATATCCTTGAAACAAGACTCAACTCTCAGCTCTAGCAAAGAATTAGATACTTTGCTCCTAAAGTACCCAGAATCTATACAAGTTTATGTACAGAAAGCTTCTAGAAATATGCAGAAACAATCTTATGAATGATTATCTCTGTGCTATATTAATGGGAGTCTGGGGCAGAATGTGAAAGAAAATTTTGCATTAGTATTTTCTTTTTATTATTTTTCCTTTCATCTTTCTTTACATTTTTACACTATGAGATATATTTTCCTTATTTTTTTTAAGGATTTCAAATAAAATTTACTGAACTTTGCATTTACTACAAATATAAGTGCTGCTCAGTTTATATTAGCATGTCCCTAGAAAGTTTTCTTAATCTGTATTTAATTCTTTTATTTATTTATTTTTTTAAATTAGTTGGAGGCTAATTACTTCACAATATTGTAGTGGTTTTTGTCATACATTGACATGAATCAGCCATGGATATACATGTATTCCCCATCCTGATCCCCCCTCCCACCTCCCTCTCCACCCAATCCATCTGGGTCTTCCCAGTGCACCAGGCCCGAGCACTTGTCTCATGCATCCAACCTGGGCTGGTGATGTGTTTCACCCTAGATAATATAAATGTATCGAAACATATATTATCCTTATTATTTAAACAGTAGTTAATAGAAGTGACATATAGAATCAATGGGTCTTTTGTTTCTTTAGGTAGATATATTCTTAAGTATTTTATTCTTTTTGTTGCAATGGTGAATGGTATTGTTTCCTTAATTTCTCTTTCTGTTTTCTTATTGTTACTGTATAGGAACGAAAGTGATTTATGTGTGTTAATTTTATATCCTGAAACTTTACTATATTCATTGATTATCTCCAATAATTTTCTGGTAGAGTCTTTAGGGTTTTCTATGTAGAGGATCATTTCATGAGCAAACAGTGAGAGTTTTACTTCTTCTTTTCCTATCTGGATTCCTTTTATATCTTTTTCTGCTCTGACTGCTGTGGCCAAAACTTTCAAAACTGTGTTGAACAGTAGTGGTGAGAGTGGGCACCCCTGTCTTGTTCCTGATTTTAGGGGAAATGCTTTCAATTTTTCACCATTGAGGATAATGTTTGCTGTGGGTTTGTCATATATAGCTTTTATTATGTTGAGGTATGTTCTTTTTATTCCTGCTTTCTGGAGAGTTTTTATAATAAATGGATGTTGAATTTTGTCAAAGGCTTTTTCTGCCTCTATTGAGATAATCATATGGTTTTTATCTTTCAATTTATTAATGAGGTGTATTACATAGATTTACTTGTGGATATTAAAGAATCCCTGCATCCCTGGGATAAAACCTACTTGGTCATGATGTATGATCTTTTAAATATGTTGTTGGATTTTGTTTGCTACAGACTTTTTTCCAAAGAAGACATGTAGATGGCTAAGAAACACATGAAAAGATGCTCAACACCACTCATTATCAGAGAAATTAAAATCAAAACCACAATAAGGTACCTTTATGCGCCTGTCAGAATGGCTGCTATCCAAAAGTCTACAAGCAATAAATGTTGGAGAGGGTGTGGAGAAAAGGGAACCATCTTACACTGTTGCTGGGAATGCAAACTAGTACAGCTACTATGGAAAACAGTGTGGAGATTCCTTAAAAAACTGGAAATATAACTGCCATATGACCCAGCAATCCCTCTCCTGGGCATACACACTAAGGAAACCAGAACTGAATGAGATATATGTACCCCAATGTTCATCGCAGCACTGTTTATAATAGCCAGGACATGGAAGCAACTTAGATGCCCATCAGCAGACGAATGGATAAGGAAGCTGTGGTACATATGATGGAATATTACTCAGCCATTAAAAAGAATTCATTTGAATCAGTTCTAATGAGATGGATGAAACTGAAGCCCATTATACAGAGTGAAGTAAGCCAGAAAGATAAAGACCAATACAGTATACTAACGCATATATACGGAATTTAGAAAGATGGTAATGATAACCCTATATGCAAGACAGAAAAAGAGACACAGATGTACAGAACAGACTTTTTGATTCTGTGGGAGAAGGCAAGGGTGGGATGATCTGAGAGAAAAGCATTGAAACATGTATATTATCAAGTGTGAAACAGATCGCCAGTCTAGGTTGGATGCATGAGAGAAGTGCTCAGGGCTGGTGCACTGGGATGACCCAGAGGGATGGGAGGGGGATGGAAGTGGGAGGTGGGTTCAGGCTGGGGAACACATGTAAATCCATGGCTGATTCATGGTATATATGGCAAAAACCAGTACAATATTGTAAAGTAATTAGCCTCCAACTAATAAAAATAAATGAAAAAAAAAAAGAATCAATGGGAAAAGAAGCATTATTCAAGGCCTAGTGTGGGTATACTTGACTGTCTATTAAAAATAATATTAAATCTGTATATTCCATCAAACAGAAAATAACTTCTGTATAGATTAAAGAGTTGAGCATGTTAAACAAAATTCTCAAGCTGTTTGAAAACAATACTTTAAACGTATTGGTTTAAATACTGGGTATTAAAAACTGGGTATTAAAAACTGGGTAAGGGAGTTGCTGTTTTTTTTTTTTTTTTAAGATTCAAAAAGCAAAAATTGTATAGAATAAATAAATTTAAGCATGTAAAAATTCAACACATTAGGAAAGCATAACATAACAACATTATGGCCTAAAAAGGTTTCTACTTCTAGCCATGGTGGAATAATGAGAACAAAACTTGCCAGCTCATGGTAAACAACTGGAAAACTGGGCTAAATATGTGAATCAATTATTTTCAGTTTGGACAGGAAGTAGCACAGGACTGTCATTCTTAAAAAAATGGAAACCAATGAGGACAGCATTATGATTGCCTAGCTTTCTACTTGGCTGTACATTCACGAACACTGTTCAAGAAGGAAGAACTGAAACAGATACTTATGGTCATGCTGAGTTGAGATAGAGATCAGAATTGAGGAGTTTCAGTGGCTGGACTTTGTGAGTACAGGAGGGAGATATACAGAACAAATCTCCAGATAAATGCCTAATGGTTTTCATAAGTCTTGCTAAATATTAAGTTGAACATGTATAGGATGTAATTCCAGGAGTTTATGCAAAGAACAGGTGTGAAACTGAATCTGAACAATATCCAAAACTTATACAGTGATGGGAGACATAAGTTCTAATCATTTGGGGTGTAAATTCCTTGTTGGAAAGTCTGGACAATCAATAAATACTCCAGAAGGGCCATGTCTTAATAGTAAGTCAAACTTAGATGTAGAACTACCATAGGAAAGTTTAAAATCAGACTCCAAGGAATCAAACTTTTCCAAAAGTAAATTAACTGCCTGTACAAATGAAGTTCTCCACTCTGAGAAGTTAAGGAAAATCCAGTACTCCACAATATAAAACTCCCAGAATTCAGCATCTAATAAAAATTTGCTATGTATATGTATGAGCAAAAGCTTTGCACCAACAAAAGAAGAAAAAAAATCACTTAATAGAAACAGACACAGAATTGACAAAAATGATGGAATCAGCAGACAATGACTGTAAAACAGTTACAGAAGGATATATGCTGCAGAATACTAAGGAAAGAAATGAGAAAAAAATGAGTGGAGCCATATTATGGATATATAACAATTTATTTATCCAATCACCTGTTGATGGACATCTAGAAATTTTCTTTCCCCAGTTTTTGGCTATTACGTAGATTTTGTATGAACACTTGTGGGTGAGACTTTGTGTGAACATATAGTCTCATTTCTCTTAGGAAAATAACTAGAAGTGTAACTTCTGGGTCATGTGTAATATGTGGTGAATTTTATAAAAAATTGCTAAACTGTTTTTCATTTTGAATTCCCTTCAGCAATGTATGATTTGTTTGACATACTCAACAACAGTTGGAATTATTATTTTTAACTTTAGCCATTCTAGTGAGCATATAATGATATACTTATTGCTTAAATTTGCATTAACTTGATGTTGATCAAATATTTATGTCTTTGACCATTTGTAAATCTTCTTTTGTGAAATGTCAGTCTTTTATTATGTTTTAGTTAACTTGACTCATTAAAAAGTTGTAAGAATTCTTTTTACAATCTGAACATAAGTTCTTTGTCAGATCTATGCAGTGCAAATATTTGCTTCAATTCAGTGACTTGCCTTTTCATTTCTTTAACAGTGTCATTCAAGAATGTTAGTTTTTTTTTTCAATTTTGAAGAAATTTATTTTATTATTTGTTTCTCTTTTGATTTATGTTTTCTGTGTTGTAGCTAAGACATCTTTGGCTAAACCATGGTCACGGAGATTTTTTCTTGCTTTTCTCCTAGAAAGCTTCTCCTAGAAGCTTTATAGTTTAGTGTTCACATTTAGTTCTCTGATTTATTTGGAGCTAATTTGTGTATATGATATCAGGTATGGATTGATATTCATTTTTTTCCCATGTGGATATCCAGTTATTCCAGCATCGTTGGTTGAAAAGACTATTCTTTCTCCATTGAATTATCTTGCCATTTTTGAATAGCATTAATGTGGGTCTGCACATTGTGGTTCTATCCTGTTCCATTGATCTATATATTTATTATTATCCCATGACACATTAAAATTACTATAGCTTCACAACAATCAAGCAGTGTAAGCTCTTACAATATTTTTGTTTTTAATGATGTTTCTAGCTATTCTGACTCTTGCATTTTTATGTATAATTTAAATGATGTCATCAACTTCTACAAATCAACTGCTAGAATCATGTTTGATATTAAATGAATCTGTATATCAATTGGGGAGAATTGCTATCTTCATTCTATTGAATCTTGCAATACATGGACATAATGTATCTTTCCATTGAATTTTAAAAATTTTGTCTCAGCAATGTTATGTAATTTCAGTATGTAAACATCAAACACATTTTGATAAATTTATATGCATGTCTTTCATGTATTTGGTGTTATTATAAATGATCATTATTTTAATTTCCAATTGTTCACTGAAATTATACATAAATGCAAGCAATTTTTGTATACTGACTGTGTATACTGCGATCTTGCTAAGCTCACTTTTTTGTAGATTTGTTATTTTTTAACAATGATCACATCATCTATGAATATTTCTTCATTTTCAATTGATGTGCTTTTTGTTTCTTTTTGATTTCCTTATTGCACTGACTGGCACTTCCAGTAGAATATAAAGTATAAATGGTGAGAGTGAACATTGTCATTTTTTTTTCCTGATCTTAGGGAGAAAGCATGTGTTGTTTCACCACTAAGTGTAATGTTAGCTATAGCTTTTTCGTAGACATTCTTTATCAGGTTGAGGAATTTAATATCTATTGAGGAGCCTTGTTGAATTTTTTCAAATGTTTCTTAGCATTTAGTGAATTGATAAAATCATATCACCTGTTTATTTGATTAAGATTAATTATAGGTGACATAGCACCTTGGGCTTCCTAGGTGGCACTAGTGGTAAAGAACCCGCCTGCCAGTGCAAGAGATGTAAAAGACCAGGGTTCGATCCCTGGGTTGGAAAGATCCCCTGGAGGAAGGCACTGCAACCCCTTCCAATATTCTTCCCTGGAGAATCCCATGCCCTACCTACCGGGCAATGGTCCATAGGGTCGCAAAAGTTGGACACGAGTGAAACGATTTAGCATGCACTCATAACAACTAGTTTTTAAGATAATAAATCAACTTTGTATTCCTAATAAAATAAACCTCATTTATTTGTGTTTTATTCATATATTTTTGAAATTTCATATTTTGTTACTTTTTGTATCTATCTCCATGAAAATCATTTGTCTGTAACTGTGTTTTTCTTGTAATGGCTTCATCTGGTTTTGGTCTCTGTCTAATTCTGAAATAAATAAATAAATAATGATAATTTTGGAAGTGACCTCTCTTCTTTATTTTCTAAAAGAATGTATGTAGGATTGGATTTATTTTCTCTTTGAATACTTAATAAAACTTAACGGTGACTCATCTGGGCCTGGAATATTCATTATGAGAAGATTTTTACTTTTATTTTTTAATAAATTGATTTAATTGGAGGCTAATTACTTTACAATATTGTAGTGGTTTTGCCATACATTGACATGAATCCTCCATGGGTGTACAGGTGTTCCCCATCCTGAAACCCCCTCCCACCTCCCTCCCCATCCCATCCCTCTGGGTCATCCCAGTGCACCAGCCCCGAGCACCCTGGCTCATGCATCAAACATGGACTGGTGATTTGTTTCACATATGATAATATACATGTTTCAATGTCATTCCCCCAAATCATCCCACGCTTGCCCTCTCCCACAGAGTCCAAAGGATCACTCTATACATCCGTGTCTCTTTTGCTGTCTCTCATACAGGATTATCTTTACCATCTTTCTAAATTCCATATATATGTGTTAGTATACTGTACTGGTGTTTTTCTTTCTGGCTTACTTCACTCTGTATAATAGGCTCCAGTTTCATCCACCTCATTAGAACTGATTCAAATGTATTGTCTTTAATGGCTGAGTAATATTCCATTGTGTATATGTACCACAGCTTTCTTATTCATTCATCTTCTGAGAAAATTTTTAATTATAAATTCAATTTATTTAATAAAGATAGTGCTATTCAGATTATCTATTTCTTTTGTCTCCATTCTGAAAATGTCTTCTTTAAGGAATTTGTAAAGGTTATTGAAAATATCTGTCTCTAGAATTACTTTATTATTTTTCTATTAGCTGTAAGATATGTAGTGATGTCTTCTGTTTCATACTGATTTTGAAATTTTGTGTCTTCCATCTCTTTTTTCCTCAGTTTAACTTACTGAAATTTTTCCAAGAAGCACCTTTATGTGTCCTTGATTTTCTCTAGATTTTTCTGTCTTTAATTTTAAAGTTTTCTGGCTAAATTTGATCTTTGTTTCCTTGTTGTTTTTTTTTTAATAGAAATCTAGGTCACTCATTCAAAGCCTTTCTTCATATGCTTTTCATATTCCAGCATAAGTATCTAAGCACTTCTTTAGCTATATCCCACAATCTGATGTGTGTTTTGATTTTAATCTAGTTCAAAAGATTTTTTTTTACATCCCTTGGAAGTTCTTTGATCCATGGGTTACTTAGAAATGTCTTTTATAAACTTATGAGTATAGGGATGAGACTTTTTAGATTTTTTGGATAATGATTATTAATTGCCTTTTTATTAAAGAGCATAATTTTGACGATTTAAGTTTATTTAGACTGAGGGTCTCAAAGAGTTGGACATGACTGAGTGACTAACACACACACAGACTTACTGAGACATGATTTTATTGCTTATATTGTGATATATCTTGGTGAATGCATCATGTGAACTTGAAAAGTGCAGAACTCCATTGCAATTTGTTCAGAGATAACTCAGGGCTTTAGAGGGAGAGTGAAAGAGTAAGGAGGTGGAATGAGCAGGAGTTCAAGTGGAATCAGGAAAATGGAAAAAAATGCAAAGGGTTATTCAATGTAAATGCAATTAGTCCACATGTGTATGTTTAGCTAGCAATTATGGAAGTTAAGATTTTATCCTCCCCATTGAGGATAATGTTTGCTGTGGGCTTGTCATATATAGCTTTTATTATGTTGAGGTATGTTCATTCTATGCCTGCTTTCTGGAGGGTTTTTATCATAAATAAATGTTGAATTTTGTCAAAGACTTTCTCTGCATCTATTGGGATAATAATATGGTTTTTATTTTTCAATTTGTTAATGTGGTATATTACATTGATTGATTTGCAGATATTAAAGAATCCTTGCATCCCTGAGATAAGGCCCAGTTGGTCATGATGTATGATCTTGTTAATATGCTGTTGGATTCTGTTTCCTAGGATTTTGTTAAGGATTTTTGCATCTCTGTTCAGCAGTGATATTGTCTTGTCATTTTCTTCTTTAGTGGCATCTTTGTCTGATTTTGGCCCTAAGGTGATGGTGGACTCATAGAATGAGTTTGGCAGTTTAGCTTCCTATGCAATTTTGGGGGAGAGTTTGAATATGAGAGGTGTTAGCTCTTTTCTAAATTTTTGGTAGAATTCAGCTGTGAAGCGATCTGGTCCTGGGCTGTTGTTTGTTGGAAGATTTCTGATCTCAGTTTCGATTTCCATGCTTGTGATGTGTCTGTTAAGATTTTCTATGTCCTCCTGATTCAGTTTTGGAAAGTTATACTTTTTTTAGAATTTGTCCATTTCTTCCAACTTGTCCATTTTATTGGCATATAGTTGCTGATAGTATTTTCTTACCATCCTTTGTATTTCTAAGTTGTCTGTTATGATTTCTCTATTTTCATTTCTAATTTTGTTGATTTGCTTCTTCTCCCTTTGTTTCTTGATGAGTCTGGCTAATGGTTTGTCAATATTATTTACCTTCTCAAAGAACCAGCTTTTAGCTTTGTTAATTTTTGCATTTCCCCTAAAGTCAGGAACAAATTAGGGTGCCCACTCTCACCATTACTTCTCAACACAGTTCTGGAAGTTTTAGCCACAGCAATCAGAGAAGAAAAAGAAATAAAAGGAATCCAGACCGGAAAATAAGAAGTAAAACTCTCTTTTTGCAGATGACATGATCCTCTACATAGAAAACCCTAAATACTCAAACAGAAATTTACTAGAGCTAATCAATGAATATAGTGAAGTTGCAGGATATAAAATTAACAAACAGAAATCCGTGGCATTCCTATACAGTAACAATAAGAAAACAGAAAGAGAAATTAAGGAAACAATCCCATTCACCATTGTAATGAAAAGAATAAAATATTTAGGATTAAATCTACTTAAAGAAACAAAAGACCTGTATACAGAAAACTATAAAACACTGATGAAAGAAATCAAAGAGGACACAAACAGATGGGGAAATGTACCATGTTCATGGATTGGAAGAGTCAATATAGTGAAAATGAGTACACTACCCAAAGCAATGTATAGATTCAATGCAATCCCTATTAAGCTACCAATGGTATTTTTCACAGAACTAGAACAAATAATTTCACAATTTGTAAGGATATACAAAAAACCACGAATAGCCAAAGCAATCTTGAGAAAGAAGAATGGAACAGGAGGAATCAACCTGCCTGACTTCAGGCTATACTACAAAGCTACAGTCATCAAGACAGTGTGGTACTGGCATAAAGTCAGAAATACAGATAAATGGAACAAAATAGAAAGCCCAGAGATAAATCCACGTACCTATGGACATCTTATCTTTGACAAAGGAGGCAAGACTATAAAATGGGGAAAATACAATCTCTTTAACTGGGAAAACTTGTCAACCACTTGTAAAAGAATGAAACTGAACACTTTCTAACACCATACACAAAAGCAAACTCAAAATGGATTAAAGATCTAAAAGTAAAACCAGAAACTATAAAACTCCTGGAGGAAAACATAGGCAAAACACTCTCTGACATAAATCACAGCAGGATCCTCTATGACCCACCTCCTAGAATAATGGAAATAAAAGCAAAAATATGCAAAAGGGACCTAATTAAAAGGTTTTGCACAACAAAGGAAACTATAAGCAAGGTGAAAAGACAGCCTTCAGAATGGGATAAAATAATAGCAAACGAAGCAACAAAGGATTAATCTCAAAAATATACAAGCAACTCCTGCAGCTCAGTTCCTAAAAAATAAATGACCCAATGCAAAAAACGGGCCAAAGAACTAAGCAGACATTTCCCCAAAGAAGACATACTGATGGCTAAGAAACACATGAAAAGATGTTCAACATCACTCATTATCAGAGAAATGCAAATCAAAACCACAATGAGGTACCAGTCAGAATGGCTGCTATCAAAAAGTCTACAAACAATAAATGCTGCAGAGGGTGTAGAGAAAAGGGAACCTTCTTACACTGTTGTTAGGAATGCAAACTAGCACAGCCACTATAGAGAACAGTGTGGAGATTCCTTTAAAAGCTGGAAATAAAACTGCCATATGTCCCAGCAATCCCACTGCTGGGCATACACACCGAGCAAACCAGAATTGAGAGACATGTGTACTCCAGTTTTCATCTCAGCACTGTTTATAATAACCAGGACATGGAATCAACCTAGATATCCATCAGCAGATGAACAGATAAGAAACCTGTGATACATATACACAATGGGATATTACTCAGCCATTAAAAAGAATACATTTGAATTAGTTCTAATGAGGTGGATGAAAGTGAAGCCTATTATACAGAATGAAGCATGTCAGCCTGAAAAACACCAATACAATTTATTAAGCATATATATGGAATTTAGAAAGATGGTAATTATGACCCTATATGCGAAACAGCAAAAGAGAGATGTATAGAACTGTCCTTTGGACTCTGTGGGAGAAGACGAGGGTGGGATGATTTGAAAGAATTGCATTGAAAGATGTATATTATCATATGTGAAACAGATCGCCAGTCCAGGTTTGATGCATAAGACAAAGTGCTCACGGCTGGTGCACTGGGATGTCCCTGAGGGATGGGATGTGGAGGGAGGAGGGAGGGGGATTCAAAATGGGAAACACATGTACATCCATGGCTGATTCATGTAAATGTATGGCAAAACCCACTACAATATTGTGAAGTAAATGGCCTCCAATTAAAATAAATAAATTACAAAGAAAATATAAATACCAAAGAAAAGATTTTACCTTCCCACAGAGACTGGAAGACAAAGGACCTTTTTTTCCCCTAATGATTATTAATACACTTCACAGTAATGAGAATGATATTTCTGAGTCATAGTATATTTATGATATTTCTGAGTCATAGTGTATATATATATATATAAGAAATATGATTCTCATATTATATATATATATATGTCTGTGTTTGTGTGTGTGTGTGTACACCTCAAACTGTAAACCCTTTATAGCAAATGCTCTAGGAAACAAAGTTTAGGGGCCTATGTCAGCTGTTTTACTAGAACAAATAATATTTTTTTTGACATGCTCACTGTCACTCAGTCATGTCGGACTCTTTGCAACCCCATGGACTGTAGCCCTCCAGGCTCCTCTGTCCAGGCTCCTCATGTCCATTCTTCCAGGAAGAATACTGGAGCGAGTTGTCATTTCCTTCTGCAGGGAATCCTCCCAAGTCCGGGGAAGAACCCATGTCTTCTGTGTCTCCTTCATTAGCAGGCAAATTATTTACCACTGAACAACCTGGGGAGCCCTAAATTTTTTGACAGCTCTAATTATTTGCAAGAGGGTGCTGGATCATCCCAAAAACCCAGCCTTAGGCTGCTAGAAGCAATATCAGTGTTTGTCAAGAATCCCAGTGCAGGAGTATGGATGGAGTTTTTTGTGCCAGAGTTCTTTACAAGATCTCAATTGTGTGTTCTGTATCCTTACTGATTTTCTGTCTACTTGCTCTATCAATTATTGAGAGGTCGGTTTCTACATTTCCATCCAAAATTGTTAGTTTATTTCTCCCATCAATTCTTCATGTAATTTTAATATGTTTTTATATATACATATATATTAAAATTTGAAACTGTTTGGTCCTCTTGATGAATTGATTGACTGATCCCTTTATTAAATTTCCCTCTTTATTCCTGGTGACATTCCTTGTTCTGAAGATAATTTTCTTTGCTGTTAATATAGCCACTCTACTTCTATTTAGAACATGAATATACAGTTGTGCTAACACTTCTTGAACAGACTATTCTTTCCTTCATTGAATAGCCTTGCTGCCTTTGCCAGAAAACAATTGACCAGGATTTCAGAGAAGGTTACTTATGTACCCCTAGTTTTCATTGCAATACTATTTACAATAGTGGACATGAAATAGGACATGAAAGCAACCTATATCTCCATCGATACATAAGTAGATAAAGAAGCTGTGGTACATATATACAATAGAATATTTGTTGATGTTGTTCTTTAGTTGCTAAGTCATGTTATTGTTTTTTATAGCCCCATGGGCTGTAGCCTGCCAACTCCTCAATCCATGGGCTTTCCCAGCAAGAATGTTGGAGTGGGTTCCATTTCCTTCTCTAGGGTATCTTTCCAACCCAGGGATTGAACCCACATCTCCTGCATTAGCAGATGGATTCTTTACCTCTGAGCCACCAGGAAAACCCACAATGTAATATTACTCAGCCATAAAAAGGAACAGATTTGAGTCAGCTGAACTGAGATGGATGGATTTAGAGCCTGTTCTACAGAATGAAGTAGGTCAGAAAGAGAAAAACACACATTGTATATTAAGACATACGTATGGATTCTAGAAAAGTGATACTGATGAATCTTATTTGCAGGGCAGGAATAGTCCCAGACATAGAGAACTGACTTGTGGACACAGTGGGGAAAGTAGAGGGTGGGGCAAATTGAGAGAATAACATTGAAATATATACATTACCATGTGTAAAATGGGATAGCTAGTTAGAAGTTGCTATATAGCACAGGGAGCTCAGCCTGGTGCTCTGTGATGACTAGAAGGGTGGGATGGGGGTGGGAAGGAGGTTCAAGAGGGAGGGGACATAGGTATACTTATGGATGATTCACATTGTTGTATGGCAGAAACCAACACAGCACTGTAAAACAATTATCCTCCAATTTAAAATAAATTTTAAAATAGGAGAAGATAAAATCAGAAGCACTAGGAATTTGTCACTTCACCTAGACAATAATTATACTAATGAAAAATACTTGAAATAACTGTTTTGGATCTCTGATGTCTGTTTAAATGCTTCCAACTTTGGAGGGGGAAGGTTGGCTTACAAATTCAGTTCATTTTGATCAATTTCAGCCTTTAGTACTCTAGGAACTACCCTGCTCTCATCCTTCTAGCCATATGGCAAGCAAACATGCCCATATTTGGATATAGCTTACTCAAGTCAAGGTGGATAATAGGAATAATATAGATATAACAGGAATACTAAAAAATTAAACTCAAATATGAACATACAAGTTCAGCTGCTGCTGCTGCTGCTCCTAAGTCGCTTCTGTCGTGTCCAACTCTGTGCGACCCCATAGACGGCAGCCCACCAGGCTCCCCTGTCCCTGGGATTCTCCAGGCAAGAACACTACAGTGGGTTGCCATTTCCTTCTCCAATGCATGAAAGTGAAAAGTGAAAGTGAAGTCGCTCAGTCATGTCTGACTCTTAAAGACCCCATGGACTGGAGACCACCAGGCTCCTCCGTCCATGGGATTTTTCAGGCAAGAGTACTGGAGTGGGGTGCTATTGCCTTCTCCACAAGTACAGCTGGATAACCACATATATAAGAATGAAGTGGAACCAGTTCCTATGTCATATTAAAAAATAACAAATGGATCATAGACCCAAAAATGACAGTTTAAATTATATTTTTTAAAGCAGAAGAAAAAACAGGTACAAATTTTTGTGACCTTAGAATAAATAAAATGTTCTTAGGTATAATATCAAAAGTACAGTGAATTTTATTTTCTCATTTCAATAAAATGCTTGGTCATTTGGGGAAAAAAGTACAATCAAATGATAAATAGGACTTCATCAAAATGAAAAACCATTGTACTTTGAAGGACACAAGAAAGTGAAAACATAACCCACAGAATGAGAAAATATTTACATATTATGTATCTGATAAAGGACTTGTATCCAGCATATACAATAAACACCTATAACAAATATAAAATTGCATCCCAATTTTGAAAATAGTAAAGGATTGGAAAAGACATTTCTCTAAAGAAGACTTGTAAAGGACCAATAAGCACGTAAAAAGTATCATTAGTCTTTCAGTTCAATTCAGTTCAGTCGCTCAGTTATGTCCGGCTCTTTGTGACCCCATGAATCGTAGCACACCAGGCCTCCCTGTCCATCACCAACTCCGGGAGTCTACCCAAACCCATGTCCATTGAGTCGGTGATGCCATCCAACCATCTCATCCTCTGTCATCCCTTTCTCCTCCTGCCTTCAATCTTTCCCATAATCAGGGTCTTTTCCAATGAGTCAACACTTCGCATGAGATGGCCAAAGTACTGGAGTTTCAGCTTCAACATCAGTCTTTCCAATGAACACCCAGGACTGATCTCCTTTGGGATGGACTGGTTGGATCTCCTTGCAGTCCAAGGGACTCTCAAGAGTCTTCTCCAACACCACAGTTCAAAAGCATCAATTTTTCAGTGCTCAGCTTTCTTTACTGTTCAACTCTCACATCCATACATGACCACTGGAAAAATTATAGCCTTGACTAGACGGACTTTTGTTGGCAAAGTAATGTCTCTGCCTTTTAATATGTTATCTAGGTTCGTCATAACTTTCCTTCCAAGGAGTAAGTGTCTTTTAATTTCATGGCTGCAATCACCATCTGCAGTGATTTTGGAGGGAAATGCAAATCAAATTCACAGTGAGATGCCACTTCATCCCTTCTACATGGCTATTGTGAAAAAGAAAAAAAAATATAGCTGACAATATGGAGAAAGTGAAAACTTCATGCATTGCTGGTAGGAATGTAGAATGATACAGTTACTGTACCGTTTGGTACATTGGACTACTCTACCGTTTGGTAGCTCCTAAAAAGTTAAACATTGAACTACAGTGGGACTTAGCAATGCCACTCCCAAGCTTTTATCCAAAATAACTCACAGTAGAGACTAGAAGAGATGGTTCAGTTCAGTTCAGTTCAGTCGCTCAGTCATGTCCGACTCTTTGTGACCCCACGAAATGTAGCACACCAGGCCTCCCTGTTTATCACCAACTTCTGGAGTTTACCCAAACTCATATCCATTGAGTCAGTGATGCAATCCAGCCATCTCTTCCTCTGTCGTCCCCTTCCCCTCCTGCCCTCTACCTTTCCCAGCATCAGGGTCTTTTCAAATGAGTCAGCTCTTCGCATCAGGTGGCCAAAGTACTGGAGTTTCAGCTTCAACATCAGTCCTTCCAATGAACACCCAGGACTGCCCTCCTTGAGGATGGACTGGTGTGAGAGAGATCTAAGCAAAAGGGATTTAGAGAAGAAATGGTAGTGTACCAATTTTCATAGTAGCGTTATTCACAATAGACAAAATTATGAACGACCCAAGTGGCCTTCAAAGGGAGAATTTTTTTTAAGTTGTGTATACATACAATGAATGTTATTTAGTCATAAAAGAGAATGAAATTTAAATTTATACTATAACATGGAGGGACCTTAACAACATTATGGTAGGTGACGTGAGGCCGACACAGAAGGAAATACATTGTGTGGTTCTTCATGTATAATGTACCTAGGAGGATTAAATTTATAGAGACAGAAAGGGTATATGATATCAGGGGCTAAAGGAGGAGAAATGATAGTTACACACCATTGTGATGTATTTAATGTCTCTGAATTATACACCTAAATGGCTAAAATTGCAAATATTATGTTGTATATATTTTATCATAATAATAAATCAATTGACCATTTATATAGAGATTTATTTCTGGTCTCTCAATTCCATTTCATTGATCTGTACGTCTACCATTATGCTAGTACCACACTGCATTGACTACTGTAGCCTTGTAGTAAGTTTTATAATTGGGAAATTCAAGTCTTCTAACATTGCTACTCTTTATCAAGATGGGTTTGACTATGCTGGGTCCATTGAATTTCCACTTGAATTTTAAGTTCAGCTTGTCAATTTCTGCAAAGAAGTCAGCTGGAATATAGATATGGATTACGTTAAACTTGTAGATAAATTTGTAGAGGATTGTCATTTTAACTATATTAATTATTTCAAACCATGAATGTGGGGTGTGTTGCCACTTACTATGCTGTTGTTTAGTAGCTAATTCATATCCTACTCTTTGCAACCCCATGGACTGTTGCCCACCAGGCTTCTCTTTCCATGGGATTTCCCAAGCAAGAATACTGTAGTGGATTGCCATTTCCTTCTCCAGGGAACCTTCCCAACCCAGGGATCGAACCCTGGGTCTCCTACATTGCAGGCAGACTCTTTACCATCTGAGCCAGCAGAGAAACCAGAAGCCAATACCTCCATTATTGGCTTATTATGCACTAAGTGAATATTTCCTAGTGTAACAACTTTTTCCTTTAATGCTGTTTTACTATATTCTAAATTTATTCCGTAACAGTTTCTCAAGCACTTACTCCATACATCTTAACTTATCAGAATCTACTTCAGCTTTACACTGCTTAATCATAGTGAGATATAGAATCACTACTCTTTAAATAGTTATATAATTTCTGCACACAGCTGGTGCTATCATGTTGTATGCAACACACCTAAATATATTACAAGCCTACAATAATTATTATATATATTTTTTTCAGTGAGTTCATTTTTTTAAACTGAGGTATAATTGGCATTATATTAGTTTCAAGTATACAAAGTAATGGTTTGATATTTTCATATATTTCTAAATAATCACCACAGTAACTCTTTAATTTCTGCCCTTTAAAGTACCTCAGAAAAGAAGGAGAGAAAATAAATATTTATAGTTTGCTATATTTACCTTATTAAATATTATTTGTGGTTCTCTTCATTTTTCCTGTAGATTTGTGTTACCATGAACTGTCATTTTATTACTCCAATATACCCTTGGAGTACCTTTCATTCATCTACTTTGTACTATTGTTGTCAAATACATTGCCTTTCTCTGTGTTAGAAAACCAATGATACAATTAAAATAATATAATTTTATACAAATACATCCTAAATAAGAGCAAGAAGAATAAATATGCATTTACACCATCTCAAAATTGCATGATCTGAGCCACAGTCAGCTCCAGGCTCCATTGTTGCTGACTGTATAGAGCTTCTCCATCTTTGGCTACAAATGTAATCAATCTGATTTTGGTATTGACCATCTGGTAATGCCCATGTGTAGAGTCGTTTCTTGTGTTGTTGGAAGAGGGTGTTTGCTATGACCAATGTGTTCTCTTGGCAAAACTCTGTTAGCCTTCGCCATGCTTTGTTTCATACTCCAATGACAAACTTGGATGTTATTACAAGTATCTCTTGACTCCTTACTTTTGCATTCCAATCCTCTATGATGAAAAGGACTTTTTTTTTTTTTTTTTTGGTATTCGTTCTAGAAGGTTTGTAGGTCTTCATAGAACCAGTCGACTTCAGCTTCTCTGGCATTAGTGATTGGGACCTAGGCTTGGATTACTGTGAAGTTGAGTGGTTTCCCTGGAAATGAACTGAGATCATTCTGTCATTTTAGAGATTGCACCCAAATACTTCATTTCAGACTCTTTTGCTGCATATGAGAACTACTCCATTTCTTCTAAGGAATTCTTGCACATTGTAGCAGATATCAGGCAGTTAAGTCGCTCAGTCGTGTCCGACTGTTTCCAACCCCATGAACCGCAGCACACCAGGCCTCCCTGTCCATCACCAACTCCGGGAGTCTACCCAAACCCATGTCCATTGAGTCGGTGATGGCATCCAACCATCTCATCCTCTGTCATCCCTTTCTCCTCCTGCCTTCAATCTTTCCCATAATCAGGGTCTTCTCCAATGAGTCAGCTCTTCGCATGAGGTGGCCAAAGTATTGGAGTTTCAGCTTCAACATCAGTCTTTCCAATGAATACCTAGGACCAATCTCCTTAAGGATGGACTGGTGGGATCTTCTTGCAGTCCAAGGGACTCTCAAGAGTCTTCTCCAACACCACAATTCAAAAGCATCAATTCTTCGGTACTCAGCTTTCTTTATAGTCCAACTCTCACATCCATACAAGACCACTGGAAAAATTATAGCCTTGACTAGACGGACTTTGTTGGCAAAGTAATGTCTCTGTTTTTAATATGCTGTCTAGGTTGGTCATAACTTTCCTTCCAAGGAGTAAGCCTCTTTTAATTTCATGGCTGCAGTCACCATCTGCAGTTATTTTGGAGCCCAGAAAAATAAAGTCAGCCACTGTTTCCACTGTTTTCCCATCTATTTGCCATGAAGTGATGAGACCGAATGCCATGATCTTAGTTTTCTGAATTTTGAGTTTTAAGCCAACTTTTTCACTCTCCTGTTTCACTTTCATCTAGAAGCTCTCTAGTTCTTTTTCACTTTCTGCCATAAGGGTGGTGTCATCTGCATATCTGAAGTTATTGATATTTCTCCCGGCAATCTTGATTCCAGCTTGTGTTTCCTCCAGCTCAGCGTTTCTCATGATGTACTCTTCATATAGGTTAAATAAGCAGGGTGACAATATACAGCCTTGACATACTCCTTTTCCTATTTGGAACCAGTCTGTTGTTCCATGTCCAGTTATAACTGTTGCTTCCTGACCTGCATACAGGTTTCTCAAGAGGCAGGTCAGGTGGTCTGGTGTTCTCATCTCTTTCACAGTTTTCCACACTTTATTGTGATCCACACAGTCAAAGGCTTTGGCATAGTCAATAGAGCAGAAATAGATGTTTTTTCTGGAACTCTCTTGCTTTTTCGATGATCCAGTAGATGTTGGCAATTTGATCTCTGGTTCCTCTGCCTTTTCTAAAACCAACTTGAACATCTGGAAGTTCACGGTTCACGTATTGCTGAAGCCTGACTTGGAGAATTTTAAGCATTACTTTACTAGTGTGTGAGATGAATTGCACTAGTGTGCAATTGTGTGGTAGTTTGAGCATTCTTTTGGATTGCCTTTTTTTGAGATTGGAATGAAAACTGACCTTTTCCAGTCCTGTGGCTACTGCTGAGTTTTCCAAATTTGCTGCCGTATTGAGTGCAGCAGTTTCACAGCATCATGTTTCAGGATTTGAAATAGCTCAACTGGAATCCCATCAACTCCACTAGCTTTGTTCATAGTGATGCTTCCTAAGGCACACATGACTTCACATTCCAGGATATCTGGCTCTAGTGAGTGATCACACCATCGTGATTATCTGGGTCTTAAAGATCTTTTTTGTACAGTTCTTCCATGTATTCTTGTCACCTCTTCTTAATATCTTCTGCTTCTGTTAGGTCCCTGCCATTGCTGTCCTTTATTGAGTAGTAGATATAATGATCACCTAATTAATTTGCCCATTCACATCCATTTTGGTTCACTGATTTCTAAAATGTTGATGTTCCTGCTTGTCATCTCCTGCTTGACCACTTCCAATTTACTTGGTTCATGGACCTAACATTCTAGGTTCCTATGCAATATTGTTCTTTATAGGATCTTTCACCACCAAACAAACCATCCACAACTGGGCGTCCTTTCTTCTTTAACCCAGTTGTCTTTCTGGAGTTATTTTTCTGCTCTTACCCAGTAGCATATTGGACACCTTCATCTTCCAATTTCATATCATTTTGCCTTTTCCATACTCTTCATGAGGTTCTCGAGGCAAGAATACTAGAGTGGATTTCTATTCACTTCCCCAGTAAACCTCGTTTTGTCATAGCTTCGTTGAGGAATGCAAAGCTCCTTCACCATGACAAGGCTGTGATCATGTTATCATTTTGGTTAGCTTTCTGTGATTGTGATTTTCGTTCTGGAGTCTGTGGGATTGTAGTTCTTGCTTCTTTTGTCTGCCCTCTGATGGATGAGGCTAAGAGGCTTGTGCAAGTTTCCTGATGGTAGGGACTAGCTTTGGGGAAAATTGGATTTTGCTCTGATGGGCAGAGCCATGATCAGTAAATCTTTAATCCAATTGTACACTGATAGCTGGGGCTCTGCTCTCTCCCTGTTAGTTTGCCCTGAGGCAAGCCAGTCCTGTAGTCTACAGGGTATCTATGGTAGGTCTATTGGCAACCTCCAGAAGGACTTATGCCATCACGTGTCTCCCAAGACTGTTGCTGCCGGGGCCCCAGTCTGCAAGGCAGGCTTGTGTTGACTCACACCTCCACAGGAGACTCTCAAACACTCACAGGCAAGTTTAGGTCAGTCTCTCGTGGGATCATTGCTCCTTTCTCCTGGGTCTTGCTGCACACAAAGTTTTGCTTGTGCTCTCTAAAAGTTTATTTCCTCAGTCCTGTGGAAGTTCTGTAGTCAAATCCCACTGGGCTGTCAAAGTCAGATTACCTGGGGATTTCCAGTCCCTTTGCCAGATTCACAGGTTGGGAAGTCTGAGGTGGGGCCTAGTACCTTCACAAAAGTGTAAGATCTTCTTTAACATTATTGTTCTCTAATTTGTGGGTTTCCCACCTGGCATATATGGGACTTGATTTTAACGTGATTGTGCCCCATTTTTTTAGGGTGAGTCTCAGTTCATTTCAGTCACTTAGTTGTGCCCGACTCTTTGCAACCTCATGGACTGCAGCACCCCAGGCCTCCCTGTCCATCACCAACTCCCAGAGTTTACTCAAACTCATGTCCATTGAGTCGGTGATGCCATCCAAAGATCTCATCCTTTGTCTTCCCCTTCTCCTCCTGCCTTCAATCTTTCCCAGCATCAGGTCTTTTCCAATGAGTCAGTTCTTTGCATCAGGTGGCCAAAGTACTGGAGTTTCAGCTTCATCAACAGTCCTTCCAGTGAATATTCAGGAGTGATTTCCTTTAGGATGGACTGGTTGGATTTCCTTGCAGTCCAAGGGACTCTCAAGAGTCTTCTTCAACATGGAAGTTCAAAAGCATCAACTCTTCAGTTCCCAGCTTTCTTTATGGTCCAGCTCTCACACCCATACATGAATGCTTGAATAACCATAGTTTTAACTCTACAGACCTTTGTTGGCAAAGTAGTGTCTCTGCTTTTTAATAGGCTGTCTAGTTTGGCCATAGCTTTTCTTCCAAGAAGCAAGAACCTTTTAATTTCATGGCTGCAGTCACCATCTGCAGTGATTTTGGAGCCCAAGAAAATAAAGTCTGTTACTATTTCCACTGTTTCCCCATCTATTTCCATGAAATGATGGAACTGGATTCCATGATCTTAGTTTTTTGAATGGTGAGTTTTAAGCCAGTTTTTCACTCCTTCTTTCACTTTCATCAGGAGAGTCTCTAGTTCTTCTTAGCTTTCTGCCATAAGGATTGCAAGCCCCTCTGTCTAACTGCTAATTGAAGTTCCTTTCTTCAGCTCACAGAGAGACAATCTGATCCTGCCCACATGTAAATGGCTCTAACATTGTTAGTTTCAGGTATACAGCAAAGTGTATACCTGAAACACCTGAAAGGTATTGCTGTTGTTCAGTCACTTAATCGTGTCCAACTCTTTCCAACCCCATAGACTTCAGCACCCCAGTCTTCCCTGTCCTTCACCATCTCCCTGAGCTTGCTTAAACTCATGTTCATTGAGTTGGTGATGTCATCCAGCCATCCCGTCCTCTGTCGTTCCCTTATTCTCCTGCTTCAGGCTTTGCCAGCATCAAGGTCTTTTCTAACGAGTTAGCTCTTCGCATTAGGTGGCCAAATTATTGGAACTTCAGCTTCAGCATCAGTCCCTCCAATGAATATTCGGGACTGATTTCCCTTTCGAATGACTAGTTTGATCTCCTTGCAGACCAAGGGACACTCGAGAGTCTTCTCCAACACCACAGTTCAAAAGCATCTATTTTTCAGTGCTCAGCCTTCTTAATGGTCCAACTCTCGCATCCATACATGACTACTGGAAAAATCACAGCCTTGACTAGACGGACCTTTGTTGGCAAAGTAATGTCTCTGCTTTTTCATAAGCTTTCTAGGTTGGTCATAGCTTTTCTTCCAAGGAGGAAGTGTCTTTTAATTCCATGACTGCTGTCACCATCTGCAGTGACTTTGGAGTCCAGGAAAATAAACAGCCACTGTTTCCATTGTTTCCCCATATATTCACCATGAAGCGATGGGATCTGATTCCATGATCTTAATTTTTTTAAATGGTGAATTTTATTATTTTATTTTTTGGATCACACATTTTATTTTTGTAGAGTGAAATATTTTTCATTTAGAGTACTTTTTCAGACACACTGAACAACACCAAACTGCCTTCCTCTGGAATACAAATAAGAATTAATGACTCCCATACACAGTAACAAGAAGGGTATGGATTTCGAAGTAAGGGAAACCTAGACTAATTTCCTAATTCCATTGTTGACTTGCCTGCCTGCTCACATGCATATTTACTGGCTGTGTAGCTTTGAGCAGGTTGCTTAACTTACTGAGCCTTCTTGATAATACTGTTTACCTCATCCGGTCATTTGTTAATTAAAACATAGACTCATTGGAACATGTATGAGCCTGGGTGTGTAAAGCAGAATCATTCTACTTGAGAAGCTTCTAGTCTAGTGAGGGAAGCTTCACTTGTAGCACACTAAGCAGCAAAAAACAGTGGCCTATCTTAAAATTGTTAAGCCAGTTTTTTCACGCTCTTCTTTCACTTTCATCAAGAGGATCTTTAGTTCCTCTTTGCTTTCTGCCATCAGGTAGAAAGCATCATCTGCATATCTAAGGTTATTGATATTTCTCCCGACAGTCTTGATACCAACTTGTGCTTCATCCAGCCTGGCATGTTGTGTTATGTACTCTACATATATGTTAAATAAGCAGAGTAACAGTATATAGCCTTGACGTAGTCCTTTCCCAATTTGGAACCAGTCTGTTGTTCCATGTCCAGTTCTAACTGTTGCTCCTTGACCTGCATACTGGTTTCTCAGGAGGCAGGTAAGTTGGTCTGGTATTCCCATCTTTTTAAAATTTTCCACTGTGTTGTGATCCACACAGTCAAAGGATTTAGTGTAGTCAATGAAGCAGAAGTAGATGTTTTTCTGGAATTCTCTTGCTTTTCCTATGATTCAACAGTTGTTGGCAATTTTGTCTTTGGTTCCTCTGCCTTTTCTAAATCCAGCTTGTGCATCTGGAAGTTCTTAGTTCACATACTGTTAGAGCCTTGCTTGGATAATTTTGAGCATTGCTTTGCTAGTTTGTGAGATGAGTGCAATTGTGTGGCAATTTGAACGTTGTGTGGCATTGCCTTTCTTTGAGATTGGAATGAAAACTGTCCTTTTCAAGTCCTGTGGCCACTGCTGAGTTTTCCAAATTTGCTGGCATATTGAATGCAGTACTTTCACAGCATCATCTTTTCGGATTTGAAATAGCTCATCTTGAATGATTCTTCCTAAGGCCCACGTTGATTTCACATTCCAGGTTGTCTGCAATCACATTCTAGATCACACCACTGTGGTTATCTGGGTCATGAAGATCTTTTATGTATAGTTATTCTTTGTGTTCTTTCCACCTCTTCTTAATAACTTCTGCTTCAATTAGGGTCATACTTTTTCCGTCCTTTATTGTACACATCTTTGTATGAAATGTTCCCTTCATATCTCTTGTTTTCTTCATGATATCTCTAATTTTTCCCCATTGTATTGTTTTCCTCTGTCCTCTTGCATCATTCACTTAGGAAGCCTTTCTTATCTCTCCTTGCTATTCTTTGGAACTCTTAATTCAGATGGGTATATCTTTCTACTTATCATTTGTCTTTTGCTTTTCTTCTTTTCTCAGCTACTTGTAAGGCCTCACCAGACAATCAACTTGCCTTTTGGCATTTATTTTTCTTGGGGATGGTTTTGATCATCACCTTCTGTACAGTTTTACAAATCTCTATCCATAGTTATTCAGGCACTCTTTCTACCAGATCTAATTCCTTGAATGTATATGTCACTTCCACTGTATAATTTTAAAAGGAAAATTATGCAGTTTTCCTAATAAAGCCATATTCCTTGCCTCAACACCTCATCTTTTGGATTCTTTGACCTGTTGTGTGGCGAGAAATAAGAGATCAACACATACTTTTCATAAGGCTGACCATTCTTGAAGATGTTTTATAAGACTGTGGGCCATTTTTCTTATGCTTCCTCACGATCTCTCACGATCTCTCCCTCTCCTCTATATTCTGCCTTTTTACTTTATTTCCTTTCCTCCCCTCATCTCTATTCTATAAAAGAAAACCTTGCATCTCTTCCACAATAAGATAGTTATTTTGAGACATGAATCTGCCATCTTCTCTGTCAGCTGACTTTCTAAATAAAGTCATATTCCTTGCCTCAACACTTCAGCTCTTGGATTCTTTGGCCTTTTTTTTTTTTTTTTTCGAGCAGAACAAACTTGGATTTATATACAGAAATGTGCGTGCATGCGTGTGTGTGTGTGTGTGTGTGTGTGTGTGTGTGTAACTGATTCACTTTGTTGTATACCTGAAACTAACACAACATTGTAAATCAATTGTACTCCAATAATTTTATTTTTGGAGAAAAACAAGCAAAAGGATGGAAGATCTAAATAAACAGTTTTCCAAAGAAGACATAGAGATTGCTAAAAGCCACATGGAAAGATGCTTGACATCACTAATTATTAGAGAAATGAGGATCAAAACCACAATGAGATATCACCTTACTCTGATCAGAGTAGCTACAGCAGAAAGTCTACAAATAGTAAATGCTGCGGAAAAATGTGGAGAAAGGGAAACCTCATATGCTGTTGTGTTGGTGGTGAGAATATTACCTGGTACAACCATATGGAAAATAGATTGGAGGTTCCTTAAAAAACTAAAAACAGAGCTGCCACATGACCCAGCAATCTTACTCCTGGGTATATATCCAGAAAAAAAAAAAAAAAAAAGAAGAAGAAGAAGAAGAAAAAGAAAACAGTAATTTGAAAATGGTTTCAATGTTAATGGAAGCACTATCTACAATAGCAAAGAGATGGAAGCAACTCAAGTACCCAAGTGACCATTGACAGACGATTGCCTTAAGAGGATTTGTTGTGTATATATACTAGGTTGGACAAAACTGTTCGATCAAGTTTTTTCATAAGATCTTATGGAAACACCTGAACAAACATTTTTGGCCAACCCAATAAAAATGGACTATTACTCAGCCATAGAAAATAATGAATTATTTGTAGGAACATGGATGGACCTACAGAATAGTTAAGCTTAGTGAAATATCAGAGAAAGACAAATACTATATGTTATCACTTATATGTGGAATCTAAAAATAAAAATAAATCTATGTACAAAACAGAAACAAACTCACATACGTAGACAACAAACATATTGTTACTGAAAGAGAGAGACAAATTAGGAGTATGATATTAACAGATGCAAACTACCAAATATAAAATAGATAAACAACAAGACCCATGACCGTTATAGCACAGAGAATTATACCTACTCTCTCTCTTATTTTTTTCCCTTGTGATAACTATAATTGAATATAAACTGCAAAACAAACAAACAAACAAAAAAGACAAATCACTATGCTGTACACTTGAAGCTAACAAAATATTGTAAATCAACTCTATATTAACAAACAAATTTAAAAAAATAAAATAAAACTAGTATACTGGAAAAATATAAGAATATATGTAACAAAAGTAATGAAAGCCTCATACAATGAAAACTACAAACACTGTTGAAGGAAATTGAAGACTACCTAAATAAAAATTAAAAAAAAATCCCATGTATATATTTTGGAAGACTTACTACTATTTATATGACAGTGATTCTTCATTTTAGCTACAGAGTCTCTATAATACTCAATCTGTTTTGCATTAGTGGAAATTTAGAAGTTAACCTTAAAATTTATGTGAAAACTCAAGGTACCAAGATTAACCAAAATTATTTTTAGAAAAGAACATATTTGGAGAACTTCCTTTTTCTTAAAGACATATTGTAATACTACAGCAGTCAATCCAGAATGGATGTGGCCAGAGAAAAGACTTATAAATCATTATAATAGAATGGTCAGTCCATAAGTACAATATCACATTGATAGTCAATTGACTTTCAGCAAGCATTCCAAGACAATTCAATAGGGAAAATAATAGTCTTTTCAACAAATGATAGTGGGGCAACTGGCTACCCACTTGCAAAGGAATGATCTTGAATACCTACTTAACACCATATACAAAGAATGAACTCCAAATGGATCATAGATCTAAGTCTAAGGGCTGAAACTATAAAATTCTTTGAAGAAAGCATAGTAGCAAACTTTGGTAAGGATATGTTTTTTTTAGATATGATAATGAAAGCATAACTGACAATTAAAAAGTTGATAAAGTGAATGTCATCAAAACTAAATGCATTCATGTTAAAAAAAGACACCATAAGAAAGTAAAAACAATCAGCAACATGAGAGAAAATTTTCAAATCACATATCTGACAACGGACTTGTATTGAGAATATATAAACTGTCTTATAAGTCAACAATGAGAAGACAAGAGATATTTTAATAGTTCAAAGAATTTACATGTGTAAATCCATGACTGATTCATGTCAATGTATGGCAAAAACCACTACAATAATGTAAAGTAATTAGCCTCCAACTAATAAAAATAAATGGGAAAAAAATAGTTCAATGAAGAAGATAGGTAAATGGACAACAAACACATGAAAAGATCCTCAATATAATTAGTCATTAGAGAAATGCCAATCAATATTACTTCACACCTAATAGGATGGCTTTAATCAAAATGATAAGTTTTAGTAATGACATTGAGAAATTAGAACAATTTTATATTCAGTTCTGGTGAGACTATAAAATGGTGCAGCTACTTTAGAGAAAGGTTGACAGTTCCTCAAATATGGTAACATATACAGACATATCTCATAGATATTTTGGGTTTAGCTCAAAGTATATTTTGAAGGAAACTTTCTTTTTCCTGAGCAGTAGGTCTCAACAGCTCCCCAGGTGGTGCAATGGTAAAGAATCTGCTTGCCAATGCAGGAGACACAGGAGATATAGGTTTGATCCCTGGATTGGGAAGATCCCTGGGAGTAGGTAATGGCAACTCACTCCATTATTTTTGCCTGGAAAGTTTCATGAAAGGAGGAGCCTGATGGACTACAGTCCATGGAGTCACAAAGAGTTGGACATGACTGAGCAACAGAACACAGTGCAGGTCTCAACAGTGGGCTTAAAATATTCAGATATGTTGTCATCCAGGCTTTGCTTTCCATTTAGAGAGGACAGGCAGAGTAGACTTAGTGTAATTCTTAAGGGCTCTAGAATTTTCAAAATGGTAAATGAACATTGGCTTCATCTTAAAGTCACCAGTTGCATTAGTGCCTAGCATGAGAGTCAGCCTGTCCTTTGAAACTTTGAAGCCAGATATTGACTTCTCTCTAGCTATGAAAGTCCTCAGTGTCATCTCCTTTTAAAAGAAGGACGTTTCATGTGATTGATAATCTGCTGATTTCAATATTGTTGTGTCTCAGGCAATAGGGAGTCCCAAAGAGATGGAAAGAGATGGGAAACAGCCAATCAGTGTAACTGTCAGAACACACACATTTAACAATTAAGCTTGCAATTATTTTTGTGACAGCAGTTAGTGACACCTCAACACAATTACAGTGGTAACATCAAAGATCACTGATCACAGATCACCATAACAAATGAAAAAGTTTGCAATATTGTGATGGTTACCAAAATGTGACACAGAGACACAAAGTGAGCAAATGTTGACAGCAAAATGGCACTAACTGGCTTGCTCAATGTAGAGTTGCCACAAACCTTCCATTTGTTCAAAATTCAATATCTGTGAGGCACAATAAAACAAGGTAGGCCTGCAGTTGCCATGACATCCAGCAATTCCTCTTCTAGGAATTTCAGGAGAATTGAAAATCTACTTCTACACAAATATTTTTACATGAACATTCATAGCGTCCTTGTTCATAATAGGAAAACTATATAAACAACCCAAAGATTCATCAACTGATGACTAGATAAATAAAATGAAGTATATTGATACAATGGAATATTATTCAACCATAAAAGATAATGAAGTACTAATATTTGCTGCAACATGATTGACCATTAAAAACTTAACAATGACTGAAAGAAATCAGACACATATTGTATAATTCCTTTTAAATGAAATATGCAGATTAGGAAAATCTGTAGAGACAAAATGTAGATTAGTTCTTTCCAGGGGCTTCTTACATGTGCAGCATGTATTGAGTAACTACTAATGGCTATGGGTTTCTTTGGGGTGTGAGGAAAATTAAGATAGTGGCAGTGATTTTTCAATTCTGTGAACATATTAAAGTTCACTGATTGTACACTTCAAAAGTATGATTCAATGGTTTATTAATTAAACATCAAGAAAGCTTTAAAAAAAAACCCTGAAAGTTGAAGAAAGAATGCATTCTAAGAAAGTATAATTCAACAAGTAATAACACCTTCCTCTGGTATACTTTGGCCACCTGATGTGAAGACCTGATTCATTAGAAAAGACCCTGAAAGACTGAAGGCAGGAGCAGAAGGGTGCAACAGAGGACGAGATGGTTGGATGGCATCACCGACTCAATGGACATGAGTTTGAGCAAGCTCTGGGAGATGATGAAAAAAAGGGAAGCCTGTCATGCTACAGTCCATGGGGGTCACAAAGAGTTGGACATTACTGAGTAACTGAACAACAATAGCAACAACAACTGGTATACCAAAAGTTACATTCCCTAGTACTAGGATCCTACCAATATGTATAACATTGATTCTTGCATAGGCTTGGTGGTGATAGAAAAATCTTGAGCTCTTATCTTTGAGCATTGCTTCTAAGGGAAATGACAGGATTTTTCAAGGGCATTAAACTATCAATTGACCTTAACTCCTTCACCTCTTATCAGCTTGTGTGGACCTAGCTCTGATCACAAGACTGAGTTCCAAGAATGCTTATATGCATATTTAAAAAATAAGATGACGATTTGATGTCTTTGAGCAAGAAGATAGGTACAGGATAAACTTTTGGCCAGAGGTTGGAGAGACATATGCTGTAAATGAAGAACTGGTACAAAGGAACATTTGAAAATGCCAGGGTAAAGAGAAAGATAGGGGGATAAATAAATGAATAGCAAGTTATTTTAAAAAAAAGAATTTCAACTGATATGTCCTATCATAGAAATAAAAGAAGGACATATGATAAATAACTTGAATTTTGTAAACAACATGGGTTTGTGTGATTAAGGAATATCTCTCTTAGCAAGCACCACTTGAACTAAGATTAAAGTAAAAGGAAGCAGTCACTTACAACATTCAGAAAGTAGCATTCCTGACAGAGGAGCATCAATTTAAAAATCCTGGAGCAGAAAACAGCTTGCAGAAGAGTGACCAGGACCATGGCCAATGAAACTACTACCAAGTGAAAAATGTTATATGAAAAAAGGTACAAAGATAAATAGTGATAGGTAATGCAGGCAGTTGCTTGCCATGTGAAGAGTTTGTATTTTATTCTGCTTGCAATAGGAAGTAATTGTATGATATTAAGTATAAGCATGCCATGATGTGACTTATATTTCTTAAAAAGTCAGAAGCACATTGAGTCACCAACAATCTTTTCTAAACTGGATGTTTTATGTGGCAATGGAATATTTGAAATTCAATGAAGAGAGGAGTTACAAACTCAAATTAATGTCAATGATGCAGTTTAATGTTTTATTTTTCCTTAACAGAGAAACCTTATTTCCATACAGTCAGTGACTATAGTTGATTTTTAATCTTCATAGCATTGCAGTTGGAAAAGGCACTTGATGTGATTTCAGTTTTCTTAAATTAATTAATGCTTGCTTTGTGGCCCAGCATGTGATCAGTTCTGGAGAACGTTTCATGTACACTTGAAAAGAATGTGCATTTTGCTGCTTTCAGATGGAATGCTGTACAAATATTAATTAAGTCCATCTGGCCTAACAAGACATTTAAGGCCTGTTTGTCCTTATTGATTTTCTGTCTGGATTTGTCCATTGGTGTAAGTGAGTTGTTAAAGTACCCCACTATTATTGTGTCACTATTAGTTTCTCTTTTTATGTCTGTTAATATTTGTCTTATATATTGAGGCACCCCTATGTTGGATGCATATGTATTTATAATTGTTATGTCTTCTTCTTGGATTGATCCCTTGATCATTATGTATTATCAGTATTCTTCTTTGTCTCTTATAACAGTCTTTATTTTAAAAACTACTTTGTCTGATATTTGTATTGCTACTCTAGTTTTTTTTCCCCATTTGCATGGAATACCTTTTTCCATGCCCTCATTTTCAGTCCATATGTGTCTCTAAATCTACAGGGGTATCTTGTAGACAGAATATATGCAGGTATTGTTTTTGTATCCAGTCAGCCAGTCAATGTAATTTAGTTTAAATAGGCATGAAATATTACTTAAAATATGCTCTAAGTACATTCTTGAATATCTGTAAGAAAAATATTGTCTTTTTTTTTCCTACTGGCATAACATTGGATATTTGGACATAGACGTGTTATAATTTTATAATAAAATATATAGAACCAGATGAAAGTATAATTAGTACCTGTGCTTAAGACTTACTTGTTGAAAACCATTAATATATGGGACAAGGACAAGTATACTGGGTTTTAAAATTTTCTAAGCATTTGTCAGTTTCAAAATATCCTCAGCAGGAAACAATGCATGCATTTACATTACTCCATTCTAGTTTTCAAGTACTTGGTGAAAGTTTGTTATTTTGAGAAATGACTAGGTTTATCTGAGCTGAAAGCTACAAGGAAGGGAATTAGGCAAAAGGTGTGGATAATAGTTATGCCTCCCATTCTATCTGCTATAATTATGTGCTAAATTATTACAATAATGACTAGCACTGTGTCCCCACCTCTTGAATTTTGGAGACTTATGACTGGTCTGGCTAATAGATTACTATGGGAGGCCATGCTATTTGACTTCCAAGATGAATTCATAAAAAAGTCACAGCTCCTATATAGAACATTTTATCTCTCTCTCACACACATTCCCTTCTCTCGCTCTTTCACAATACTTGATTTGAGGACCCATGTAGAGGGGCAAGGCTTGTTTCCCCCAAGCAATAGTCCCAGATAAGGTTTCAGCCAACAGCATCTACCAACCAGACTTGTAATTTAGTGATGCTTTAGAATATTCCAACATTAAGTCAACTCAACTGGTTGCCAAGTGCAACATGCATAGCTTTCTCATCAATTACAGCCACAATTATAGATTTGTGAACAAAGTACATGTCACCATTGTTCTAAGACACTATGTTTGGCAATAAATTTTACAGAGCCTTAGTAACTAGAACAACTCCATAATTGTACAACCATCTGCCTACTTGACAAATGCATTTCTAATATGGTAAAAAACAAATTCATTCTTATCTTTTCCCCATACCTATTCGTCCATCAGTCTCCCTTATCTAGCAGACAGCTACTTTATTCTTCCAGTTTCTCAAACTATAAGCCAGAGTCATCTTTAATTCCTCTCTCCACAACTGATATTCAATATGCCATTGTTGCATCTACCTTCACACTATATCTTAAATATGACTATTTTCTTCACATCTACCACTTCTACCTTATCCAATTCATCAATATTTCACTTCTCAATTATTTCAGTAGCTTTTAAACGATCTTCCTATTTCATCCTTCAGTTCAGTTCAGTTCAGTTGCTCAGTCGTGTCCGACTCTTTGTGACCCCATGAACCACAGCACGCCAGGACACCCTGTCCATTACCAAGGCACAGAGTCCACCCAAACCCATGTCCATCGAGTTGGTGAGGCCATCCAACCATTTCATCCTCTGTCGTCCCTTTCTCCTCCTTCCCTCAATCTTTCCCAGCATCAGGGTCTTTTCAAATGAGTCAGCTCTTTGCATCAGGTGGTCAAAATATTGGAATTTCAGCTTCAACATCAGTCCTTCCAATGAACACCCAGGACTGATCTCCTTTAGGATGGACTGCTTGGATCTCCTTGCAGTCCAAGGGACTATCTAGAGTCTTCTCCAACACCACAGTTCAAAAGCATCAATTCTTCGGTGCTCAGCTTTCTTTATAGTCCAGTTCTCACATCCATACATGACTACTGAAGAAACCACAGCCTTGACTAGACGGAAATTTGTTGGCAAAGTAATGTCTCTGTTTTTTAATATGCTATCTAGGTTGGTCATAACTTTCCTTCCAAGGAGTAAGCGTCTTTTAATTTCATGGCTGCAGTCACCATCTGCAGTAATTTTGGAGCCCAAAGAAAGCAAGTCAGCCACTGTTTCCACTGTTTCCCCATCTATTTACCATGAAGTGATGGGATCGGATGCCATGATCTTAGTTTTCTGAATGTTGAGCTTTAATTCAACTTTTTCACTCTCCTCTTTGACTTTCATCAAGAGGCTCTTTAGTTCTTCTTCACTTTCTGCTATAAGGGTGGTGTCATCTGCATATTTGAGGTTATTGATATTTCTCCTGGCAATCTTGATTCCAGCTTGTTCTCCTCCAGCCCAGCGTTTCTCATGATGTGCTCTGCATATAAGTTAAATAAGCAGGGTGACAATATACAGCCTTGATGTACTCCTTTCCCTATTTGGAACCAATCTGTTGTTCCATGTCCAGTTTTAACTGTTGCTCCCTGCCCTGCATACAGGCTTCTCAAGAAGCAGGTCAGGTGGTCTGGTATTCCCATCCCTTTCAGAATTTTCCACAGTTTATTGTGAACACAGTCAAAGGCTTTGGCATAGTCAATAAAGCAGAAATTTCATCCTTCAAACATGTATAATTTCTACAATATTTCCAGAAGAATCCTTTTAGAATAGGTCTGATTTTGTTATTTCCCTTCTCCCTCTAAGTAAATATTGAGATTTTTAAAAAATGTTCCCAGTATTCTCTCTGTCCTCCTGGCCTCACACTCACCTCCTTGCTTACTCAGCAGCAGCTAGTCTGACCTCCTTGTTATTCCATGATTACATCAGGTACTTATTTATCTTTGTTGGTTTTGCTGTCAGGAATCCTCTCATCAGTTATCACATTGCTCTTTTGCTCACTTCCATCTTCAGAAATGTCGCCCCTTCCAAGAAACCTTCCGTGGCTACCTTGTCCTTTAAATCTGCTTTATTTTCTCTTTATTGTTTATTAACATCTGGCATTGTTACCTGTTATGTATTTTTATAGTCTCTTAACATTCACTAGAATATAAGATTCATAAGGGCAGAGACTTAGTCTTTTTTGTTTGTTTATTTGTTTATCGGTATACTCCAGCACCTAGAACAGTGCTTGGCTCAATAAGTATTTGTTGAATATAAGGCTAAAATCTCATGTTGTGCTCCTGAAAAAAAAAAAAAAACAGTAGCTCTCTTAGACATCCCTTTTTATTTTTTTTTTTTTAATGCAAGGAATAAGATGGTGTTGAATCTCTCTAAGGGTCTTCAGTTTCACTTCTAAATGCGTAATTGCTGTGTGCTAAGCACTTACATTTAAATGAAGGATGCGCTGAAAGAACAATTGATTGAAATATTTTGAAATCAATTACTTTACAAACAAGTGCAGTGAAATGTAACAGGTCCTATGAAAGAAATTTTAAAGGAACACAAACAAGGAAAGAATTGTTGATTCTATCTTAAAAGACTCCATATAAAACTTTCCTAAATTCCCTTTTCCAGATAGAATTTACAGCTCCTTTCATATTTGTGTTCTTTTAAAGAAAGATGAGCATTTTGTGAGATCAATGGGAGAAGCAGCATTGAGGCAGTACACGAGAGTGCTCCAAGGCACAGGAGCAATATGGATAAAGGAAAGACTAGGTGAGACAGTTTGGCATGTTCAAGGTATGAATATCACTCATGGATTGTATAAAATGTAAGGTTATACAACAGGAGACTGAAAAAATAAAGTAGACAGAGGACAATTTGTGACAGGTCTTTTTATGCCATATTTATTTGTACATTATTGTGCAGTGAATGAAGATTCTGTAAGGGTTTTAAGTGTAGCTCTTTCCTGTTTAAGATTCTTAATGACAAAAGATGTGTCTAAAAAAATAAAATATGTCAGCCCATTACCTTGTGTTCTATTCACATAAGAGAAAGTTTCCAGAGACACACACACAAAAAAATACTTCTCTCAAATACTTCTCTAAGGAAGGGATTACACAAGCACAAACCATCAATTCTAAGCAGAGTACAGTTATAAATAGCATTACATTTTCTATTAAAATGACAATCCTGTTTATGGGGTTAATGTGAAAAAACTGCTAAGTACTTATATAAAAAATAATTAAATGTCAAAATTAGTTTAGAATGAGATAAATGGCAATACTAGTGCAATTGCTAATTAAATGATGATGGGGTACTACATATTCATTAAAAAGGATGATTATGATGATGATATAACAAACATAAGTGATTTTATATATAATGCTAATTTTAAAAGTAGAATTCAGAATTGTATTTACCATGCAATTTCAACTAAATAGGAAGAAAATCCATTGTGATAGCCAGGATCCAAAATGAACCCCAATGACTTTGCCTCCTGATATGTATGATGTGTATTATCCCCTCCCACCCTGAATAGAGCTGACTCGTGTAACCAGTATAATATTGCAGAAATGGCAGTATTTGAGTTCTAAGACTAGATCATAAAATATATAGGTTCTCTTTTGCTTTCTATGATGATCACTCTGGGAAAAGTCAGCCACATCCCATCTATGAGAATATTCTAGCAATCTTATAAAGAGTTGTACATCATGAGGGCAGTTGAGAACCCTTGCTGACATCCAACAAGGACTTGCCAACCATGTTCATGAGCCTTGGAATCAGATCTTCCAATCCTAGGTAAACCTTCAGATGACTGCAACCTATGCTGAAATTTGGACTCTGAAGGTAAACTTTTCCTCTGCCAACTGGCAGTTATGATAGTTATGCCAACTGGTAGTTATGCCAGTTGGTAGTTATAGTGGTAGTAGGATTATGAATTAATTGCTAACAGACTAACAGGAGAAAACATACATACTGGAGACCTTTATAAGAACTGGCTCTCTAAACAAGCAAAGGTAAGTATTTATATATCAGCTTAACAGAAGGGAGGTGGGGATTCACAACTTCAGTGGGAAAGTATAGAAGGTTCTATTGGGCTTGTTTACACATTTTTTCATCCTGATTCTAATGGGTAGTCTCCTTTTTTGGCTGGACGTTTTCCTGGAGAAGGATTTATGACAGTTTAATTCTCAGAAAGCTCTGCTTTAATCATCAGTCAAAGGTATGTTCAGATAAGGCTTTTTCTGGAGCTGTTTGTCCAAAAGTTGTCAGTTTATAGTAGCCTTCATGCCACTCTAGTGGGTTATTGGTCCCTTCCACTGCAAAATCATGAGATGCCCATTTAAGTCACTCTTGCAAACCTAGTTCAGTAACTATGTGAGATAAACTATTCACTGCTCTTATTTTATGGAGTGATTGGTGTAATTTGTTATGTAGCAATTGGTAAGTAATTCATCCATGGATTTTATTTCCAAAAAGTTCTGTAATGTAATATTGATTTTATAATGAGAAAGTATAATGGAAGAAAGTTAACTATTAGATATCTGTTAACAAAATATAGTGCTGAGTTCTCTAAAATCTTTTACAACACTTAAAATTCTGAAATAGAGATACAATGAAAAACTTAAAACAGTGGAGTTCATTGGATCTGTCATTAACAAAAGATTTATACAAAACAACAGAGAACACTGTTACTGAATGCTGGTTTGGCTGCTCACTGCTCAAAAGCCAATAATCTAGAGGCAAGTGTTTATAGAAAAGAAAATTGTTTTAATCAGAAAGCCAGCAATCTGAGGAGAAGAAAGACTAACATCCTAAGACCAACTCCAAAGGTTCTATTCAGCCATGATAGTGTTTAAAGAGATAAAGGGGAAACAAACTTAGTAATTAAAATAGAAAGTCAAATTCTTTTTCATTTTTCTATTACATACAGACCTATTGACTTCTCCTTTTTTTCCTTTGGATTCTGTATTGCCTGTGTTATCTGCTTGAAAATTTTTTAAGGAGGAAGCTGAAGGAAAAGAATCATTCTTTAAGTACATAATTATTTATTACTACTCCTTTTCAGTAAAGCAGAAGTGAGGAGTTATGTTAAATGTTACCTAGTAATCTCATTTTTATAATTAAGTTTTAAGGGGAACAGAGATAGACAAATAGGAAAGGGGCAAAAGAGCTGTTTACTTCTCAGACATTATTCCATTTTTTGAGATATTAGGGGCAAAGATTCATCTTCTGCAACTTCTTCATAAAGACATAGGGCACAACATTAATCTCAGAGTGAGTGGGCGGTGTCAACAAGGGTCTGACGATTTCAGTTGCTGGTTCATACAGATAGGCAGACCAAGCTACAGTTATTTTTATGCACACAAAAATATAGATTATTATGGACAATAATGTTAATCTCATCCCCTTGAGGCCAGTTTTTTGAATTGTGCTAGCCATAGATTTAGTACTGTTCAGGATGGAGCAACTATGTCATGGGTATAGTCTGGTTATCATGTAGCTAGCTTTTTCCCTCTGGTGGCAGTTATAGTATCTATAAAATGACTCAGGAATGTACATTAGATACTGAATCTGTGACTTTATTGTCTTAATCATTAACTGCTTGAAGTCTGCCCTTTTGTGACTCAGCTTGTCCTGAGATATATCAGCTTTCCTACAGACAAGAGACAGGAGATATGGAAGAGGCTTTGTATTGGTGGGGGGTAGGGCCTACAGGGTTTTCCTCAATTTTAACACTGCAGCCAATAAGCCAATACTGTAGGCAAATAGGGTAAGAGGTCCCCAAGGGAAGAAAACAGGTATAGTTTTCTTAATGTAAGAGAACTCATTTTAGACTTAAGCCATTTTGTGATCTAAGCCTAACCATAATGCTTGCTCATACAGAACAGGTTTCAGTTGTTAATAATTTTAAGGGAACAAAAGAATGTAGAAACAAAAAGTTATTGACAGGCCAGAGGAATAACCATATCAGAGGCAATAAATCAGTCACTAGGACTCTCAGTTCTGGCAAACATTTTTGCACTGTTTTATAGGGTCCAAAAACTCCCTTGAGCAAATGGCCACAAAACTAACTTGAGCCAGAGAATTGATGATACTGACCTTTGCTGGCCTTTGTCACTTCAATCAACTACAACATGAATTCTGCCAACTTTTCCCCAATTCTACACTAAATTTCTCTTTGCATAAGCCCCTTCATAAATATATATGCTGTATTAGCTTAAAACTTCCCTAATTTTGCTTATCAGGGAGACATTGCTTTGGGAAACATTTGGTCTTCTCTTTATCTGTTACAAGTAATAAATCCTTTCTACTCCCAGTCTTTGACTTGGCTGTGTCTTTTTATCTCGACAGGTACCAGGAGGCAAAACCAGTTTTCAGATAACAATACTTCAGCCAGCAAAATAAGATTCACCCCAAAGAGGAATATTTTGAAATACTTTGATACCAAGATCTGTTTAATGTAGAATAAAATAAAATATTAATATGAGAATAGAAAGAATAATACCCATAAAATTTGTTTACCTGAAGTATCTGATGAAAGACTACAAGAGATTTTTAAGGTGTAAAATAATTTTGTTTTTCTCCTCATCAGTTTAGCAAAGAAATTATACCTAATCTTACTCTGGCTAGAAAAACAATCAAACAAATATTTGGTAATATCCTCAAGAAAATAAATGATATCCAGAATCAATAAAATTGCATTGGAATACTTCTGTACAATCATTCTAAATCATAAATAACCTCTTCGGTACCTTGCTTATGTGGGTACATCTAGATATGAAAGCAGTCATAACAGCGATACAAAAATAGCTACAGATGGTTAGAGTATTGAAGGTAAGTTGCAGTATTATATTATTAATAAATATGAGGGATGTGGGATGTGACATAGAAAATGTATTCAATAATTTAGAATAAGGAAATGAGGTGATTTGCATGACTTACATTGTGTTTCCCTTTTTAAAAGGAGAGTAAAACACTTTCTTGGTATTTTCTTGTCTAAAAATTTTATTTTGAAAAAAAAATACAAATTTTTATATTCACCTTGAATTTCATCAGCTATTATTGGCAAATTTGAAGACATCAATTATATCAGGAACTTATTATGGCTCCAGAGGAAAGTTAGAACAAGGAGGATACAAAAGTAAACAACAACAAAAAAAGTTTGACCTTTTTGTCTGGAACCTATTAACATAACTTAGTAATATTTGATGTTTATTTGAGCATTGTCTATGTTCCAGATAAAGGTTTTATTTGTAGTATTTATTTATCTTTTTAACCCTGGAAACAGTCCTATGAAATAGGTAGCATTAGTAATCCCATTTTAGAATGATGAAATAGAAAGCTTAAATATCCTGCCTAAATTGTTGCAAGTATTTTAACTCATTTGTGGTGAACTTCAAAGTTAGGACTACAAATATTATGTGATATAAATGGTTAAGCCTTCCTTAAGACAACACATAATAAAAGTACAGTGGGACCAACTGTTATTTCAAGGACATTTCCAACTTTTCTAAAAAGGTCTACTTGAATTTATAATTAATTTACTAACTTTGATGGTGATTTATGGTGAGAGATTTAGGGAAAAAAAACTTCCTTTACTGTCTTGGGACAAACAGTGTAATAACTTTCCATTTAAGTTAATAGAAAGCCAAAATCCTGTCCTAGAATGAGGATCTTAACTACTTAAGTGATTGATTAAGTTCTCACATTCTGTAATAGTTAAGAGCTTATCTACTGAGTTTAGTAAGTAAAAATCTCTAATGTGGCCTGAGTTGCTGCTTCAAAAAGTGGGCAGTTATTGTTTACTGAAGGTGTGTGTTCAGTCACTCAGTGTGTTCAATTCTTTGCTACCCCATGGACTATAGCCCACCAGGCTCTTCTGTCCATGGCATTTCCCAGGCAAGAATACTGGAATGAGTTGCCATTTCTATCTCCAGGGGATCTTCCTGACCCAGGGATTGAACCTGCATTTCTTGTGTCTCCTGCATTGGCAGGCAGATTATTTACTGTTGTGCCACTTGGAAAGCCCTTTATTGAAGGTAGAGAGGAATTTCCTTTTCTCCTGCAGGTGGGGGCGGGGAGGGGGGAGTTTGAGAATGGGGACAATGGAAAGAGAAGGCAGGGTCAAAGCAAATCCAGGAAGTGAGTTATTCAAACTGTCCTTTGCACAAGGAAACAGGTGGGAGAAGGCAGACTGATTACCCAGTTAGGAAGTTCCTGTGATGGACACTAACCAATAAACATGAGGTAAAATATAATACCCACTTTTTGGTGATTTTTCTCTTCATTGAAATTTTTACTATTTTGTTCCTAAGTTTCTATATGTATAATAATGTGAAATAGAATTCATATTTTATGGCAAGGCAAGAAAAATTTAAACATAAAAAAAATTATATTTGTCAATTTGTTACCAGAGAACTGGGTTTGCCTCTTGGTGAATAGATACAACCAAGCCAAAGATGGGAAGAAGGAAGAATTTATTACTGGCAGCAAGTAAGGAGAACACTAGGGCTCTCTCCCAAGTCTGTGTCCTCCTGAATAGTAAAATTGGGGAAATTTTAAACTAAGGGTACAGACATATTCATGAAGAAGCTTGATCAGAGAATTCAGCATAGAATTGGGACAAAGGTCAAATGTCTACAGAGTCCATGCTTTAGCTGATTGAAGTCAGGAGGTTCAACATAATCATTCTATCCTCCACTTGGGTGGGGAAACTTAGTTCCTGCAGAACTCAAAGACTTGCATCTGATTGTTATGTCTATCCCCTGAGGAAGAACTTGGACTCTCTTTTATCACTAAACTGTTGCTCTTGACTGCTTTTCGTTTGTCCCTGCACTCCCTTACTTTCCTTAAGATCATTAATTACTGAGAACTATTCAAGGACAAGCAATGCTGCCAGGCTTAGATCACAAAATGGTTTGGGTGAAAATGGCTTCTCTTATGTCAAGAAAATCATTCTTTGGCTTCCCTGGTGATCCAGTGGTTAAGAATCCACGTGCCAATGCAGGGGACATGGGCTCTATCCCTGGTCCAGAAGATTTCATGTGTCATGAGGCAAATAAGTCCATGCACCACAATTACTGAAACCTGCATGGCCCAGAGCCTGTACCCTGCACAAGAAAAGCTACCACAATAAGAAGCCCATGCACTATGACTAGAGAGTAACGGTTATTCACCACAACTAGAGAAAGCCTGTGTCCAGCAATGAAGACCCAGTGCAGCCAATTTTTTTAAATGTATTATAAAGAAAGCTATTCCTGGTTCTCTTTCTCTGAGGACCCCTCAACCTATCTGCTTACACTCTGGCCTCCTCTCTCCCCACTACTGTGGATTGTGTATCTGCATTAGGCATCAACCACACCTCCCTCATCTGCAGAAATATCTCTTCAACCATAAAGTGTAACACTCTCCTCCTTAAAGATAACATTCCTTCTTGATCTTTTAAGGTGTTACAATGATGAAACGTAGATATGGATTATATAAACTATCAATAATACATAATTTAACATACAGCCTTTTGTCTCAAAAAACCTTATACAACTGTGACGACTTCTATCAGATGGAAGAGTTCTCGGAGCTTTCTGAGATGCTGTTCCCAGGTTATAACTCTCCATTTGGCTTGATTTTTCCCCCCCACTTTTTTAGATTAATTAATTTTTTCACTGACAGCATTGTTCTTAATGTTCACGTGGGATTAGCTTATTTAATTGTCAAGACAGGCCTATGAAATAGATGCCAGTATTGTCTCTATTTAAAACGAAGAAAGTAATGCACAGAGAGTTCCCTAATGTTCCACAGCTCCTAAGTGACCAAGTTTGGATTAGAACTTAAACAGTGTCCATATATTTAGCCAGAATACTATAGCAGTAATTCTCAAGAGATGTGCTATCTTTCACAGCTTAGAAGCAAGATTAAAAACAGTAAGGTAGAGGTATTTGGCCACACTAAACAGAAATGGCACTGAAAAAGGACAAAGCAACCTGGAAACGATAAGCCCAGAGCAATTGTCTGGAAGAAGAGGTGATAAGTGGTAATCAGGATGAATTGTGCTAAGCATGTATTTCCCAGGGATAATCAGAAATGTTGGGGGAAAATAATGCCATAGAAAACAACTTCTTACAATCTGATTAATTTAGCTAATCTAAATTTATCTAAATAAATCTAAAGGGGTTTGCTAGGGGTGTCAGAACGTGGAATTTGGCAGCATTCCAAAACATGTTTAATTTATTATTTAAGAGTTTCTTACTTTCTGAAGAGTGCTTGACTGTGAAACAGGAAGGAAGTGGGCAGGGCACAACTTTTAAAAGAGTGATATAGCCATAGGGCATGACAAAAATGGTTACAGCCAACCAGGTCCAAGACGGCAGATGACTTCCACTAGACCTTGAGCTTCAGTATACACTCAGTGCAACACATCAGCAAGCTAAATGACATACCCGTGGCATGACTATTCCAAGACCTACCATAAAGGTCAAAAAGTGGACAGTGGCCCAATTTCTGGAAATTCCCACCCTTACCCCCAAATAGCTGGAATTCTCCTCCCATTTACTACTCTAGGAAATTACCCACCTCTACAAAAACTGACAGACTTGTACCCTGGGACTGCTCTTGCCTTCTGCAATGGCCTACACTCCATTTGTGGAATGTGTTTCTTTCTAAATAAATCTACTTCTTATCTATCACTGAATTCTTTCTGCAACGAGACATGAAGAACCTCAGCTTCATTAAGTCCTAAGACCAGGTGTGAGATCTCAGTTAAAAAAAACTGTGGGTTCAAGTCTCAACTTGAGCTGCATAGTTTCAACTGGACAGTGTCAAGTTTTATTTTAATACATCTCTGTTTTTTTTCTCTTCAAGTTCTCTGGTTTAAGCCTTCCACCCACTTATTCCTATATATAGCACCATTAACCTCTATTACCCCCACAATAGCAGAAAGCATAGCTATATTTACACATGCCTTTTTTTTTTCAGCACTCAGTACTTTTATTTTTGAAAATTTTTAATATAAATTTATATATTTTAATTGAAGACTTATTACTTTACAATATTTTAGTGGTTTAGCCATACATTGACATGCATCTATCACAGGTGAACATGTGTTCCTCATCGTGAACCCCCGTCCCACCTCCCTTCCCATCCCATCCCTCTGGGTCATCCCAGTGCACCACCCCCGAGCACCCTGTCCCATGCATAGAACATGGACTGGCGATTCGTTTCACAGATGATAATTTACATGTTTCAATGCCATTCTCCCAAATCATCCCACCCTCACCCTCTCCCACAGAGTCCAAAAGTCTGTTCTATACATCTGAGTCTCTTTTGCTGTCTTGCATATAAGATTATCATTGCCATCTTTCTAAATTCCATAAATATGCATTAGTATACTGTATTGGTGTTTTTCTTTCTGGGTTACTACACTCTGTATAATGGGCTCCAGTTTCATTCACCTCATAAGAACTGATTCAAATGTATTCTTTTTAATGGCTGAGTAAGATTCCATTGTGTATATGTACCACAGCTTTCTAATCCATTCATCTGCTGATGGGAATCTAGGTTGCTTCCATGTCCTGGCTATTATAAACAGTGCTGCAATGAACACTGTGGTACATGTGTCTCTTTCAATTCTGGTTTCCTTAGTGTGTATGCTCAGCAGTGGGATTGCTGGGTCATATGGCAGCTCTATTTCCAGTTTTTTAAGGAATTTCCACACTGTTCTCCATAGTGACTGTACTAGTTTGCATTCCCAACAACAGTGTAAGAGGGTTCTCTTTTCTCCAAACCCTCTCCAGCATTTATTGTATGTAGATTTTTGGATAGCAGCCATTCTGACTGGCATGAAATGGTACATCATTGTGGTTTTGATTTGCATTTCTCTCATAATGAGTGATATTGAGCATCTTTTCATGTGTTTGTTAGCTATCTGTATGTCTTCTCTGGAGAAATGTCTGTTTAGATCTTTGACCCATTTTTTGATTGGGTCATTTATTTTTCTTGAATTGAGCTGCAGGTGTTTGTATATTTTTGAGATTAATTCTTTGTCAGTTGCTTCATTTGCTATTATTTTCTCCCATTCTGAAGGCTGTCTTTTCACTTTGCTTATAGTTTCCTTTGTTGTGTAAAAGTTTTTAAGTTTAATTAGGTCCCATTTATTTATTTTTGCTTTTATTTCCAAAATTCAGGGATGTGCATCATAGAGGATCCTGCTGTGATTTATGTCAGAGAGTGTTTTATCCCCATGTTTTCCTCTAGGAGTTTTATAGTTTCTTGTCTTACATTTAGATCTTTAATCCATTTTGAGTTTACTTTTGTGTATGGTGTTAGAAAGTGTCCTAGTTTCATTTTTTACAAGTGGTTGACCAGTTTTCTCAGCATCACTTGTTAAAGAGGTTGTCTTTTCTCCATTGTTTATTCTTGCCTCCCTTGTCAAACATAAGGTATCCATAGGTGTGTGGATTTATCTCTGGGCTTTCTGTTTTGTTCCATTTATCTATATTTCTGTTTTGTGTCAGTACCGTACTGTCTTGATGACTGTGGCTTTGTAATAGAGCCTGAAGTCAGGTCAGTTAATTCCTTCAGTTCCATTCTTCTTTCTCAAGATTGCTTTTGGCTATTCAATATTTTTTTTTTACTTCCATACAAATTGTGAAATTATTTGTTCTAGTTCTCTGAAAAATACCGTTGGTAACTTGATAGGGATTGCATTGAATCCATAGATTGTTTTGGGGAGTACACTAATTTGCACTATATTGATTTTTCCAATCCATGGACATGGTATATTTCTCCATCTATTTGTGTCCTTTTTGGTTTCTTTCATCGGTGTTTTATAATTTTCTATATATAGGTCTTTTGTTTATTTAGGTAGATATATTCCTAAGTCTTTCATTATTCTCATTGCAATGGTGAATGGAGCTGTTTCCTTAATTTCTCTTTCTATTTTCTCATTGTAAGTGTATAGGAATGCAAGGGCTTTCTCTGTGTTGATTTTATATCCTGCAACTTACCATATTCATTGATTAGCTCTAGTAATTTTCTGGTGGAGTCTTTAGGGTTTTCTATGTAGAGGATCATGTCATCTCCAAACAGTGAGAGTTAGTTCTTCTTTTCCAATCTGGATTCCTTTTATGTGCTTTTCTGCTCTGATTGCTATGGCCAAAACTTGCAAAACTATATGTGATAGTAGTGGTGAGAGTAGGCACCCTTGACTTGTTCCTGATGTTAGGGAAAATTCTTTCAATTTTTCACCATTTAGGATAATGTTTGCTAAGGTTTTGCCATATATAGATTTTATTATGTTGAGGTATGTTCCTTCTACTCCTTCTTTCTGGAGGGTCTTTATCATAAATGGATGTTGAACTTTGTCAAAGGCTTTTGCTGCATCTATTGAGATAATCATACGTATTTGATCTTTCAATTTGTTAACATGGTGTATTACATTGATTAATTTGTGGATATTGAGGAATCTTTGCATCCCTGGGATAAAGTCCACGTGGTCATGATGTATGATTTTTTTAATATGTTGTTGGATTCTGTTTGCTAGACTTTGTTAAGAATTTTTGCATCTATGTTCATCAGTGATATTGGCCTGTAGTTTTCTTTTTTTTTTTGGCATCTTTGTCTGGTGTTGGTGTTAAGGTGATGGTGGCTTCATAGAATGAGTTTGGAAGTTTACCTTCCTCTGCAATTTTCTGGAAGAGTTTTAGCAGGATAGGTGTTAGCTCTTCTCTTAATTTTTGGTAGAATTCAGCTGTGAAGCCGTCTGGACCTGGGCTTTTGTTTGTTTGAAGATTTCTGATTACAATGTCAGTTTCCGTGCTTGTGATGGGTCTGCTAAGATCTTCTATTTATTCCTGGTTCAGTTTTGGAAAGTTGTACTTTTCTGAGAATTCATCCATTTCTTCCAAGGTGTCCATTTTATTTGCATATGGTTGCTGATAGTAGTCTTATGATCCTTTGTATTTCTGTGTTGACTGTTGTGATCTCTCCATTTTCTTTTCTAATTTTGTTGATTTGATTCTTCTCCCTTTGTTTCTTGATGAAGCTGGCTAATGGTTTGTTTATCTTCTCAAAGAACAAGCTTTTGGCTTTGTTGATTTTTTATATGGTTTCTTTTGTTATTTTACATTTATTTCTGCCCTAATTTTTGACATTTCTTTCCTTCTGCTAACCCTGGGCTTCTTCATTTCTTCCTTTTCTAGTTGCTTTAGGTGTAGAGTTGGCTTATTTATTTGATTTTTTTCTTGTTTCTTGAGGTAAGCCTGTATAGCTTTGAACCTTCCCCTTAGCACTGCTTTTACAGTTACGCATAGGCTTTGTGCTGTTGTGCTTTCATTTTCATTCATTTCTATGCATATTTTTATTTCTTTTCTGATTTCTTCTGTGATTTGTTGGTTATTCAGCAGCTTGCTGTTCAGCCTCCATATGTTGAAAAATTTTAATAATGTTTCTCCTGTAGTTGACATCTAATCTTACTGCATTATGGTCAGACAAGATGCTTGGAATGATTTCAATTTTTTTGAATTTAACAAGGCTAGATTTCTGGCCCAGGATGTGATCTATCCTGGAGAACGTTATATGTGCACTTGAGAAAAAGGTTAAATTCATTTTTGGGGGGTGAAATGTCCTACAAATATCAATTAGGTCTAAATAGTTTATTGTATCATTTAAAGTTTGTATTCCCTTGTTAATTTTCTGTTTAGTTGAGCTATCCTTAGGTTTGAGTGGGATATTAAAGTCTCCCAATTTTATTGTATTATTGTTAATTTCCCCTTTCATACTTGTTAGCTGTCTGACTTATATCGGTACTCCTATGTTGAGTGCATCTATATTTATAACTGTTATATATTCTTCTTTGATTGATCCTTTGATCGTTATGTAGCATCCTTCTTTTTCTCTTTTCACAGCCTTTATTGTAAAGTCTATTTTATCTGATATGAATATTGCTACTCCTGCTTTCTTTTGGTCTCTATTTGCATGGGATATCATTTTTCCAACCCTTCACTTTCAGTCTGTATGTGTCCCTTGTTTTGATGTGTGTCTCTTGTAGACAGCATATATAGGGGTCTTTTTTTGTATCTATTCAGCAAGCCTTTGTATTTTGGTTGGGACATTCGACCCATTTACATTTAAGGTAATTATTGATAAGTATGATGCTTTTGCCATTTACTTCATTGTTTCGGGTTCTTGTTTATACACCCTTTCTTCGTTTCCTGTCTAGAGAATATCCTTTAGAATTTGTTGGAGAGCTGATTTGGTGGTGCTGAATTCTATAAGTTTTTGCCTGTCTGTAAAGCTTTTGATTTCTCCTTCATATTTGAATGAGATCCTTGCTGGGTACAGTAATCTGGGCTGTAGGTTTTTGTTTGTTTGTTTGTTTCATCACTTTAAATATGTCCTGCCATTCTGGCCTGAAGAGTTTCTATTGAAAGATCAGCTGTTATCCTTATGGGAATCCCTTGTGTGTTATTTTTTGCTTTTCCCTAGCTGCTTTTAATATTTGTTTTTTGTGTTTGATCTTTGTTAATTTGATTAATATGTGTCTTGGGATGTTTTGCCTTGTGTTTATCCTGTTTAGGAACTCTTTGGTTTTCTTGGATTTGGGTGACTATTTTCTTCCCCATTTTAGGGAAGTTTCCAACTATTATCTCCTCAAGTATTTTCTCATGGTCTTTCTTTTTGTCTTCTTTGTCTGGGACTCCTATGATTTGAATGTTGGGGCGTTTAACATTGTCCCAGAGGCCTCTGCACTTGTCCTCATTTCTTTTATTTCTTTTGTCTTTTTTTCCTCTCTGTTTCATTTATTTCTACTATTCTATCTTCTACCTCACTTAGCCTATCTTCTGTCTTTGTTCTTCTACTGTTGGTTCCATCTAGAGTGTTTTTTATCTCATTTATTGCATTATTCATTATATATTGACTCTTTTTTTAATTTCTTCTAGGTCCTTGTTAAACTATTCTTGCATCTTCTCGATCCTTGTCTCCAGGCTATTTATCTGTAACTCCATTTTGTTTTCAATATTTTGGATCATTTTCACTATCTTTATTTGGAATTCTTTATCAGGTAGATTCCTTATCTCTTCCTCTTTTGTTTGGTTTGGAGGGCATTTATCGTGTTCCTTTACCTGCTGGGTATTTCTCTTCATCTTGTTTAGGTTGCTGTGTTTGGGGTGGTCTTTCCGTATTCTGGCAGTTTGTGGTTCCTCTTTATTGTGGAGGTTCCTCACTGTGAGTGGGGTTGGACGGGTGGCTTGTCAAGGTTTCCTGGTTAGGGAAGATTGTATTGGTGTTCTGATGGGTGGAGTTGGATTTTTTTCTCTCTGGAGTGCAATGAAGTGTTCAGTAGTGAGTTTTGAGATGTCTGTGGGTTTAGTGTGACTTTGGGCAGGCTGTATATTGAAGCTCAGGGCTATGATCCTGTGATGCTGGAGAATTTGTGTGGTATGTCTTTCTCTGGAACTTGTCACCCTTGGGTGGTGCTTGGTTTCAGTGTATGTATGGAGACTTTTGATGAGCTCCTATCAATTAAATTTTCCTGGAGGCAGGAGTTCTCTGGTGTTCTCAGGATTTGGACTTAAGCCTCCTGCCTCTGGTTTTCAGTCTTATTCTTACAGTAGCCTCAAGACTTCTCCACCCATAGAGCACCAATGATAAAACATCTAGATTCATGTCAATGTATGACAAAAGCCACTGCAATATTGTGGGGTGATTGGCCTCCAACTGATAAAAATAAATTAAAAATAAATAAATAAATAAAATTAAAACTTACCTCCCCCCAAAAAAAATCTAGGTTAATGATGAAAAGTTTCTCCACAGTGAGGGACACCTGGTGAGGTACACAGAATTACATGGAGAAGAGAAGAGGGAGGAGTGAGATAGAGGTGACCAGGAGGAGAAGAGGGGGAATCAAAATGGTAGAGAGCAAGCTAGTTAGTAATAACTTCTATATGTGCTCTCCTCAGTCTGGATCCCTCAAAGATGTTCACAGAGTTACACAGAGAAGAGGAGAGGGAGGAATGAGACAGAGATGGCCAGGAGGATAAAAGGGGGAATCAAAAGGAGAGAGACAGATTCAACCAGTAGTCAGTTCCCTACTTGTTCTCCACAGCCCAGAACACAAAAAGAGATTCACAGATTTGGGTAGTGAAGAGAAGGGGAAGGGAGGAGATAGAGGCGACCTGGTGGAGAAAAAAGAGATTCAAAAGGAGGAGAGAGCAATCAAGCCAGTAATCTAGCTCACAAGTAAAAATGGGCCTGAAGATTGGGTCTTAAAGGTACAGAACTGATAACAAATACCAAAAGCAAAGATTGAAAATCTAGAGTAGAGTTTAGATTCTCAAGAATACAATATTAAAAAAAAAAAAAAACAAAGCCACAAATATATATATAAAGTTTGCTTTAAAATAGGGTCTTTTTTTACAAGGTAATAGTAGATTATAAAAATGAAAATTAAAAGTGTAATAGAGTACTTAATTTTTTTTTTTTAATTTAAAATAATGATAATAGTACAGATATATCTAGGGCTTTCTCTGGATCTGTGGCAAACAGTGTGGGGTCAGTTGATATCCTGATAGTTCCTGGATCTGGATTATACTTCTCAAGATCTACAGGCCCCTTCCTATGTAATCGTTGCTAACTACAGTGCTTTAATCTTTTGCACCTGTCACTTCCAAAGTGGTCCCCTTTGTTTATTTTAGCTTCTTCTGTTTGCTGGTCTCTTCAGTGTCTAATTTCCGCCCTGACACAAGGGGGCGGTGGTGGTCACTTATTTAGGCTCGCTTGTTCAGTCCTATTGTGGGGAGGAGGGAAAGCTGCAAACAAATATCACTGGCGTGTGTGGGGAGTGCTCGCAGTGTCTCAGCCACACTGGGTTTACCCCCGCTCACGGCGCATGTGCTTTCCCAGTCTACACTGCTCAGGCTCTAGGTTGCTCTGCAGGGGAACTGTCTGAGGGGGGCCCTGGGTTGCATATACTTCCCAGGTCTAAGCCACTCAGGTTCGGGTTCTTGGGTACTCCACAAAGGCACAGACTTGGTTGGACCTGGCTTTTGTGCCCTTCCCAGGTCCGAGCAGCTCAGGTGACCAGGTACTTGGCAAGCATAGCTGACCCCCATTGGAGGCTGTGTCTTATCACCTCCCCCATCCTAGCCACTCTTTTTCTGGGTATACAATGGGTGCTCCTTTTCAGGTGTTCCGTGTGTCTCTTCTAAGGAGCTGATCTCTGGCTGCGACCCTCCTGCCAGATGTCGACCGTCCAGAATCACAAGAAGTCTTGGTTAACAATGAAGCCTGCTTGCAGTTTGGTAGAGGATGCCTCTCTGGGGCCGCGATTGCCCCCTTCAGGCTCTGGCTGCCTCTGGTGGGGGATGGGCCGGTCCACAGCCGGCTAGCTGTGTTCAGTCCTGTGTTCTGTGAGCGGGCCTGGCAGTGTCTTAGGTTAGGGCTTTTCACTGGATAGCATTCCCACAGTCCGGGTTGCTATCTCAAGTGAGTTCCCTCAGATTGCCCTTGGGGCATTCAGGCATGGTCCTTATCCTAAGCAATGCAGCCTGCACCTCCCTGTCCAGTCCCTGTTTGCCAGTGGCGGATGCGTGTGTCTGGGCTGCTTCTCCGCAGGTAGTTTCCATTAGGTACATAATCTGTGGATTTTAATTATTTATTTATTTTTCCTCCCAGTTACAATGTCTTCTGAGATTCTAAGGCTCACCACAGATCCGCCGGTGAGAGTGTTTCCTCATGTTTGAAAACTTCTCTCTTTTTAAGACACCCTTCCCGAGACGGATCTCTGTCCCTACCTCTTTTGTGTCTTTTTTTTTTTTATCTTTTATATTTTGTCCTACCTCCTTTTGAATACAATGGGCTGCCTTTCTGGGTGCCTGCTGTCCTCTGCCAGCATTCAGAAGTTGTTTTGTGGAATTTGCTCAGTGTTCAAATGTTCTTTTGATGAATTTGTGGGGGAGAGAGTGGTATCCCCCTCTTCCTCTGCACCACCCCCCTACACATTTCAAATTTAGATATGCTTTAAAAAAACAAAACTTAAGGCTGGTTATGATTAAGTCTTTTCTGAAACTATTCATTCCATTTCTTGAGTTATGGAGGGGAGGAAAAAGTTTTCCTCTAGACTATTATGTTCTTTGACTGAGTCTGAAACCTAAAATGGCAAAGATTAACAGGAGAAAACCATACAAATTTATTTAACATAAGTTTTATGTGATAGGGAAGCCTTCATAAGAAAATGAAGACCTTCCCGAAATGGTTAAACCTAAGTATTTTTTTTATGCTAGGTTTGATGAAGAGTAGGCAGTTAGGGAGGAATATGATAGGTAACAGCATATAAGTGTATTAAATTGGGAGAAGCTTGGTAAGGCCAGTTTGTTTGCATCCTTCTCAGCATCCTTTTGTTTATGGAGATAAGGATGCTCCTTTCCTCCAGATATAGGAGTTGCACCTCTCCCATGAGGGTTTTATGTCCTGTTTCAGAGGACAAGGGCAAGCCCTGCTCATTTGGAGTTAGACCAAGAAGGCAGGGCACCAAAGAATTGATGATTTCAAACTGTGGTGTTGGAGAAGACTTGAGAGTCTCTTGAAAGTCAAGGAGATCAAACTAGTCAATCTTAAAGGAAATTGACTCTGAATACTCTTTGGAAGGACTGATGCTGAAGCTGAAGCTCCAATACTTTGGTCACCTGGTGCAAAGAGCTAACTTATTGGAAAAGGAAGATCTTGATACTATGAAAGATTGAAAGCAGAAGGAGAAGAGGGTGACAGAGGATGAGATGATTGGGCAAACTCTGGGAGATGGTGAGGAATAGGGGAGCCTGGTGTGTTTCAGTCCGTGGGGTCATGAAGAGTCAGACACAACTTGGCAACTGAACAACAAATCCTCAAGGGAGGCCTAATGAAATAGGCATTATACTTTCTGCTACTTTCACAAACTTCTTCAGCTTAACATATTCAATATGCCAAGGTGCCATATTTTGGAGTAGCATGTTCTGTACTCCGTCACTTGGTATAATCAATCTTTTGACCTATTAAGTGTTAATATTAGCTGAATTTATTGAATAGTTTCTACATTGAGGGCCTACTGCTATGTCTCTCTATAGCTTGTTGTCGATTTCAGTTTTTATGAGAAGTGTTTGCAACTTGTGTCAATTTGACTTATTAGACTACAGAATATATGATATTTTAAAATAGCTTTATATGAATTATGTATGTACTATTATTGAAAAACAAAGTTCAGCTGAGTAAATTTTAAAGATCTTATTGACTTTATTCAACAATTCATGAATCAATCACGTATCCAATATAGCAGATAGAAAGGATCTTCAAGGAGCTATACAAAATGAGACATTTTTATAGGCAGAAGAGAGCAGGAATAAGAAAATTATACCAGAAAAAAAAAAAGCGGGTTGGTTATTTCAAAGTCACTCTTCTTTAGGGAGTGACAGGAGTTTATCATGCAGATGACATCACTCATGCTGATCAGGTGATCCTTCACTGATCTGGTTAAGATTTCATTTCTGGGAGACCTGAAACTGTAATTAAATTGGTTTAATGACATGGAGCTTAGCATAAGCGACTCCCGTTTTGGGCCTGCTTTCTTGTTTTTAACATTATTATTTATTCTATCCAACATCAAATAAATATTTTGATTCTCTACTTACTGCTTCCAGTATCCATTTTGTTAATCAGATTCCCTTACTCTCCATCCCTTCTGTTGTTGTTGTTTCCCTGTCCTTCACTGTCTCCTGGAGCTTGCTCAAACTCATGTCCTCTGAGTTGATGATGCCATCCAACCGACTTGTCCTCTGTCATCCCCTTCTCCTCCTGCCTTCAATCTTTCCCAGCATCAGAGTCTTTTCCAATGAGCCGGCTCTTCGTATCAGGTGGCCAAAGTATTAGAACTTCAGCTTCAGCATCAGTCCTTCCAATGAACATTCAGAGTTTATTTCCTTTAGGATTGACTGGTTTGATCTCCTTGCTGTCCAAAGGACTGTTAAAAGTGAATTCAGATAACATCATAAGAGTTGAACCTCTCTGTTGACACCCCTTTTCATACTAGATTTAGATCATTTATTCTATATACACACTTGACTTGCTCTGTGGTCAGTTCCACCTCTTTTCTCTTTGCTGTGTATTTCTGAAATTTTCCTATGTTATAGTGCTTTGGACTCTAGACAGCTCAGGGAAGGCTGTTGTGTATTTTATAAGATTTCATAATTTATATAAAACTGTCTCTCTTTTTTGCTTGTCAAAGTGAAAGCAGACAAATGAACAAAAAATTCATGTAAATCCCTGTGCGAAGAAACTATAATATTTACAGAAAGAGAACACAAGTTTTAAATTTTAAACCTTAATTTATCAATTCAGTTTTTATTACACACAGGCAGTTTGAACCACTCTATCCCTAGTTCTATAGAGTCTATTTTCTCGTGGGGGTATCGCAGATAAGAATCTTATTTATGCATTCACACTTAAAGTGAATGTGGAAGTCACCCAGTCATGTCCGCCTTTTTGTGACTCCTTGGACTATATGGCCCATGGAATTTTCCAGGCCAGAATACTGGAATGGGTAGCCATTCCCTTCTCCAGGAGATGTTCCTGTCTCCAGGGGATCTTCCCAACTCCGGGATCGAACCCAGGTCTTCCATATGGCAGGAGGATTCTTTACCAGCTGAGAGACCAGATTGGCCCAAGAATACTGGAGTGGGTAGCCTATCCCTTCTCCAGGGGATCTTCTTGACCCAGGAATTGAACCAGGGTCTCCTGCATTGCAGGAAGATTCTTTACCAGCTGAGATACCGGGGAAGCCCCTTAAAATATGTCTCAAACTGTACTAAGCTGGAGGAACAGAGGTGAATAAGATATTTAAATATCTTGCCTCCATGAAGTTATATTCTATTAGGGCAAGACAGATAATAAGTAGGAGACTAACAAATTAAAAATATTTCAGGTGTTACAATTGCTACAAAGACAAAGCAGGGTAAGTTCTTTTCAAATAAAGAACCATGTATGATATAAGCAAAATTTCATTGACTTATGTTAGAAGGTTGAATACTATATGAGAAGTTCTAAAATATAATCTCCTTAAAGAAACTGGGTGCATGATAGTTTTGCTCATGGATTGGGCTGGGAAGCTTTTAGGTTGAGATGTGAGAGACAAGGTGAGGCTTTGTATTGGTTGATTTCCTAAGGCAAAGGTAGATGCAATACAGGTGAAAATGTTATATAAGTCACAGAATATTCTGTGATTAGACTGGTTAGTGAAAGTGTGACTGTTTTAATCCCCTGCCCCTTTGGCAATTCTGGCAAGACCATAAGGTTAACCACAAAACTATCCTTACAGAAATTCTAAACCACTCTTACGATTATTAGATATGATGATTGCCTCAGAAACAATAGTCTGGAGTTAGAGCAGAGTTTGAGATTTATGCTCCTTTTGTCAAATGATGAGCTGTTGGATCATCTGATGTGACATTAGTGTCACAGCAGCATATAAAACTCTGGAGAGTATACACCTGGCAATGATAATACACATTAAAGACTAACAGGAAAGTAATGGTTAAATTATATACAATTCTATGAGTCCATGATACAACTGAACAAATACAGGTGACTAAAACAAGATCACAAGTAGCCAGTTCCTTTAATTTAGAAATTCATTGTTATAGCAACAGTTGGTAGTAGTCTTTATCTGAATGCAACACTAGACACCATCTTGGCTAATAGAAAATCTAAAGTTATCCATTTGTCCCTCATTTCTTGACACAAAAGAATCAGACTTGTCTTCTGAGCCTTCAGAGCTGTGGAAGTATCATTCCAGTTACAGTTATTGATAATTGTCTATTATAGAAATCATTATTTGGATGGTAGACATAAAAATGAAATAGTCAATTTTCTGTGTAATTTTCCATAGAAAACGTTATATCTTATTGAGCTCATATCTCATTGGGAAATGGTCTATAGGGTGAATAATGTTCTTGACTATGTAAAGTCTCTGACAATTATACCATATATACAAGTCAGCTTTATATGTGGTAAAAAAGGAAAGAGCTTGGTCCACAGAAAATATAGTATGCTTGTGGGGCTAGAGGTTGTATTGGGGGAGTATACATTGTTTAACACGGCAAGAGTGCCCCAGTTAAATTTCTGGGTGAAGCTGAATAATTTCTGTAAAGCAGGTTGGATCCTTTCTGAGGAAAACAAATAGACTGTGATAGGAAAAATAATGTTACTATTTAATCCTATTCCTGTTGTGTTTCTGACTCCAGTGGACAATGCTATAATTACTTCTGCAGAAATGTTTTTCTATTCCATGATCAGGATCCAATTTTTATATGACTTAATGCTGAAATTAACAATGTGAGGTTATTTCTAATTCCAGAAGTATCCAGTAGAGGCAACATGACTCTTTGAAATGTTTATGGGAATGCCAATTAGCTTGTTTAAGCTCTTTATGGAGTATAATTTCTATCATAAAGTGAACATAAGTGAACAGATCAATGCATTTTAAAAAGCAGAACACACTAATACAACTGGCACCTAAATATAGAAGCAGAATATATGACAGCATCTCAGAGTTCCCTCTCATGCATTCTTCTAGTCACCACTTCCCCTCAACGATAACACTATCTTATATAATTATCACAAAATGAATAACCTTATACACATCACACAGGTCAAGAAATAGAACTTTGCCACTCACTCTAGAAGCCCTTCAATTTGCCCCATCTCAATCATAGTCCTTTCCTCCCATCACAAGTAACCATTATCGTGACTTTATAGTAATCACTGTCATATTTTTAAAATAGTTTTGTCACCTAAGGATGCAACTCTAGACACTAGCTTAATCTTCTCCAATTAAACATTTGATATTGCTTTTAAGTCCGTTTTAAAAAATAGATGCCCCCACTATATATTTTACTTTCTTACAGTTTATTTGCTTAAGAACCTAGGTCTGACTTGCCAGCATTTCCAGTCTAGGATTTTCTGCTTGTGTAATAATGGTGCAGTTAAGCAACTTTCTTTGTATTTTCTTGAAGTCGGCAGCTGGATTCAGAGGTGTGATCAGAGTCAGATGCAATCTCTATGGCAAGGGTATTGGTGGTGCTTTGTCAAAGAGTATTTTGCCTATGTTTTCCTTTAGGAGTTTTATAGTTTCTGGCCTTAAATTTAGATTTTTAATCCATTTTGAGTTGTTTTTTGTGTATGGTGTTAGAAAGTGTTCTAGTTTCATTCTTTTACAGGTGGTTGACCAGTTTTCCCAGAACCACTTGTTAAAGGGATTGTATTTTCTCCATTGTATATTTTTGCCTCCTTTGTCAAAGATAAGTTGTCCATAGGTGTGTGGATTTATCTTTGGGCTTTCTATTTTGTTTCACTTGTCTATATTACTGTCTTTGTGCCAGTGCCATACTATCTTGATGACTGTGGCTTTGTTTCATCAGGAGGCACATATCTGTTTTTCACACTTAAAAAAAAAATAGCAGTTTTTGATCATAAAAGCCTAGATCATTGGGGGTTGCAAAATGGCAGCATTCTAATTTGATCACTTTGTTTGCTTTTATAATCTGAAATAAATTTATTAGGAAATATTTCTCTTCTAATGTTCAGTTATTCAGTAGTACAGTTTGTTAGAAAAGGCTGGATAAATGCATGATTCTTTCTTTTTATTTACAGAAATTTCAGATAATGAATTTGTGTTCTGTCATTTTCAGAAGGCAATTTTTTTATTATTATAAAATCATAGAGTTAAACATATTTAATATTTGCAATTCATTTCTATTCTTATCCTTATTGAGGCTCAAACTGTATTTGGCCTGGGAGCTTCTTTGAGTTGGCACTTGAGTCTCTTTAATATGACTTTCATAGTTTTTAATGGCTTCTTTACTATCTGGCATGTGAAATGGTTCCAGACTCATCTGGTACATTCTCTGTCCATACATTCAACCAACAATTTCTTTAAGAAGTTTGGTTTATATTAGATAGTATTTCTGGTATATGACATGGTATTTCAACTTAATAGTGTGGGCACTATGACAGCTCATTGTTATTTGGTTTGTCATTGTTTCTAGGCTTTTTCATATAAAGGATTTCTAGTAAAAGCAATAAATTCTAATATCTGGACTGATACAGCTAGTGTTAAGAAATAATCTTCTGGAGGGAGGGGCCAAGATGGCAGAGGAATAGGATGGGGAGACCACTTTCTCCCCTACAAATTCATCAAAAGAAAAATTGAACGCAGAGCAAACTTCACAAAAAAACTTCTGATCACTAGCTGAGGACATCAGGAGCCCAGAAAAGCAGCCCATTGTCTTCGAAAGGATGTAGGACAAAATATAAAAGATAAAAAGAGAGACAAAAGAGCTAGGGACAGAGACCCGTCCCGGGAAGGGAGTCTTAATAGAGGAGGTTTCCAAACACCAGGAAACCCTCGCAATGGCGGGTCTGGGGGAAGTTTTTGAATCTCGGAGGGCAACCTAACTGGGAGGAAAAATAAATAAAACCCACGGATTACATGCCTAAAAGCAACTCCCAGCAGAAAAGTACCCGACGCCTGCATCCACCACCAGCAAGTGGGGGCAGAACGGAGAGGAGCGGGCGGCATTGCTTAGGGTAAGGACCAGGCCTGAGTGCCTTGAGGGCAATCGGAGGGAGCTTTTGTGAGATTCCAACTTAAACTGTGGGATAGCAAAAGAGAGAGAGAAAATTAACTGGCCGAACACATTGCCGGCTGTTCGCAGAACAAAGGGTCTGAGCAAGTTCAGAGAAGAGCTAGCCTGGGGTGGACCGGCCCAGCCCCACCAGAGGCAGGAGGCAGGGGAGAGGGGAAAGGGGCAAACTCGGTCCCAAAGACGGCATCCACTACCACACTGCAAGTAGGCCTCCAGTTTCTAACCAAAGACTTCAGGAGATTCTGGATGGTCGACATCAGCCAGGAGGGTCGCGGCTAAACTCAAGGCGCACACACCCAACTGGTGCAGATGGAAACTGAGGCTGGGGCCGTGGAGGGGAGAAGGCCACTGCACCCGGGGAGAGTGTGCCCGTTAAGCTCCTGGCTGCCTGAGCTGCTCGGGCCAGGGAAGGCACAAATTGCAAATGCAACCAAGTCCACGTTTTTGTGGAATACTTGAAAACTGGAACTGCACGCAATGCAGGGCATGCTTCATATAGAGCAGCCAGGAGCCTGAGCAGTGTAGACGGGGAAAACAGTGCCCTTCCCTCCCCACAGCGCGATGGAACTAGCAAACCTGAACAAGAAACGACCTCCGCCCGCCTGTGTCAGGGCGGAAATTAGGCACTGAAGAGACCGGCAAACAGAAGCCAAATAAACAAAGGGAACTGCTTCAGAAGGACAAGTGCAACAGATTAAAATCCCTGTAGGTAACACCGACTACACTGGAAGGGGCCTATAGATATCGAGAAGTGTAAGCTGGAACGAGGAGCTATCTGAAACTGAACCAAACCCACACTGACCACAACAGCTCCAGAGAAATACCTGGATATATTTTTACCTTTTTTTTAAATTAATTTTTTCTTTTCTTTTTTATTTTTTCTCTTTTATTTTCTTTTAAAATTCCCTATTACTCCCCCACTACTCCTTAACTTTCATTTTCATGTATTTTTACGATTTTTTTAATTAGAAAAAAATTTTTTTTCTTGTTTTTTTATTTTTTTCTTTTTCTCTTATTTTCTTTTAAAGTCCTCTATTACTCCTCTACTTCTCCTTAATTTTCATTTTCATTTCATTATAACCTTGCAAAGAAAAAAAGAGAGAAGCCCTATTTTTAAACCAAACTTCATATATATTTCTAAAATTTTTTGTGTTTTTGTTTTTGTTTTTAGTATTGTATTTTTAAGAGTCTAACCTCTACTCTAGATTTTTAATCTTTGTTTTTCAGTTTGTGATATAAATTTTGGACATTTAAGAATCCAATATTCAGTTCCCATTTTTATTTAGGAGTGTGTTGTACTCTCTCCCACTTTTGACTCTCCGTTTTCTACCGCAGAACACCTCTATTTCCTCCTTTCCCCTTCTCTTCCCAATCCACTTCTGTGAATCTTTGTGGGTGTTTGGGCTATGGAGAACACTTTGGGAACAGACAACTGCATAGATCTGTCTCTCTCCTCTTGAGTCCCCCTTTTTCTCCTCCTGCATCTATATCTCCCTCCTCCCATTCCTCTTATTCATGTAACTCTGTGACCTCTCTGGTTGTCGCTCATGGTGGAGAATCTTTCACCGTTAACCTAGAAGTTTTATTATCAGTGCTGTATAGTTGGAGAAGTCTTGAGACTACTGGAAGAAAAAACTGAAATCCAGAGGCAGGAGACTTAAGCACAAAACATGAGAACAACAGAAAACTCCTGACTACATGGAACATTAAGTAATAAGAGACCATCCAAAAGCCTCTATACCTACACTGAAACCAACCACCACCCAAGAGCCACTAAGTTTCAGAGCAAAACATACCATGCAAATTCTCCAGCAATGCAGAAACATAGACCTGAGCGTCAACATACAGGCTGCCCAAAGTCACATCTAACACATAGACCCATCTCAAAACTCATTACTGGGCACTCCATTGCACTCCAGAGAGAAGAAATCCAATTCCACGCACCAGAACACTGACACAAGCTTCCCTAACCAGGAAACCTTGACAAGCCAATCGTCCAACCCCACCTACTGGGTAAAACCTCCACAATAAAAAGGAACCAGAGACCACCAGAATACAGAAAGCTAACTCCAGACACAGCAATCCAAACAAGATGAAAAGGCAGAGAAATACCAACAGGTAAAGGAACATGAAAAATGCCCACCAAGTCAAACAAAAGAGGAGGAGATAGGGAATCTACCTGAAAAAGAATTTAGAATAATGATAATAAAAATGATCCAAAATCTTGAAAACAAAATGGAGTTACAGATAAAGAGCCTGGAGACAAAGATTGCAAAGATGCAAGAAATGTTTAACAAAGACCTAGAAAAAATAAAAAAGAGTCAATTAAAAATGAATAATGCAATAAATGAGATCAAAAACACTCTGGAGGGAACCAACAGTAGAATAACGGAGACAGAAGATAGGATAAGTGAGATAGAAGATAAAATGGTGGAAATAAATGAAGCAGAGAGGAAAAAAGAAAAAAGAATCAAAAGAAATGAGGACAACCTCAGGGATCTCTGGGACAATGTTAAATGCCCCAACATTTGAATCATAGGAGTCCCAGAAGAAGAAGACAAAAAGAAAGGCCATGAGAAGTTACTCGAGGAGATAATAGCTGAAAACTTCCCTAAAATGGGGAAGGAAATAGCCACCCAAGTCCAAGAAACCCAGAGAGTCCCAAACAGGATAAACCCAAGGCGAAACACCCCAAGACACATATTAATCAAATTAACAAAGATCAAACACAAATAACAAATATTAAAAGCAGCAAGGCAGAAACAACAAATAACACACAAAGGGATTCCCATAAGGATAGCAGCTGATCTATGAATAGAAACCCTTCAGGCCAGAAGGGAGTGGCAGGACATACTTAGAGTAATGACAAAGAATAACCTACAACCTAGATTACTATACCCAGCAAGAATCTCATTCAGATATGAAGGAGAATTCAAAAGCTTTACAGACAAGCAAAAGCTGAGAGAATTCAGCACCACCAAACCAGCTCTTCAACAAATGCTAAAGGATCTTCTCTAGACAGGAAATGCAGAAAGGTTATATAAACGTGAACCCAAAACAACAAAGTAAATGGCAACGGAACCATACCTATCAATAATTACCTTAAATGTAAATGGTTTGAATGCCCCAACCAAAAGACAAAGGCTGGATGAATGGATACAAAAACAAGACCCCTATATATGCTGTCTACAAGAGACCCTCCTCAAAACAAGGGACACATACAGACTAAAAGTGAAGGGCTGGAAAAAAAATATTTCACACAAACGGAAACCAAAAGAAAGCAGGAGTCGCAATACTCATATCAGATAAAATAGACTTTCAAATAAAGGCTGTGAAAAGAGACAAAGAAAGACACTAAATAATGATCAAAGGATCAATCCAAGAAGAAGATATAACAATTATAAATATATATGTACCCAACATAGGAGCACCGCAATATGTAAGGCAAATGCTAACGAGTATGAAAGAGGAAATTAATAGTAACACAATAATAGTGGGAGACTTTAATACCCCACTCACAACTACGGATAGATCAACTAAACAGAAAATTAACAAGGAAACACAAACTTTAAATGACACAGCGGACCAGCTAGACTGAATTGTATCTATAGGACATTTTAACCCAAAACAATCAACTTCACCTTTTTCTCAAGTGCACACGGAGCCTTCTCTAGAATAGAGCACATCCTGGGCCATAAAACTAGCCTTGGTAAATTCAAAAAATTGAAATCATTCCAGTCATCTTTTCTGACCACAGTGCAGTAAGATTAGATATCAATTACAGGAAAAAAATTGTTAAAAATTCCAACATGTGGAGGCTAAATAGCACACTTCTGAATAACCAACAAATCCTATGAGAAATCAAAAAATAAATCAAAATATGCATAGAAATGAATGAAAATGAAAACACAACAACCCAAAACCTATGTGACACTGTAAAAGTAGTGCTAAGGGGAAGGTTCATAGCATTACAGGCCTACCTCAAGAAACAAGAAAAAAGTCAAATAAATAACCTAACTCTACACCTAAAGCAACTAGAGAAGGAAGAAATACCAGGGTTAGTAGAAGGAAAGAAATCTTAAAAATTAGGGCAGAAATAAATGCAAAAGATACTAAAGAGACCATAGCAAAAATCAACAAAGCTAAAAGTTGGTTTTTTGAAAAAATAAACACAATTGACAAACCATTAGAAAGATTCGTTAAGAAACAAAGGGAGAAGAATCAAATTAACAAAATTAGAAATGAAAATGGAGAGATCTCAAGAGACAACACTAATATACAAAGGATCATAAGAGACTACTACCAGCAGCTCTATGCCAATAAAATGGACAACTTGGAAGAAATGGACAAATTCTTAGAAAAGTATAACTTTCCAAAACTGAACCATGAAGAAATAGACCCATCACAAGCAAGGAAATTGAAAGTAATCAGAAATCTTCCAGCAACAAAAAGCCTACGACCAGATGGCTTCACAGCTGAATTCTACCAAAAATTTAGAGAAGAGCTAACACATATCTTACTCAAACTCTTCCAGAAAATTGCAGAAGAAGGTAAACTTCCAAACTCATTCTATGAAGCCACCATCACCCTAATTCCAAAACCAGACAAAGATGCCACAAAAAAAGAAAACTAAAGGCCAATATCACTGATGAACATAGATGCAAAAATCCTTAACAAAATTCTAGCAAACAGAATCCAACAACATATTAAAAAAAATCATACACCATGACCAAGTGGGCTTTATCCCAGGAATGCAAGCATTTTTTTAATATCTGCAAATGAATCAATGTAATACACCACCTTAACAAATTGAAAGATAAAACCCATATGATTATCTCAATAGATGCAGAGAAAGCCTTTGACAAAATTCAGCACCCGTTGTGATTAAAACTCTGCAGAAAGCAGGAATAGAGCGAACACACCTCAACATAATAAAAGCTATATACAGCAAACCCACAGCAAGCATCACCATCAATGGTGAAAAATTTAAAGTATTTCCCCTAAAATCAGGAACAAGACAATGGTGCCCACTCTCATCACTACTATTCAACATAATTTTGGAAGTGTTGGCCACAGCAATCAGAGCAGAAAAAGAAATAAAAGGAATCCAGATTGTAAAAGAAGTAGTAAAACTTACTGTTTGGAGATGACATGATCCTCTACACAGAAAACCCTAAGGACTCTACCAGAAAATTAATAGAGCTAATTAATGAATATAGTAAAGTTGCAGGATATAAAATTAACACACATAAATCCCTTGCATTCCTATACACTAACAGTGAGAAAAAAGAAAGAGAATTTAAGGAAAAAATACCATTCACAGTTGCAACAAAAAGAATAAAATACTTAGGAGTATATCTCCGTAAATAAACAAAGATCTGTATATAGAAAACTATAAAACACTGATGAAAGAAATCAAAGAGGACACAAACAGTTGGAGAAACATACCGTGTTCATGGGTTGGAAGAATCAATGTTGTCAAAATGGCTATACTACCCAAAGCAATCTATAGATTTAATGCAATCCCTATTAAGCTACCAACAGTATTTTTCACAGAACTAGAGCAAATAATTTCACAATTTGTATGGGAATACAAAAAACCTCAAATAACCAAAGTCATCTTGAGAAAGAAGAATGGAACTGGAGGAATCAACCTGCCTGACTTCAGACTATACTACAAAGCCACAGTCATCAAGACAGTATGGTACTGGCACAAAGACAGAAATATAGATCAATGGAACAGGATAGAAAGCCCAGAGATAAATCCATGAACCTATGGACACCTTATCTTTGACAAAGGAGGCAAGGATATACAATGGAAAAAAGACAACCTCTTTAACAAGTGGTGCTGGGAAAACTGGTCAACCACTTGTAAAAGAATGAAACTAGAACACTTTCTAACAACATACACAAAAATAAACTCAAAATGTATTAAAGATCTAAATGTAAGACCAGCAACTATAAAACTCCTAGAGGAGAACTTAGGCAAAACCCTCTCCGACATAAATCACAGCAGGATCCTCTATGACCCACCTCCCAGAATATTGGAAATAAAGGCAAAAATAAACAAATGGGACCTAATTAAATTTAAAAGCTTTTGCACAACAAAGGAAACTATAAGCAAGGTGAAAAGACAGCCCTCAGATTGGGAGAAACTAATAGCAAATGAAGCAACAGACAAAGGATTAATCTCAAAAATATACAAGCAACTCCTGAAGCACAATTCCAGAAAAATAAATGACCCAATCAATAAATGAGCCACAGAACTAAACAGACATTTCTCCAAAGAAGACATACAGATGGTTAAAAAACATATGAAAAGATGCTCAACATCACTCATTATCAGAGAAACGCAAATCAAAACCACAATGAGGTACCATTACACGCCAGTCAGGATGGTTCTTATCCAAAAGTCCACAAGCAATAAATACTGGAGAGGGTGTGGAGAAAAGGGAACCCTCTTACACTGTTGGTGGGAATGCAAGCTAGTCCAGCCACTATGGAGAACAGTGTGGAGATTTCTTAAAAAACTGGAAATAGAACTGCCATATGACCCAGCACTCCCACTTCTGGGCATACGCACCGAGGAAACCAGATCTGAAAGAGACACGTGCACCACAATGTTCATTGTAGCACTGTTTATAATAGCCAGGACATGGAAGCAACCTAGATGCCCATCAGCAGATGAATGGATAAGGAAGCTGTGGTACATATAGACCATGGCATATTACTCAGCCATTAAAAAGAATTCATTTGAATCAGTTCTAATGAGATGGATGAAACTGGAGCCCATTATACAGAGTGAAGTAAGCCAGAAAGATAAAGAATATTACAGCATACCAACACATATATATGGGATTTAGAAATATGGTAATGATAACCCTATATGCAAAACAGAAAAAGAGACAGATGTATAGAACAGACTTTTGGACTCTTTGGGAGAAGGCGAGGGTGGGATGTTTCAAGAGAACAGCATCGAAACAAGTATATTATCTAGGCTGAAACAGATCACCAGCCCAGGTGTGATGCATGAGACAAGTTCTCGGGCCTGGTTCACTGGGAAGACCCAGAGGGATCGGGTAGAGAGGGAGGTGGAAGGGGGGATCGGGATGGGGAATACATGTAAATCCATGGCTTATTCATGTCAATATATGACAAAACCCACTACAATATTGTAAACTAATTAGCCTCCAACTAATAAAAATAAATGAAAAATAAAAAAAGAAATCGTCTTCTGAGGATGATATGAAATCTACTATTGTATAGGCAGTGTGTTAATTCCCTTTCCATATCCCTACTGTTTTTTTTTTTTTTTTTTTTTTTTTTTTTTTTTTAGAGTGGGCTGTTAGGTGTTATTTTTTGTTTGTTTGGTTTTTTTTTTCATTTATTTTTATTAGTTGGAGGCCAATTATATATATGGAATTTAGAAAGATGGTAACGATAACCCTATATGCACAAAAAGAAAAAGAGACTCAGATGTATAGAACAGACTTGCGGACTCTGTGGGAGAAGGCGAGTGTGGGATGTTTCAAGAGAACAGCATCGAAACATGGTTTTTTTTTTTTTGTTTGTTTGTTTTGTTTTTCATGTTTTGGGCATGACTCCTAAATAGAGTCTGGAACGTCTAAAGGATTTTCTAGAAAGCATGCATGAGACATGGATGATTCTCACACAGAATCTAGACTGCATGCTTTACTGAGTGTAGCAATGTTCAAAGTGGTACTGTAAAGAATATTAACATATGAAGAAAAAATATAAATACCACAGGGTGTAGGATGTAAGCTTGTTTGCCAAGAAAGCAATTTTATTTTCTTTTTTTCGCCAGTAAAAAACAAAGAGGGACTGTTAGTTTTAAGAAAGAGCCCAAAATATGTCAGCATAGGCCTTCACAAATTTGTTGGCAGCTACCATAGTCTTAGGGCTTCCCAGGTGGCTCAATGGTAAAGAATCTGCCTGAAATGCAGGAGATGTGGATTCAACCCCCGGGTTTGGAAGATCTCCTGGAGAAGGGAATGGCTACCCACCCCAATATTCTTACCTGGAGAATCCCTTGGACAGAGGATCCTGGCAGTCTGCAGTCCAAAGCATATCAAAGAGTCGGACATGACTGAAGTGACTGAGAACACATGCACCATAATCTTAAAATAACTAGAGTATCAATAAAAAGACTAGTAAGCTCTGAGTCTTCAGTGCTTTCCATTTGGTTTAGTTAGAACACAGGGACCTGATCAGATCATTTCTGACAAGAATGAAACAAGAATGAAATTTTATAGTAGTAAGACAGACTGAAAGAAGGGGCTGTTGAAGAGCTAACTTCAGTTTGCAAAATTCTTTTTCATGTTTGGGATCCCATTAGACTATTTTTTCTATGAGAAGTTAGTTAGGTTAAAACAAGATTAATTTTCAAAATGGTTAGAACCCAATATCTATAGTAGCCAGTAAGGCCAAGAGATACTCTGAATTGTCTTTGAGTAACTGGCCTGGGGAAGTTTTGGATGGCTAACAGTTGATTACTGGTAAGTGACTGACCCCTCTGAGGTATATAATGCTCCAAATAATGGACATTTTGCTGACAAAATTGTGTTTTTTCCTTTGGCAAATTTTGTTCTTTATGGGTTAACAGAGTTTAAAATACACAGAACCCATTTTAAAGACTTCTTTTTTAAGATTAATAAAACATCATCCTCATGTTGTTATTGTTCAGTTATTCACTTAGGTCTGACTATTTGTGACCCCATGGACTGCAGCACACCAGAATTCCCTGTCCTTCACTATCTTTCTGAGTTTGCTCAAACTCACGGCCATTGAGTTGATGAGGCCATACAAACATCTGATCCTCTGTTGCTCCCTTCGCCTCTTGCCCTCAGTCTTTCCCAGCATCAGAATCTTTTCCTATGAGTTGGCCCTTCGCATCAGGTGGCCAAAATGTTGGAGCTTTAGCTTCAGCATCATTCCTTCAATTAATATTCAGAATTGATTTCCTTTAGGATTGACTTGTTTGATCTTGCTTTGCAAGGGACTCTCAAGAGTCTTTTCCAGCACCATAGTTCAAAAGCATCAATTATTTTGTGCACAGCCTCCTTTATTGTTCAACTCTCACATCCACACATAACTACTGGAAAAACCATAAGTGAGTAAGCAAGCGAAGTCGTTCAGTTGTGTCAGACTCTTCATGACCCCATGGACTGTAGCCCACCACACTCCTCCATCCATGGGATTATCCAGGCAACAGTACTGGTGTGAGTTGCCATTTCCTTCTCCAGGGGATCTTCCAGACCCAGGGATCAAACTCGGGTCTCCCGCATTGTAGGCAGACGCTTTGCCGTCTGAGCCACCAGGGAAGTTCATAGCTTTGACTATATGGAACTTTGACAGCAAAGTGATGTCTCTGCTTTTTAATATACTGTCTAGGTTTGTCATAGTTATTCCTCCGAAGAGCAAGCATCTTTTAATTTGATTGCTGCAATCACCATTCATGGTGATTTTGGAACCCAAGAAAATAAAGCCTGCCTGACAGTGTTTCCATTTTTTCTCTATTTGCCATGAAGTGACGGGACTGGATGCCATGATCTTAGTTTATTGAATGTTGAGTTTTATGCCAGCTTTTTCACTTTCCTCTTTCACCTTCATGAAGAGGCTCTTCCTCTTCACTTTCTGCCATTAGGGGGATGCCATCTGCCTATCTGAGGTTACTGATATTTCTCCTGGAAATCTTGATACCAGCTTGTGCTTCAACCAGCCTGGCATTTTCCATAATGTACTCGGCATACAAGTTAAATAAGCAGGGTGACAGTATACAGCCTTGACGTACTCCTTTCTCAATTTGGAACCAATCCGTTATTCCATGTACAGTTTTAGCTGTTACTTCTTGACCTGCGTATAGATTTCTTAGGAGCTACTCCCATCTCTTTAAGAGTTTTCCACAGTTTGTTGTGATCCACAGGGTCAGACTTCCCTGGTAGCTCAAATGGTAAAGAATCTTTCTGCAATGCAGAAGACATGGGTTCAATCCCTGGGTCAGGAAAATCCCCTGGAGAAGGAAATGGCAGTACAATCCAGTATCCTTGCTTGGAGAATTCTGTGGGCAGAGTAGTCTGGAGGGCTATAGTCCATGGGGTCACAAAGAGTCAGACACGACTGAGTGACTAACACACAGTCAAAGGCTTTAGTGTAGTTAATGAAGCAGAAGTAGATGTTTTTCTGGAATTCCCTTGCATTTTCTATGATCCAAAGGGTGTTGGCAATTTGATCTCTTCTTACCCTACCTTTCTTAAATCCAGCTTGTATATCTGGAAGTTCTCAGTTCACATACTGTTGAAGCCTACCTTGAAGGATTTTGAGCATTACCTTTCTAGCATGAGAAATGAGTGCAATTGTGTGGTAGTTTTAACATTCTTTGGCATTGCCCTTCTTTGGGATTGAAATGAAAACTGACATTTTCCAGTTCTGTGGCCACTGCTGAGCTTTCCAAATTTGCTGGCATACTGAATGCAGCACTTTCACGGCATTTTTTTTTTTTTTTTTTTAAGAATTTGAAATAGCTCAGGTGGTGTTCCATCACCTCCACTAGCTCTGTTCATAGTAATGGTTCCTAAAGCCCAGTTGACTTCACACTCCAAGATTATCTGGCTCTAGGTGAGTGATGACACCATCATGATTATCTGGATCATTAAGACCTCTTTTGTACACTTGTTCTGTGTATTCTAACTACCTCTTCTTAATATCTTCTGTTTCTCTTAAGTCCGTATCATTTCTGTCCTTTACTGTGCCCATCTTGGCATGAAATTTTCCTTGAAAATCCATATATAATTTTATTCCTTCCAAGTGAAAGTGAACAATTATTCACTCTCTGAAAAATCTGGGGACATAAAAAAAAGGCAGAATATATATCATCAAGTGTAAAACATGTAGCCTTAAATGGTATCATGAAAATAATATTTCTGTTTAGCACCACTGTAAGGTAGGCTGTAGTCATCCTCTTGACAGCTTTAGGATCTTGAACAAATCTGATTGCTTGTTCATTGGGTTTCTTAAACCACAGAATAGAATTATCACAAGTGATATGCAAACTATGAGTCTTTTTCTGGTTTAGTTCATCTACAGGTGACTCAGTGGTAAAGAAACCACCTGCCAAGGCAAGAGATGCAAGTTCGATATCTGGGTCAAGAAAATCCCCTGGGGGAAAAAAAAAAGAAAATCCCCTGGTGGAAAATCCCACTCTAGTATTCTTGCCTGGATAATCCCGTGGACAGAGGAGCTGGTGCGCTACAGTCTATAGGGCTGCAAAGAGTCAGACACAACTGAGGACACCCACCCACAACCGTGGGCCTATTTGGCCTATTTCTTCTTTTCCTTGAGGTATTTTATGCACATTGGGGAAAAGGTATGGTTGGGTGAACCTGAACTTTGATGGTATCAATACCATCAATTCTACCAATAAATGTAGACTTTTTAATCCATAGGGAACGTATTTCTTTTTGGAGATCTCCAAGTTTTATCTGACTTAAACACAAGGATACCAGTAAGCCTTGATCTTAATTAGCTGTTGTCTGATTATGACCTGAGAAAATTTGGGGAATTTCAAGTGGCCTACCAAATTAAGTTGATTAGTGGGGTATCACAAAAGAGACCTGTTTCTCAGTCAGAAGCCTAAGGGTAACTGGCCGGGAGATAAGAAGTGGCTGATGTTATGGTGCGGGAGTGGATTGGAAAATAATTTCCAGATATGAGGCAGAATGAGAGGAGAATAAAGTTTATTAGAGTGGGAGATGCTGTTAGAACAGTGGGCCACCTCAAGGGAGAACTGATGTTGAACAGGGGTCCTTAGTCCACCTTTATACCCAGGGTACAAGGAATGGGATAGGGGTCTTGTGGGTCATTTGCTGGTTGGATGAGACTCGTATACTGGGTGGGCAAGAATAAGGCAAATATCTTCTCCCTGTGTGGGGTAGGAGGGGAGATAAGTTATACTGTTCAGGACGACCTGAAATCCATTAATAGTTGCAACGTGGGGGAGGGAAGGATGATAAAGGTTTGATTTTTCTGTTCCTGCATTCCAAGACCCTCCTTGGTTTTATCTGCTTTTTAGTCCCTGGATCACCACATTCCTTTCTCTCTTTATTTTTAGGGCCACATCTTTGGCCCCTGTTGACACCCTGCTCATGTTTAACTATCTACCTATTTCCCTTCTCAAGTATTTGGAAACCCAGTCTCAAAGGAAAAGGGGTGATGACTGCTCTGACTTCTTCAAGCTGTACAGGGGCGTTGTGGGGCTCTGGGTTCCCTTTGCCTGCTCTCTGTCAGGGTGCAATTATGAAGGGAGATGGGAGTCCATGGAATGATAAGGTGGCTTGTTTCATCATTGTTTTGGTGTTGATGAGGGAATATTCTTGTCATACTACCACTTGGAGATGTGTTGTATTCTAGAAGGAACAAACTTAACAAGAAAGTTAAAGGTACATGGCCCAAAGATAAATAGAAGTAGAAAAGCTGCTCAGGGGCTAACCAGGAGAACCATGACTAGACATTGGCTCATGACGTTAGTGTTTCTATAGGTATGAGAAGATGCAAGAATTTGGGCTCATAAAATCTTTACCCAAAAGCATCTGATTATCTGAAGGCCAGTTCTTCTGGGTTTTTCCCAGAGCACAGAGAGCTTTATTTCTGACCTCCACCCTGAACTCCTTTCAGGGGATGTTGAAGGTCAGCAGCTTGCAATGGTCACAATGTAATCTTTGTAGAGGCAGCTGACAGGTGCCAGCTTCCAGTCAGCAGGGTCCCTTCATAACCACATATTTGATCACACTTTGGGGGCATTTCATGTCCATTGTGTCCCACAGTGCTGGGAAGGCTCATTCCCAGGTCTAGGGAAAATTCCATTGATAGGCCACTCAATGTGCTGTTATTGGACCAGGCCTTGTGAGTAGCAAAAGTCTCTGGCCCATACCTGTCTTACTAGTCTTTTGGTCCTGAAAAATATTCCTCTTGTTGCTTCTTCCCATATCTAGAGTTACATTATTACAATTATTGATGTCATATGAAACTGGATATCAGCATTTTATCACAGGCTCAGTCACACATTTAGTAATATAAGAAACAATTTTTTTGAAACAAGTGACATAGAAAGTGATATAGCTAGCAATTAATAGTAAGGTTACAAGCAATAACTTAAGTGAATAACTTTCATTAGGTATAGCCCAATATACACCCCAGGTCATCTAACTTAGTTAAATGATTATAGCCGGGTGTTAATTTCCTGGTTGTACATCATGGAATACCTGACCTTTACCCAAAGATTGTTTATTGAGATAAGCTTTAGAAACAAAATTAGAGTGTCCTTTTTAATAATTTAATTAAACCATTTAGCAATATAACATAACAACAAGGATCTCAGAAGTGAGAAGTGAGCCGTAGTAAATACAGACCTTAATTAACAAAACTAGAACTTAATATTAAGTGAAATATATTTTGTGTCATTGTGGGGGCATTAACCCTGTAGCCAGGGAAGGCTTTAACCTATCAAATAAAAATGAAGCTTGTTAGGGAGCCAGGAAAAGCCAAGTAGTCATCTTGAATTTCCCATAGTCCTGACTTTTTGATTTACAGCTATTGCTCACCCATTTTTAATGCCCTGATTTAGAAGCAGACTATTGCCATGTTTTAAGGACATCAGGCTAGCAAAAATCTAACTGTGAAGTCTTATTTTTTGTAGAAACAGAATGAGCTTTGTCTACATGTACCATAATCTTAAACAATGTCTATTTACTTTACCAAAGTAACAAAAGATTTTTAAAAATATATAAATCACTTAAAGGCAAAAAAATGCATAATATATTATAAAAAGCTGCTTTTTAAGAAAGCTTTGCTCTATTAACATAGAGAGTAGACTAAATTCCAGTATGTTACCACTTTACCAGATAGCAAATAGCCAAAACTTATTTATCAGTTAATCTTAGAAAAGTCTTTTCCATAAACCTTGAAGTATCAATATTCTTGCAAAGGCATCAGTGTGAAACCGTACAAGACATGTCTAAAATCTGATTAAATTGCAATTGATATGATAGCCTGGTCATTGCTATGATATGTAACACTTTAATATGATAACTAGAATTATAATTGACCACATTTTATCAGGGCATATCAGATCTATATGAATTCCACATAATTTTAGGATATCTATATTAGTAACATCAACCATACAGTATAACCTGAGAAGATTTATCACCCCTTCAGCAATACTTCCCATGTAATTTAACATGTCCAATGAACCCAGGTAGTTTAATAGTTCTTTGGGATGTCTTAGGGGCCCTCTGAAGCATCCCAAAGTCAGCTAGAAGTCAAGTTATTTAGGAAGTTTTGTTTATAAATATCAAAAGGGTTTATAACACTCAGATAGAATCATATAGATCACTGTGAAACAATATATTCACTTAGCCAAAGTAACAAAGAAGATTTCAAAGGTAAACATAGAACAGATCACTTCAGAGGTAAAGAAATTTAGAATCCATTATCAAAGGCAGTTCAATGTCTCAAAAAATTTGTATTTATGCACAAAACCCTTCTCTTGGGGTCCAGTTTCAATAAAATCTTCTTATCACTTTCTGTACCCGTTACTTTGTTCTCCCATCCTGAAACAGCCAACTGTAAGTCAGACCTATTTCCTTTTCCCTTCATAAAATGTAATTTCATTCCTCATATCTTCTTTATTGAAAACGCACATCCTACTTCTCTTAAGCAACCAAGAACTGACTTCTATATTAGCATTCTATAGATTGGTGAGCATAAAAACAAGTGATAGTTTCTAAAAAAAAAAAAAAATCTGGAGAACATCTCAGGATGACATCAAACATTATTCATTAATAGTCCAAAATCTCTAGTTTCTTTGTAAGAGGAAGTTAGTGTTCAGTAATGAATGTTTCAGAATCTTATTTTATTTGGAAATGGCCTAGCTATTCAATAAACTTCTTTCATTTAGTTTAGCACCACCCTAGAAATTCAGGTTACTAAAACCTAGAGAGACTGTTTTAGACAGACATTTCTAAAGTGCAATTATTCTTAATAGAGTTTACCTAAAACCTCACATCTCACTTACATTTTTTGAAATTTATTTACTTGTACTTTCCTTGCTGACAAACTTGTAACATATATAACAATATAACAATATGTAACTTATAATAAACCTAGGTACAATGAAAATATTATGATTAATGTTAATGACTCTTGGATATATCTATATTAGATTAAAAAACAAATATTAACACTAGATATTTAATATTTAATACTTCCCATTTCACATGAATCTGAAATTCATTCAGGTTAATTTCTCTTGTATTTAGAATTGTCCGATTTGTAAGTGCTTACTTTTTTCAGGCCAATTAAATTAGAACTCATTTACAACTTCAGCAATATATATATATATATATATATATGTCTCAGTGTGTGTCTTTATATATATATATATATATACACACACACACACACACACACACACACACACACACATTGAGACATACATAAATCCAGACAGATAGAGACCTCATAGTTTTCTGCTTGAGATTTAAAATGTCTTATTGACAGCCCCCTCCCCACACCCCCCCTTTTTTTTTTTTTTTGGCTTGAGTTCTAATTTGGCCAAGGTTGAGGTCTCAGTCAAAGTTGGTTGTGTGTTTCAAGGACATGGAAGGGGTTAACTTCAAGCTTTTCCCTAGGCAGGGCTTTTAACAAGTTAGTTATTTTTTAATTATGTATGCAAAAAGAATTGGCTTTGCAGTTTCCAAGAAAAAAAAAATTTACTTTAAACAGTTTCTCTGGAGTCTAAAGAATATCATGACCAGCCTGTGTCAGAAAGTCACCTTTCCTTTCTGTAGTCATAGCTTTATACCTAAATTATAGGCCAAATAGTGCTCAAATTGACTCTGATATCAGGAGCATATCCGCTGATAAAAATCTTGGATTGTTCCTCTGGTGGGAAGTGAGACCTTTGTCCCATCAGAAGAATCTGAAGGGTTAAGGGAATTTGCTGGAGTGGGGGAAGCTTGGTCCATCCCCACCCTGAGAGACAGGAAGTAGTTAGAAGGGAATTCTTTAGAATGTTAGGAGAGTTTTTGATCCCTCAGTCTTTTGAAAATAGGAGAAAGACCTGGACCAAAGGGAACCTTAAAATCTTTTTTCTAGAAATCATGTGGATATGAAAGGTCAAGTAAAGGTCACCTGGGAAATCTGATGGAGAGAGACAGAGGGGGACAGGAGATAGGGAGGCAACAGAAAGACACAGGCAACATGAGTCTCTCAAATTCAGATTCTGACTGAGGGCCATGAAGGACTGAAAGTAAGGGAATTCTGATTATTTTCCCTGCTTTTGGCAAAAGCTAGTGTGGCATTCAGAGGACTTCTTTTTTTGTTTTTGGTCTACCAGTTTGCATTGGAGTCAGACCTTTTTCAGGGTCAAATTTTTCCAGTTCCTGAGAATGTAGCCAAGTGGTGAGTCTGAGAGAGGCTCCCAAGATGTACCAGAACCCATACTTAGCCTATATGCTGTAGAATGGGGGTACTGAGAGACACTGACAGGCAAAAAGGCATCCCTTTTTGTCTCAGTGACGTCTCCGTGGAACTAATGGCACAAAAAATGGCGGACTGCCCCAACAGTTGCATCCAACAGTGAGAGTAGACCCCTAAGAACCATGCAACTAAGGCACCAGGTGACCCGGGCAAAGAAAGACAGATTCTCGGGAACAACCAGGTGACTCACTGTTTGGCGATTCTCTGCAAGTGGAAGGCACTCTTGGGATGGCTCAGAGGCAACACCTACGCTCTTGTAAATCAATCCAGACCGAAAGGGAAAGAAGTCAAAGTGACAGGGAAGAAGGCTGAGGAATCTGCTTTTACAATCCTATCGGAGAGGCGGTGGCCAGGAGACAATGATCTCTGTTTTGCTTCAACCACTATGTGTCTGACACAGTGGAAATTGTCTTGCTGGGGGCGGATGCCCTTGTGCCTGATCCATTCCATGCCCCCCCTTATCCTCACACAGGAGTCTTCATGTGTCAGGCACCCTAATGGCTTTTAAGTGCCTGACCTGAGCTCACGCAAGATTGGTTGGCCTAGTTCTCATTTGGAAAGAAGACAAAGGAGAGACCCTCACCTGTTCAGGCAGCAGCTACTGGGGCATAGTGAGCAGTGGGGCCTTTGGAACACACCAGATGGTAACCAAGGCCAGAATTCCTCAGTTGCTTCCACAGCACTTGCCTGTTGGCAAAGAGTCCTTGTGAAAAAGGAAAAGTGAGGAGGTAGGGGAAGAGACGCCAAGTTCCCCATACAGGCCACCAAAAATGTCATGGTCTGGGTGCTGGTTGGAAAATAATTTCCAGACATGAGGCGGAATGAGAGGAAAATAAAGTTTATTAGAGTGGGAGACACTGTTAGAACAGTGGGCCAGCTCAAGGAAGGACTGGCATTGAATAGGGGTCCTTAGTCCACATTATACCCAGGGTAGAAGGAGTTGGATAGGGGGTCTTGTAGGTCCTTTGCTGATTGGATGAGGCATGGATACTGGGTTTGTAAGAGTAAGGCAAATACCTTCTCCCTGTGTGGGGTAGGAGGGGAAACAGGCTATATACTGCTCAGGAGGACCTGAAATTCATTAATAGTTACAACATGGAGGTGGAAGGATGATAAGAGTCTGGTTTTTCTGTTCCTACATTCCAATACCCTCCTTGATTTTATCTGCTCTTTAGTTCTTGCGTCACCACAGCTGAGATTTCTTGTGATGGTACCATTTGATAACATTGCTTCCAAGTAAGGTGGGTGAACATAGTGGTAGCTGTATTATGCAAAGTGTAGGAACTGTAACTAGAAGGGAGCTGCAAACTGTCAATAGTTAATAATAAATCTAACCATTTTGAGGGAAAATTTGGAAGTTGGGTGCTATATTCTCTCTTGCTGCCCCCCCCCCCATTTTATCACATTTGTCTGTTACAGAGTCTGAGCTCACTCTGCTCACTGCATGGAAAGGCAATAAATCAGAGATGACACGTTGAGACAGGTAATACAACTTTATTCAGAAAGCTGGCATCCTGAGAAGATGACAGACTAATGCTTCAAAATAACTATTTTCTTGGTATATGGATGCCAGTATCTTTTATAGAACACAGAAGGGAAGAGGTGAGGAAGTAAAGTAAAAAAGACCATTAATCTGATAAATATCTCCTGGAATGGCTAGCCTCGGGGGGGGGAGTGTGTTAATTTCTTCCTTCCTGTAGCCATCCACAGGTGGACAGGGTCCTGAACAAGGGCACTTTGGTCTAACATTCAGGCAGAGGGGCAGGGTTCCCCAAGGCATTCCACTATGTATAGGTGTATAGGCTGTATTCTTGTAGTGAACAAAAGTAATGGAAGCAAAGTTTAAAGTAAAAAAAACAGATCTAACACAGAGTCAGATTTTGTTTTTCCTTATAACATGTATGTGTGTGTATATATATATATATATATATATATATATATATATATATATACATAAACAACAGTGTGACATGGACATCTGCCTCTATATCTACAATAGAATGTTGTTTGAAGACATTGAAAGGACATTCATTAAAATATCCAATGGATCTGTGTTTTATTTGCTTAGAAGCCTAGAATATTGCTTGCTCTGTCCTTTTTCTGTCTTTCTTTTAATAGAGGTAAAATTTACTTATATTAAAATCCTAAAAGATGATGCTGTGAAAGTGCTACACTCAATATGCCAGCAAATTTGGAAAACTCAACAGTGACCACAGGACTGGAAAAGGTCAGTTTTCATTCCAATCCTAAAGAAAGGCAATGCCAAAGAATGCTCAAACTACTGCACAATTGCACTCATCTCACACACTAGTAAAGTAATGCTCAAAATTCTCCAAGTTCAGCTTCAGCAATACATGAACCATGAACTTCCAGATGTTCAAGCTGTTTTTAGAAAAGGCAGAAGAACCAGAGATCAAATTGCCAGCATTCGTTGGATCATTGTAAAACCAACAGAGTTACAGAAAAACAACTATTTCTGTTCTATTGACTATGCCAAAGCCTTTGACTGCATGGATCACAATAAACCGTGGAAAATTCTTCAAGAGATGGGCATACAAGACCACCTGACCTGCCTCTTGAAAAACCTGTATGCAGATCAGGAAGCAACAGTTAGAACTGGACATGGACCAACAGACTGGTTCCAAATAGGAAAAGGAGTACATCAAGGCTGTATATTGTCACCCTGCTTATTTAACTTATATGCAGAGTACATCATGAGAAATGCTGGTGCGGATCAAGTACAAGCTGGAATTAAGATTGCTGGGAGAAATATCAATAACCTCATTTATGCAGATGGCACCATCCTTATGGCAGAAAGCGAAGAAGAGCTAAAGAGCCTCCTGATGAAAGTGAAAGAGGAGAGTGGAAAAGTTGGCTTAAAGCGTAACATTCAGAAAACTAAGATCATGGCATCTGGTCCCATCACTTCATAGCAAATAGATGGGGAAACAGTGGAAACAGTGGATGACTTTATTTCTTTGGGCTCCAAAATCATGGCAGATCTTGACTGCAGCCATTAAATTAAAAGACACTTACTCCTTGGAAGAAAAGTTATGACCAACCTAGATAGCATATTAAAAGGCAGAGACATTAATTTGCCAACAAAGTTCTATCTAGTCAAGGCTATGTTTTTTCTAGTAGTCATGCATGGACGTGAGAGTTGGACTATAAGAAAGCTGAGGGCCGAATAATTGATGCTTTTGAACTGTGGTGTTGGAGAAGTCTCTTGAGAGTCTCTTGGACTGCAAGGAGATCCAATCAGTCCATCCTAAAGGAGATCAGTCCTGAGTGTTCATTGGAAGAACTGATGTTGAAGCTGAAGCTCCAATACGTTGACCACCTGATGTGAAGAACTGACTCCATTGAAAAGACCCTGATGGTCTTACATTTAGATCTTTAATCTATTTTGATTTTATTTTTGTGTATGTTGTTAGAAAGTGTTCTAGTTTCATTCTTTTACAAGTGGTTGACCAGTTTTCCCAGCACCACTTGTTAAAGAGGTTGTCTTTTTTCTATTGTATATTTTTGCCTCCTTTGTCGAAGATAAGGTGTACATAGGTTCATGGATTTATCTCTGGGCTTTCTATTCTGTTCCATTGAGCTATATTTCTGTCTTTGTGCCAGTACCATACTGTCTTGATTATTGAGGCTTTGCAGTAGAGCCTGAAGTCAGGCAGGTTGATTCCTCCAGTTCCATTCTTCTTATCAAGATTGCTTTGGGTATTCGAGGTTTTTTGTATTTCCATACAAATTGTGAAATTATTTGTTCAAGTTCTGTGAAAAGTAGCATTGGTAGCTTGATAGGGATTGCATTGAATCTATAGATTGCTTTTAGTAGTATATTCATTTTCACAATATTTATTCTTCCAATCCACAAACACGGTATATTTCTCCATTTATTTGTGTCCTCTTTGATTTCTTTATTCAGTGTTTTATAGTTGTCTATATATATGTATGTGTTTCTTTAGGTAGATATATTCCTAAGCTTTTTTATTGCTTTCATTGTAATGGTGAATGGTATTGTTTCCTTAATTTCTCTTTCTGTTTTCTCATTGTTAGTGTATAGGAAAGCAAGGGATTTCTATGTGTTAATTTTATATCCTGCAACTTTACTATATTCATTGATTAACTCTAGTAATTTTCTGGTAGAGTCTTTATGGTTTTCTATGTAGAGGATCATGTCATCTGCAAAGAGTGAGAGTTTTACTTCTTCTTTTCCAATCTGGTTTACTTTTATTTCTTTTTCTGCTCTGACTGCTGTGGCCAACTATGTTGAATAGTAGTGGTAAGAGTGGGCAAACTTGCCTTGTTCCTGACTTCAGGGGAAATGTTTTCAATTATTCACCATTGAAGATAATGTTTGCTGTGGGTTTGTCATATACAGCTTTTATTATGCTGAGGTATGTTCCTTCTATTCCTGCTTTCTGGAGAGTTTTTTTTTATCATAAATATGTGTTGAATTTTGTCAAAGGCTTTTTCTGCATCTATTGAGATAATCATATTGTTTTTATATTTCAATTTGTTAATGTGGTATATTACATTGATTTGCAGATATTAAATAATTCTTGCATTCCTGTGATAAAGTCCACGTGGTCATAATGTATGATGTTCTTAATATGTTGTTGGATTCTCTTTGCTAGAATTTTGTTAAAGATTTTTGCATCTATGTTCATCAGTGATATTGGCCTTTACTTTTCTTTTTGTGTGGCATCTGTGTCTGGTTTTTGTATTAGGGTGATGGTGGCCTCATAGAATGAGTTTGGAAGTTTACCTTCTTCTGCAATTTTTTGGAAGAGTTTGAGTAAAATAGGTTTTGGCTCTTCTCTAAATTTTTGGTAGAATTCACCTGTTAAGCCATCTGGTCATGGGCTTTTGGTTGCTGGAAGATTTCTGATTACAGTTTCGATTTCCATGCTTGTGATTGGTCTGTTAATATCCACTCTTTCTTCCTGATTCAGTTTTGGAGAGTTATACTTTTCTAAGAATTTGTCCATTTCTTCCAAGTTCTCCATTTTATTGGCATATAGCTGCTTGTAGTAGTTTCTTATGAGCCTTTGAATTTCTGTGTTGTCTGTTGAGATCTCTCCATTCTCACTTCTAATTTTGTGGATTTGATTCTTCTCCCTTTATTTCTTGATGAGTCTGGCTAACCGTTCGTCAATGTTATTTATCCTTTCAAAAAACCAGCTTTTAGCTTTGTTGATTTTTGCTATGGTTTCTTTTGTTTCTTTTGCATTTATTTATGCCATAATTTTTAAGATTTATTTTCTTCCACTAACCCTGGGGTTCTTCATTTCTTCCTTCTCTACTTTAAGTGTAGAGTTAGTTTATTTATTTGACTTTTTTCTTGTTTCTTGAGGTAAGCCTGTATTGCTATGAACCTTCCCCTTAGAACTGCTTTTACAGTGTCCCATAGGTTTTGGGTTGTTGTGTTTTCATTTCCATGCATATTTTTATTTGTTTTTTTATTTCTTCTATGATTTTTTGGTTATTCAGAAGTGTGTTACTTAGCCTCCATATGTTGGAATTTTTTAAGTTTTGTTTTGTTTTTTCCCTGTAATTGAGATCTAGTCTTACTGCATTGTGGTCAGAAAAGATGACTGGAATGATTTCAATTTTTTTGATTTTACCAAGGCTAGACTTTTGGCCCAGGATGTGATCTATTCTGGAGAAGGTTCTGTGTGAATCTGAGAAAAAAGGTGAAATTGATTGTTTTGGGGTGAAATGTCTTATAGATATCAATTAGGTCTAGCTGGTACATTGTGTCATTTAAAATTTGTGTTTCTTTGTTAGTTTTCTGTTTAGTTGATCTATCCATAGTTGTGAGTGAGGTATTAAAGTCTCCCACTATTATTGTGTTATTGTTAATTTCCCCTTCCATACTTGTTAGCATTTGCCTTACATATTGTGGTGCTCCTATGTTGGGTGCATATATCTTTATAATTGCTATATCTTCTTCTTGGAGTGATCCTTTGTTCATTATGTAGTGTCCTTCTTTGTTTCTTTTCATAGCCTTTATTTTGCAGTCTACTTTATCTGATATGAGTATTGCGACTCCTGCTTTCTTTTGGTTTCCGTTTGTGTGAAATATCTTTTTCCAGCCCTTCACTTTCAGTCTGTTTGTGTCCCGTGTTTCGAGGTGGGTCTCTTGTAGACAGCATATATAGGGGTCTTGTTTTTGTGTCCATTCAGCCAGTCTTTGTCTTTTGGTTGGGGCATTTAACCCATTTACATTTAAGGTAATTATTGATAGGTATGGTCCCGTTGCCATTTACTTTGTTGTTTTGGGTTCACGTTTATACATCCTTTCTGTGTTTCCTGTCTAGAGAAGATCCTTTAGAATTTGTTGGAGAGCTGGTTTTGTGGTGCTGAATTCTCTCAGCTTTTGCTTGTCTGTAAAGCTTTTGAATCCTCCTTCATATCTGAATGAAATCCTTGCTGGGTACAGTAATCTGGGTTGTAGGTTATTCTCTTTAATTACTTTAAGTATGTCCTTCCATTCCTTTCTGGCCTAAAGAGTTTCTATTTAAAGATCAGCTGTTATCTTATGGGGGTTCCCTTGTGTGTTACTTGTTGTTTATCCCTTGCTGCTTTTAATATTTGTTCTTTGTGTTTGAGTTTTGTTAATTTGATTAATATGTGTCTTGAGGTGTTTTGCCTTGGGTTTATCCTGCTTGGGACGTTCTGGTTTTCTTGGACTTTTGTGATTATTTCCTTTCCCATTTTAGGGAACTTTTCAACTATTATCTCCTCTAGTATTTTCTCATGGCCTTTATTTTTGTCTTCTTCTTCTGGGGCTCCTATGATTCGAATGTTGTGTGTTTCTCATTGTCCCAGAAGTCCCTGAGGTTGACCTCATTTCTTTTGATTCTTTTTCCCTTTTTCCTCTCTGCTTCAGTTATTTCCTCCATTCTATCTTTTTCCTCATTTATCCTATCTTCTGCCTCCGTTATCCTACTGTTGGTTCCCTCCAGAGTGTTTTTGATCTCATTTATTGCATTATTCATTATTAATTGACTCTTTTTTATTTCTTCTAGATCCTTGTTAAACACTTCTTGCATCTTCTCAATCTTTGTCTCCAGGCTATTTATCTTTAACTCCATTTTGTTTTCATGATTTTGAATCATTTTTATTATTATTATTCTAAATTTGTTTTCAGATAAGTTCCCTATCTCTTCCTCTTTTGTTTGGTTTGGTGGGCATTTTTCATGTTACTTTACCTGATGAGTATTTATCTGCCTTTTCATATTATTTAGATTGCTGTGTTTGGGGTGGCCTTTCTGTATTCTGGTAGTTTGTGGTTCCTCTTTACTGTGCAGGTTCCTCCCAGTGAGCGGGGTCGGATGACTGGCTTGTCAAAGTTTTCTGGTTAGGGAAGCTTGCATTGGTGTTCTTGTGGTTGGAGCTGGACTTTTTCTCTCTGGAGTGCAATGGAGTGTCCAGTAGTGAGTTTTGAGATGTCCGTGGGTTTGGTGTGACTTTGGGCAGCCTGTATATTGATGTTCAGGGCTATGTCCCTGCATTTCTGGAAAATTTGCATGTTATGTCTTGCTCTGGAAGTTATTGGCTCTTTGGCGGTGGTTGGTTTCAGTGTAGATCTGGAGGCTTTTGGATGACCTCTTATTACTTAATGTTCCCTGCAGTCAGGAGTTCTCTGGTGTTCTCAGGTTTTGGGTTTAAACCTCCTGCCTCTGGTTTTCAGTCTTATTCTTCCAGTAGCCTCAAGACTTCTCCATCCATACAGCACTGATAATAAAACTTCTAGGTTAAAAAAAAAAAAAAAAACTTTTAGGTTAATGGTGAAAGGATTCTCCACAGTGAGGGACACCCAGAGAGGTTCCTAGAGTTACATGAGGAAGAGGAGAGGGAGGAAGGATATAGAAGTGAGCAGGAGGAGAAAAGGGGGGAATCAAGAGGGGAGAGACAGATCTAGGCAATACTCTGTTCCTTAAGTGTTCTCCATAGCCCAGAACACCCACAGAGATTCACAGAACTGGGTTGAGAAGAGAAGGGGGAGGGAGGAAATAGAGGTGACCTGGGGGAGAAAAAGGAGAGTCAAAAGGAGGAGAGAGTAATCAAGCCAGTAATCACACTCCTGAGTAAAAATGGGTACTGAAGATTGTATTCTTAAATGTACAAAATTGATATTAAATACTAAAATACAAAGATTAAAAATCTAGAGTAGAGGTTAGACTCTTAAAAATACAGTATTAAAAAAAGGTTAAGAAATATATATGAATTTCACTTTAAAAACAGGGTCCTTTCTTTTTTTGCAAGGTAATTGTGGTTTATGGAGAAGGCAATGGCACCCCACTCCAGTACTTTTGCCTGGAAAATCCCATGGACGGAGGAGCCTGGTAGACTGCAGTCCATGGGGTCGCAACGAGTCAGACATGACTGAGCGACTTCACTTTCACTTTTCACTTTTATGCATTGGAGAAGGAAATGGCAACCCACTCCAGTGTTCTTGCCTGGAGAATCCCAGGGATGGGGTCACACAGAGTTGGACATGACTGAAGTGACTTAGCAGTAGTAGTGGGTTATAAAAATGAAAATTAAAGGAGTAATAGAGGAGTTAAGAAGAAAGAAGAAAATAATGTAATTAAAAAAACAATAGTGAAAATATATCTAGGAATTTCTCTGGAGCTGTTGTGGGCATTGTGGGTTCAGTTCAGTTTCAGATAGTTCCTTGTTCCAGCTTATACTTCTCAATATCTATAGGCCCTTTCCAGTGTAGTCAGTGTTAACTACAGGGATTTTAATCTGCTGCACCTGTCACTTCTAAAGTTGTTCCCTTCTTTTATTTGGCTTCTGTTTGCAGGTCTCTTCCGTGTCTAATTTCCACCCTGACACAAGGGTGTGGAGGTGATCTCCTGTTTAGTTTTGCTTGTTCACTCCTGCTGTGTGGAGGGAGGAACACTGCAAACAAATATCACTGGCGTGTGTGGGGAGTACTCACAGTGTTTCAGCCACACTGGGTTTGCCCCGACTCACGGCGTGTGTGCTTTCCCAATCTACACTGATCAGGCTTCAGGCTGTTCTACAGGGAGCGGGCCCTGAGTTGCATGCATTTCCTAGGTCTAAGCCGCTCATGTTCAGGTTCTTGGGTACTTCAAAAAGGCACAGACTCTCTTGGGCCTGCGTTTTGTACCGATCCCTGTCCGAGCAGCTCAGGCAACCAGGTGCTTGATGAGCACACTCTTTTCAGGTGCAGTGCAACTTATCCCCTCCCTGGTCCCAGCCTCAGTTTCTGGGCGCGCCCGGGCCAGTGTGCCTTGTGTCTCTCCTGGGGAGCTGATATCTGGCTGTGACCCTCCCAGTAGATGTCAACCATCCAGAATCTCAGGAAGTCTTTGGTTAGAAACTGGAAGCCTGTTTGCAGTTTGGTAGGGGGTGCCTTCTCTGGGATCGAATTTGCCCTAGGTTAGGGCTTTTCATGGGATAGTTCTCTCTCTCTCTCTCTCTCTCTCTCTCTCTCTCTCTCTCTCTCCCACAGTTTATGTTGCTATCTCATGTTAGCTCCCTCATATTGCCTTCAGGGCATTCAGGCCCAGTCCTTACCCTAAGCAATGCAGCCCACTCCTCTCCATTCATCCCCCACTTGCTGGTGGCAAATGCAAGCATCTGGGGTACTTTTCTGCTGGGAGTTGCCTTTAGGCATGTGATCTGTGGGTTGTATTTATTTATTTTTCCTCCCAGTTAGGTTGCCCTCCGAGATTCAAAAACTTCCCCCAGACCTGCTGGCGAGAGGATTTCCTGGTGTTTGGAAATTTCCTCTATTAAGACTCCCTTTCCAGGACAGATCTCCGTCCCTAACTCTTTTGTCTTTCTTTTTATCTTTTATATTTTGTCCTACTTCCTTTTGAAGATAATGGGCTACTTTTCTGGGTGCCTGATTTCCTCTGCCAGCGTTCAGAATTTGTTTTGTGGAGTTTTCTCAGCATTCAAATGTTCTTTTGATGAATTTGTGGGGGAGAAAGTGGTCTCCCTGTCCTATTCCTGCGCCATCTTAGCTCCCTATCCAAAGTAGATCACTAAATGTAGTAGTATGCTTGAGCGAATATGACCCAAAATATATCAATAATGTCAGTTAACTGTATTGCTTCTTCATGTTCTGCCTTGGGTCCCTTACAAAAAGTTAGCCATCTCTAGCCACTGACCAAACAACCTGTGTCCTCTGGAAGAGATAGTGTTTGAAGGTTTTGTCACAAAAATAGGAACAAGAGAAAAAGATAGACATTGGGAAGCATCTTTGAACTTCATGATATCCTTGCTGTCCAAGGAATTCTCAACTCTTCTTCAGTACCACAGTTCAAAAGCATCAATTCTTCAGCACTCAGCATTCTTTATGGTTCAACTCTCACATCCGTACATGATTACTAGAAAAACCGTAGCTTTGACTATACTGACCTTTGTTGGCAAGTGATGTCTTTGCTTTTAATATACTGTCTAGGATTGTCATAGCTTTCCTTCCAAGGAGAAAATGTCTTTTAATTTTTTTAACAGAATGAAAAGAATATAATATTTGTCAATTACACATTTGTCAATCATTCTACAAATATTTATTAAGCATCTACTATATGCCAGACTGTGTTCTACATCCTTGGGATGTAGTAGTAAACAAAACAAAGGACTTACCTTCATGGAGTTTGGTATCCAATGAGGTTGACAGACAGTAAACAATAAAGAGATTACTCTCTAGTAAAATGTCAAATGGTAATGAGTGCTGTAAATAAAAGTAAAAGAGAGCCAAAGGGTAGAGAGTGATAAAGGTGGTGGTGACTATTTTATGGTTGTCAGGAATGGCTTTTCTGAAAAGACTAGATCTGAGGAAATTATAACATTATGTATAAGTTCAATAAACATCACCAAACTAGCCACAGTCATAAAAGCAGAAATTGTGTCAAAAAAAAAAAAAAAAAAGCAAAAGTCAGAATTTTCTGTTAGAAATGCAACTAATCAAAGCTTTTGTTATTATTTCAAAAGATTTAGAGCAGTGGTTCTCAGTTGGATGCACATTTTAATCATCTGGGGAGCTTTAAATTTTACTGATGTCTGGGTCTCAACCCTAGAAATTGATTTCATTGAACTGGGAAACAACCTGTGAATTAAAGTTTTTAAAAGCTCCCTAGTTGATTATAATGTACAGCTAAGGTTGAGAACCACTGAATTCTAAAGGGTTCAAGAAACTACACCTAAAATTGAGATATTTAACTTTAATTTCTTGTCCCTATTCCTATCCACTTTCTGGTGAAGATACTAATCATAAGTGGACAAAATGTAGGCAAAGTCTGTAGAAGGATATAAAAATTGCTTATTTTGAAAAATTAAGTATTAGCTACATTGTAAACTTTCTCTTTCCAACACAGGAGCAATAATATTGAAGCAGAATGTAACACTGAAGAATTCTTCTACATGTCTAGAATATGCTAAATGATGTCTGTCTCATTTTATTCAGATCCAAAATATCAAAGCTTCCCAGGTGGTGCTAGTGGTAAAGAACCTGCCTGCCAATGCAGGAGGCATAACAGATGTGGGTTCAATCCCTGGGTTGGGAAGATCCCCTGGAGGAGGGCACAGCAAACCCCTCCAGTATTCTTTAATACTGGAGAATCCCCTGAGCAGAGTGGCTGGCAGACTACAGTCCATAGGGTCATAAAGAGTCAGATACGCCTGAATCGAATTAACACACACACAAATGGTCAAGAGAATCATTTTATCCATCTTTCCATTATCACTGTTCTTCATCTTGATCTTAGCCAGGGGTTTTAGGGACTTCATATTCATTTGGACCTTTGAAAATTTTTGTACCAATCTAAAATCAAAACAGCCTATAGTCACAAAAAAAAAAAGCTATTTTTTCCCCAAGAAGAATAATGAAGCTGTTCTTATTCATCCAAGATCAAAACTCTACAGTCCAAATGGCCAAAGCATCATTTCAGACAAGTCATCTGCCACACTTAGAGCATGTGCAGTTTTCAAAATCAGTATTCACACACTTGAAAAAAAATGACTTGAAGAGAGGCAGCACCTGGTTTAAACTTCCATCATCATTAGCTCTAACTTTCTGAGTAATCATCTTAATCAGGCATAGGATAGAAACTAAATTAACTCTAATATTCCAGTTGGTGTAATTAAAAGATCAGTAGCAGCTGTTTTTTTTTTCTATAGTCTTAAACAAATAAACTTATTGAAAACTTTTTGATATTTCAGAAACATGTCTAGGTTACACTTCAAACTAAGTAAATGAGGCAATTTTTTATTAACATCTTTATTCAACTAAATGTTTGCTACCAAGAAAATAGCATAAAACTATATTTTAAGATGTACTATCTTAAAGTTATCTTACTATATCTTTAAGAAAGATCATATGATTATTTTGAATAAAAAGAAAACCTTATCTCTACAAGTGTGCTTTGATGTCAAAAGAAGTGAAGTTTAAAATATAAACCTGTAATCATTTCCAATAGTACCTATCAGGATCTTGAAAATGTTACATATAGACTATACTTATTTTTAAACCAATTAATATCCTTCCTTTTTCAACTAGTCAATTAAAAGGAAGTCTTTTTTTTTTTTTTTTTTTTTTTTTTTTGCTTTTAAAGGGTATTTTGAACTTAGTGAACCTTAGTTCACTTAAAGAAACTTAAGTGAACTTAGTTCACTTAACTTAAAGGAACTAAGAAACTCCTTTGCTACTCTGGCTGCATTTCTCTCCTAGTGTGCACCAAGACATTTTTCAGCTTAGAAACTGGATTCCCTAGCTATTTTCTTCCTTGTATCTAATGTTTTCCAAATTCATTTTCTATGAAACATATTCAGAATGTGAACTAAAAACTGCAACCATGTTGCAACCAAAATATAATACCTTAAATTGTTTTCTTCTATTACCTCACAGTGTGGAGAAGGCAATGGCAACCCACTTCAGTACTCTTGCCTGGAAAATCCCATGGACAGAGGAGCCTGGTGGGCTGCAGTCCATAGGGGCGCGAAGAGTCGGACACGACTGAGCGACTTCACTTTCACTTTTCACTTTCATGTATTGGAAAAGGAAATGGCAACACACTCCAGTGTTCTTGCCTGGAGAATCCTAGGGACGGTGGACCCTGGTGGGCTGCTGTTTATGGGGTCGCACAGAGTCAGACATGACAGAACTGACTTAGCAGCAGCAGCATTACCTCACAGTGACAGCAGCATTTGGAAAAAGTTAGCAATTATTGGTCACCCACTCAAATTATTGTTATTTTATAGGTAAAGAAATTAAGACACAGATATTTATCTTGTTTGAGGTCACACAGTCAGTAAGTATTGGAAATCATATTTCAATACAAGATCATTCTGATTCCAAAGCCCAAATTCACGCTACTGTACCACATTATCTTTGGATCTATCTTCAACCTCACTGGCAGGGATGGGTGGAGTGGGAGGGAAGATGTGGGGACATAAACACATACCACCTTTGGAATTATAAAACTGATTCTAATTTTACTGCCCACAATTCTGTTTTGTCCTCGTAGATGTTAAAGTGTGCTGTAACAGACTATTTCCTTTTCTCTCTTTTGAATTCCAATTTTGTCTACTTCATCTTTTAGAATAAAAATCTTTTTTTCAGTCTTTTTCTCAGTATTTCTTAAACAAAGTTAGGTCTAACTTAATTCAGATACCATTAAAAATAGTTCTTTTTTATGTACAGTTATTAGAACAAGGGCTTCAGTATTTGAAACACACATGTATGTATGGACATGGGACTTTCTTCAAATTTCAGTGAAACCAGTAGGATTATATTAAAAGAAGTAATCATCAGTAGATGAAGCTACAGTCTGGGCATTCTTTACTCTGTATTAATAATTGAAACTTCTTTGGAAAAAAGGAATTGTTCAATATATTTTCTATAAATTCCAAAACATAAATGAAAGCTATTATGTGAATTATTAGGAAATTAGTATTTCATTTTATACAAATATATTTAAAATATAGACTTTGTATTAACCAGTAAAATTTTATAATAATTTAAAGGACCAATGTTTAATCTTTCTGTATCAAGTTGCTCCTTTTCAAACACATTTTTTGGTATGAACAAGCTAAAATGAATAAAATTAAATATTTGCCTAGATTAATAAAAATCTTTAGTTGCAGAATATGTTATTGTGCTATATAAATAAATATCAAAATATTTCACAATGAAATATTACAAATATTCATACAGCAAGGTTCTAAAGTGTTGCATATGTTGACCTTTCAAATAAAAAAACTTTTATAAACAAAGATGGAGCCATATTAACTCTCAGCAATGGTGATAAGGAGACATATTCTCATCTGATCCTTTACTTAGTATGATAATTTTTTTCTGTAATTCAATAAAATCACCCTAGGTTCAACAATTTTTGTTTCACACTTTCTCAAGTTGCTATGAAGTTACTGTATATATGGCTGTGGTAAACTCACAGAGCTAATTTTAATTTCATATATGAATAGTGCATTCACATGTTTCAAAATTCAAAAAATAAAAAAGGAGTATAATGATAATTTTCTGCTTCTGTCCCCAGCTGTCCTCCCTGCTCATATAGTATAAATATTACTATTACTTGGTTCATGTCATTCCAGCGATATTTACTTCAAATAAAAGCAAGTTCATATCTATATATCTTAATCTCACTCCTCATTCTCTTTACACAAATGGTAACATACAAACGACGCTCTTCTATATCTACAGTTTTCATTTAATATATTTTGAAGATTTTTCTAGATCCATGCATGAAGTACATCCTGATTCTACAATAAAAATGCACATTGCTCCATTATGCAAATATATCCTGTACTGTTAATTTATTTAATTAGCAGTTTCTTCATGACTGCAATGTATAACTTTTTACATTAGACATTTTGTACATGTTTAACAATATCTGCAGAATAAAGTCCTTAAAGGAAATTGGGGATATACTATTAAATGCAATTGTAGCTGGTCTACCTGGCTACCACAGATATTATCTCTATTAATACTCTCTGTAGTACTCTTGAGTAATATAACAGAATCTATTACTCACCCTAAATCCAACATATCTTTGCTAGTCTACAACTAATTCCTTTGGTTGCTCATTTCAAATTTTGTCATCTTTGATAATTCATTTCCACTTATTCATCACAACAAATTAATCAGGCAATCTTGTTAGCTCTGCCTTCATACTATACAGACAATTTGGCCACTTTTTACAGAGTCGCCCTGATCCAAGGAACCATCAACTCTGGTTTGGATAATTGTAATTGACCCTTTACTGGCCTCCGTATATCAGTCTCAAGCCCCTACATTCCCTTCCTGTCTCCCTAGAACATCTGAATTTTTTTTTAATTTGTGCCTAATCATTACACATTTCTTGCTAAAACCCTTTCACTTGGTTGTAGTGTCACTCAGAACAATTACCAAAGTATTTAAAATATGCCTCTGTATGATCTGAATATTTATAAGGGACAAATATGGTTATTGTACCTGTTGTGGGCCACCTGATCTTTTATCTTAGTTTATCTTTGACATCTGTTTCTTTTTCCTGTTTGCCTATGCAGATCTCCTTTCTACCCATCGATGCACATGGCCTAAAAATTGATGCTTCGGTTCATTTTTAAGATTCTGCAAAAAAACAGTCTATAACTTGATTACTTTAAATTGTAAGGAAAGAATACTATTGACTTGCCTTTGTTTGGGAGGGAGTGTGGATTTGGCATAGGCAAACTCTCAACTGGGGATGCGGAGGCTACTTCCAAAAGAAGGAACATGGATTTGGCAGGCATTTCTCACATGTCCAGTATAGCCTGAAACATACTATTAAATAATAATCCTTTCCATAATTTTAGCATTTTTTTTCAATTAAAAATTTCTCATATCTTTAGACAGCTGCCTCAGAAAAACCTTTGCATTTTAATATGTCTTTATCTCAATAGAGCAAATGTTGTAGGAAAATAAGGTTTTGAAATAATTAAGTAGAAGGGAAATAGCATTAAGGCTGGAGAAGTTTTACTTAATTTTTTATAACATTCACTGACCATATGAATTGATAGTCACTAAAATGACAAAATATGCTGTGTGTTTGATTTTCACAAAAATGTATAACAACCTCATTGGCTTTTGCAGTATGGTTTTGATGTCATGTTGCTTAAGGTAAAGGGAATAAAACAAGATGATCTTTTCAAACAATTTCTAATATTACTGCTTTAAATATAATTTAAAAGATGAAGGAAATGGCAACCCACTCCAGTATTCTTGCCTGGAAAATCCCATGGACGGAGAAACCTAGTAGGCTATAGTATATGAGGTCGCAAGAGTCAGACACGACTGAGTGATTTCACTTTCACTTTCTATTGTGAACTATTTAAAATAAACAGAAAGTATGAAGAATTATTAAATAAATTTCCACTTACTAGCTTAGAAAATAAACTACCACAAATACAGTTGAAATCCCCTCTGTTCTCTATGTAATTACCTTCACCTTCAATTCTCCATATTTTCCCTTACCTGACATCAGCATAATCACTATTCTGAATTTAGTTTTATTATGCATTCTTTGGGAAGAAAAGACAATTGTTCATCATTATAGGTTTCCCTTCCTCTGCTTCAATCTACTTCATCAGAATACATTTATCTTCTCTCCCTTCTAATTAAGAACTATCTTTCAAATTAGTTTTACTCACATTTACCATTAAAAAGGTTTATAAAACAAAGATATGGCAATGCATTTCAATTTAGAAAAATAATGTCATCTATTGGTTATTGTTCTTTTATGGCCCAGCTCAAATGAAAGTAGAAGGGACTCAAGTAGTTTATTGGGCTGACTGAGATTTTTTTCCACTTATCGGGTGAGATATGATAACTCAGGAGAGGCAATAAGACGAGCTGGTAATTGAATTTTTTTTTCTGTCCTGGGGATAAATGAAATTTCTTATTTCAACACTCCATATAAAATATTATTTTCTTCCGGCATACGAGGATTTGGCTTTTATTTGTCTTTATTCTTTTGTTAAAAGTTGTAATTTTTGGTTCTCTTTTGTTTTAATGTATATATAATCATTGAAGGTTAAATTGTTTTGCACAAATATGTTGCATTATTTTAATCTTTGTTTGCTCGTGTACAAAATGGTTTAGTTTAGAGAAATCCTTTTAGTATTATTTCCTGCATTATTTTTAAATTCAAAACTCACTATATTATTTCATTCACATTGCCATGATTTCTTGGACTTGGGAAAGTAAATCAGATTTCTATTTTTAGATATAACAAAAAATGTTAAGAGAAAGGCAAATATGCTACTTTACAGTTATGAAGAATAATTTTTTTTTATTATTTTTATAGTTATGTCCTGTGAAAGGCTATAACCAAGATATATTCTAGGCATTCTGAATTGGGATTTTCACATAAACAAGTCCTCATTTACTTTTGCAGCTTTTTTTCCACTTCCAAGGAAAAAATATCCTATTTTGCTGCTATTCGGAATGTTTATATTCAACATGCAATTTTCAGTTTTGATCAGATAGACAAATTTTCCTCTTTTAAGGTTGTCAAAGATGAGTTTCTAGTTTGGCATATAAAGACCTTAGAATTCACCACTTTGAGAAGTAAAAGGGTGAACAAACAAAAAAATAAAAAATAAAAAATTCTTAGATCTGTCAGAGAAGCAAGGTTACAGGGCAAACCACTACCTCCAAAACTGGAGAGCCAGACAGGCTGATACAGAGAATCATAATTTACAAGAAAAGAGAAACTCACAAGCAGAAACGTGATAGTAACTACTACCAGGAAAGAAAAACTTGAACTGTAACTGATGAATTGCTAAAGGCTCATTGTGAACAACTCTGAGAATTAAAAGTTCCAGGGGAACCGAGTCACAGGTGTTATCACTACACTTTTGTGAGTTTTACCTCTATCAGATCTTCGCAGTGAATATTAGAGAAAAATCCGTTTGCTTCTGGTAGAGAGAGTGAACAAACAATCATTTTGTAATATGTCAGGGCACTCTGTTCTTCTAAAGAAAGACTGCCCTCAGAAGAAAATATTTTACCAGAATCTAACCTTCTGGGGTTTTATATAATGTAACCTAAAAAGGGGAAAATAAATACCCAGGTTTAGCTTCTCTTAGCCTTTCATGTGGGGAAGGGAAACACCTGATTTCAGTCCCCTCTAGCTATCCTGTTCCACATAAGAGTGGGAAAAATAAAGTCAGAAACATTGCTGAAGTTCACAGTCCAAGTACACAGGTTCAGCAAAGGACAGACCTAATCATACGATTATAGAATGCTTCATCTATCCACATATCTTATCTATACATTACTAAAGGAATATTTACATCTATTTGTATCTTTTACCAAGTACATAATGCCTTCATTTCAAAAAGAAAATTAAAAGGCATACAAAAGAAAAAAAAACAAAACAAAACATAGTTTGAAGAAACTAAACAAGCCTCAGACCCAGAGTCGGATTAGTAGGAACATTGAAACTATCAGACCAGGAATTAAAACACAAAACTATGATCAATATGTCAAGTGCTTTCATGTAAAAAGTAGACAACATGCAAGAAAAAAAATGGATAATGTAAACAGAGATGGAATTTCTAAGAAAGAATCATAAAGAAATACTAAAGATCAAAAGCACTGTAACAGAAATGAAGAATGTCCTTTATGGGTTCATTAGCTGACGTGGACATGGCTGGGAAAAAAATCTCTGAGCTTGAGAATGATACAGTGGAAACTTACAAAGCTGAAATGGAAAGAGGGAAAAAATAGAATTTATAAGATCTTTAATCTTTGCTTTTTCGTATTTGTTATCAATTTTGTACCATTAAGAATCTAATATTCAGGACCAATTTTTATTTAGGGGTGTGATTACTGGCTTGATTGCTCTTTCCCCTTTTGACTCTCCGTTATCTCTCTCCATTAACCTAGATGCTTTATCATCGGTGCTGTATAGATGGAGAAGTCTTGCTGCTGCTAAGTTGTTTCAGTCGTGTCTGACTCTGTGCAACCCCATAGATGGCAGCCCACTAGGCTCCTCCATCCCTGGAATTCTCTAGGAAAGAACACTGCAGTGGGTTGCCATTTCCTTCTCCAATGCATGAAAGTGAAAAGTGAAAGGGAAGTCGCTCAGTTGTGCCTGACTCTTAGAGACCCCATGGACTGCATCCCACCAGGCTCCTCCGTCCATGGGATTTTCCAGGCAAGAGTACTGGAGTGGGGTGCCATTACCTGGACAAGTCTTGAGGCTACTGCAATAATAAGACTGAAAGCCAGAGGCAAGAGGCTTAAATAAAAAACTTGAGAACACCAGAGAACTCCTGACCCCGGGGAAAATTTATCAACAAGAGCTCATCTAAAAGCCTCCATATCTACACTGAAACACTGAAACCAAGCTCCACCCAGGAGTCAACAAGTTCCAGAGCAAGACTTGCCACTCTAGTTCTCCAGCAATGCATGAACATAGACCTGAGCATGAAATACAGGCTGCCCAAAGTCACACCAGACCCACAGACATATCAAAATACACTACTGGACACATCATTGCACTCCAGAGGGAAGAGATCCAGCTTTACCCACGAGAACACCAATACAAGCTTCCCAAACAAGGAAACCTTGACAAGCAACTAGCCCAACCCTACCCACAGGGAGCAACGTCTACAGGAAAAAGGAACCATAAACTTCCAGCCTACAGAAATCTAAACAAAATGAAAAGACAGAGAAATATTCAGCAGGTAAAGGAACATGATAAATCCCCACCAAACCAAACCAAAGAGGAGGAGATAAGGATTCTACATGAAAAAGAACTCAAAATAATGATAGTGAAGATGATCCAAAATCTTGAAAACAAAATAGAGTCACAGATAAATAGACTAGAGTCACGGATTGAGCAGATTCAAGGAATGTTTAACAAGAACCTAGAAGAAATAAAAGAGTCAGTCAATAATAAATAATGCAATATCTGAGATCAAATACATTCTGGAGGGAATGAACAGTAGAATAACTGAGCCAGAAGATAGGATAAGTTAGTTGGAAGATAGAATGGTGGAAATAAAAAAAGCAGAGAAGGTGAAAGAGAAAGTAATTAAAAGAAATGAGGGCAATATGAGAGACCTCTGAGACAATTTTAAATGCCTCAACATTCAAATGGTAGGAGTACCAGAAGAAGAACACAAAAAGAAAAGCCATGAGAAAATACTTGAAATACTTGAGGAGATAATAGTTGAAAACTTCCCTAAAATGGGGGAGGAAATAGCCACCAAGTCCAAAAAACCCAGAGGGTCCCAAATGGGATAAACCTAAACTGAAACAACACGAGACACAAATTAATGAAGAACAAATGCAAAGAACAAAGATTAAAAGCAGCAAAGGAAAAGCAGCAAACAACACACAACGGGATTTCCATAAGTATAACAGATGATCTTTCAACAAAAACTCTTCAGACCAGAAGGGAATGGCAGGACGTATTTAAAGTGATGGAAGAGAAAAACCTACAAACCAGATTACTATACGCAGGAAGGATCTCATTCAAATATGAAGGAGAAATCAAAAGACTTCCAGACAAGCAAAAGCTGAGCGAATTCAGCACCACCACACCAGCTCTTCAAAAATGTTAAAAGATCTTCTCTAGACAGGAAACACAGAAAAGTATTATGAACTTGAACCCAAAACAACAGAGTAAGTAGCAACAGGATCAGACTTATCAATAATTGCCTTAAATGTAAATAGGTTGAATGCCCCAACCAAAAGGCAAAGACTGGCTGAATGGACACAATTTAAAGACCTTTATATATGCTGTCTACAAGAGACCTACATCAAACCAAGGGACACACACAGACTGAAAGTTAAAGGCTGGAAAAAGATATTCCACGAAAATGGAGACCAAAAGAAAGCAGGAGTAGCAATACTCATATCAGACAAAACATACTTTGAAATAAAATCTGTGAAAAGACACAAAGAAGGACACTACATAATGATCAAAGGATCAAATAAAAATAAATGAAAAAAAAGATCAAATGATCTATCCAAGAAGAACATACAACAATTATAAATATATATATTCACCCAAAATAGGAGTTCCACAATATGTAAGGCAAATGCTAAAAAGAATGAAAGGATAAATTAACAGTAACACAATAATAGTGGGAGACTTTAATATCCCACTCACATTTATGGATAGATCGACTAAACAGAAAATTTGCAAGGTAACACAAATTTTAAATGATGCAATGGGCCAGTTAGACCTAATACGTATCTATAGGGCATTTCACCACAAAAGAATGAATTTTACATTTTCTCAAGTGCGCACGGAACATTCTCCATGATTGATCACATCCTGGACCATAAATGTAGCCTTGGTAAATTAAAAAAAAAATTGAAATAGTTTTAAGCATCTTTTCTGATCAAAATGCCAGGAGATTAGATGTCAACTACAGGGCAAATGATATTAAAATAGAAACACATGGAGACTAAACAACATGGTTCTAAGTAACCAACAAATCACAGAAGAAATCAAAAAAGAAATCATTATATGCATAGAAACAAATGAAAATGAAAACACGACCCAAAACCTACGGAATTCATCAAAAGCAGTGCTAAGGGAAAGGTGTTGCTAAAATGCTGTCATTTCAACCAAGGTCCATCTAGTCAAGGCTATGGTTTTTCCAGTAGTCATGTATGGATGTGAGAGTTGGACTCTAAAGAAAGCTAAGCACCAAAGAATTGATGCTTTTAAACTGTGGCTTTGGAGAAGACTCTTGAGAGTCCCTTGGACTGCAAGGAGGTCCAACCAGTCCATCCTAAAAGAGATCAGTCCTGGGTGTTCATTGGAAGGACTGATGTTGAAGCTGAAATTCCAATACTTTGGCCACCTGATGCAAAGAGCTGATTCATTTGAGAAGACCCTGATGCTGGGAAAGATTGAGAGCAGGTGGAAAAGGGGACAACAGAGGATGAGATGGTTGGATGGCATGACCGACTCAATGGACATGAGTTTGGTCAGACTCTGGGAGTTGGTGATGGGCAGGGAGGCCTGGCGTGCTGCGGTTCATGGGGTCACAAAGAATCAGACATGGCTGACCGACTGAACTGAAGGGGAAGCTTCATAGCAATAAAAGCTTAACTCAAGAAACAAGAGAAACAACAAATAAATAACCTAACTTCACACATAAAGTAAAACAAAAAAGAAGAAATGAAGAACCACAAGGTTAGTAGAAGGAAAGAAATTATAAAAAATTAGGGCAGAAATAAGTGAAAAGGAAACAAAGGAAACTATAGCAAAAGTCAACAAAACTGAAAGCTGTTTCATTGAGAAGATAAATAAAATAAACCATTAGCCAGACTCATCAAGAAAAGAGAGAAGAATCAAATCAACAAAATTAAAAATAAAAATGGAGAAATCAAAACAGACAACACAGAAATATTAAGGATCATAAGAGACTACTATCAGCAACTATATGCTAACAAAATGGAAAACTTGGAAGAAATGGACAAATTATTAGAAAAGTATAACCATCCAAAACTGAACCAGGAAGAAATAGAAACTCTTAATAGACCCATCACAAGCACAGAAATTGAAACTCTCATCAGAAATCTTCCAACAAACAAAAGCCCAGGACCAGATAGCTTCACATGTATAGTCTACCAAAAATTTAGAGAAGAGCTAACACCTAGCCTACTCACACTCTTCCAGGAAACTACAGAGGAAGGTAAACTTCCAAACTGATTCTATGAGACCACCATCACCCTAATACCAAACCATACAAAGATGCCACCAAAAAAGAAAACTACAGGCCAATGTTACTGAAGAACATAGATGCAAAAGTCCTTAACAAAATCCAAAGAGAATCCAACAATATATTGAAAAGATCTTACATTATGACCAAATTTGCTTTATCTCAGGGATGCAAGGATTCTTCAATATTTGTAAATCAATCAATGTGACAGACCACGTTAACAAATTGAAAGATTAAAAAAAATGATAATCTCAATAGATGCAGTGAAAGCCTTTGAGAAAATTCAACATCCATTTATGATAAAAACCCTCCAGAAAGCAGTGATAGATGGGACATACCTCAACATAATAAAAGCCGTACCCACAGCAAACATTATCAATGGTGAAAAATTGAAAGCATTTCTCCTAAAATCAGGAACAAGACAAGGGTGCCCACTCTCACCACTACTATTCAACATAGTTTTGGAAATTTTAACCATAGCAATCTAAAAAGAAAAAGACATAAAAGGAATCCATGTTGGAAAAGACGAAATACAACTCTCACTGTTTGTTGATGACATGATTCTCCACGTAGAAAACCATAAAGACACGACCAGAAAATTACTGGAGCTAATCAATGAATATAGCAAAGTTTCAGGATATAAAATTAACACACAGAAATTCCTTTCATTCCTATACACTAACAATGAGAAAATAGAAAGAGAAATTAAGGAAACAATTCCATTCACCATTGTGACAAAATGAATGAAATACTTAGGAATATTCTACCTAAAGAAAGAGAAGACTAATATATAGAAAATTGTAAAACACTGATGAAAGAAATCAAAGATGGTACAAATAGATGGAGAAATATATCATGTTCATGGATCAGAAGCAACAATATAGTGAAAATGAGTATAATAATGAAAGCAATCAGTAGAGTCAATGCAATCTCTCAAGCTACCAACAGTATTTTTCAAAAAACTAGGACAAATAATTTCACACTTTGTATGGATATACAAAAAACTTTGAATATCCAAAGCAATCTTGAGAAAGAAGAATTGAACTGGAGGAATCAACCTGCATGACTTCAGGCTATACTACAAAGTTAGAATCATTAAGTCAGTATCGTACTGGCACAAAGACAGAAAAATAGATCAATAGAACAAAATATAAAGCCCAGAAATAAATTCACACACCTATGGACACCTTACCTTTGACAAAGGAGGCAAGAATGTACAATGGAGATAAGAATCTCTTTAACGTGTGGGGCTGAGAAAACTGGTCAACAACTTGCAAAAGAATGAAACTAGAACAGTTTCTAACACCAAACACAAAAATGAACTCAAAATGGATTAAAGATCTAAATGTAAGACCAGAAACTATAAAACTCCTAGAAGAAAACAGGGAAAACACTCTCTGATGTAAATCACAGCAGGATCATCTATGACCCACCTCCCAGAGCAATGGAAATAAAAGCAAAAATAAACAAATGGGAGCAAATTAAACTTAAAAGCTTTGCACAACAAAGGAAACTATAAGCAAGATGAAACGACAGCCTTCAGAATGGGAGAAAATAATAGCAAAAGAAGCAACTGACAAGGAATTAATCTCAAAAATATACAAGCAGCTCATGTAGCTCAATTCCAGAAAAATAAATGACCCATTCAAAAAATGGGCCCAAAACCTAAATAGATATTTCTCCAAAGAAGACATATAGTTGGCTAACAAACACATGAAAGGATGCTCAACATCACTCATTATCAGAGAAATGCAAATCAAAACCACTTTGAGGTACCATCTCACACCAGCCAGAATGGCTGTTATCAAAAAGTCTATAAACAATAAAAGCTGGAGAGGGTGTGGAGAAAAGGGAACCCTCTTACACTGCTGGTGGGAATGCAAACTAATACAGCCACTATGGAGAACAGTGTAAAGATTCCTTACAAAACTGGATATAGAACTGACTTATGACCCAGCAATCCCACTGCTGGACATACACACTGAGGAAACCAGGATTGAAAGAGAAACAGGTACTCCAATATTCACTGCAGTACTATTTACAATAGACAGGGAATGGAAGCAACCTAGATGTCCATCAGCAGACAAATGGATAAGAAAGTTGTGGTACATATCCATATCCATAAAGGAATATTACTCAGCTATTAAAAAGAATGCATTTGAATCAGTTCTAATAAGGTGGATGAAACTGGAGCCTATTATACAGAGTGAAGTAAGTCAGAAAGAAAACACCAATACAGTATATTACTGCATATACAAGGAATTTAGAAAGATGGTAATGATGACTCTATATATGTGAGAAAACAAAAGAGATACAGATGTAAAGAACAGACTTTTGAACTCTGTGGAAAAAGACGATGGTGGGATGATTTGAGAGAATAGCATTAAAACATGTATATCACAGTATGTGAAATAGATTTCCAGTCCAGGATTGATGCATGAGACAGGGTGCTCAGGGCCAGTGCACTGGGATGACCCTGAGGGGTGGGATCAGGTGGGAGGTGGGAGCGGGTTTCGGGATTGGGGATACATGTACACCCATCACTGATTCATGGCAATATATGACAAAAACGACCCCAATATAGTAAAGTAATTAGCATCCAATTAAAATAAATTAATTGATTTTTAAAAAATTAAAAACTTTTGTGAATCAAAGGATATTATCAGAAAATGAAAAGACAACCTATGGAATGAGAGAAAATATTTGCAAATCGTAAGTTTGATAAGGGATAGTAAATAATAAGAACCCATAACTCAACAGCAAAAAGACAAACATCCCAATTAAAACATTTTCAATGGACTTGAATAGTCATTTCTCCAAAGTCAAAATGTTCAACAAACGTGTGAGTAAATGTAAAATTTCTTTGGTTTTTAAGGAAATGCAAATCAAAACAACAATGAAATAGTACTTTACATCCACTAGGATGGCTTTTAATATGAAGCAAAAAATGTCATTAGGTAGCTAGTATTGGTGAAGGTGTGGCAAAATATGAGCCTTTGTAGGTTGCTGGTGATTGTGTAAAATGGTGCAGTCATTGTGGAAAACAGTTTGGCAGTTCTTCGAAAAACTGAACATAGAATTATAATATGTCCCACCAATCCCACTGTAAGTATGTACAAAGAAATAAGATGTATACCCACATAAAAACTTGCACATGAATGTTTATAACATCATTAAAAGATGGAGACAACCCAATTATCCATCAGCAGATGAATGTACAAACAGTCACATATATACAATGGAATATTATTCAACCATCAAAAGGAATGAAGTAATGTGCTATAACTTGAACTTTGAAACAGTATGCTAAGTGAAAGTAGCCAGATACAAAAGCAAATTTATTTTATGATTCCTTTAAGTGAAATGCAAATCCAGAAACACAAAAAGCAGATCTCCTACACACAGGGCCTGAGGGTAGGCGAGAATGGGGTGTGTGTGTGTGTTATTACTAAAAGAGAATATGGTGTTTCTTCTGGGGTGCTGAAACATTTCTGAAACTGAAGAAAGGTGACTGTTGCACAAAATTGTGAATGCATGCACTAAATATCCTTAAATTTATACTACAAAAAACATATAGAATTAAAAAAAAATGCAAAGCATATATTTGATAAGTTGTAAATGTCCAAAACATATAGCCAACTAATACATCTCAATAGCAAAACAGCCCCAATAATTCAATTTAAAATGGGCAAATGATCTGAATGGACATTTCTTTCAAAGGCTATATTCGAATGGCCAGAAGTACAAGAAAAGTTGCTCAAAATCACTAGTATTTAGGAAATTGCAAACCAAAACCACAATAAAATATCACCTCACACCTGTTAGAATGGTCTTCATCAAAGAGGCAAGATGCATGGATCTGGAGAAAAGGGAATCCATGTGAAATTCTGGTGGGATTGTCAACTGGTACTGTCACTATGGACAATAGTACGAAGTATCATTTTAAAAATTAAAAACAAAACTACTATATGATTCATCAATTCCATTTCAGAAAACATTTCAAAGGAATGAAAATTTTAACAAAGAAAGATGTCCATCCTCATATAACAGCATTATTTACAATAGTTAAGACATGGAGACAAACTTAGTGCCCATTGACAGATGAATGGATAAAATTGTGTGATATTTGCTGTTGTTCAGTCACTCAGTCATGTCTGACACTTTGTGACCCAATGGACTGCAGCAAGCCAGGCTTCCCTGTCCATCACCACCTACAGAAGCATGCTCAAACTCATGTCCATCAAGTCAGTGATGCCGTCCAAATACCTCATCCTCTATTGTGCCTTTCTTCTTCTGCCTTCAATCTTGCCCAAGATCAGAGTCTTTCCACTGAATCAGTTCTTTGCAGCAGGTGGCCAAAGTATTGAAGTTTCAGCCTCAGAATTGGCCCCTCTAATGAGTGTTTAGGGGTGATTTCCTTTAGGAATGACTGGTTGGAACTCCTTGCAGTCCCAGGGACTCTCAAGAGTCTTCTCCAACGCCACATTTCAAAAACATCAATTATTCAGTGCTCAGCCTTCTTTATGGTCCAACTCTGACATCCATACATGACAACTGGAAAAACCATAGCTTTGACTATACAGACTATGTTGGCAAAGTAATGTCTGCTTTTTTATATGTTGTCTAATTTTGTCATAGCTTTTCTTCCAAGGAACAAGTGTCTTCTTGTTTCATGACTGCTGTCACCATCTGCAGTGATTTTGGAGCCCAAGAGAATAGTCTGTCACTGTTTCCATTGTTTCCCCATCTATTTGCTGTGAAGTGATGGGACTGGATGCCATGATCTTAGCTTTATGAATGTTGAGTTTTAAGCCAGCTGTTTCACTCTCCTCTCTCACTTTCATCAAGAGTCTCTTTACTTCCTCTTTGTTTTCTGCCATAAAGAGACTGTCATCTGTATGTCTGTGGTTATCAATATTCCTTCACACAATCTTGATTCCAGCTTGTGTTTATCCAGCCTAGCATTTCACATGATGTACTCTGCATAGAAGTTAAATAAGCAGGGTGGCAATATATAGCCTTGACATACTCTTTGACCAATTTTGACATGCTCATTTCCCTATTTGGAACCAGTCTGCTGTTCCATGTCCAGTTCTAACTGTTGTTTCTTGACCTGCATAGATTTCTCAGTAAGTAGGTAACATGGTCTGGTATTCCCATCTCTTTAAGAATTTTCCACAGTTTTATGTGATCCACATAGTCAAAGGCTTTAGTGTAGTCAATGAAGCAGAAGTAGATTTTTTTTTCCCCTGGAATTCTCTTGCTTTTTCTATGATCTAACGGATGCTGGCAATTTGATCTCTAATTCCTCTGCCTTTCCTAAATCCAGCTCATACATCTGGATGTTTTTAGTTCACATACTGTTGAAGCCAAACTTGAAGGATTTTGAGCATTACCATGATAGCATGTGAAATGAGTGGAATTGTGCAGTAATTTGAACATCTTTGGCATTTCCCTTCTTTGGGATTGGAATGAAAACTGACCTTTTCCAGTTTTGTGCCCACTGCTGAGTTTCCCAAATTTGCTGACATATGGAGTGTAGCACTTTCACAATATCATCCTTTAGGTTTTGAACTAGCTCAGCTGGACTCCAACTCCTCCACTAGTTTTGTTCATTGTGATGCTTCTTAAGGCCCACTTGACTTTGCACTCCAAGATGTCTGGCTCTAGGTGAGGGATCCCACAATTATGGTTGTCTGGGTCATTAAGATTTTTTGGTATAGTTTTTCTGTGTAGCATTGCCACCTCTTCTTAATATCTTCTGTTTTTGTTCAGCCCATACCGTTTCACCCTTTATTGTGCCTATCTTTCCATGAAACGTCCCCTTGGTATCTCTAATTTTCTTGAAGAGAACTTTAGTCTTTCCCATTCTATTGCTTTCCTCTAATTTTTTGAATTGCTCACTTAGGAAGACTCTCTTATCGCTCCTCACTATTTGTTGGAACTCTGCACTCAGTTGGTTATACCTTCCCTTTTCTCCTTTGCCTTTTGCTTCTCTTCTTTTCTCAGCTATTTGTAACATCTCCTTAGACAACCATTTTGCCTTTTTGCATTTATTTTTTTTCAGGATATTTTTGATCACTGCCTCCTGTACAATGTTGTGAACATCTGCCCATAGTTCTTCAGACACTGTGTCTATCAGGTCTAACACCTTGAATCTATTCGTCACTTCCACTGTATGGTTGTAAGGGATTTAGTTTATGTCATACCTGAATTGCCTAGTGGTTTTCCATAATTTCGTTAATTTAAGTTTGAATTTTGCAATCAGTTCATGATCCCAGCCGGCTCCCAGTCTTGTTTTTGATGACTGTGTGAGATTATACATATACCAACGGGAGTATTATTTAACCTTAAAAACAAGGAAATTCTGTTATGTGAAGGGAACTTGACGGCATTATGCTAAGCCAGACAGAGTAAAACAAATGCTGCTTGAGCTCACTTACATGTGGATTCTAAAATAAAAGAAAACAAAATGAAAAACTCCAAACTCGTAGAAAAACTGATTAAGATTGTGATTACTAGAGGTGAGTGTTAAGAATAAGGGGAATTGGAGAAAGGTGGTCAAAAGGTAACAAACTTCAAGTTATAAGATAAAGAAGTACTAGGAGGGAGGAGCCAAGATGGCGGAGGAATAGGACGGGGAGACCACTTTCTCCCCTACAAATTCATGGAAAGAACAATTGAAGGTTGAGCAAATTTCACAAAACAACTTCTGATAGTTAGCAGAGGACATCAGGCGCCCAGAAAAGCAAACCATTGTCTTCGAAGGGAGGTAGGACAAAATATAAAAGATAAAAAGGGAGACAAAAGAGCTAGGGACGGAGACCCATCCCAGGAAGGGAGTCTTAATAGAGGAAGTTTCCAATCACCAGGAAATCCTCGCACTGGTGGGTCTGGGGGAAGTTTTCGAATCTCAGAGGGCAACCTAACTGGGAGGAAAAATTATATAACACCCACAGATTATGCGCCTAAAAGCAACTCCCAGCAGAAAAGTACCCCAGATGCCCGCACCCGTCACCAACAAGTGGGGGCAGAAAGGAGAGGAGCGGGCGGCATTGCTTAGGGTAAGGACCGGGCCTGAAGGCCCTGAAAGCAATCAGAGGGAGCTCTTTTAAACTGTGGGATAGCAAGGGAGAAAATTAACCAGCCCGAACACACTGCCAGCCGTTCGCAAAACAAAGGGACTGAGAAACTCCAGAGAAGAGCCAGCCCATCCCCGCTGGAGGTAGGAGGCAGGGGGGAGGGGAAAGGGACAAATTCAGCCCCAGAGAAGCCACCCCCCACCCACACGGCAAACAGGCCTCTGGTGTCTATCTAAAGACTTCCTGAGATTCTGGATGGTTGACATCCGCCGCCAGGAGGGTCGCGGCTAGAGGCCAGCTCCTGAGAACAAACACACGCCGCAGGCACCCGATCTGTGCGCGCTGGGGCCACAGAGGGAAAAGGCACGCCGTACCCGGGGAGAGTGTGCCCAAGCCCCTGGCTGCCTGAGCTGCTCAGGCCAGGGAAGGCACAAAACACAGGCACAACTGAATCTGCACTTTTGTGGAGTACCCGAAAACTGGAACCACACTCAGTGCAGGGCCCGCTCCATATAGAGCATCCGGGAGCCTGAGCAGTGTAGACAGGGAAAGCACTGACACCCGTGAGCAGGGAAAACCCAGTGTGGCCAGAACACGGTGAGGGCTATCCACACAGAGCAGTATCTGTCTGCATCGCCCCGCCCTCCCCGTAGCAGGACTGAACTGAACTAGGGAACCTAAATAAGAGATCACCTCCACCCGCCTGTGTCAGGGTGGAAATTAGACACTGAAGGGACGGCAAACAGAAGCCAAATAAAAAAAGGGAACCGCTTCAGAAAGGACCAGTGCAACAGATTAAAATCTCTGAAGGTAACACTGACTACACAGGAAGGGGCCTATAGATATCGAGAAGTGTAAGCTGGAAAGAGGAGCTATCTGAAATTGAACTGAACCTACACTGACCACAACAGCTCCAGAGAAATTCCTAGATATATATGTATATATTTTTTTTAATTAAAAAAAAATTTTTTTCTTTCCTTTTTTTAAATTTTTTCTCTTTTATTTTCTTTTAAAATTCCCTATTACTCCCCCATTACTCCTCAACTTTCATTTTCATATATTTTTATGATTTTTTTAATTAGGGAAAAACAAATTTTTTTTTCTTTTTTTTCTTTTTCTTATTTTTCTCTCCTATTTCCTTTTAAAGTCCTCTAATACTCCTCTATTATTCTTTAATTTTCATTTTAATTTCACTATAACATTGTAAAAAAAAAAAGAGAGTGAGAGAAGCCCTATTTTTAAACCAAACTTCATATATATTTCTAATTTTTTTTGTGTGTTTCGGTTTTTAAATATTGTATTTCAAAGAGTCTAACCTTTATGCTAGAATTTTAATCTTTGTTTTTCAGTATGTGATATAAATTTTGGACATTTAAGAATCCAATATCCAGTTCCCATTTCTATTCAGGAGTGTGTTGATTACTCTCTCCCACTTTTGACCCTCTGTTTTCTACCTCAGAACACCTCTATTTCCTCCTTTCCCCTTCTCTTCCCAATCCAATTCTGTGAATCTTTGTGGGTGTCTGGGCTATGGAGAACACTTTGGGAACAGATAACTGCGTAGATCTGTCTCTCTCCTCTTGAGTCCCCCTTTTTCTCCTCCTGCTCACCTCTATCTCCTTCCTCCCTCTCCTATTCTTCATGTAACTCCGTGAGCCTCTCTGGTTGTCTCTCACAGTGGAGAATCTTTTCACCATTAACCTAGAAGTTTTATTATCAGTGCTATATAGTTGTAGAAGTCTTGAGACTATTGGAAGAATAAAACTGAAATCCAGAGGCAGGAGACTTAAGCCCAAAACCTGAGAAAACCAGAAAACTCCTGACTACATGGAACATTAAGGAATAAGAGACCATCCAAAAGCCTCCATACCTATACCAAAACCAACCACCACCCAAGAGCCAATAAGCTCCAGAACAAGACATACCATGCAAATTCTTTAGCAACACAGGAACATAGACCTGAGTGTCAACATACAGGCTCTCCAAAGTCACACCTAACACAGAGACCCATCAGAAAACTCATTACTGGACACTCCATTGCACTCCAGAGGGAAGAAATCCAATTCCACGCACCAGAACGCTGACACAAGCTTCCCTAACCAGGAAACCTTGACAAACCAATCATCCAACCCGACCCACTGGGTGAAACCTCCACAATAAAAAGGAACCAGAGACCACCAGAATACAGAAACCCCACTCCAGACACCGCAATCTAAACAAGATGAAAAGGCAGAGAAATACCCAACAGGTAAAGGAACATGAAAAATGCCCACCAAGTCAAACAAAAGAGGAGGAGATAGGGAATCTACCTGAAAAAGAATTTAGAATAATGATAATAAAAATGATCCAAAATCTTGAAAACAAAATGGAGTTACAGATAAATAGCCTGGAGACAAAGATTGCGAAGATGCAAGAAATGTTTAACAAGGACCTAGAAAAAATAAAAAAGAGTCAATTAAAAATGAATAATGCAATAAATGAGATCAAAAACACTCTGGAGGGAACCATGAGTAGAATAACGGAAACAGAAGATAGGATAAGTGACATAGAAGATAAAATGGTGGAAATAAATGAAGCAGAGAGTAAAAAAGAAAAAAGAATCAAAAGAAATGAGGACAACCTCAGGGATCTCTGGGACAATGTGAAATGCCCCAACATTCGAATCATAGGAGTCCCAGAAGAAGAAGACAAAAGGGAAGGCAATGAGAAGTTACTTGAGGAGATAATAGCTGAAAACTTCCCTAAAATGGAGAAGGAAATAGCCACCCAAGTCCAAGAAAACCAGAGAGTCCCAAACAGGATAAACCCAAGGTGAAACACCCCAAGACACATATTAATCAAGTTAACAAAGATCAAACACAAAGAACAAATATTAAAAGCAGCAAGGGAGAAACAACAAATAACACACAAAGGGATTCCCATAAAGATAGCAGCTTATCTATGAATAGAAACCCTTCAGGCCAGAAGGGAATGGCAGGACATACTTAGAGTAATGACAGAGAATAACCTACAACCTAGATTACTGTACCCAGCAAGGATCTCATTCAAATATGAAGGAGAACTCAAAAGCTTTACAGAGAAGCAAAAGCTGAGAGAATTCAGCACCACCAAACCAGCTCTTCAACAAATGCTAAGGGATCTTCTCTAGACAGGAAACACAGAAAGGTTGTATAAACCTGAACCCCAAACAACAAAATAAATGGCAACGGGACCATACCTATCAATAATTACCTTAAATGTAAATGGGTTGAATGCACCAACCAAAAGACAAAGGCTGGCTGAATGGATACAAAACAAGACCCCTATATATGCTGTCTACAAGAGACCCACCTCAAAACAAGGGACACATACAGACTAAAAGTGAAGGGCTGGAAAAAAATATTTCACACAAAAGGAGACCAAAAGAAAGCAGAAGTCGCAATACTCATATCAGAAGAAATAGGCTTTCAAATAAAGGCTGTGAAAAGAGACAAAGAAGGACACTACATAATGATCAAAGGATCAATCCAAGAAGAAGATATAACAATGATAAATATATATGCAGCCAACATAGGACCACCACAATATGTAAGGCAAACACTAACGAGTGTGAAAGAGGAAATTAATAGGAACACAATAATAGTGGAAGACTTTAATACCCCACTCACAACTATGGATAGATCAACTAAACAGAAAATTAACAAGGAAACACAAACTTTAAATGATACAATGGACCAGTTAGACCTTATTGAACTCTATAGGACGTTTCACCCCAAAATAATCAACTTCACCTTTTTCTCAAGTGCACACAGAACCTTCTCCAGAATAGATCACATCCTGGGCCATAAATATAGTCTTGGTAAAATCAAAAAAATTGAAATCATTCCAGTCATCTTTTCTGACCACAGTGCAGTAAGATTAGATATCAATTACAGGAGAAAAATTATAGAAAATTCAAACATATGGAGGCTAAACAACATGCTTCTGAATAACCAACAAATCATAGAAGAAATCAAACAAGAAATCAAAATATGCATAGAAATAAATTAATGAGAATGAAAACACAACAACCCAAATCCTATGGGACACTGTAAAAGCAGTGCTAAGGGGAAGATTCATAGCATTACAGGCCTACCGCAAGAAACAAGAAAAAAGTCAAATAAATAACCTAAATCTACACCTAAAGCAACAAGAGAAGGAACAAATGAAGAACCCCAGGGTTAGTAGAAGGAAAGAAATCTTAAAAATTAGGGCAGAAATAAATGCAAAAGAAACTAAAGAGACCATAGCAAAAATCAACAAAGCTAAAAGTTGGTTTTTTTGAGAAAATAAACAAAATCGACAAACCATTAGCAAGACTCATTGGGAAACAAAGGGAGAAGAGCCAAATTAACAAAATTAGAAACGAAAATGGAGAGATCACAACAGACAACACTGAAATACAAAGGATCATAAGAGACTACTACCAGCAGCTCTATGCCAATAAAATGGACAACTTGGAAGAAATGGACAAATTCTTAGAAAAGTACAACTTTCCAAAACTGAACCAGGAAGAAATAGAAGACCTTAACAAACCCATCACAAGCAAGGAAATCGAAACTGTAATCAGAAATCTTCCAGCAAACAAAAGCCCAGGACCAGATGGCTTCAAAGTGGAATTCTACCAGAAATTTAGAAAAGAGCTAACACATATCTTACTCAAACTCTTCCAGAAAATTGCAGAAGAAGGTAAACTTCCAAACACATTCTATGAGACCACCATCACCCTAATTCCAAAACCAGACAAAGATGCCACAAAAAAAGAAAACTACAGGTCAATATCACTGATGAACATAGATGCAAAAATCCTTAACAAAATTCTAGCAAACAGAATTCAACAACAGATTTAAAAAATCATACACAATGGTCAAGTGGGCTTTATTCCAGGAATGCAAGGATTCTTTAATATCTGCAAATCAATCAATGTAATACACCACATTAACAAATTGAAAGATAAAAAACATATGATTATCTCAATAGATGCAGAAAAAGCCTTTGACAAAATTCAACATCCAGTTACGATTAAAACTCTCCAGAAAGCAGGAATAGAAAGAACATACCTCAGCATAATTAAAGCTATATATGGCAAACCCACAGCAGGCATTACCCTCAATGGTGAAAAATTGAAAGCATTTCCCCTAAAATCAGGAACAAGACAAGGGTGCCCACTCTCACCGCTACTATTCAACATAGTTTTGGAAATTTTAACCACAGCAATCCAAAAAGAAAAAGACATAAAAGGAATCCAGATAGGAAAATAAGAAGTGAAACTCTCGCTGTTTGCAGATGACATGATCCTCTACATAGAAAACCCTAAAGACTCTACCAGAAAATTACTAGAGCTAATCAATGAATATAGCAAAGTTGCAGGATATAAAATTATCACACAGAAATCTCTTGCATTCCTATACACTAACAATGAGAAAACAGAAAGAGAAATTAAGGAAACAATACCATTCACCATTGCAACAAAAATAATAAAATACTTATGAGTATATCTACCTTAAGAAACCAAAGACTTATATATAGAAAACTATAGATCACTGATGAAAGAAATCAAAGAGGACACAAACAGATGGAGAAATATACCATGTTCATGGACTGGAAGAATCAATGTTGTCAAAATGGCTATACTACCCAAAGCAATCTATAGATTCAATGCAATCCCTATCAAGCTACCAACGGTATTTTTCACAGAACTAGAACAAATAATTTCACAATTTGTATGGAAATACAAAAATCCTCAAATAGCCTAAGTCATCTTGAGAAAGAAGAATGGAACTGGACGAATCAACTTGCCTGACTTCAGACTATACAACAAAGCCACAGTCATCAAGACAGTATGGTACTGGCACAAAGACAGAAATATAGATCAATGGAACAGAATAGAAAGCCCAGAGATAAATCCACGAACCTATGGTCACCTTATCTTCAACAAAGGAGGCAAGGATATACAACGGACAAAAGACAACCTCTTTAACAAGTGGTACTGGGAAAACTGGTCAACCACCTGTAAAAGAATGAAACTAGAACACTTTCTAACACCATACACAAAAATAAACTCAAAATGGATTAAAGATCTAAATGTAAGACCAGAAACTATAAAACTCCTAGAGGAGAACATAGGCAAAACACTCTCCGACACAAATCACAGCAGGATCCCCTATTACCCACATACTGGAATATTAGAAACAAAAGCAAAAATAAACAAATTGGATCTAATGAACCTGAAAAGCTTTTGCACAACAAAGGAAACTATAAGCAAAGTGAAAAGACAGCCCTCAGATTGGGAGAAAATAATAGCAAACGAAGCAACAGACAAAGGATTAATCTCAAAAATATACAAGCAACTCCTCCAGCTCAACTCCAGAAAAATAAATGACCCAATCAAAAAATGGGCCAAAGAATTAAACAGACATTTCTCCAAGGAAGACATACAGATGACTAAAAAAGACATGAAAAGATGCTCAACATCACTCATTATCAGAGAAATGCAAATCAAAACCACAATGAGGTACCATTACACGCCAGTCAGGATGGCTGCTATCCAAAAGTCTACAAGCAATAAATGCTGGAGAGGGTGTGGAGAAAAGGGAACCCTCTTACACTGTTGATGGGAATGCAAACTAGTACAGCCGCTATGGAAAACAGTGTGGAGATTTCTTAAAAAACTGGAAATAAAACTGCCATATGACCCAGCACTCCCACTTCTGGACATACACACCGAGGAAACCAGATCTGAAAGAGACACAGCACTGTTTGTAATAGCCAGGACATGGAAGCAACCTAGACGCCCATCTGCAGATGAATGGATAAAGAAGCTGTGGTACATATACACCATGGAATATTACTCAGCCATTAAAAAGAATTCATTTGAATCAGTTCTAATGAGATGGATGAGACTGGAGCCCATTATAAGGAGTGAAGTAAACCAGAAAGATAAAGACCATTACAGTATACTAACACATATATATGGAATTTAGAAAGATGGTAACGATAACCCTATATGCAAAACAGAGAAAGAGACACAGATATATAGAACAGACTTTTGGACTCTGTGGGAGAAGGCGAGAGTGGGATGATCTGAGAGAACAGCATCGAAACATGTATATTATCTAGGGTGAAACAGATCACCAGCCCAGGTTGGATGCATGAGACAAGTTCTTGGACCTGGTGCACTGGGAAGAGCCAAAGGGATCGGGTTGAGAGGGAGGTGGGAGGGGGGATCGGGATGGGGAATATATGTAAATCCATGGCTAATTCATGTCAATGTATGACAAAACCCACTACAATATTGTAAAGTAATTAGCCTCTAACTAATAAAATTAAATGAAAAAAAAAAAAAAAGAAGTACTAGGAATACAGAGTAATTAAGAGGGTAAATCCTGACTTCTCATCACAAGGAAAAAGTTTTATTATTTTTTTTGCTTGCGTTTTTCTTCTTAATGTACCTATATGAGATGATGAATTCTAACTAAACATATTGCAGTAATGTTTCACAATATGTGTAAGTTAAACCATTATGATCATATACCTTCAACAGGTGCAGTGATATATGTTAATTACATCTCAATAAAATTGGAAAAAAAACCTTTTGAAAAGTAGTATATGAAATAGTAAGAAATGAGAGAAAAATGGAACCAAATAAAAAAGTTAATTAAAACCAGAAAAGGGAGAAAATCTCTGTAACAGAAAAATGGATCAGAGGACAAAAGCAAAAAATAGAAAACTGCAATAAATATGGTAAATATTTTTAACTAATTAATTTATTTTAATTGGAGGCTAATCACTTTACAATATTGGGGTCGTTTTTTTGCCATACATTGACACAAATCAGCCACTGTTGTACATGTGCCCCCCGTCCTGAACCACCCTCCAACCTCCTTCTGCATCTAATCCCTCTGGGTTACTCCAGTGCACCAGCTTTGAGAGCCCTGCGTCATGCATCAAACTTGGATTGGAAATCTATTTCACATATGGTAATATAAATGTTTCAATGTTATTCTCTCAAATCATCCCACCTTTGGCTTCTCCAAGTGTCCAAAATTCTGTTCTTTACATCTGTGTCTTTTTCTGTCTTGCATATAGAATCATCATTACCATCTTATAAATTCCATATATATGTGGTAACATACTGTATTGGTGTTTTTCTTTCTGACTTACTTCACTCTGTATAATAGGCTCCAGGTTCATCCACTTCATTAGAACTGACTCAAATGTGTTCTTTTTAATAGCTGAGTAATATTCCATTGTGGATATGTACCACACTTTCTTATTAATTCGTCTGCTGATGGACATGTAGGTTGCTTCCAAGTTCTGCCTATTGTAAACAGTGCTGCACTGAATATTGGGGTACTGTGTCTCTTTCAATTCTGGTTTCCTTGGTGTGTATGCCGAGTAGTGGGATTGCTGGGCCATAAGGCATTTTTTTTTTCCATTTATTTTTATTAGTTGGAGGCTAATTGCTTTACAAATTGTAGTGGGTTTTGTCATACATTGACATGAATCAGCCATGGATTTACATGTATTCCCCATCCCGTCCCCTCCTCCCACCTCCCTCTCCACCCGATTCCTCTGGGTCTTCCCAGTGCACCAGGCCCGAGCACTTGTCTCATGCACCCAGCCTGGCCTGGTGATCTGTTTCACCCTAGATAATATACATGTTTCGATGCTGTTCTCTCGAAACATCCCACCCTTGCCTTCTCCCACAGAGTCCAAACTTCTGTTCTATACATCTGTGTGACTTTTTCTGTTTTGCATATAGGCAGTTCTATATCCAGTTTTGTAAGGAATCTCCACGCTGTTCTCCATAGTGGTTGTACTAGTTTGCATTCCCACCAAGACTGTAAAAGGCTTCCCTTTACTCCACACCCTCTCCAGCACTTATTGTTTATAGACTTTGATGGTGGCCATTGTGACTTGTGTGAAATGATACCTCACTATGGTTTTGATTTGCATTTATCTGATAATGAGTGATGTTGAACATCTTTTCATATGTTTGTTAGCCATCTGTATGTCTTCTTTGGAGAAATGTCTATTTAGCGCTTTGGCCCATTTTTTTATTGGGTCATTTATTTTCTCTCGATTTGAGCTACATGAGATGCTTGTATATTTTTGAGATTAATTTTTGTCAGTTGTTTCATTTGCTATTACTTTCTCCCTTTTTGAAGGCTCCCTTTTACCTTTGCTTATAGTTTCCTTCATTGTGCAAAAACGTTTAAGTTTAATTAGGTCCCATTTGTATTCCATTACTCTTAGAAGTGGGTCCTAGTGGATCTTGCTATGATTTATGTCAGAGAGTGTTCTGCCTATGTTTTCTTCTAGGAGTTCTATAGTTTTTGGTCTTACATTTAGATCTTTAATCCATTTTGTGTTTAATTTTGTGTATGATGTTAGAAAGTGATCTAGTTTATTCTTTTGCAAGTGGTTGACCAGTTTTCCCAGCACCATTTGTTAAAGAGATTGTCTTTTCTTCATTGTATATTTTTGCCTCATTTATTAAAGATAAGGAGTCCATAGATGCATGGATTTATCTCTGGACTTTCTATTTTGTTCCATTGATCTATATTTCTGTCTTTGCACCAGTATTATATGGTGTTGATGACTGTTGCTTTGTAGTATAGTCTAAAGTCAGGCAGGTTGAGTCCTCCAGTTCCATTCTTCTTTCTCAAGATTGTTTTGGCTATTTGAGGTTTTTTGTGTTTTCACACAAATTGTGAAATTATTTGTTCTAGTTCTGTGAGAAAATACTGTTGATAGCTTGATAGGGATTGCATTGAATCTATAGATTGCTTTGGCTAGTATACTCATTTTCACTGTAACAATTCTTCTGATCCAAGAACATGGTATATTTCTCCATCTTATTGTGTCATCTTTGATTTTTTTTCATCAGTGTTTTATAGTTTTCTACATATAGGTATTTTGTTTCTTTCGAAAATTTGATCTGAAGTATTTTATTCATTTCATTGCTATGGTGAATGGGATTCTTTCCTAATTTCTCTTTCTGTTTTCTCATTGTTAGTGTATATGAATGCAAGGGATTTATGTGTGTTAATTTTATATCCTGAACTTTGCTACATTCATTGATTAGCTCTAGCAATTTTCTGGTGGTGTCTTTAGGGTTTTTTATTAAAGGACCATGTCATCTGCAAACAGTGTGAGTTTTACTTCTTCTTTTCCATTCTGGATTCCTTTCATTTCTGTTTCTTCTCTGATTGCTATGGCTAGGACTTCCAAAACTATGTTGAATAGTAATGGTGAGTGGGCACCCTTGTCTTGTTCCTGATTTTAGGGGGAATGCTTTCAATTTTTATCCATTGAGGATAATGTTTGCTGTGAGTTTATTCTAGATGGCTTTTATTATGTTGAAGTAATTTCCTTCTATGCCTGCTTTCTGGAGATTTTTTTTTTTTTAATCATAAATGGTTGTTGAAGTTTTTCAAAGTCTTTCTCTGCATCTATTGATATAATCATATGGTTTTTATCTTTCAATATGTTAATATGATATATCACAATGATTGATTTGTGAGTATTGAAGAATCCTTGCATCCCTTGGGTAAAGATCACTTGGTCATAATGTATGATCTTTTTAATACATTGTTGGATTCCGTTTGCTAGAATTTTGTTGAGAATTTCTGCATCTATGTTCACCAGTGATATTGGCCTGTGGTTTTCTTTTTTTGTGGCATATTTTTCCAGTTTTGGTATTAGGGTGATGATGGCCTCATAAAATGAGTTTGGGAGTTTACCTTCCTCTGCAATTTTCTGGATGATGTGAGTAGAATAGGTCTTAGCTCCTTGCTAAATTTCTGGTAGAATTCAGCTGTGAAGCCATCTGGTCCTGGGCTTTTGTTTGCTGGAAGATTTCTGATTACAGTTTCGATTTCCCTCCTAGGCCTGAGTAGGTCAGGTGACCAGGTGCTTGGTGAATACACTGTCCCAGGAAGGCCATGTGTCTTAACCATCTCCCTGGTCCCAACCACTTGGTTTCCCTGGTGTACCACAAGAGCACCATATCAGGTGTTCTGTGTATCCTCTCTGAGGAGCTGATCTCGGGCTATGACACTCCTGGCAGTTGTCAAACTTCCAGGCTGCCAGGAAGATGTGGTTAGCAACTGGGAGCCTGCTCACAGTTTGGTGGAAGATGCTGTCTCTGTGGCTGAGATTATAGCACCCCCTTGCCTTCTAGCTCTAGCTATTGCATGTCTGCCTCTCTGCTTCCATCCCGAGGGGACTATACAGTAGCCAACTTGCTCTCCTTTGGTATTCTTTGGTATTTGCTCAATCTTTTATTCTGTGATCACTACAGGGACCACCATGCTACATTGGAGCCTTTTGAAGAAAAGTTTTTTTTTTTTTTTTTTGTCCCTCAGGGCATTCAGCCCCAGTCTTCACCTTAAGAAACGATGATGCAGCCCATGCCTCCCTGACCAGTCCCCACTCACTAGTGGCAGATGCGAGCACCTGGGCTACTTCTCTGCTGGGAGTTGTGGTTAGGCACGAGTTCTGTCTTTTTTTTTTTTTTTTTTCTTCCTGGTTATTTTGCCCTTTGAGGTTCCATAACTCCCAACAGATCTGCCTGTAAGAGGGTTTCCTATTGTGCGGAAATTTTTCCTCCTTCATGATTCATTCCCCGGGATGAGTCTCCATCCCTAAATCTTTTGTCTCTGTTTTTATCTTTTATATTTTGTCCTACCTCCTTTCAAAGAGAATGGGTTGATTTTCTGGGTGATTTGTTTCCTCCACTTGTGTTCAGAAGTTGTTTTGTGGAAGTTGGCTAACATGCAAATTATCTTTTTGATGATTTTTTTCGGGAGAAACTGATCCCCCCATTCTATTCATTCACCATCTTGGGACTGCCCTTCTAAATATGGTAAATATTAATACAACTTTAGCAGTGATCACTTTAAGTGTCGAATTCTAAATACACCAGCTGAAAGACAAATCATCAGAGTAGACCAAATGCATAAGACCTAAACCAAATGAGCAAAAAGTTCCCTTTAAATATGAAGATACATATAAGTTGAAATTAAAGGGATGAATACAGATGAATTAATCAAAATAAAGTAATATATTAAATTTAGAACATATTCCAGAGCAAGGAAAATTATCAGGGGTAAAGAAGGGTATTGCATAATGATAAGGGAGTCATTACTTCAAGAATATACAATTCTTAATGTGTATCCACCAAATAACAGAATGTCAAAGCACTGGAGGGAAAAACTAATAGAACTGCAAAGAGAAACAATGAATTCACTATCATAGTTTAAAACTTCAGCAGTCCTCTATCAGAAATGGACAGATCCAGCAAACAGAACTTACCAGCATATTCAACTGAATATAATTGACATCTATATACCACCTCATTAAACAACAGCAGACTATGTTCTTTTCAAATCTATATGGAGTATTCATCAAGGTGGACCACATTCTGAGCCACAAAACAAACCCTACAAAATTTAAAAGAATAGAAATCGTTTAAATGCATTCTCTCAAATCACGGTGAAATTAACGGAAAGAGAGCTGAAATATCCCCAAATACTTGGAGATTAAACAACACACTTCTAAATGACACATGGGTCAAAGCACATATCTAAAATTTAAAAATATTTTAAACTAAATTAATGCAAATTCCCAGTAAGTTATTTAGTCCATATTGACAAACTGATGTTAAACTTTATACAGAGATGAAAAGACTCAGAATAGCCAGTTCAGTACTGAAGGAGGATAAGAAACTCAGAGGGCTGATGCTACCTGACTTCAAGACGTATCAAAACAATGTGGTATTGATGAACAAATAGACAGATATGTTAATAGAACAGAATAGAGAGCCCAGAATAGATCCATGAAAATGTAGTCAACTAATTTTTGGCAAATGAGCAAAAGCAATACAACAAAAGAAAGATAGCCTTTTCAAAAAAATTGTGCTAGAACAATTAGACATTGATATGATCCATATACTTTCCCACAACCCCACAGTAAAAGTATCTAGACATAGACCTTAAACACATAACAAAAAATGACTCAAAAGGCTTACAGACATAAATGCAAAATGCAAAGCTTTAAATTCCTATAAGACATCATAGGAAAAATCCTAAATGACCTTGGGCATGGTGATGACTTTTTAGATATAACAACAAAAGATAGATTCATTATATAAGTAATTGATAAGCTGGACTTCATTGAAATTAAAAAGTTCTGCTCTATGAAGGACAACATGAAAAGAGTGAGAAGACATGCTGCAGAGGGAAAATTTATGGGCAAAAGACCTTAACAGAAACTTTGCCAAAGATGATACACACATCAGATAAACATATGAAAGGATATTCAACATCATATATTATTAAAGAATTGAAAATTTTTTAAAAAAGCAAAACAAAACAGTGAGATCCCAGTACACACCTATTGGAGTGGTTAAAATATTAAACATTGAGGACACCAATGAAAATATTTTTTAAATGATAAGACAAAAATACATATATTTAAAGTGTAATTAAAGTATATTTAAAGCCTCAAACTACCTACCCAGTGAAAGTTTACAAGTTTTGATCCAACTGGTTATTTTCACTATTTAAATCATTTTGATACACAGATAAACCATTTAAACCATCTGCAATAACAAGAAACGTCAGGAGAGAATTTCAATTTCAACCTGAATTTAGTTCGTATTCCATAAAGAATACCTGTTTCAGTGTGAACAGCAAAGCACCTCATGCATTGCTGTGGGGAGTGGAAAATGTCACATTTCGAACTTTAAATGAACCAGAGATCAGCATGAAAATATTTGTAAAGACTTCTCACCTGTGCTTCATTTAATTGTTTTACCTTTTTAATTTTGACTTTTGTTTCCTAGAAACACACATTTTTTGAGCAAGTACTGAAACAGGGCTCTGGAAGCAACGGATTGGTTATAAGCAATTCTTTAAATCTTCCCAGAGATTTGAAAGTGAAAGTGTCTCAGTCATGTCCAACTCTTTGCAACCCTATGGACTATACAGTCCATGGAATTCTCTAGACTACAATACTGGAGTGGGTATTCTTTCCCTTCTGCAGGGGATCTTCCTAACCCAGGGATTGAACCTAGGTCTCCCTCGTTGCAGGCAGATTCTTTACCAGCTGAGTCACAAGGGAAGCCCAAGCATACTGGAATAGGTGGGCTATCCCTTCTCTACTGGATCTTCCTGACCCAAGAATCGAACCAGGGCCTCCTGCATTGCAGGCGGATTCTTTACCAGCTGAGCTACCAGGGAAGCAGAGATTTTAAAACATTCTAAAAAGATAGTTAGAAGTGGGATTCTAATCGGCCTTTAAAACTTCCAGTAATATTTTTTTACAATGTGCTGCAAACTAGACACCATTAACACAGCATTTATACAACATGAAACTCAAAACCATCCAGACTGCCAGATCTCTCCATATCTACTACCCTATGTTAAATGCAGAAATTAAAATTCTCTCACTGGGAGTAAAATATTTTATTCAAGTTATATTTATACATTCCTTGTTTAAAGAGATACCCTCAAATATTTCAAGCCCTGAAATAACACTTACCTATTTAATACAAGTTTATTAAAGAAAAACTTCAGTATAAAAAACAATGAGATCCCACTTATTAGAATGGCCAAAATCTAAAATACTGAAAACACTAAATACTGACAAGAATGTGGAGCAACAGGTATTCTCATTCATTGCTGGTAGGAACGCAAAATGGTTCAGCTATTTGGAAGATAGTTTGACAGGTTCTTACAAAACTAAACATACTCTTATCATATGATCCAGCAGGCATGCTCTTTGGTGTTTACTCAAATGAGCTGAAAATCATATTAACAGAAAAAACATGCTCTTGTGTGGGAAAATTAACAAGTTGGAACCAGTCAGCCTCTCTTACCCCACACTCTCATGCCCTCTTGTCCCATGTTCTGTAAACAATGACTTTCCCTGACTATCTAATGGCTGAGATAGCATATAGCACTGTTCATGCATGTCACGAGGTACTCGCTTGGTGGTGGGTGACTTTGTGTGATTCGCCTGTATGAGCTTCACCATGAAAGTCCTGGCTGCTGCTGCATCAGGACTACATTGAAGCAACATCACCATTATGTTATACGAGGTTATGTTTTGGATACGTATAGCTAAGTTATGGTTATGTTTTGGCTGTTGCTATGGTTGCTGTGTCAGACAGCAGAAAGTTTGTGTTATGGCTACCATGCCAGCCAGGAGAGAATAAGCATGTCTGCACTTCCTATGGCTCTTCGAGTCTATTTTCCGCCTCTTAGCTTGCATCTTGCCTACCCTGGGTTCAGCGAACAGTGAACCAGTGCGAACAGCAAGACAATAGGCACTGTGAACAGGATCAGTAAGACACAATATATATTTATGTAACAGGCAGATTATGCAGCTTTATTCATAATTCCCAAATATTAGATATAATGATGATGAACTTCAGTAGGTAAGTAGATTAATAAACTGTTGTACAACTAGACAATGGAACATTATTCCTAGCTAAGGGAAATGGATTACCAAGCTATGAAAAGCCATGGTGGAAACTTAAATGCACATTACTAATTGAAAGAAGCCAATCTGAAAAGGCTACATACTGTGTGATTTCAATTATATGACTTTCTGGAAGAGACAAAACTTAAGCTTCCCTGGTGGCTCAGTGGTAAAGAACCCACCTGCCAAAGCAGGAGATGCAGGTTCAATACCTGGGTTGGGAAGATCCCCAGGAGAAGGAAATGGAAACCTACTCCAATATTCTTGCCTTTGAAATCGCTTGGACAGAAGAACCTGGTGGACTATATAGTTCATGGAACTACAAAGAGTCAGACTCAACTTAGTGACTGAGCATGGAGAGAAAAAAAAAAATCATTTGTTGTCAGGGATTAGGGATACTGAAAAGATGAAGAGGCAGATTATTTATTTTTTTAATTTACATTTTTATTGAAGGATAATTGTTTTACAGAATTTTGTTGTTTTCTGTCAAACCTCAACATGAATCATATATATATATATATACCCCCTAACTTTTGAACCTCCCTCTCATCTCCCTCCCCTTCCTGCCCCTCTGGGTTGATACAGAGCCCCTTGTTTGAGTTTCCTGAGTCATACAGCACATTCCCATATTTTACATATGGTAATGTAAGTTTCCATGTTATTCTTTCCATATATCTCACCCTCTCTTCCCCTCTCCCTGTGTTCTTTTGTCTATCCTCTATGTCTGTTTCTCCATTTTTAGGTCAGTGAAAATATTAATACTTTGTATGACACTATAATGATGAATACATGTCCTTATACATTTGCCAAAACCCATAGAATGTACAACATGAACAGTGAATCTTAATGCAAGTTATGAACTTTGGGAGATAATAATATGTCAATATAGGTTCATTGATTGTAGCTAATGCACCACTCTGCTGTGGAATATTTACAGTGGGAGAGATTGTGCATGTGTAGGCACAGGGGAGGACTGAGAACTCTCTGTCCTTTTCACTCAATTATTCTGTGAATCTAAAACTGCTCTAAAAAAAAGAGTTTTTGAAAGCAAAATGTCAATGGCAAATAAGCCAACCTCAATTTCTTGTTTCTAAAACAAGAGGAGATAAAATTATTACATTTATTGGAAAATGACATGTTTATAGTACTAATCTTGCTATGTATCCTGTAATTAAAGCTGCCTGTCAGCTAGCCTGATCATGATTTATCCACCAACTTTCGGATTCATAATTCATTCTCTAAGACTTGGCCAATCAAATACTTAGTATTTGAAGCCTAGCTTGTATGGGGCACTTGAATAAGTACTTCTATGATCCCAAAGGGAATTTTATTTCACTTTTATTGTTCAGGCAATGCTAGTATCTACCATTCAAAATGGTCACTGCCTTTGAATTAAGTGGCATGTGGAGATGCTGCTCCTCTGATTGTTAGGAAGAGGCATCATGTAGTATAATCAGCCAGTGGTTGGAATGAGGTAAAGTCAGAAATCGGAAACAAGAATAGTTCAGATTCAGTTTAATCATGCGTGTGTGGAGTGAGAGAGTGTGTGTGTGTGTGTGCTTAGTCACTCAGTCATGTCTGACTCTTTGACCACCATGGACTGTAGCCTTTCCAGGCTCCCCTGTCCACGGGATTTCCCAGGCAAGAGTACTGTAGTGGGTTGCCATTCCCTTCTCAAAGGTATCTTCCCGACTCTATTGCTGATCCTGTTCGTGACGCCAGTTGTCTCACCTTGTCTCACTGTGTGCAGTTTGCTGAACTGATGATAGGCAAGGCACGAGCTAAGAGGCTGGAAGAAAATGCACGGAGCTGTAGAACTGCCGACATGTTTGTTCTCTCCTGGCTGGCACAGGAGCCATAGCAGCAGACATAACTTAAGTGCACATAACCCTTCAAAGCTTATCCAGGTGAACCTTATATATACTTGCAGAACAAAAGAAGCCCGTGGCCAAGTGAGTACCTCGTGACATGCATGTGCATTGCTATAGGTGATCTCAGCTTTTACATAACCATGCAAAGTCATTGTTTACAGAACATGGGGTGAGAGAGTGTGAAAGCATGCAGTGAGAGAGCCTGACTGGTGCCATCTTGTTAATTTCCCACATTCCACCCCGTCGGGGTCTCTTGTCCCACAGATTATGCCCTCTGTGGCATCTTCCTAGTGCACAATGCCGCCGCTTGTACCCACATCCTGAAACAACAGTAGAGACATTAGCTAGTGACCAGTGAATTGCAAGTTCTACTTAGGGCCTCTGGTCCCTGCTTGGGCTCTTCAGGAGGGCACCTTGGTCTGAACTCTATTCAAAGCAGGAAAGGGCATCATTGAAAGGAACACCCTCGGGTGCATGTAATCTTCTAACTGAACCGCCCAAATCTCTTGCTGTGTATGCTTCCCAAACCTGGTAAAGTGCTGCTTCAGTCTCAGTTGCCTACATAGCTCTATGAGAAGAACACTGGGTTATAATTTTATTTCTGTCCACTCCTGCTGCCAGTAAATCAGCCCACATTTGCATTCTCATCACCCAGATGGGGTCTTTACCAGCTCAGGCCGCCTTCGGGGTCTTAACACTTCTAAACCCTGTTGACTGCTGCTGTCCTTCTATTTCTTCCAAGCTAGCCACATCAAGGTCACCTCATAAATGGGGCGCCCCACATAGGGCACAAGAATAGCAGTCAAGGATCCAAAAGAGGTGGATGGGGCATTGTTCAAAATGGCATCTCGCATGCCACCAGTAAAATGCTTATTATGTGGGCCTTGAATATTTGTGTTAGATATCAACATCTTCATGCCCAGTTCTCTCACCACCTGGGTCAACTCGGCATAGGTATACCATTTACTCACACTATCTGGGAGCTCTCCCATGTTGGCAGTGTTAATCCATTCCATCAGGGTGTGTGGTTAGGCACGCCCTGCATGAACTACCTAGCATTCTGCAAACTTTTTCTCAATGAGGGGTGAGTGGTTATAAATGCCAGCTGTTATATCTCATCCCTAGAACACAGGATGTCATTCACCCTTTATTCCAGAGTCACAAAAGCCATGGTGCCAAGGGTTCCCCTTGCTTTTGCCAAAACTTCTTGCCCCAGTCGAACAAGTCCACCTGAGTGTATGGTCAATATGTTGTGAACTCAGTCACAATGGGGCCCCTTGGAAATGCCCCCCATGGGCCATAGGCTGCTCATGCTTCACTTCCTGCTGTACAACAGGCCTTTCTTCCAAGCGGGGACACACGGTCTCATAATATTCATCATCACCGCCACTTACTTTCAGAGATGCTGGGTTCTTCAGGGCCATGGGGTTCTTGCTTTAATGCCAATATACATTGTTCTAGTTCTTCCAAGCACCTCTGCACATTGCACAGCAGCATGGCATCACACAGACAAATTCATATTTGCCTCTAGGGCAGTAAGGAAAATCCACCCCATGGTGACAGCAGCAGTCTATGCCACCTTGTTTGTCAAACAGGGAGTCACCACCTGTAACAGCTTTTCAATGCTCTCTGATGACCCATCCAGTGCTTCCTAGTCTTTCACCAGAGCCCATGCCAAGAGAATTGCAGCCACATGGTACCACATACTCTATGGTGGCCACTGGTTTCCTTCATCCAGTGGAGCCTCAGGCCTGCCTACCTGTTGAGCATCCTCCTTACTATGCCAATTGTATTGTTCACCCTGTTCCTGATGCCAGTTACCTCGCTGTGTCTCACTGTGTATGCTGTTTGCTGAACCCAGGGTAGGCAAGGCACGAGCTAAGAGGCTGAAGAAAATGTGAAGAGCTGTAGGAACTGCAGACATGTTTATTCTCTCCCGGCTGGCACAGCAGCCATAGCAACAGACATAGCATAACATAACTACACACAACTCCTCATGACTTTTCCAGGTGAAGTTTATATATACTTAGAGAACAAAAATAGCCCATGGTCAGGTGAGTACCTTATGATGTGCATGCGCAGTGCTATAAGTGATCTCAGTTGTTACATATCATGCAAAGATTTTGTTCAAAGAACATTGGGTGAGAGAGCTGGGGCAAGAGAACCTGACATCTTGCTAATTTACCCACACCGACCTAGGAGTTGAACACCAATCTCCTGCACTGGCAAGTATATTCTTTACTGCTGAGCCACCAAGGAAACATCTCTTACCTCAACAAAAATAACTGCAAAAATATAATAAAGATTCAAGATACACATAGAAACATGAGCTAGCAAGAGAGTTATTGGGTTGGTGCAAATGTAATTTTGGTTTCAGACTACACATTTTAAATAATTATAACTAGGCTCAAACACATCTTTATTAATCAAAATAGGAACCATTGCAATCAACATTTTTTTTTTCCAATGAGAAATAAGTTTATTTCTTTAGGATTTGAAGAACTCTTGGAAGGCATTTTCTGCCTTCTTCTGGTTATGGAAGCATTTTCCCTGTAAAAAGTTGTTGAGGTGCTTGAAAGTGGTAGTTGTTGGGCAAGAGGACAGGTGAATATGGCAGATGAGGCAAAACTCTGTAGCGCAATTCCTTCAACTTTTGAAGCATTGGTTGTGCAACATGCAGTCAGGCAATGTCATAGAGAAGAACTGGGCCCTTTTTATTGACCAATGTCGCCTGCGGGTGTTTCAGTTTTCAGTGCATCTCATTGATTTGCTGAGCATACTTCTCAGATGTAATGATTTTGCTGGGATTCAGAAAACTGTAGTGGAACAGATGGGTAGCAGACCATCAAACAGTGACCATGACTTTTTTTTTTTTTTTTCATGCAAGTTTGGCTTTGTGAAGTACTTTGGAGCTACTCAGTCCAACCATTGAGATGCTTGTCACTAGTTGTCATAAGAAATCTACTTTTCCTCGGATGTCAAAATCAAACAAGAAATGGTTCATTTTTGTTGTGTACAATAAGAGAAGATGACACTTCAAAAAAATGATTTTTTTAAAATTTTCAATTCATGAGGAACCCACTTATTAAGCTTTTACACCTTTCCAGTTTGCTTCAAATGCCAAATGACTGTAGAATGGTTAACATTGTGTTCGTCAGCTACTTCCCATACAGTTGTAAGAGGATCGGCTTCGATGATTCTCTCAGTTGGTCATTGTCAACTTCTGATGGCCGGCCATTATGCCAACCACTCCTCATCTCCAAGGCTCTTGTCTCCTTTGCAAAACTTCTTGAACCACCATTGCACTACTGTATGTTCATTAGCAATTCCTGGGCCAAATGCATCGTTGATGTTTTGAGTTGTTGCTGCTACTTTATGACCCACTTTGAGCTTGAAAAAGAAAATCGCTCAAATTTGCTCTATGCTCTAAGTAAATATAGACTGCAAGTAATGTCATTAGCAGGAAAACATAAAGTGAGAAATGCACATTAAAATGATGTAGAGCATAACCACATTTATTTAAGAATATATTCCAATATCACACAGCAAATTTTCACAATGTAAAAACCTCAATTATTTGGCACCAACTTCTATATTTTAGACAGAAACCCTTCCTTTTGCTTTCATACAGAAACATCCCCTTTATCTATGGTTTTAGGAAGTAGAATAATTTCTCTGAGGTGTCCTGGCTATGCAAAGGAGAATGTATAGATGCAAAAGTATATACAAACAAAAGGCCAAGATGTCTGTGTGTCAATGTGGCACTAAGACTTGAAACAGCTATCTCAAATCATTGTATTTAAAACATGCTCTGATTATCTCAAAGTATATTGGTAAGAGTTCAGCTACAGAGGATGAAATTAATTTACCCAGTTTAAGCAAAAAAAAAAAAAAAAAAAGGATTTACTAAAGGGTGTGACTTAAGAGACTTACTGGGAAAGTTGAATAACTAGACTCTAGAGTAAGCTTTCAGGAACAATTTCTAGGGTTATATTGCAGGACTAAACTACCAAGGGAGCTACAGCCTCTTCTAAGATTAAGAAGCTTCTAAGATTAAGATTAAGGCTTCACTGTCAGCAGCATGGACCTGTTTCACAGTGAAACTAGTGAAAAATACTTAAACTTTTTTTTTTTTTTTTTTAATCTTCGGAAATGGTCTTAAAGGCAAACAGCAAATGGAGAAACAACAATTCAAAGAAAACCTGCTAAAGCATAGTAGGAAGAGCTAATGTCTGTGTCATTTCAAACATGACACACTCCCTCTCAACTCAGTATAGCAAGAGCTCTACTCAAGACGTGTATAACCAAGAACAGGACTTGATTACCCTCTCAGATACAAGCTAGAGAGCTACAATACCTTTCCAGGAGGGACAGGGCATTAACAGTCTCATCCTACTCTCCGGTTACCTGTTGCAGAGACTAAGGTTTTGGGTAGTGGGACCGAGACGTGAGGATTTTCTTCTTCCATTCATTTACCTCTCGTGGGGAAGAAGCTCTATACTTATATTTTAAGTACTGATTGTACTTAAAATACTGGAGCTTCAACTGACATTCAGAGAAGGCACTGGCACCCCACTCCAGTACTCTTGCCTGGAAATTCCCATGGATGGAGGAGCCTGGTAGGCTGCAGTCCATGGGGTTGCTAAGAGTCGGACACGACTGAGTGACTTCACTTTCCCTTTTCACTTTCATGCATTGGAGAAGGAAATGGCAACCCACTCCATTGTTCTTGCCTGGAGAATCCCAAGGAATGAGGAGACTGGCGGGCTACAGTCCATAGGGTTGCAAAGTGTTGGACAGGGCTGAAGCGACTTAACACATACAGACACCTGTTTGACCTACCCCACCCTCTCAAAGATGCTGCTGAACATCTAGACATAGAGAAAAGTCATAACTAGGCTGGGTGCATCACCCAGATGTATTTTTGTCATGCTCTTTGCAGGATTAGATGGCTTTTTCTTGATTGCGATGGCCTATGACTACTTCATGACCATCTGCCACGCCATGCACTATGTGTTCGGTAGGTTCTGAACTCCTTTTTTTTTTTTTTTCTTATATTAACTTATTAACTCACTTCTATCCTTCTACCATAGTTCAGTTTATTGTACACTGCCTAAGTCTGCTTTGACTATACAAAGTACCTACTTTGGGCAGTATCCTGCCATGAATAATAATCTTAGGCAATTCATAGTCTCCCTGTTTCCCAGAACTAGTCAGTCCTCTAAGATTTCTTATACATGAACAAAACAAGAAGAAAACAATAAGCAAATCATGACATTGTGCTGCACTTTTCAAAGGAAGTTGAAACTTGCCTTTGGGCCCAAATGCCAAGAATCACTTAGAAATAATCTTAATCCTATTTTAATAAAGTTAACGGCATAGATCTCATTTTGTAATCACAATTTCCGTAGCTCTGAAATGTGCAGGATCATTTTTGGAATATACATTTTTCACCTATGCTTCTAAACGTTTTTATCATAGAAACAAAGTATTAGAAATCAAAAATGGAAAAAAATGCAAAATGTTTGTCAGATATCCTCTTTATATAAATCATAAGATCTAGACAGGATTATAACAAAATTCTCTGAAGGCTTTGACATAAAATGGGTTAAAGAACATCTAAGACAAAATGTATTTGGTAATGTCATTGACATTCAACTATCCAAAGATACAAAACTAAGGATCAAAATGGATGAACTGCAGAATCATTCTAACTAAAGCAATTCTCAGTATAACATCACGAGAAACAGCTTTATCAGATCTTTCTCCCATATCTTGAAAAATCTTTATATGATTAAAACTCTATCACTTCTCAGGGATTTGCACAAGAAAAGTCTTTAATCACAGTTTTGGGTGCAAAATCCCACCAGTAGCTGGAAAAATTATTGCCTAAGATTAGCTATGCAGTCAAATTTGGTTATACACTCATAAAGTGAAAAGTGAAGTCACTCAGTCATGTGCAACTCTTTGCGACACCATGGACTGTAGCCTACCAGGTTCTTCTGTCCCTGGGATTTTCCAGGCAAGAATACTGGAGTGAGTTGCCATTTCCTTCTTCATGGGTTCTTCCTGACTCAAGGAACAAACCCAGGTCTCCCACATTGTAGGCAGACACTTTACCGTCTGAGCCACCAGGGAAGTCCTCATAACAGAACCTTTTAAATTGTACCAGGTATGAAATATATAATAATCCTTTTACTAGAAAAAGACCTAAAAGAAAAAGAAATTGTGAAACTCCTGTGAGAATATCAGTGCAGCATATACTTATAGCTCTTGGGCCAACCCAGGGTGTTTGCTGATAGTGATCAAAGACTAAATTATAGCTTTGCTACTCATTAAATGTGGCTCATTGTAGTTGGAAGTTGTCATCCAGAGAAGTTTCTCACAATCACCTCTTAATAACCACAGGGCATTTTTTTAAAAATCCAGCAAGAACTCACAGCATATTGTGACCTAATCAAGACTGCCACTGGCAAAATATTTTACCCAGAAATTTCTCTTGGCTGTTAAAGGAAAGAATATTCAAACAATATAATAAAGATAACCTGTAACATAAATTGGTCTTATATGACTTGTCCTGTTATCTTATTTCCTTGTCTCCATCCTCTCCATTATCTCTCACTATCCCCTATGTTGTCCTCAGTCTAGACTTGCCCTTTGTTTTGATTCCTCAGGCTTCTGTCCTTATGAAATTTATATGATAAAACTAATATGTATATTTTAATGTGTTAGATGGATTGATTAATATATTATTAGATAATATGCATTTTTTAAAGAGATCTTCTGAAAATAGTAACTTAGTCACAGAGGACTGGCAAATTGTTTTTGTATTCTGGACTGATCAGAGCACAGTTTTCAGCCCCACATATTAAGAGGAGACTTAGAATCCTACAATATACATAAAAGAGGGCAAGGGAGGATAGCTAGATTCAATATCTACTCCACTACAAACTTGCATGTGAACTTAGGTAATTTACTTCTTTGGATTTTCTCTCTGCAAAGTATTAATAGTAGTGCTTAATCAAGTTGTTGGTAAGGATTGCATGAGAACATTTATTTAACTATCTTCTGCTATTGTGTCTCACAAATGGTGGTGGTGGTTTAGTCACTAAGTTGCATCCGACTCTAGTGACTCCATGGGCTGTAACCCACCAAGTTCCTCTGTCCATGGGATTTTCCAGGCAAGAATACTGGAGTGTGTTGCCATTTCCTTCTCCAGTGTCTCACAAGTAGTAGGTATTAAATTCTCTTAGTTTTCTTTTCCACATCACTTAAACTGTTCAGGAAAAAGTTTAATGGCTTTTAAGACTTTGCAAGTAGACAAAAGGCCATAGGAGAAATGTAGACTTCTTAAATAAATACAAGAGCCCACCATCAAGGAAAGATGCTCAGAGTTACTTTAGTTAACAGGTTGGTAATAGACTACACACTCATCAGAATAACTCATCACTCTAGTATAACAGTGCTAGACCTGTTTGGCTCTACCGTCAATGATTTCTTCAGTTTTCCTGATATTTAATCTCAGCATTCTGACTACTGTCACAGTTTACAGTTCTGACCACAGTAGTTCCATGTGCTCTCCAAGGTCACTTTGTTCTGCCATCGCTTCCTGCTTCGGTTGTCGCTCAGCCATTTTTCTTCTTTGGAATTTGACTTTTTTCTGTCAAACTCTACTTAGTCGATCTTGCCCCAGCTCCAATTGTCTTTGGCAAGTTGGCCCACTATTGCATCTGTGGATTTATGAACTATTACTTTCAATACTTTCTTCTTCATCTAAAGCATTGCTCTGAAACCGTTAATAAGCTCTTGTCAGATATTCTGTGGAAGAATTCCTTGTTAGGGGTCAAAATTAATTAAGATGACTCCTAGAAATGGTATATACATCTCTCACATTCTATACATAAGTTAGTATGTATTATATACATTTATTAATATTATTATGTACTATAGTAGAGAAGTGAGAGAAACGCTTGGAGGTAGAGAGACTTTCTTATGCCTCTCATTCATTCTACATGGACAACAACTTTCTCTTCCTATAAATACACACATGATCATACTGGGTAGATATCACACGCTGTTTCTGAATAAAGATAAAATATATTGGCCAAGATAGTTGTTCCTAAAAGGTTAAATTGGACCAAATCTTTGTTCAAGTAAAATTTTAAGTAGAAGATTAATTTAGAACACACATAAAATTATGCTGTTTTGTTAAAGATATAAAGATGGGAAAGTGGGAGATAATTCAGACTCCCAACCATTTGGCTTCTAGTTTACCCCTGCTTCTCAGATTGAGTGACCATTTCCAGAAACCATTAGAATTTCATAATATTCTGTTTAAGTAGTGGAAGATGATGAGTCTGAGAGCTTAGAAGATAATTTATGTAACCATAAAGACACACATTAAACTTCTTTAACATTTTTTTCCCTCAAAATTGGTCTCTGGAGAGAACTGCTCTAACACAATGACCATTAGCCACATGTATCTGTTTAGATACAAACTAATGAAAATGAAATACAATTTAAAATTCAGTTCCTCGATTACATCATTTGCATTTTATTTGCTCAAAAAATATGTAGCTAGCAGCTATTCTATTGGATGGCACAGATATATACCATTCCCATCATTGCAGAAAGTTCTATTGGACAGCATTTCTCTGATTAGCAGTGTGGTCCTAGAAACAACCCTAAAACCCTCTTGGCTATTACAAATAAATCATCACATAGAATTTAGAGTAAGGAAAATCAATATTAAATGTGTCACATGGATTAAATATAAGAACAGTTACACAGTTATAGAATCTCTCTTTCTATCTCTCTCAGCTAGTTGCAGAGAGGGAAGAGAAGCCTTCATCAAATAACCACACAAACAAAGCTAAAATAAAATGTGTCAAGTGCCGTAAAGAAGAAATACATGCTAATATGAAATCACATAAAAGTGACTAAATCTAGTCAATAGGTCAAGGAAGATTTCAAGGAGGACTGATGACTAAATACAGTGAGTTTGCATGTCAGTGGTGATGGGTGGTTTGGGAGGCTTCTAGGCAGATAAAAGCTTGTGTGAAGGTCTATGACATACATGAAAAACTAAAAGAAAACCAGCATGACCCTAGAAAAGAAAACAGGGCAGAATGTGGTACAAGGAGAGATAAAGGCTAGACTACCTAGGATCTGTAGGCCGATGTTAACTTGTTTTATTTTTTAAGAGAATTAAGAGTCATTGCAAGGTTTTCAGCAACTGGGTAACAATATAATTTGCATTTTGTAGCAATCTTAAATACAGAGTAGAAAATAGATTGGTGAGAGAAAAGAGTAGATGCAATTATATCAGTTAATGGGCTAATGTAGCAGTCCAAGTGGGAAAAGAAAATAGTTCAGAAATATTTTATACTCATAATTGAAGATGGATAAAGTCAGGCCTATTTGAGATACCTCGAATGCAAAATCTGCAGAACTTAATGATAACTTGGAGAGAGAAAATGAGGAAAAGGAAAGTTGTCAGGGATGACCCATGTTTTAAAATTTTGCCCAAAGAAAGTACAGTGCACTGAGATAAAAATTATATTTGGATTACATAGAGATAGATCATAAGCTCAGTTTTGGACATAATGAATTTAGGTATCTTTGAGACATAAGAAGAGATAGAGAATAGGTAGTTCACATTTAGTATATATTATTTCTCATCTTGCACCAGAAAAGGACTTTGGGTCACTTATAAGATAGTAAAAAATAGAGCAAGATAGCAAATTATTAGTATATGACAAAGAAAAAGCTAAACAAAGATAGAAAGTAAAATACACGTAGAATCTAAGCTAATATGAAAAGTCTCATGCCATTAGATCCCATACACTTGCTGGGAAAACCAATCATAATTCATACTGTTTATAAGATAAAAAATAAACCAATGGTTCAGGAAAATGCACAATTACTCTTGACATTAAGGATAAGAAGAAATTTATGCTGAAAGTTCTCATGAGGAAGGCGATAAATAATAAGACTGTTGTCTTTAAGAACATGATCAGAATAAACACAATACAAATATACAGAATGGCATCTTAAAGAATTATTTAATATAGAGAAATATATCTTACAGAATTCATACAAATTTGATGCATTATTTGATACAAGGCAAATCTTGCATTGTATTAAAAGAATGTAAACAATTACTAAAGATAATTTGTCTCAGGAATACAAGACTTGTTCAATATAGAAAACCTAATCAATGTAATGCAATATATTAAGAAAGAGAAAAAGGAAAAAATCACATTGCCTTCTCAATAGATTCAGAAAAAGCATTCAAGGAAAACCAATCACCTATTCATTATGTAAATTCTCAACAATCTAGGAATAGTAGAAGAGAACTTCTTCAATCTAATAAAAGACATCTATTAAAAAAATCTATAGCTAACATCAGACATAATGGTAAAAGACTAAAAGCTGTTGCCTAAGATCAGGAAGAAGACAAGAATCTTCATTCTTGCAACTTCTATTCAATACTGTCCTGAAGGTTCTAGCCAGAGCAATCAGGCAAGAAAATGAAATAAAAAGCACTAGATTTAAAATAAATAAATGAAACTACCTTTATTTGCAGATTACATGATTGCATATGTAGAAAACACTAAAGAATGCACACAGAAAAAATAGAATTAATGCTAAATATGTACAGTGAGATTGCAGGATAAATCACCATACAAAAATCTACTGTATTTCTATAAACAAGCATTGCACAAGAAGAAAACTAATTACATTTAAAATATCATCAAAAATAATAAATTGTTTAGGAATAAATGTAACCAAAGAGGTGCATGATTTATAGACAGGAAGCTATAAAGCATTGTTAAAAGAAATCAAAGATCTAAATAAAGGGGAAAATATTTGGTGTTCATGGATTGGAGGTTTCAGCATTTAAAGATGGCAATGCTGGCACTTCCCTGGTGGTCTAGTGGCTAAGAATCTACCTTGCAATGCAGGGGACTCGGGTTTGATCCCTGGTTGAAGGATAAGGTTCCATATGTCACAGAGTAACTAACTCTGAGCACCACAACTACTGAGCACACAGTCTGGAGCCCAAGTGCCACAACAAAAGATTTGTTGGACACGGCAAAGATCCCGCATGCTCGAACTAAGACTCAATGCAGTTAAATAAGTAAATAAATATTTAAAAACTGAAACAGAGATAGCAATGCACATCTACTTGCTCGCCATAACCCTTTTCAAAATCCCAAATACATTTTTTTTTGCAGAAATTGATAGGCTTGTTCTGAAATTCATATGGAAATACAAAGGATTCAAAATATCTGAAACAATCTTCATAAAAAGAGCAAACTTGTAGAACTCACATTTCCTAATGTCAACACTTCATGTGAAGCCACAGTAATCAAGACAATGTGATACTGGCATAAGGATAGACCTATGAATGGACTTGAATTGAAAGTCCAGAAGCAAATCGTACATCTATAATAAACTAATTTTTGACAAGGTGCCGAGACCATTCAATAAAAAGGAATAGCAGTCTTTTTCCAAATCATGGTGCTAAGACGACTAAATGTTCTCAAGAAAAATAATGACTTTGAATGCCTAGCTTACACCTTACAGAGAAATTAACTCAAATTGTACCAAGGACCTAAATGTGAGGGCTATAACTATAAAACCTGCGGAAAGAGTAAATCTTTGTGACCTTATATTAAACAATGGTTTCTGAGATACAATGTCTAAAGCCTGAAAAAAAAAAAAAAAGGAAAAAATAGGTACATTGAACCTCATTAAAATTAAAACAAAATAAATAAATAAATAAATAAATAAATAAATAAATAAATAAATAAATAAAGTGTGCTTCAAATGACACTAAAATGAAGGAGAAAAAGTTTCCCAGACAATGGAGTTTATATTTGAAATCATGTATCTAGTAAAGGTCAGGTGTCCAGAATATACATAAGATTCTTTCAGCTCAATAATGAAAGACAGCCAAATTAATAAATGGGAAAACGATTTGAACAGATATTTATCCAGATATGTGTTAATGGTCCATAAATGCATGAAAACATGACCAACATCACTGTAATGCAAATCAAATCATGAGTTAATATTTCATACTGACTAGAGTAGGTGTAAGCTTCCCATGTGGCTCAGTGGGTCAAAAAATCTGCCTGCAATGGAGGAGATGCAGGTTCAATCCCTGAGTTGGAAAGATCCCCTGGGGGAGAGCATAGCAACCCACCCCAGTATTCCTGTCTGGAGAATCCCATGGACAGAGGAGCCTGGCAGGCTACAGTCCATAGGGTCGCAAAGAGTCAGACACAACTGAAGTGACTGAGCACGCATGAACCCAGGGTAGATAAAATTTTTAAAAAATGAAAATAACAAACAGTGAACAAGATGTGAAGAAAACAGAAACCTCATACATTTATTGATGGGAAAGTAAAGTAGTGTGAACACTGAAAAGCAGTTCCTAAAATAAACAAATGTGAGATTACTTAATGACTCAGTAATTCATATATATATATCTGCCTGAACTGGCAGGCAGATTCTTTAACACCAAGCCACTGGGGAAGCTTATGTTGTTTAATTTCTACGTACTTGTGAATTTCCCTCCTTTCTTTCTCTCACTGTCTTCAAATTTTATTCCACTACAGTCAGAGAATATGTTTTGCTTTTATTAATAACTGAAATCCTTTCATATTAATTACTACTTTTTTATGGCTTACCATATTGACCATATTGGAGATTGTTCCATGGAATTTGTATTCTGCTGTTGTTTGGTGGAGTGTTCTATAAATGTCTAGTAGGTCTAGGTGGTTTATAATATTGACCAAGTCTACTTGTTGAATTTATGTATAGATCTTTGATCCATTATTGGAAGTAGGGTATTAAAGCTTTCAAGTATTATTTTTATTGCATATTTTCCCCTTTAATTATGTCAGTTGTTGCTTCAAGTATTTGGAGCCTCTCGTGTTAGGTACAAATATTATTTAAATCACTTCTATTTCTGTTCAATGAATGTTTTTATTAATATAAAGTGTCTTCCTTTGTCTCCAATAAAAATTTTTGTCTTAAAGATGATTTTGTCAGTATCAGTATAGCGACAGCAACTTTTTTTTTTTTTTTTTTTTTGCTGTGTGAATATTGTATCTATTTTGAATCTTTTACATTCAAGTTAGTTGCACTTTTTCTTTTAAAGTGCTTTTGTATGCAGGATATAGCTGGATCATGTTTTTTTTTATTTCATTTATTTATTTTAGTTGGAGGCTAATTAATTTACAATATTTTTTTTCTTTTTTTTTTACTTTACAATATTGTGGTGCTTTTTGCCATACATTAACATGAATCAGCCATGGGTGTACATGTGTTTCCCATCCTGAACCCCTCTCCCACCTCACTCCCCATCCCATCCCTCTGGGTCATCCCAGTGCACCAGCCCTGAGCACTCTGTCTCATGCTTCGAACCTGGACTGGCGATCTGTATCTCATATGATAATATTCACATTTCAATGCTATTCTCTCAGATCATCCAACCTTCGCCTTCTCTAACAGAGTTCAATAGACTGTTCTATACACCTGTGGCTCTTTTGCTGTCTCACATATAGGGTTATTGTTAATAGCTTTCCAAATTCCATATATATGTTTTAGTATACTGTATTGCGGTTTTTCTTTCTGGCTTACTTCACTCTGTATAATAGGCTCCAGTTTCATCCACCTCATTAGAACAGATTCAAGTGTATTCTTTCTAATGGCTGAGTAATATTCCGTTGTGTATATGTACACAGCTTTCTTACCCATTCATCTGTTAATGGATCTCTAGGTTGCTTCCATGTCCTGGCTAGTATAAACAGTACTGTGATGAATATTGGGGTACACGCGTCTCTTTCAATCCTGGTTTCCTTAATGTGTATGCCCAGCAGTGGGATTCCTGGGTCATATGGCAGTTCTATTTCCAGTTTTTTAAGGAATGTCCACACGATTCTCCATAGTGACTGTACTAGTTTGCATTCCCACCAACAGTGTAAGAGGATTCCCTTTTATCCACACTCTTCCAGAGTTTATTTTGTAAATTTTTGTATAGCAGCCATTCTGACTGACGTGAGATGGTACCTCATTGTGGTTTTGATTTGCATTTCTCTGATAATGAGTGATGTTGAGCATCTTTTCATGTGTTTGTTAGCCATCTGTATATCTTCTTTGGATAAATGTCTGTTTAGTTCTTTGGCGCATTTTTTGATGGGATCGTTTATTTTTCTGGAACTGAGCTGCAGGTGTTGCTCGTATATTTTTGAGATTAATTCTTTGTCCATTGCTTCATTTGCTATCATTTTCTCCCATTCTAAAGGCTGCGTTTTCATCTTGCTTGAGTTTCCTTCACTGTGCAAAAGCTTTTAAGTTTAATTAGGTTCCATTTGTTTATTTTTGCTTTTATTTCCATTACACTGGGAGTTGGGTCCTAAAGGATCCTGCTGTGATTTATGTCAGAGAGTGTTTTGCCTATGCTTTCCTCTAGGAGTTTTATAATTTCTGGTCTTACATTTAGATCTTCAATCCATCTTGAGTTTATTTCTGTGTATGGTCTTAGAAAGTGTTCTAGATTCATTCCTTTACAAGTGGTTGACCAGTTTTTCTGGCACTACTTGTTAAAGAGGTGTCTTTTTTTCCATTGTATATTCTTGCCTCCTTTGTCAAAGATAAGGTGTCCACTGGTATGTGGATGTATCTCTGGGCTTTCTATTTTGTTCCATTAATCTATATTTCTGTCTTTGTGCCAATACCATACTGTCTTGATGACTGTAGCTTGTAGTAGAGCCTGGAGTCAGGCAGGCTGATTCCTCCAGTTCCATCCTTCTTTCTCAAGATCACTTTAGCTGTTCGAAGTTCTATGCATTTCCATGCAAATTGTGAAATTATTTGTTCTAGTTCTCTGAAAATATTGTTGGTAGCATTTAATCTATAGATTGTTTTGGGTAGTATATTCATTTCACTATATTGATTTTTCCAATCCATGAACATGGCATATTTTTCCATTTATTTGTATTCTCTTCGATTTCTTTCATCAGTGTTTTATTGTTTTCTATGTATAGGTCTTTGATTTCTTTAGATCTATTTATTCCTAAGTATTTTATTCTTTTTGTTGCAATGGTGAATGAAATTGTTTCCTTAATTTCTCTTCTGTTTTCTCATTTTTAGTGTATAGGAAAGCAAGGGATTTCTCTGTGTTAATTTTATATCCTGGAACTTTACTATATTTATTGATTAGCTCTAGTAATTTTCTGGTGGAGCCTTTAGGGTTTCCTATGTAGAGGATCATGTCATCTATAAACAGTGAGAGTTTAACTTCTTCTTTTCCAATCTGGATTCCTGTTGTTTTTCTGCTCTGATTGCTGTGGCCAAAACTTCCAAAACTATATTGAATAGTAGTGGTGAGTGTGGGCAACTTGTCTTGTTCCTGACTTTAGGGGAAATGCTTTCAATTTTTCACCATTGAGGATAATGTTTGCTGTGGGTTTGTCAGATATAGCTTTTATTATGTTGAGGTATGTTCCTTCTATGCCTGCTTTCTGGAGGGTTTTTATCATAAATGGATGTTGAATTTTTCAAAAGCTTTTCTGCATCTATTGAGATAATCATATTGGTTTTTATCTTTCAATTCGTTAATGTAGTGTATTACACCAATTGATATGCTGATATTAAAGAATCCTTGCATCCCTGTGATTAAGGCCACTTGGTCATGATGTATGATCTTTTTAATATGTTGTTGGATTCTGTTTGCTAGAATTTTGTTAAGGAGTTTTGCATCTATGTTCATCAGTTGTATTGGCTTGTAGTTTTTCCTTTTTGTGGCATCTTTGTCTGGTTTTTGTATTAGGGTGTTGTGGTCTCATAGAAAGAGTTTGGCAGTTTACCTTCCTCTGCAATTTTTTGTAAGAGTTTGAGTAGGATAGGTGTTAGCTCTTCTCTAAATTTTTGGTAGAATTCAGCTGTGAACCCGTCTGGTCCTGGGCTTATCTTTGCTGAAAGATTCCTGATTATAGTTTTGATTTCTGTGCTTGTGATGTGTCTGTTAAGATTTTCTATTTCTTCCTTATTTCATTTGGAAAGTTGCACTTTTCCAAGTATTTGTCCATTTTTTCCAAGTTGTCCATTTTATTGGCATATAGATGCTGATAGTAGTCTATTATGACCCTTTGCATTTCTGTGTTGTTTGTTGTGATGTCTCCATTTTCATTTCTAATTTTGTTGATTTGATTCTTCTCCCTTTGTTTCTTGGTGAGTCTGGCTAATGTTTTGTCAATTTTATTTATCTTCTTGAAGAACAGGCTTTTAGCTTTGTTGCTTTTTGCTATGGTCTCTTTTGTTTATTTTGCATTTATTTCTGCCCTAAATTTTAAGATTTCTTTCCTTCTACTAATCCCAGGGTTCTTCATTTCTTCCTTTTCTAGTTGCTTTAGGTGTAGAGTTGAGTTATTTATTTGACTTTTTTATTATTTCTTCAGGTAAGCCTCTATAGCTATGAATCTTCCCCTTAGCACTGTTTTTACAGTGACCCATAGGCATTGGGTTGTTGTGTTTTCATTTTCATTAGTTTCTATGCATATTTTGATTTCTTTTTTTATTTCTTCTGTGATTTCTTGGTTATTAAGTAGCGTGTTTTGTAGCCTCAATATGTTGGAATTTTTAATAGTTTCTTTTCCCCTGTAATTGACATCTAATCTTACTGTGTTGTGGTCAGGAACGATGCTAGGTATGATTTCATTTTTTTTTTTTTTTTTTTAATTTGCCAAGGCTAGATTTCTGGCCCAGGATGTGATCTATCATGGAGAAGATTTTGTGTGCACTTGAGAAAAAGGTGAAATTGATTTTTTGGGGGGTGAAATGTCCTATAGATATCAATTAGGTCTAACTGGTTCATTATATCTTCTAAAGTTTGTGTTCCCTTGTAAATCTTCTGTCTGTTTGATCTATCCATAGGTTTGAGTGGGGTATTAAAGTCTCCCACTAGTATTGTGTTATTGTTAATTTTCCCTTTCCTACTTGTTAGCATTTGCCTTACATATTGTTGTGCTCCTATGTTGGGTGCATATATATTTATAATTATTATATCTTTTTCTTGGATTGATCCTTTGATCATTATGTAGTGTCCTTCTTTGTTTCTTTTCACAGCCTTTAATTTAAAGTCTATTTTATCTGATATGAGTATTGCTACTCCTGCTTTTTTTTTTTTTTTGGTCTCAATTTGTGTTGAATATCTTTTTCCAGCCCTTCATTTTCAGTCTGTGTATGTCCCTTGTTTTGAGGTGGGTCTCTTGTAGACAGCCCATATATAGGGGTTTTGTTTTTGTATGCATTCAGCCAGTCTTTGTCTTTTGGTTGGAGCACTCAGCCCATTTATATTTAAGGTAATTATTGATAAGTATGATCCAATTGTCATTTACTTTGTTGTTTCAGGTTCAAGTTTATGCACCCTGTCTCTGTTTTACTGTCTAGAGAAGATCCTTTAGCATTTGTTGAAGAGCTGGTTTGGTGGTGCTGAATTCTCTCAGCTTTTGCTTGTCTGTAAAGCTTTTGATTTCTCCTTCATATTTGAATGAGATCCTTGCTGGGTACAATAATCTGGATTGTAGGTTTTTCTCTTTCATCACTTTAAGTATGTCCTGCCATTCCCTTCTGGCCTGAAGAGTTTCTATTGAAAGATCAGCTGTTATCCTTATGGGAATCCCCTTGCATTTTATTTGTTTTTTTCCCTTGCTGCTTTTAATATTTCTTTTTTTGTGGGTTTGATCTTTGTTAATTTGATTAACATATGTCTTGTTGTGTTTCACCTTGGGTTTATCCTGTTTGAGACTCTCTGGGTTTCTTGGAGTTGGGTAACTATTTCTTTCCACATTTTATGGAAGTTTTCAACTATTATCTCTTCAAGTATTTTCTCATGACCTTTATTTTTCTATTCTTCTTCTGGGACTTCTATGATTCAAATGTTGGGGCATTTAGCATTTTCCCAGCGGTCTGTGAGGTTGTCCTCATTTCTTTTAATTATTTTCTTTTCTTTTTTCCTCTCTGCTTCATTTATTTCTACCATTCTATCTTCTGTCTCACTTACCCTATCTTCTGACTCCCTTATTCTACTATTGGTACCCTCCCGAGTGTATTTGATCTCATTTATTGCATTATCCCTTATTGATTGACTCTCTTTCATTTCTTCTAGTTCTTTGCTAAACATTTTTGCATCTTCTCAATCCTTGTCTCCAGGCTGCTTATCCATTTTGTTTTCAAGATTTTGGATCATTTTTACTATCATTATTCTTAATTCTTTTTTCAGGTAGACTCCCTATCTCTTCCTCTTTTATTTGGTTTGGTGGGCATTTATCATTTTCCTTTACCTGCTGAGTATTTCTCTGCTTTTTTCTCTTATTTAGATTGCTGTGTTTGGTGTGGCCTTTCTTTATTTTAGCAGTTTGTGGTTCCTCTTTATTGTGGATGCTCCTCCCTGTGGGTGGGGTTGGAAGAGTGGCTTGTCAAGGTTTTCTCGTTAGGGAAGCTTGTGTCGGTGTTCTGGTGGGTGGGGTTGTTTTCTTCTCTCTGGAGTGCAATGATGTGTCCAGTAGTGAGTTTTGAGATGTCTATGGGTTTGGTGTGACTTTGGGCAGCCTGTATATTGAAACTCAGGGCTATGTTCCTGTGTGGCTGGAGAATTTGCTTGCTACGTCTTGCTCTGGAACTTGTTGGCTCTTGGGTGGTGCTTGATTTCAGTTTACATGTGGAAGCTTTTGGATGAGTTCTTATTGATTAATGTTGCCTGTAGTCAGGAGTTCTGTGGTGTTCTCAGGTTTTGGATGTAAGCCTCCTGCCTCTGGTTTTCAGTCTTATTCTTACAGTAGCCTCAAGACTTCTCCATCCATACAGCACCAATGATAAAACATCTAGGTTAATGGTGAAAAGATTCTCCACAGTGAGGAACACCCAGAGAGGTTCACAGAGTTACATGGAGAAGAGAAGAGGGAGGTGGGAGATAGAGGTGACCAGAAGGAGAAGAGGGGGAATCAAAAGGAGAGAGACAGACCTAGCCAGTAATCAGCTCCCTAAGTGTTCTCCACTGCCCAGAATACCCAAAGAGATTCACAGAGTTGGGTAGAGAAGAGAAACGGGGGGAGGAGATAGAGGTGACCTGGGGGAGAAAAAGGAGAATCAAAAGGGGGAGAGAGTAATCAAGCCATTAATCACACTCCTAAGTAAAAATGGGTTCTGAAAATTGAATTATTTAAGGTACAAAATTGATAACAAATACTGAAAAGTAAAGATTAAATATCTAGAGTGGAGGCTAGACTCTCAAAAACACACTATGAAAAAAAAAAGGCAAAATTGCAAAACTTATTAAAAAATATGAAGTTTGCTTTAAAAATATTTTTTTCAAGGTAATAGTAGGTTATAAAAATGAAAATTAAAGGATTCATAGAGGCATTAAAAATAAAAATTTTGAAAAATTCAAAAAATGATAATAGCAAATATATCTAGGAATTTCTCTGGAGCTTTTGCAGGCAGTGTGCAATCAGTTCAGTTTCAGATATTTCCTTATTCCTCTTATACTTCTCAAGACCTATAGGCCTGTTCCAATGTATTCGGTATTAACTAGAGGGTTTTAATTTAATCTGTTTCACTTGTCATTTCCAAAGCAGTTCTCTGTTTATTTTGGCTTCTTCTGTTTGCAGGTTTCTTCAGTGTCTAATTTCTGCCCTGACACAAGGGGGTGAAGGTGGCCACTTATTTAGGATCACTTCTTTAGGTGTGCTGTGGGGACGAAGGAACACTGCAAACAAATATCACGTGTGTGTGGGAAGTGCTTGCAGTGTCTGGGCCACACTGGGTTTGCCCCCACTCATGGCGTGTGTGCTTTCCCAGTCTACACTGCTCAGTCTCCAGGTTGCTCTGAAGGGAAACTTTCTGAGGTGTGCCCTGGGTTTCGTGCACTTCCCAGTTCTAAGCTGCTCAGGTTCAGGTTCTTGGGTACTCCACAAAGGCACAAACTGAGTTGGGCCTGCGTTTTATGTCCTTTCCAGGTGCGAGCAGTTCAGGCAACCAGCTGTTTGATGCAGACGCTCTCCCCCAGGTGAGGAGTGTGTCTTATTGCCTCCCCCATCCCAGCTGCTTGGTTTTCTCGGTGCGTGACAGGTGCACCTTCTCAGGTGTGCCATTTGTGTCTTCTGGGGAGCTGATCTCTGGTTGCAACCCTCCCGGCAGATATCAACTGTCCATAATCCCAGGTCTTGGTTAGCAACTGGGAGCCTGCTTGCAGTTTGCTAGGATGACATCTCTGGGGCCGAGACTGCCCTTTCTGACTCTGGCTGCCCCACACCTGCCACCCTACCTCCAGCGGGGGATGGGCCAGTGTGTAGCTGCCTAACTAACTCTCCCCTGGTATTTGCTCAGTCCTTTGTTCTGAGAGCAGACCGGCAGTGTCCTAGGTTAGGGCTTTTCATGGGATAGTTCTCTCTCTCTCTCTCTCTCTCTCTCCCCCTCTCTCTCTCTGGCTATCCCACAGTTTGGGTTTCTATCTCACGTTAGCTCCCTCAGATTGCTCTCAGGGCATTCAGGCCTGGTCCTTACCCTAGCAATGCAGCCTGTGCCTCCCTGTCCAGCCCCCGCTTGCTGTTGGTGGACACGAACATATGGGCTACTTCTCTGCTGGGAGTTGCCGTTAGATACATAATCTGTGGATTTTATTTATTTATTTATTTTTCCCTCCCAGTTATGTTGCCCTCTGAGATTCCAAAACTCTCCACAGACCTGCTGGTGAGAGGGTTTCCTGGTGTTTGGAAAGTTCTCCTTTAAGACTCCCTTCCAGGGACAGGTATCCATACATAACTCTTTCGTCTCTCTTTTTATCTTCTATATTTAGTCCTACCTCCTTTTGAAGACAATGGATTGCCTTTCTGGGTGCCTGATGTCCTCTGCCAGCTTTCAAAAGTTGTTTTGTGGAATTTCTCAACGTTCAAATGCTGTTTTGATGAATTTGTTGGGGAGAAAGTGGTCTCCCTGCCCTATGCCTCTGCCATCTTACTTCCATCAACTGGGTCATGTTTTTGTAACCATTCTTCCAATTACTGCACTTTGGTTGTAGTTGTCCACTTATACTAAGTGTAATTACTGAAAATAACATTTTCAGTGATAATATTTAAAACATGTGGGATAGTACTAGTGAATTCCTATTTAATAACAAAATAAAATTAGATCAAGTAGGAGGATGGCCATTTTAAAAATAAACTATCAATTAATTTGAAAAAAGGAAAGCAATAGAAGAAATTAATGAAATGAAAAGGTGAGTCTTTGAAAAAAATCGATAAAATTGATGAATGTCTTGCAAAGATTGACCAAAATAAGTGAGACAAGACATGAATAACTAATATCAGCAATTTCATATGGTATTTCATTAGCAATCCTGCAATTGCTAAATGGATAAAAAAGGGAATACTATGAAAAATTCATAATAATAAAGTCAACAACACAGAAGAGACAGACTCTTTTTTTCTCAAAAAACAAACTGCAAAAACTCAACCAAGATCTAACAGATAGCATAAATAGTTTTATAACATTTAAAGAATGAAATTGGAAATTATAAAATTCCCCTGCCGTGCAAATGATTTTCAGGCTTAGATGGTTTCACCTGAGAATACTACCAAATATGTAAAGTAGAATTAATATTAAATTATACAACCTCTTGAAAAGTATTGGAGAGAATGGAACACTTCCCTACTTATTTTTTTAATTAATTTATTTATTTTAATTGGAGGCTAATTACTTTACAATATTGTGGTGGTTTTTGCCATACATCGACATGAATCAGCCATGTGTGTACATGTGTCCCCCCATCCTGAACCTCCCTCCCATCTCCCATCCCACCCCGTCCCTTTGGGTTGTCCCAGAGCATGAGCTTTGGATGCCCTGCTTCATGCATTGAAGTTGCACTGACCATCTATTTTACATATAGTAATATGTATGTTTCAATGCTATTCTCTTATATCGTCCAGCCCTCACCTTCTCCCACAAAGACCAAAATTCTGCTCTTTGTATGTGTGTCTCTTTTGCTGTCTTGCATATAGGGTCATCATTACCATCTTTCTAAATTCCATATATATGCATTAATATAGTGTATTGATGTTTCTCTTTCTGGCTTATTTCTCTCTGTATAATAGGCTCCATTTTCATCCACCTCATTAGAACAGACTCAAATGCATTCTTTTTTATAGATTAGTAATAGTCACACAATCTCTTGAAGAGTATTGAAGAGTATTGAAGAGAATGGGACACGTCCCTACTTATCTTCATGAGGAAAGTACTACCATGATAGCAATTATCCAGACGGGTACTTGATCAATATATCTCATTAAAGTAGATTTAAAATCCCTCGACAAAATGACAACAAAATGAATTCAGCCATGTATAAAAAGACTTATATGCCATGACCAAGTGGGATTTATTTTAGGTATGCAAGGCTCTTTTTGTAATTGATATCAATTGTGTCAATCAATATAGTCTAACATATCAATGGGCTAAAGAAGAAAAATTATATGATCTTATTAATTGATGCAGAAAAAGCATTAGATAAAATCCAGTACTCATTCATATTATAAAATTCTCAACAAATAAGGAGAATGGAACAATCTCAACTTATAAGAACTTACAACTATATATACAGCTAACACCATGCTTTTGGTGATATACTGAGTGCTTTCCCCTTAAAATCAGAATAAAAGGCAAGGATGTCCATCTCATTGCTCTTATTTAACATAGTACTGGAAGTTCTAGCTATTACAAAATGGCAAGAAGAAGATTGGAAAGAAAGAAATAAAACTGTTCCTCTTTTCAGATGAGGTGATTGTTTTCATAAAAAGTACCAAGGAACCAACAACAAAAATATACACAAAAATCACTCAGAAATAAGTGAATTCCTCAAGTTCATAAGATATAAGATCAATACACAAAATCAATTGTTTAGACACAAGTAGTGTATAAATACTTATTCATTAAATTAGCACTAAGTGTGTAAAAATACTTCCACATTAACAATGAACTTAAGCAAATCAAAATTTAAAGCATAATATCTTCTACAAATTTTCCTCCAAATTTAAATACATAGGAATGCACTTAACAGAACATGTAAAGGATCTGTATGGTAGGAGTTATAAAATTCTACTGAATAAAGTCAAGTAAGACCTAAATAAATGGAGATACATACCCTGCTCATGGATTAGAAGACTCATTCTGTTCTGTACATGGAATTCTCTAGGCAAGAATACTGGAGTGAGTTGCCATTCCCTTCTCCAGGGTATCTTCCTGACGCAGGGATCAAACCCAGGTCTCCTGCATTGCAGGCAGATTCTTTACCACCTGAGTTACCAGGGAAGCCCAGTAAAGATACCATTTCTTTCCAAATTGTTCCCATATTACAGTCATTCCACACACAAAAAAGTGCTTTGTTTATCTTATATTGCATAGGAGCAGGTATTTTCATTTATTTAGCATTATCTTATTTCCCACTGGTAAACATTTTTATTAGCATTTTGACCCCTTTTGTGCACACATTTTTTCATATACACAGAAGTATATCTACACCAGAGATAAGTAGAATTGGAATTGCTTGCCCAAAGAGTGTGTACATTTGAAATTTTATCGAACTTGACAAATCATCCTCCAGAAAAGTGTGTAAGAGTATATATTTATCCACAATATACTGAAGTTTAATATTAAAACTTTTTTACCTGTTGCTAAATGATGGATTTGAAATTGTATCTATTTTCATTTGCATTCCCTTAGTTACTGCATGGCTAAGCATCTTTCCTATTTACTGGCTATACATATTTTCTCTTCTCTGAAAATCCAGTTGACTTTTTAGACCACCATTTTTTTGGTGAAGTTTTGTCAGAATTTCTAATGTATTTTGAATACTAATCTTTTATCTGTTATATATGCTGCAAATACTCTCTGTCTGATCCTTCTTACCTTATAATTTGTATATGGTATGTTTTGGCATATAGATTAGTTTGTTTTAATTTTATGTAGTTAACCTCGTCATTCATTCTTTTACACAGAGTTTGCTTTGTGTTTTATGAATTATACCTTCTATCAGAAGATTCTAATGACTTTTTCCTAAATATTGTTCAAATAACTTTTTAGGTTTTTTTTTAATTTAGATGCATATTCTCTCTGTGGTTGATATTTATGAATTTTGGAAGGTAAGCTCTGTGACAGGGACTGCTAGATTGAGAATATCCAATGTCCATTTTTGCCTTCTGAAAACACAGGAGACTGTTAACATTTCACAAGGAAATGTGTTGGGGAAAAGAATGGCTTATCCAGTCTCTCTTGCTGCAAGGAATGTCAATGACAGATAAGTGGAAGTTGTTGGTTTGGACTTCCTTTCAGTTCAGTTCAGTTCAGTTGTTCAGTCATGTCTGATTCTTTGTGACCCCAAAACTGCAGCATGCCAGGCCTCCCTGTCCATCACCAACCTTGGAGCATGCTCAAACTCGTGTCCACTGAATAGGTGATGCCATCCAACCATCTCATCCTCTTCTCCTGCTGCCTTCAATCTTCCCCAGCATCAGGGTCTTTTCCAATGACTCAGTTTTTCACATCAGGTGGCCAAACTATTGGAACTTCAGCTTTAGCATCAGTTCTTCCACATCCATACATGACTACTGGAAAACCCATAGCTTTGACTAGATGGACATTTGTTGGCAAAGTAATGTCTCTGCTTTTTAATATGCTATCTAGGTTTGTCATAGCTTTTCTTCCAAGGAGTAAGCATCTTTTAATTTCATGGCTGCAGTCACCATATGAAATGATTTTGGAGCCCAAAAAGCAGTCTATCACTGTTTCCATTGTTTCCCCATCTATTTGTCATGAAGTGATGGGATCGGATGCCATGATCTTCGTTTTTTGAATGTTGAGTTTTAAGCCAGCTTTTTCAATCCCTTCTTTCATTTTCATCAAAAGGCTCTTTAGTTCCTCTTTGCTTTCTGCCATAAGGGCAGTGTCATCCTTTAAAACTCCTTAAAGGGTGCTATCTTGTATGTATATACATATATATATATATATATATATATATATATATATATATATAATCTTCCACTTCCTCTTCACTTCCTTTTTCGTTCTTATATCTTAAATGGCCATATAATGGCTGTGTCTCCCACAGCCATCTGGGACTATGAATCACTCTTGAAAATCAATGTTAGTGTTATGACTAGTAGAGTAGAATGATAGGAGGAGTGTGAGTCCTGCATAATTGTAAAGCCATCATATCAGCCAAAGACAGCCTATCTTGTGAGAGAATTATTTTATTTAAGCCACTCTTATTTTATATTTTTGCTTTGTATATATGAACAAATTCTACCTGATACAGATTTTGGCATTTATAAATGGAATGCAGCAAGTAACAGAACCTAAATATAGAAATGGCTCAGTGGAAGAATGTAACTATATATTAAAAAACTCAAATTTAGCAGCCTTCTAAACTGGAAAGTTCTGTAAAGCAGTGACAAAGCATTTGGTTAATCACTTACCTGTATTTTCTTGTGAAGTAGACCATGTGATGACTGAGATTGTAATATTTGATGAAATAGTAAGAAAAATGCATAGTTTGTATATGCCAGTCTCTATTTTGCACTTTTAGCAGTCCTTGCCTGGCATACATAAACTCAAACTAGAGCTAGTTACTCTAGCAAATAAGATAGAATTTCTGCTATCATGATGTAAGTCGATAGTAAGTCAAATCTTGTGATTTGAAATTTTACTGGATTGAAAAGCCAAATGTGTCTGCACCACAAACTGAAAGAGGTTTAAGATGGTGGCTAAAAAACAACAGCTTTAGCAGAGGATAAGATAAAAACTAAAATTTTAAATCTCTTTCTGTTACATACTCTCTGGAAGAGGGTATAAGTAAGTCTAGCAGCAAAGATCAGAATAATGCTTTATTTCTAATGTAAACAGTATCTTTTGCAAGAGTAAATTCTTTAATTGATTTATTGCTGTTTCCTTTATGTTGACAGTGTATCTGTCTAGTACATTTCTTTCTCTTTTTCTTTTCTTGTTGCCTTCAAGATACTCTTTGGTTAGTTATTTAACTAAGAGTAATTTAAAATAATTATTTTTAATTTTCTGTGTGTGCATGAAATGTGTTCTGTTGGTCATTCAGATGCTGTGATTTTGTGCAACTTCTAGATTTATTGGATTTTGATCAGGGGTTTGATTTTATTTATTGGATTTGATCAGGACTCTTGAGAGACCCTTGGACTGCAAGGAGATCCAGCCAGTCCATCCTAAAGGAAATCAGCCCTGAATATTCATTGGAAGGACTGATACTGAAACTGAAATTCCAATACTTTGGCCACCTTATGCGAAGAACTGACTCACTGGAAAAGACCCTGATGCTGGGAAAGACTGAAAGTGAGAAGAGACGTGGGTGACAGAGGATGAAATGGTTGGATGGCATCACCGACTCAATGGACGTGAATTTGAGTAAATTCTAGGAGTTGGTGATGGACAGGGAGGCCTGGTGTGCTGCAGTCCATGGGGTCACAAAGGGTTGGACACGATTGAACGACTGAACTGACTGACTGACTGATCAGGGAATGTGATCTGTAAAATATTTTATTTTTTTGGAATATGCTGAGATTTTTTATGTTGTTCTTGCTTTATTCAGTCAATGAAAATAAAATCTATTGAGATACTAACTTGTGCCAGGAAAATAAGGATGAATATTATGTGGTTGCCAGTGTTATCTCTTCTGACTCATGTTTTCTACACTTTCACACTTCCCCTATGTATGTACAGAGAACGCTTACTTATTTTTTGAGATCTTTGTAAACTTCAGAGGGTTATCACTCTCCCAGATGAAATCCAATAATAATGTTTCAATCTTTGGAGTCTCTGTGACACCTTATATATACACTTATACAGTATTATGTTCATTTTTGAATTTTGAGAGTATAGTAATGCTTGTCAAAAAAGACAATCTGTGATTTCATATAGATCTGATCACAATTTCCAAGAAGAAGAAAATATATAGGCATTTTATTAAAATAATATTTGGTAACTGCTAAAACAGACTGGTTCCAAGTAGGAAAAGGAGTACGTCAAGGGTATATATTGCCACCCTGCTTATTTAACTTCTATGCAGTGTACATCATGAGAAACGCTGGGCTGGAAGAAGCACAAGCTGGAACCAAGATTGCCAGGAGAAATATCAATATCCTCGGATATGCAGAGGACACCACCCTTATGGCAGAGAGTGAATAGGAACTAAAAAGCCACTTGATGAAAGTGAAAGAGGAGAATGAAAAAGTTGGCATAAAGCTTAACATTCAGAAAACTAAGATCATGGCATCTGGTCCCATGACCTCATGGGAAATAGAGAGGGAGACAGTGGAAACAGTGTCAGACTTTATTTTTCTGGGCTCCAAAATCACTGCAGATGGTGACTGCAGCCATGAAATTAAAAGACGCTTACTCCTTGGAAGGAAAGTCATGACCAACCTATATAGTATATTGAAAAGCAGAGACATTACTTTGCCAACAAAGGTCCGTCTGGTCAAGGCTATGGTTTTTCCATTGGTCATGTATGGATGTGAAAGTTGCACTATGAAGAAAGTTGAGTGCCAAAAAATTGATGCTTTTGAACTGTGGTATTGGAGAAGACTCTTGAGAGTCCCTTAGACTGTGAGAAGATTCAACCAGTCCATTCTAAGGGAGATCAGTCCTGGGTGTTCATTGGAAGGACTGATGCTGAAGCTGAAACTCCAGTACTTTGGCCACATCATGCGAAGAATTGACTTATTGGAAAAGACCCTGATGATGGGAGGGACTCAGGGCAGGAGGAGAAGGGGATGACAGAGGATGAGATGGCTGGATGGCATCACCAACTCAATGGGCATAAGTTTGAGTAAACTCAGGGTGTTGGTGATGGACAGGGAGGCCTGACGTGTTGCAATTCATGGGGTTGCAAATAGTCGGTCATGACTGAGTGATTGAACTGAACTGAACTGAAAACTGTGATAGATACAGAGTACTATGGAAATACAGATGGAGGAGTGATTAATATAGATACTTCTTGGGTGGTGAGGACATAGAACATTTTCCTAGAGAAGGCAGTGTCTCAACTATTAATTCCTTGGTGGAGAAGGGATATATTCTCTGCCAAGGGAATGGGATGAACAAAAGTAGGGTCATGATCCAGTGTCCAATGAGGATCAGGAGATGGGTAAAAGAGGTGAGTTTGAAGAATGTTTATAAAGGCATCTCAGTCAAGTTTCAAAAGGTCTTTGTATTGGATTTTGCCTCCCAATGAACACTTAAAAGATAACAGTAATGGCAGTGGGAGAGAGGAGCTGAGCCCTGCCCAGGTAAGACATAAGAAGACCACATATTTCTTATTCTCGAGGTCAAGGAGACCTTCTTGACTACAGATGCACAGAAAGAGTCCTGGGGGTCAAAAAGGGAGGGACAGCATCCTATAGTAGGTGATATCAACCTACACACAGGCTTCTTCACTAAAATCCATCTTGGCTAAGAGATACACATGCACACACATGAGAGGACTCTGAAATAAACAGAACCAAGCAAAACAAGATTATTGGCCAAAGGAAACCAGAAAGAAATGCCCCATATAAGTGATTCAAATTACCATGAGAGTGCGACTTTTTCTGACCCCGTGTGTGTAAGTCTATTCACACATGCTTTTTTCCTCCTAAAAAACACTTTATTTCACTTAAAACAAAATCTTGCTATGGAGCTTAGAGTTTATCCTATAAACAAAACAGAACCATCAAAATTACTAAAAGCTACTTATGAAGCTAAATAGACAAAAGAATACTCAAGATTTAAAATTTATTACTTCAGTATGCCTGATTTATAATGAAGCTTTCACAAAGTACGACATTCATGCTTTTCCCTCCCAGTGTACCAGGATTGTGTTGTTCTTGTTTAAAGTGTTAGTTTACTCTTGGGTATAGCAATTTGACTTTCAAATCAGACCTTAGCTTTAGCAATGACAGAAAAAGGAGGCTCATATTCAAAAGTGAAGTTTACTACAAATATTTCAATGTCTTAGCTGAATAATTTAAGAATTAGAAAATAGCTATGGGTTACTTTGTGTCCAGGCAAACACTTTAGGTTTGATTAGTTTTTATATTCTCATTTTAGTTTAAAATAATAAACATATCTTGAAACAGGTTACATGGAAATATATAGCAATAATATGTGGCTTGTTGGTTCAAATCTAACCATCTTTCACTGTTTAGTAAAGACTCCCATCTATTGATCCCCCACTTCTCCACCTTTACTCTTTACTCAGTTTCCATATATTTTTAACCTTATGAAACTACAAAAATGTAATGCTTAAAGGTAATTTGAAAAGTCAGGTCAGTTAGAGGCAGTCAATCATAATTAATGATTGCCTAATACAAACTACCCTTCAATTCAGTGTTGCTTGTCACTTCACAACCAATTCGTGGGACTTGAAAATCACTGGCAATAATTAGCCAGAGGTGAATTCACAACACAAATTCTGGTAATTTCTTATGAAAAAAAGTTTTGTGGTTTTTTGTTTGTTTGTTTCTTTCTTTCTTTTATTTTTATTAGTTGGAGGCTAATTACTTTACAATATTGTAGTGGTTTTTGCCATACATTGACATGAATCAGCCATGGATTTACATGTGTTCCCCATCAAGATCCCCCCTCCCGCCTCCCTCCTCATCCTATCCCTCTGGATCTTCCCAGTGCATCATTTTTTTTTAAATTTTGAGTAAATTGTTGTGAAACAATTTATTGAAAACAATGAATCTCAAATTCTTTCTTTGCATCAAAGAATAATATGCATGCCTGAGAATAGAAGTACCACTTTTATGAACACTTTAACAACCAAACATCTATTTATACAGAACTATTGACATCAGTTTTTGAAAAAGAGCTTAAATGAGCACTTCTGCCACTTTAAATTTTTACCAACTATGTATTTGAAGGATTAGTTTTCATCAGAGTATTCTTTTCAAAATATACCCATGTATCTAGAATGAACATGTTGTAATTATATACTTAGATAATAGAAAATAAGATAATACAATTTATATGGTTTCAAAAGATACAATTAAGTCATACAAACAGTTTTTCTAGGCTTGCACTCCCCCAAATATAATTTGGTACATATATTTTCCTTGGTACTTTCCAATGTCATCTCACAGAATGTACTATTTTACAGATTTGAATAATTAGTTCACTGGAAGCCCAAAAGGAGGCTGGATATTAGAGATAAGTTTTTGTAGTAAAGAAAATTGTCTTGCACTCTGGTATATTTAGGGAAAAACAAAGTCCCTTGTTCTTCTTTTAATTCAGTAAAACACTTCAGTTTGTGCATTATGACTGCACTAAAGTGAATTCCAGTGTTATATTTACTCTTCCCTGGGGAGTCATCCATAAATGTTTTGTTTTGTTTTGTTTTTCTTGGTGCTTCTTTCCTAGTTCCACAATGTGAGCTAGTGAAGGTCATATTTTAAAATTAAAAAAAAATCAGACTGCAAAGAATATCTGCTCTGAATGAGGAATATATGTAAATCCATGGCTAATTCATGTCAATGTATGACAAAAACCACTACAATATTGTAAAGAAATTAGCCTCCAACTAATAAAAATAAATGAAAAAAAAATAAAATAAAAGTTAAAAATAAAAAGAATATCTGCTCTGAAACAAATGTATGCAAGGAAAACAATTTAAATTGTTTTATTTTAAATTGTTAAATTTAAAACATTTCTTTTCTGCCATCTGGTCTGACCTCTTGCCAAAACAGGAAATAGGTAACTTATCCTTAATGCAGTCCTATCTGAAGATGCCTACTGACATTTTAGAACTTTCAAAAAAATCTTCATGCTTTGGACTTCACCCTAATTTCTCTTCTGTTTCCCATTACTTTTCGTAAAATTTGCTTTCCCTATGCTCACTTTTTTTACATCTTACTATACAACATTGAACATTTGTTTCTGCTGATATGATTCTTTGTGTGTCAGGATGCATTCAATAATAAGAACAGACAATCCAGCTTAAATAATGCTCTCTCATAGCCAGAGGTTCAGAGTCAGGAAGAGTTCAGGGTGTGCTCAAGGTTCTTATCAGGGATCCAGGTTTTAACTCTCTTTTGGCTTTGTTAAATTATGAACAGCATTTGTAGTGGATTAGTATTGTGTCAACTTAGCTAAGTTGGAATCTTGTGTCCCAGAATTTCCTTTCCTGCGTAGTTAGAGTTAGCAAGACTCACAAGTCATTTTGTGTGAGATTTGGAAGGTGTAAATAAAGTAGCAGCCAAAGTATTTTTATGTTTAGAAGATTGATGCAGGGTACCAGGTGTTGTTGCAATTCACACATGTTGTTGCTTATCTACTGACTAGTCATTTTGTCAAAGGGCAGGAGCAGGCCTTCAGCTGTTTGCCCTCCCCCTGGATCCTCAACGTTCTATGACTACTAGGTCAGATGAGTATTTAGTTCCTCGATGAAGGATACTGTGGAAAGAGAGCAAACTAGCCAAGATAGTGTGTTCAGACTTTCTCGCCCCATGTCTTGTAAATAATGACTATGTAACAGCTGAGATCATTTAAAGCAATGCATATGCACATCACGAGTTACTCGCTTGGTCCCAGGTTGTGTGTGGTATGCCTTTATGAGCGCCACCCACAAATCGGTGGCCTTACTGCTACACCACAGCTGTGTCTGTTGGGTCAGCCATGAGAGAAGAGAATATAGCATGCCTACTTTTATGGACGTTGTGCCAGTCAGGAGAGAAGTTGTGTTGTGTTAGGTTATGTTATGGCTGCTGCTACGGCTGCTGTGTCAGCCAACAGAGAATAAATGTATCTGCGGTTCCTATGGCTCCTCAACTCCTTGAGTCTTCCTCCAGCTTCCCCGCTCATGCCTTGTCTACCATGGGCTCAACAAACAGTGCACACAGTGAGATACAGCAAGACAACTGGAGTCACAAACAGGATCAGTGATACAGATACCAAATTCACATGTATGATAGTCATATCTTTGAAATTGGAAACAGTTGAGAAACCAACATGAGATTAGGTTCATTTCCATGGGTTCCAGCCTCCCCTTACTCTTTCACTTTATATTCATCCCCTTCTCAGCTGCCTTCCCTGCAGATTTCAAGATCACTAAATGTAAAATCAACAGACTTAAAGAGACTATTTATTAAGGTCCCACAATTGCATAAGCTTAAGGTCAAATATGGGCTTCCCATGTGGCTCAGTGGTAAAGAACCCACCTGCCAGTGCAAGAGATGCAAGAGAGGCAGGTTTGGTCCTTGAGTGGGGAAGAGCCCCTGGAGTAGGAAATGGTAACTGCTCCAGTATTCTTGCCTAGAGAATCCCATGGGCAGAGGAGCCTGGCAGGCCACAGTTCATTGGGTCGCAAAGAGCTGGACATAGCTGAGTGACAAAGCACACGTGCACACACAAGGTTGGGGTTGCACTCGCAGGGCTATGAGGCCTATATTTGCCCAGCTTCAAGATCAAAGAAAGAGCCCAGAGTCAGCAACAGACACATAATTTGTTTAATGGATGGGGGAGCTTACACATCTGAAGCAAGGTCTCAGAGTGACACCCTACCCTGGGGTGGGCAGGACATGGCAGTACCCTTCACTCTTGGGTAGAATAGGAAGAATACCAGTTTATAGGGAGAATTGATGTCAGATTGGTTCATTGGTTTTTTTCTCTCTTAGCCCCTCTTGGCCCCTTGGGATAAGTACCTTCCTGGAGGCAGAGGCCTTCCCTTTGTTAAACTATCAATGGGGAACCATTCTAGAACAACCTCTAGCTGGGGCAGGGATGGGGTGAGACAAGTGTATAGGTAATTACTGATTCGGCTCTATGATTAAAGAGGAAAGTCATTCAAGAGAGCAGGGTGTATCTGAAGCAGGGACTGGTAGAGCACAGGATGTACAGAGAGCAAGAGAACATCCATCTTGGGTGCCCTAATTTTATATATATTTTATATATACTCCCTGGTGTGGTTAAGTTTCTATGACCAAACTCTGACCAATATAGCATTGTTTCAATAGTAAGATCATTGTAACTATATGTACAAGTGAAACAAGAGTGGATGTTGCACAAGATTTCATAAACTGAAAAATATGAGAGTTTACAATATTGGTAAAGTTATTTTTTTTTAAAGATACAGTAAACATTTATTTATAATTGCAAGGGCATAAAGAATACTGGTATGAACTAATAATGTTTGAAGCAAAAATTGTAGGATTTGATGGTGAAAGAGCAGGTGCAATGGACGAGAAACAGTGTAGGGGTTAACTCATAGGCTCTTGCATTAGACTTCTTGGGTCCAAACTCTGGCTCCAATCCTTACTGACTATGTTACCTTGAACATATTAATTAACCTCTCTGAGCCTTAGTTTTCTCATTTTCAGTATGTGGATAATAATAGTAGCTCTTTGATTGTTGCAGAAATAATATACATGATGCAGAGAAAGCATTCAGTAGATTATAGATATAATTATAATGATGATAATAAGCATAATACCATTTATTCAATATTATGTTAGCTTGAGCAATCCTAAGAAGTTTTTGAGTAAGGGAAGCTCCCCAGTATTATTGAAACTTAAAAGAAAAATAAATACCACAATTTCACTAAGAATTGAACAAAAAGACTATAAATTAACTCAAAGAGCTCATTATTTTATTATAAGCTGGATCAGCATCCTACTTTCTATGTGAGCAATGACCTGATGTAAATCATATATGTCTCAGAATACAAGCAAAATTGATATGACATGATATGCACAGAGAAATTCATCTTTGGGAGGTCATTAATAATAAATAATTGACTCCGTTGTTCAGTTCAGTCACACAATCATGTCTGACTCTTTGCAACCACAGGAACTGCAGCACACAAGGCTTTCCTGTCCATCACCAACACCTGGAGCTTACTCAAACTCATGTCCATAGAGTTGGTGATGCCATCCAGCCATCTCATGCTCTGTCGACCCCTTCTCCCCCTGCCTTCAATCTTTCACAGCATCAGGGTCTTTTCAAATAAGTCAGTCCGCATCAGGTGGCCAAAGTATTCAAGTTTCAGCTTTAGCATCAGTCTTTCCAATGATTATTCAGGACTGATCTATTTAGGATTGACTGGTTTGCTCTCCTGGCAGTCCGAGGGACTCTCAAGAGTTTTCTCCAACACCACAGTTCAAAAGCATCAATTCTTTGGTGCTCAGCTTTCTTTGTAGTCCAACTCTCACTACTGGAAAAAGCATAGCTTTGACTAGACGGACATTTATTGGTAAAGTAATGTCTCTGCTTTTTAATATCCCAACTAGCTTTTCTGCAACGAGCAAGCGTCTTTTAATTTCATGGCTGCAGTCACCATCTACAGTGATTTTGGAACCCTCCCCCCAAAAATAAAGTCTGTCACTGTTTCCATTGTTTCTCCATCTATTTGCCATGCAGTGATGGGACAGAATGCCATTATCTTAGTTCTCTGAATGTTGAATTTTAAGTAAACTTTTTCACTCTCCTTTTTCACTTTCATCAAGAGGCTCTAGTTTTTCTTCACTTTCTGCCATAAGGCTGGTGTCATCTGTGTATCTAAGTTTTTTTTTATATTTCTGAAGTATTGATTTTCTTAAGTATTTCTTATTAGAGTTCCCTGTGCTATTACAGTATATTCTCATCACTTATCTGTTTTATATGTAGTGTTAATGGTGTGTACGTGTCAATCCCAGTTCCTCGCACCCCTTTTTAAATGACAGTACAATGAAGTCAGTATCATTGAATTCATTAATGAACTCTACTTAATGCACTGTGGTGACCTGAATGAGATGGAAATCAAAAAGGGCAGAGATACGTGTATATGTATGGCTGACTCATTTTGCTGTACAGTAGAAATTAACACAATATTGTAAAGTAACTACATTCCAATAAAAAGTAATTTTTAAAAAATAAAATGAGCTTCCTTATTGCCTGCATTGGAAATGGACTATTGCCACAGTACTACCTCACTGTGCTCCTGCTGTAAAGGAGCTTACAGTCTTATTGGGGTGTAAAACATGTGTGCAAAACAAAGCAGTACAAGATAATTTATTATTTAGTGCCATCTGAAAAATAAAAATTGCATTTAATCTAAGGCTTAAAAAAAAAAAGAGCCTATGGTGTACTTAAGTGGTTAAGGAAGGATATTTAATAGAAATGGAATTGCAGCAAGTGTTAAGAGATAAGGTGGATGTGGATAGGCTGTGGGCTTATATTAAAAGAAGTTCTGAAAATTAAATGAAAGTTTCACATAACTGGAAAATATATTGTTTAATGTTGAACATGGGGAAGATAAAGTTTCATTTTTATGACCTACATTTTCCTGGAATATAACACATTTCAAAATAGACAGTAGCTTTTTGAGTTTTAGAGAGACAAGAAATAAACAGTGTGAAATGCTAAAGAAAGGAGCAACAAACTTAATGTTGGCAGATTTTAGCTCAAGACCAGCTTCTGGCATTTAGCTACCAATAACATTAAGAGAAGTCATTTAGCAATTTCAAGCCACTGTTTGCTCAAGAAGAAACGGATACTGTTTGCTGTGAAGAAAGGGATAACAATAACTTCCTCACAAGGTTGCTGAGAGGATCATATGAGAAAATGTATGTACACAGCAAACCCTGTAATTATTCAAGCTGCATAGTTAAATTAATATTGTCTACCTATTTCCCTCCTACAAGCCGTTGCTGCTGAGACAATCTTCTAAGACTTTCCTGGGCAAGTGGCTCAAACAAATCAATCCAAGATGTAATTCTAATAAGCTGGGCGCATAAGCACAAGAAAGGTACTTTATCCAAATATAAAATGAGTAAAAATAAACAAGCATTTGCTTTTAAAAAGATGATGGGTTTGTGTTAAACCTTTCTCACATGCCTTCCCACATTGCTCTTGAGATCAATACAAGATACTTGGCAGTGATTAAGAATATGAATATTTTCATGAAGAGAGATTTCCCTGTGGAAACCAATTGGATATTAAGTCTTCTGAATTGCAACCTTGGCCTTATTAGCATTATGCAGCACCAGTTGAGGAAAAATGGAAGTTGGCAGAAAAAATATAAGATAAACATATTGGATACCTATGGGATGGAAAAAGATAGCTCTTTGTAGACTGAATCTCACTGTAGGAATTTTGAAGCTGGCATCTTCTGAGTTGTAACAAGAGGGAATAAGTAGCTGATACTAGTTTCTAGGTTTCTGCAAATAATAGTCTTTTCCTTAAGTATATTTCAATTTCAGTCAAGAAACTGCTCAGGCACTTGGCACACAGAATGAACCCCTTTTGGGTCTTAATTTGTTGAATGAATGTACAATGACTAAATGATATAGTTGGGGGATACTGGACATAAATAAATGAGTTTGGCTAGAAAGGTGGAGAAAAGACTGTTGTACTTTAGAGAGAGGGTATTGATGGGTTGTTCCTTCCCTTCCCTGAATTAATCCTCTATTTCTCTTTTAATATCTCCTTTGAGTTTTGGACTGTTTAGCAGTCTGTAGCTTAATATCTAAATGCTTGGAGACTTTCAATGAAAGTTTTTGTTATGCATTAGTTTGGATAGTTTCTATTGACTTATAGTCATGTTTCTTATGTTGTGCTGTGCTAGTCATGCAGTTGTGTCCGACTGTTTGCAATTCCATGGGTTGTAGCTTTCCAGGTTCCTCTGTCCATGGAATTCTCCAGTCAAGAATACTGGAGTGGGTTGCCATTCCTTTCCCCAGGGGATCTTCCTGAACCAGGGATTGAATCCAGGTCTTCTGCATTGGCAGGTGGGTTTTTTACCACTGAGCCATCCGTGAAGCCCAAATGTTATGTGAAATAGAGATGCTGTTAAATAAAAGGAATAAATACCCCCCTTTGATTTTATGGACAGCCTTAAAATTGGGTCCCACAGAAGGTTAGGGGTAGATCTGTCACTTAAAGCCTGGGCTCAGCTCTCTCCCAACAGCACCGAGGTGTCTCCAGCTCAGGCGAGAGAACAAAGAAATCCTGGGACTGACCAGTCTCAGGCCCCAGAGGGTGAGAGTGAAGGCTGGGTGCCAGGCCTCTGGATTCTGCCACCACCTCCTGTACCTCCTCCTTCTGTGGCTAGTACCCACCTTGCTGTACCCCTAGTTCCAGAAGGCACCAGGCACTCTTGTGGCCACTCAGGGAACTGGGGCAGCCAGACTATGAAGGGATCCTCTTTCCTCAAGGCCCTGTGGTTCCTAGGAACCAGCAGGTGGGGTGGCAAAGATTGACATGGCCCCCAGCAGTGCCACAGTAATCCTGACCTGGGCACTTTTCTGTTACATATAATCTAGTATTAGTTTATCCAGTTGCTTTTTCCAGTTGAATATTGGCTACTTTAGCCTTAGCAGTTCCATATGGTGCTTTTTATAGTTTTAATTTCTCCATTGAGATTCCCTATTTGTAGTCTCATTATGTTTAAGCTTTCCTTTAAACTTTAAACAAATCCACTATAACTATTTTAAACTTCTCATCTGCTAATTTCATCATCTCTGTCATCTCTGGGTCACTTTCTTTTGATTAATTTTGTTTGTTTGTTTTAGGTCACATTTTTTTCTGCCTCTTTGCTTATCAAATACTTTTTATGTTGAACATTATGGCTGTTACATAGTTAAGTTACATAGTTAAGTGTTGAATATCTGGATTTTATTATCTTCATTAATGGAATGTTAAATTTGTCTTGGCAAAAAGTTAACTTCTTTGCAGACCAGCTTTACACTTCTGAGGATTAAAAAAAAAAAAAGTTTGTTTTTAAGCTTTGTTAGGGTGAGCCTAGGGTAGGCTTTATTCTAGAACTAGATTAGCTGTATTCATAAAAGGTAGCCTTTTGAGGTCTCTAAAGGTTCATCTAGTCAAGGCTATGGTTTTTCTAGTGCTCATGTATAGATGTGAGAGTTGGACTGTGAAGAAATCTGAGTGCTGAAGAATTGATGCTTTTGAATTGTGGTGTTGGAGAAGTCTCTTGAGAGTCCCTTGGACTGCAAGGAGTTCCAACCAGTCCATCCTAAAGGAGATTAGTCCTGGGTGTTAATTGGAAGGCCTGATGTTGAAGCTGAAACTGCAATACTTTGGCCACCTCATGCGAAGAGTTGACTCATTGGAGAAGACCCTGATGCTGGGAGGAATTGAGGTCAGGAGGAGAAGGCGGTAACAGAGGATGAGATGGCTGGATGGCATCACCGACTTGATGGGCATGAGTTTGGGTAAACTCTGGGAGTTGGTGATGAACAGGGAGGCGTGGGGTGCTGTGGTTCATGGGGTCGCAAAGAGTCAGACACGACTGAGCGACTGAACTGACTGATTGACTGACTGAACGCCCAGAGTGTTCAAAATGTCTCTCAACTCCTAATAATCAACAGTGACACATGACCAGCCCTTTGGAATCTCTGGTAATTACTTACCTCATAACTTCCTGGTAGTTATATTTTTTCAACTAGTTGCTCTTTCCTCAGTATGAATTTTTGTTCAGCCTGGAGGCTGAACTTTGCTCTTTCAAATACAAAGTTTACTATTTCATCAAAGTGAAAAGTTGAAAAAAAAATTCGCCAGAGACTCAAAAGGTCTCCTGTGAAGATTTCCAAAGCTCTATCTGTGTATGTCTCTCTTGTCTCTGATACACTGCCCTGAAAATTCCAGTCACTTAAGTAGTTCAAAGTTCCAATCTGTCTCCTCAGATCTCTAAGGTAACAGTACTCTTTGGGGGTCTTCCTTTCCTGTGCTATCATCTAGAGAGTACTTAAAAACAGACAGCTGGAGAGATCATGGAATTTACCTTGTTTGATTCCTTTCTTTCAGGGATAACTGTCTTTTGCCCCCTGTTATCCAGAATCTGAACAAGTTATTTCATATATTTCTTTGTTTTATAATTGTTGATAAGGAGAAGAACATTTCAGAACTAGTACTCTATCATAGCCAGAAATGGAAGCTTAAATCACTGTTCAAAATAAATGCTTTAAGATCAGTATTAATGTGACAATTTAAATCAATGAGGAAATATAGATCATAAAATAAGTGATGTTGAGACAATTGGGTTGCCATCTGAAAAAAAGGTTAAATTGTATCCCTGCTTCAATTCTTCACCAAAATAAATTCCAAATGGATCAAAATTGAAATGTAAAGTTTTTTTTTTTTTAATTTGCAAAAATGAAATAGTTAAAAATACCTCATGTTGGGAAGTGTTTTTATTCTAGAAAATATTTTACTATGGAAAATTTAAATATATACAAAAGTAGGGAGAATAATATTAATATGACAAGTCACAATGCACTCATATCCCAGCTTCAGTAATTTGCCACCCAAGAACAAATTTGTTTCATCTATGTCCATCACTTCCATTACTCACCATGTCCCCTACCACACACAGAAGAGATTATATTGAAACAAATTTAGATAACACATAATTTTATCCATAAATATTTTACTGTGTATATGTAAAAGATACAGCCTTCCTAAAAATTAAACTTTCAAATTTTATCATACCTAAAAATTAAATATTTCTGATTATTATAAAGCTCTTCATCATTTATTTTCTTTCTTTTTATTATTTCTTCAAATCAGGATCCAAATAATGTCATTTGATTCACATGTCTCTAGTTTATCTCTTGGAAATTAATTAGTTGAAGCCATCAGGTAATTTGTCCTAAAGCATTCCCCCCCCCTCCACTCTAGATTTTACCAATTGTATTCCTATGCTATTATGTAACTGGTGCTTCTGCCCTTTGTATTTCCTGTAAATAGGTGGTTAGTGCTTAATCAGATTCAGGTTCAAATGTTTGGCAAGAGGTTATAGATAGTGTGAACTTCATAGATGATGGGCAACTGAATAACAATCATAACAGACTTCATCAGGCTAAAAAGAATGTCTAGTTGTCCTTGGGAATGTTGAGACTGATTTACGGGGTAAAACGTTGATTTTATCCAACCAGTTTGAAGTCTCACATCAACTTCACCCACTAACAGTCGTTATCATAATTGTCTAGTTTTATCATTTCATTACAGGTTAAAATGGTGAAATTTTAATTCTACTATTTCTTCATTTATTAGCCAGAACAATTTCCATGAAGAAAAGGTTTCCTTATTAACTAATATTAATGATACTATTTGTATCATAGATGTAAAATAAATACTTAATCTCCCCACCTTTGTCATATGCCAGAATAAGATTGATTTCCTAAAATCTTCAAAAGGTGATCAATGTTATTGCTACACTGTCATGAACACGTACATTTTAACATACTTGACTGTAGTCATTTTTCTTTTCAACGCTCAAAATTTACCATATTTATCCTGTTACAACCCCTTTAAAAGTGGATAGGGCTCCTTAATAATGTTGACATCACCTCAATAGTGTTTACTAGTTCCCTTGCTTACTTATTACAAGAAAATGTTCCATTGACCTATATTTCTGTCTTTGTGCCAATACCATACTGTCTTGATGACTGTGGCTTTGTAGTATAGTCTGAAGTCAGGCAGGTTGATTCCTCCAGTTCCATTCTTCCTTCTCAAGATTACTTTGGCTAATCGAGGTTTTTTGTATTTCCATACAAATTGAGAAGTTATTTGTTCTAGATCTGTGAAAAATACCGTTGGTGGCTTGATAGGGATTGCATTGAATCTATAGATTGCTTTGGGTAGTATAGCCATTTTGACAATATTGATTCTTCCAATCCATGAACACGGTATATTTCTCCATCTGTTTGAGTCTTCTTTGATTTCTTTCATCAGTGTTTTATAGTTTTCTATGTATAGTTTTTTTGTTTCTTTAGGTAGATATACTCCTAAGTATTTTATTCTTTTTGTTGTAATGGTGAATGGTATTGTTTCCATAATTTCTCTTTCTGTTTTCTCATTGTTAGTGTATAGGAATGCAAGGGGTTTCTGTGTGTTAATTTTATATCCTGCAAATTTACTGTATTTGTTGATTAGCTCTAGTAATTTTCTGGTAGAATCTTTAGGGTTTTCTATGTAGAGGATCATGTCATCTGCAAACAGCGAGAGTTTCACTCCTTCTTTTCCTCTCTGGATTATTTTATTTCTTTTTCTGCCCTGACTGCTGTGGCCAAAACTTTCAAAACTATGTTGAATAGTAGTGGTGAGAGTGGGCACTCTTGTCTTTTTCCTGATTTCAGGGGCTGGGCATACACACCGAGGAAACCAGATCTGAAAGAGACACGTGCACCCCAATCTTCATTGCAGCACTGTATATAATAGCCAGGACATGGAAGCAACCTAGATGCCCATCTAGGATAAGGAAGCTGTGGTACATATACACCATGGAATATTACTCAGCCATTAAAAAGAATTCATTTGAATTAGTTCTAATGAGATGGATGAAACTGGAGCCCATTATACAGAGTGAAGTAAGCCAGAAAGTTAAAGACCAATACAGTATACTAATGCATATATATGGAATTTAGAAATATGGTAATAATAATCCTATATGCAAAACAAAAAGAGACACAGATGTACAGAACAGACTTTTGGACTCTGTGGGAGAAGGTGAGGGTGGGATGTTTCAAGAGAACAGCATTGAAACATGTATATTATCTAGGGTGAAATAGATCACCAGCCCAGGCTGGATGCATGAGACAAGTGTTTGGGCCTGGTGCACTGGGAAGACCCAGAGGAATCGGGTGGAGAGGGAGGTGGGAGGGGGATCAGGATGGAGAATACATGTAAATCCATGGCTGATTCATGTCAATGTATGACAAAAACCACTACAATATTGTAAAGTAATTAGCCTCCAACTAATAAAAATAAATGGAAAAAAATTAAAAATTTAAAAGCAGAGACATTACTTTGCCAACAAAGGTCAGTCTAGTCAAGGCTATGGTTTTTCCAGTGGTCATGTATGGATGTGAAAGTTGGACTGTGAAGAAAGCTGAGCACCGAAAAATTGATGGTTTTGAATTGTGGTGTTGGAGAAGACTCTTGAGAGTTGCTTGGACTGCAAGGAGATCCAACCAGTCCATCCTAGAGATCAGTCGATGGTGTTCATTGGAAGGACTGATTATGAAGCTGAAACTCCAGTACTTTAGCCACTTCATGCGAAGAGTTGACTCATTGGAAAATACCCTGATACTGGGAGGGACTGGGGTCAGGAGGAGAAGGGGACGACAGAGGATGAGATGGCTGGATGGAATCACCGACTCGACGGACATGAGTTTGAGTGGATTCCGGGAGTTGGTGATGAACAGGGAGTCCTGGCGTGCTGTGGTTCATTGGGTCGCAATGAGTCAGACATGACTGAGTGACTGAACTGAACTGATCTTTCATTTTTTAAAATTGAAATATAATTGATGTGTAACATTATATTAGTTTAGGTGTACAACAATGCTTTGATATTTATATCTATTGTAAAGTGATCACCACAATAAGTCTAGTTAACATCCATCACCATATAGTTACAATTTTTTGCTTGTGAGGAGAGTTTTTAAGATTTACTTTTAGCAATTTTCAAATGTGCAATACAGTATTATTATCTATAGTCATCATGCTGTACATTACCATCCCATGACTTATTTACTTTGTAACAGAAATTTTGTACATTTTTACCTCGTTGAAATGCTTCTCCCACCTGCATCCCCACTTCTGGTAACCAATAATCTTCTCTTTGTGTCTATGAAAAGTTGTGTCTGTGTTTAAAACACACAAACACACACACAGAAATAGGTGACGATTATGCAGTGTTTCTGTCTGGCTGACATTTCACTAAGTGTAATGTCCTCAAGGTCCATTCATTATTTCACAAATTGGATATTTTGTTCTTGTTTTTTATGTCTGAATAATATTCCATTGTGTGTGTGTATATTATAAACTTCTTTATTCATTCATCCATGGATGGATACTTAGACACTTAAGTCATTTCCATATCTTGGCTATTGTAAGTAATGCTGCTGCAATGAAAACAGGAGTACATATTTTCTTTTTTTTTTTTGAGTTAAATTAGAACCTCCATACTGTTTTCCATGGTGGCTGCAATAATCTACATTCCCTCCAACAGTATAGAAGTGTTCACTTTTATCCACATCCTTGTCAACACTTGCTACTGCTCTTTTTGCCAATTGTTCTTCTAACTGGTATTAGGTGGTATCTCATTGTGATTGGTTTGCATTTTCCTTATGAGTAACGATATTGAGCATATTTTCATGAAACTCTTGGCCATCTGCACATGGTCTTTGGAAAAAAATGACTATTTTGGTCTTCTGCCCATTTTTTTCATCAAATTTGTTTTTGCTATTAATTTATATGAGTTCTTTGTATATTTTGTATACTAACACATTGTCAAATACATGATTTGCAAATATTTCCTCTCTTTCAGTAGACTGTTTTTTTTTTTCTTCCACATTTTCCTTTGTTGTGCAGGAGCTTTTTCATTTGATGTAGTCCCACTTATGTATTTTTACTTTTGTTGTCTTTGCTTTTGGTGTCAGATATTAAAAAAAAAAAAAAAAATTCACCAAGACTAATGTCAATGAGCTTATTGCCTATACTTCTAAGAGAGTTATGTTTTCAGATCTTACACTCATTAGTCCATTTTTAGTTATTTTTTGTTTATGGTGTTCAGCTTCATTATTTTGTACACGACTGTTGATTTTTCCCTACACCACTTATTAAAGAGACCATTCTTCCCCTATTGTATATTCTTGGTCTCTATGTCATAAATGAATTAAACACATACATATGGGTTTATTTCTGCACTCTCTATTCTCTTCCATTGATCAGTGTATCTGTTTTTATGCCAATACCACACTGTTTTGAGTACTATAGCTTTGTAATATAGTGTGAAATCAAGCAGTGTCATATCTCTCAGCTTTTTCTTATTATTGTTGCTTTGGCTATTCGGAGTCTTTTGTGGTTTCATACAAATTTTAGGATTGCATAGCAGTGTACAGGGGCAATTCTCATTTATTTTTGCAGTGCCATAATATCCATTATGTGAATAAACTAATTTATTCAATCAAACTAGAATAGATGGACATTTGAGTTCTTTATATAATTTTCTGTTATCAAAAATAGTGATGTGATGAATAATCTTGGTATATATCATTTTTTTGATATATGGAAATGAGAAATATAATAACATAGTATGTTTTGCAGATAAGATGGAAATATACAATTTAAAGTTTTGATCGTATTTTTTCTTAAGGTTTTGAAAAGTAAGCAGTCTCATACATTGTCAGTGGGAATTGTAATTGTCACAACCGCTGTGGACAGCAGTTTTATTTCATCTATCAGTGATAACACTGTATGTATTCATTGGCATATACACTTTTTTCAGGCTAAGTTCCCTAAAAAGCAGAGTCTGAGGCAAGAATAAATAGCTAAAACTTTACTTGGAAGGTCTAATACTGGGGCACTATGAGTAGGGGAAAAATGAATGTGGGGGCAGGAAGGATGAAAAGCAATGCAAGGTAATTAATTCCTACATAGGCCACTACTTTGCCAAAGACTGTAAAGCAGATTCCCTAACAATTACACCCAATTGGCCCAACAAACTGTACAGAGAAATTAAACTTCTTTAAGTCCATCAGAATGAGAAAGAGAGAAGGGACATATTTACCAGATATTTTCCAAATTTCTGTTTCCCATTAGTGAATGTCCACCCCTATTAATTTTCCTAAACTCCTGATTTACATACTCCAGCTCCTTCAGAAGACATTCAGGAAAACAAATCTTATGCCCTGTGGTATTGCATTTCATCTGAATCCAGAAAGGGCAAGTATAACTAGAAACTCCAGGCCAATGGCTGATTGTCCTTAGTCAATGTATTTACACAGGCCCTAAGAGGAACTGGGTTTCTCTGGTGGCAGTCAAGGCAAAACAAGCAGCTAAGAATCCAGGAGACACATAAGACCAAGAAAAAATGAAAATATAAATAAGCCATTCCTAGATGGTGCTAGTGGTAGTGAACCTGCCTGCCAATGCAGAGGCATAAGAGACATGGGTTCAATCCCTGGGTTGGGAATTTCCCCTGGAGGAGGAAATGGCAACCCACTCAAGTGTTTTTGCCTAGAAAATCCCATGGACAGAGGAACCTGACTGGCTACAGTGCATAGGATCACAAAGAGTTAAATACGACTGACTGACTGAGCACGCATGTCCAGTTGAGCCTACCTTTGTGCCACTCAGATCCACCTATATCCTTCCATTCTATCTGGCTCCTCTATTACTTTTTCAGAACTCCATTGTGTGTGTGTGTGTGTGTGTGTGTGTGTGTGTGTACAGAAAGAGGGAGAGAAAAAGATCAAGAGAGATGTTTTTCATTTAGAACATATCTCAATTGATGGAGAGATATACACCAGCTATTTTACCTTTCCTTTATTTCGTTTAAATTACTCTATGTTTAGTGCTCTTTTGCTTTAAACGTTAATTTTTATCTAGAAATGCATATTTCCACATAGCTTTTTAAAAATTCACCCTTAAGTTTACCCATCCTTCCATTTAAAAATGCATTTGCTTTTTCTATAGCATTGGATTTGAGTTTCATGTCTTGAAAAATTAAACTTTAGGAAATATTTTCTGTTTGTTTTTAGTTACTGTCAATTTATCTTTCTATTGAGAAAATTGTGTAGCACAGTAAGGTCCTTCTTGAGTTATAAAAATCAAAATAGCATACACTTTTTTGTTGTAAGCTATGCTATAAAGTTCACCAAGAAGCAAACCAGTAACCAGTTCAACCTATTAAACTGTCAGTTTTAAATGAGATTTTAAAAAAAAGTCAAGGAATACTCAAAGGTTATAGTACAACCTTCACACAAAAACTAATTTAAAATACTATGAAACTGTTTGCTTTTTCATTATCACTTGGCCATTATTCCTTGGAATATGTACTTCGGCGAAACTTTACCAGCCACTCTGGCCTGTGTGATAGTGGCCTGCCACATTTTCTGTGCAAGTGATGTGAATTGATTTGACTAGAAATGTATTTTCAATCTTAAGTATTCAGGAAAACGTCTCAAGTTTGAAGAACACATTTTTATTATTAACAGAAGCTATCAATAGGAGGTAAGATTATAGGTACATTTAGTTTTCTTCCTTACATTCATATATATTCTCCATATTTTCTATCAAGTATATACATCACAGAAGTTATTTTGTTAAATGCACCCAATCATGACAAATATTTTATTTAAAACAATCAAGCCATCTAATGTAATTTGAGGCTTATTTTCTCACTTAGCAGCAAATAACTCAGAAAACTTTGCTATCCAAATGAGGATCTAATTATCTAGGTATCTGTTTTGTGTACCCCACCACTGTCTGCTATTTTTGCAATAGCTGAAGCATATGACGGAGATCTTACATCTACACTAGAAGAATAAAATATCACTTGGTGAAAGGTTCCTATGTGCCAGGCAAGCTTTTACCCAGATGTGTGTGCAGATTTACCTCCAATTTCATATCTAAAAGAATTTACCAGTTAATGTTACCAAATGTACTATTGAACAGATATAAGCTATCTGTTGATCAAGCAATCTACTTTGATTTATTTGCTGGTTCAGAGCTTGCTTTGTAAAACTACCTTATAAAAGACGCAGTGACCCAATGATTTAAAAGAAATTGTACATATTTAAAGTATACAATCTGGCATCCCAACATGTTAATATCCCCATGAACTGCTAGCACAGTCAACTTAGTGAATGTATATTGAATACATAACCCACAAAATTTCCTTCATGTCCCTGTAGAATCCTTCCCTTCTACCCCTGCTCATCTACTCCTACCCCAGATAAACTCTCATTTGTTTTTTATCACTAAAGATTATTTTAAACTTACCAGCATTTTACGTAAATGCAATTACATAGTATACATTATTTTTTGTTGGATTGATTCCACTCAGCATAACTTGAGAGTCATCCATGTTGTTATGTACTACCGATCACGGTCAGAAAAGATCCTCTCTATGACTTGAAGCCCTTTATATTTGTTTAAATTTAATTTATAGTATTTAGCCTCCAACTAATAAAAATAAATGGAAAAACAAATTTAAAAAATAAATCTAATGTATGGCCCTTAATATGATCTATCTTGCTAAATGTTCCATGAATGTATTCTGTTGATGTCCCATGGAAAATATGTCAAATGCCAGCTATATCAAATTAGTTGTTTATATTGTTGAAGTCTATAGTCACCTTGCTGATTATCTGTCTTTTCATTCAATCAAATAATATGAAGTTTATCTTTCTTTGTTAACTCACTACAAGTATTGATTCTTTTCTAAAAATAATTGAAGTAGAGATATTCTGAAGTTATTTTATGTTTTTATTTGTTAATTGTGTCTCTTGTGTCTCCTGCATTGGCAGGTGGATTCTTTACCGCTGTGCCACCTGGAAAGCCCTCATCTTAGATTACAAATATAAGCAATGTGGTATTCATCACTCTCCGTCTGAATTACTTCACTCAGTATGACAATCTCTAGGTCCATTCATGCTACTACAAATGGCATTATTTCATTATTTTTTATGGCTTAGTAATATTCCAATGGGTTATCCCTGATGACTCAGTGGTAAAGAATCTACCTGCCAATGCACGAGATGCAGGTTTGATCCCTGGGTCAGGAAGATCCCCTGGAAAAGGAAGTGGAAACCCACTCCAGTATTTTTGCCTGGGAAATTTCACAGACAGAGGAGTTTGGCCAGTTACAGTCCATGAGGTCAACACAGTCAGAGATGACTTGGAGACTAAAACAACAACAATAATATTCCACTGTGTATATGTACCATATCTTCTTTACCCATTCCTCTGTCAATAGACATTTAAGTTCCTTCCATGCCCTGGTTATTATAAATAATGCTGTAATGAACAATGGATGCATACATCTTTTCATTTGATGGTTTTCTCTGGCTATATGCCCAGGAGTGAGATTGCTAGATCATATGGTAGCTCTATTTTTAGTTTTTAAAAACCCCCCATACTGTTCTCCACAAGAGTTGTACCAGTTTACATTTCCACCAAAGTGTAGGAGGGCCCACTTTCCTCTACATTCTCTCCAGCATTCACGCTGTTGTTGTTCAGTCACTCAGTCCTGTCTGACTCTTTGCGACCCCATAAACTTTGCAGTGCACCAGGTTGCTCTATCTTTCACCACCTCTGGGAGTTTTCTCAAACTCATGTCCATTGAGCTTGTGATGCCATCCAACCATCTCATCCTCTGTTGTCCCCTTCTCCTCCTGCCTTCAATCTTTCTCAACATCAGGGTCTTCATAGTTTGAACATTTTTTGATGATGGCCATTCTGACTGATGTGCAATGATATTTCACTGAAGTTTTGATTTGCATTTCTCTAACAATTAGTGCTTCTGAGCATTTTTCTTGTGATTTTCAGCCATCTGTATATCTTCCTTGGATAAATGTTTATTTAGATCTTACACGCATTTTTTAATTAGGTTGTTTCTTGATGTTGAGCTACTTGTATATTTTTCTAGATTAATCCTTTACCAGTTACTTCATTTGCAAATGCTTTCTCCCATTCTGAGGGTTACCTTTCGTTTTGTTCATAGTTTCCTTTGGCTGTACAAAAGATTTTAAGTTTACTTTCAGTTCAGTTCAGTTGCTCAGCCATGTCCAACTCTTTGTGACCCCATGGACCACAGCATGCCAGGCATCCCTGTCCATCACCAACTCTCAGAACGTTCTCAAACTCATGTCCATCAAGTCAATGATGCCATCCAACCATCTCATCCTCTGTTGTCCCCTTCTCCTCCTGCGTTCAGTCTTTCCCAGAATCAGCGTCTTTTCCAATGAGTCAGTTCTTCACATCAGGTGGTCAACGTGTTGGAGTTTCAGCTTCAACCTCAGTCCTTCCAATGAATATTCAGGACTGATTTCCTTTAGGATCGACTGGTTTGCTCTCTTACCAGTCCAAGGGACTCTCAAGAGTCTTCTCTAACACCAAAGTTCAAAAGCCTTATCTCTTTGGTGCTCAGCTTTTTTTATGATCCAACTCTCACCTCCATACATGACTACTAGAAAAGTCATAGCTTTGACTAGATGGACCTTTGTTGGTAAAGTAATGTATCTGCTTTATAATATGCTGCCTAGGTTTTCCATAGCTTTCCTTCAAAGGGGCAACTATCTTTTAACTTCATGGCTGCAGTCATCATCTACAGTGATTTTGTAGCCCTGAAAAATAAAGTCTCAGTGTTTCCAATGTTTCCCATTTCTTTATTTTTGGTTTTATTTTTATTAATCTCCCCTAGTATTATTTTTTAAGTCTTTCCCAGTGGCTCAACCTGGATGAGGGCATAGTAACCCACTCCAATATCCTTGCCTGGAGAATCCCTATGGACAGAGGAGTCTGGTAGGCTGCAGACCATGGAGCCACAAAGAGTCAGAGATGACTGAGTGACTAAGCACAGCACAGTGGCTCAGACAGTAAAAAATCTGCCTACAGTGCAGGAGACCTGGGTTTGATCCCTGGGTCAAGAAGATCCCTTGGAGAAGGGAACAGCAAGCCACTCAATTATTCTTACCTGGGAAATCCTATGGACAGAGGAGCTTGGCAGGCCCTAATCCATGGGGTTGCAAAGAGTCAGATATCACTGAGCGACTAACACACTCACTCAGGTCCCATTTTTTTCATTTTTGTTTTTATTTTTATTAATCTATCAGGTGGATCAAAAATATTTTTTTCTGTTATGATAGAGTGTGTTTTTGTCTATGTTTTCCTTTAAGAGTTCCATAGTATCTGGCCTTACATTTAGATTTTAATCCATTTTGAGGTTATTTTTATGTGTAGAATTAGTATGTGTTCCAACTTCATTGCTTTATATGTAGTTGTCCAGTTTTTCCAGCACCACTTATTGAAGAGACTGTTTGCTCTCCATTGAATATTCTTGCCTCTTTTGTCATAGATTGGATGATCATAAGTGTGTGGATTTATCTCTGGACTTTCTATCCTTTTCCATTGATACATATTTCAGTTTTTGTGCCAGTACTATACTGGTTTGATGACTGCGGTTTTGTAGTATAGTCTAAAGTCAGGGAACATGATTCCTCCAGTTCTGTATTTCTTTCTCAAGGTTGCTCTGGCTATTTGTGGTCTTTTGTTTTTCTCCACAAACTGTAATTTTTTTCCAATTCTGTGAAAAAATGGCATTGGTAATTTGATAGGGATTGTATTGAATATGTAGATTGCTTTGAGTAGTATAGTCATTTTCATAATATTGATTCTTCCAATCCAAGAAGATGGCATATCCCTCCATCTGTTTGTGTTGTCTTTGATTTCTTTCATCAGTATCTTATAGTTTTCTGACTACAAATCTTTTGCCTCCTTAGGTAGCTTTATTCCTAAGTACTTTACTATTTTTGATCCAATAATAAATGGAAATGTTTCCTTGATTTCTTTTTATGACTTTTCTTTGTTATGTACAGGAATAAAAGAGATTTCTGTGGATTAATTTTATGGACTAACTTTCTGTGGATTAACTGCAACATTATCAAAATCATTGATTCAATAATGAATTCAGCAAACTTTCTGGATACAAAGTCAACACAAAAAAATAAGTTATGTTTCTATACATTAATAGCAGTAGGGAATGTTTTGAAAATTAATTTTCTTTTGAAAACTAATAAAACAATTCTATTTATAAAGCACCAAAAATAGTAAAATAGAAATAAACTTAACCAAGAAGGCAAAAGACTTGTGCACTGAAAACTACAAAACACTGTTGAAAGTAAATTGAAAAGATATAAATACAGGGAGAGATATCTCATGTTCATGGGTTGGAATGCTTAATTTCATTAAGATATCAATGCTCATCCAAGGGAATCTACATACTCATTCCAATGAAAAACCTATTAAAATCACTTTGTTTTTGCAGAAATAGAAAACAGTCTACCCAACAATTCATAGGAAATCTCAAAGAAATCAGAAAAAAAAAAGTATTAAAACAATCACAGTAAATAAGGACAAATCTGCAGGACTTACACTTCCTAATTTCATAACTTATTACAAAGCTTAAGAAATCAAAACTGTATTGATAGCTTATGGTGGAAAATGTCGGATGCTTGAACTCCGAAGAAAAAGATTTAGCTTCGGGACCAGAGACTAGGCTTGACCATTCAGGGCTTTTGTGTCGCAGAAGTTTTATTACAGTGAAAAGCGACAGAGAAAGCTATTGACACAGACATCAGCAGGGGGCTGGAAGTGCCCAACTCACTAGTCTTAACAAAGGAGCTATATACATTTTTAATCACTTATTACAGTAAATCAAAAGAATGTCTTAAGATTGTAAAGATATTACTAGACCTACTACCATAATTTACACTTTAAGATGACCAGATTAAAACTAACAATAGAAAGATCTTATAGGTTCAGTTCAGTCACTCAGTCATGTCCGGCACTTTGCGACCCCATGAACCACAGCACGCCAGGCCTCCCTGTCCATCACCAACTCCTACAGTTTACTCAAACTCATGTCCATTGAATCGGTGATGCCATCCAACCATCTCATCCTCTGTCGTCCCCTTCTCCTGCCTTCAATTTTTCTGAGCACCAGGGTCTTCTCCAATGAGTCAGTTCTTCGCATCAGGTGGCCGAAGTATTGGAGTTTCAGCTTCAACATCAGTCTTTCCAATGAATATTCAGGACTGATTTCCTTTAGAATGGAATGGATGGATCTCCTTGCAGTCCAAGGGACTCTCAAGAGTGTTCCCCAACACCACAGTTCAAAAACACCAGTTCTTTGGTGCTCAGCTTTCTTTATAGTCCAACTCTCACATCCATACATGACTACTGGAAAAACCATAGCCTTGACTAGATGGACCTTTGTTTTGCAAAGTAATGTCTCTGCTTTTTAATATGCTGTCTAGGTTGGTCATAAATTTTCTTCCAAAGAGTAAGCGTCTTTTAATTTCATGACTGCCGTCACCATCTGCAGTGATTTTGGAGCCCAGAAAGATAAAGTCAGCCACTGTTTCCACTGTTTCCCCATCTATTTGCCATGAAATGATGGGACCAGATGTCATGATCTTAGCTTTCTGAATGTTGAGCTTTAAGCCAACTTTTTCACTCTCTTCTTTCACTTTTATCAAGAGGCTCTTTAGTTCTTCTTCACTTTCTGCCATAAGGACGGTGTTATCTGCATATCTGAGGTTATTGATATTTCTCCAGCAATCTTGATTCCAACTTGTACTTCATCCAGCCCAGCGTTTCTCATGATGTACTCTGCATATAAGCTAAATAAGCAGGGTGGCAATATACAGCTTTGACATACTCCTTTTCCTACTTGGAACCAGTCTTTTGTTCCATGTCCAGTTCTAACTGTTGCTTCCTGACCTGCATACAGATTTCTCAAGAGGCAGGTCAGGTGGTGTGGTATTCCCATCTCTTTAAGAATTTTTCACAGAATGTGGTGTTTTGTTGTGTAATCATCTGTTCCAGCTTAAAGAAAAAAATAATGTTTTATGTGACTAAGACTGAGAACTCCAGACCCTTCTCTCTTCCTTGGGGGCCCTGACTTCTTATCAGCCTACCTAGAAATTGAGTCTTTCACCACCCCCCTCTTTTCTTTTAGGAGAATCATGCTGCCAAGAGAAAGGGGTGTCATGTTCATTCCATAACTACTGTGTGCTGTCGAGGGGCATCATCCCTAAATTGTTGAAACAACATGTTCTCCTAACCCTCATATTGAAAGTCTCTGATCCAGGGGCCCCCAGTAATAGTTGGAGGAATCTGTGGCACTCGTAGGAGCCTGGACAATCATCTGTAATTTTTTAGCTTTCAGAGAGTTGAAAATAAATCCAGTTACACAGTTACAGATGCAGGGAGCAAACAGTAAAAACAGAACAATTAGAATTATTAGGATTAAGATAATTTTTCACCATGGGGATCTAATTAATGTTTCCCAAAGTGAGGTGACTGAGGCTTCAGGGGAATTCATAGTGTGAATCATCTTGTTCATGTTTTCAGTAAAGTGAGTTACATTAATGCTCATATCTTGTATATATGTATAACATTGGGTATGATTAAAGCCACAAGTTCTTCCTTGTGCAGCCATTAGAATATCTAAGGCCAATCTGTTTTATAAAACCACCTTTCTAATTTGTATTTGTTCAGCACTAAGGGCTAAAATAGCTTTTTGAGAATCTTGTAAAGCCTGTTGAGTAAAGTTAGTCAGAGCAACAACTCGTAGCATAACATCTGTAGTTCCCAGAAAGGAAAGGGATACAGCAGCCAGATAGTCATACCAGTGAAAGACAGACCTTGCCCAGCAAGTTTTATTGTGTGGCAGATTAGCAGGCTTCTCTTGAAGCCCTGAAAATATGAAGCCATGAGTAAAAGGTAAACATAGAGTGGGTCTCACTATCCAGCCAGGAGGAAGCCACACCCATAGGTAACAGCGACATATTCAATAGTTTCTGTTTGGAGCAAAACAGCATGACTGAGGAATCCAGTCCCAGTGAGTTCCTGGCTGGGCAAAAGGAGAACCTGAACTGGGATTGGAAAATACAGGAATGATTACATTGCATATTTCTTGAGGCAAAAATCCCAGTTGTTTCAGTCATTATAATTAAATTGTTGGCTAACTTTTGGGGATGGCCCTATTTCTTCCCAGCATATGGGAACATTAGATAGTAGGCGTCCCTTTTCAGGAGTTAGCCATATGACCTCATCCAATATTTGATAAACATCAGGTAGGAAACCACCAGATCTAGACCCATTCACCTTCTTGTGTTCAGCAAAGTAGTCATTAGATCAAGATAATGCATAATCAAAGCTGAAAGTCACATTATATCCATACTTGTGGTACAAAGTGTTACACCACTCCATTTTAGAATTGCTAGATGTCATCAGATTACAGAAAGGCATCACACGTGATTGTTGTTGGTGGAGATATTTATAGAGTTGAGGAAAGTCTTTTCCTTGAAATGGAGAAACCCTCCATGGGAAGCCTTCAACTGATTGCAGACCCAGCAATTAGACCAATTGTAGAATGCAGCATAAGAATGAGCTCAGGACAGAAAGGTGTTGTCCTGAGAGTCAAACAGCAGACTAAGGACTTTTGGAGTCAGCAGAAGCAGGCCCATCTATGTTATCAGGCCCATCTATGTAAAGGTGAAAACATAGAGGATAAAGGCGTAAAATGGAGTGTGGTGTAACAGATCCATTCCATTAATATATGTTTTATGATAACAGGATTAATCAGAATTAAGGAAAATTAATCTCCTTCTCATGAAGGAGAAACTGTCTTCAAGCAGGATAAATTGTTGTTATATAATCCTTAATATAGAGTTTAAGCTGAGTTGTTTTGTTTTGTAATCATCAGCTCCAGCTTAAAGAAAAAGTCATTTTATGTGACTAAGACTAAGGACTGTAGAACAAAGTTTGTCCTTTTCTCTTCCTTGAGAACTTCAATCCCTTCTCTCCTCCCCAGTGACCCCGGGCTTCTTATCAACCTACCTAGAAATTGGCTCTCTCAGTATGATGCTAAAATAAAAACAGACACATATATCCATGGGATGGAATAGAAAGCCCAGAAATAGATACTCACATATATGGCATGTCAAAATCTTTCAGTGAGGAAAAGAATAGTCTTTTTTCCAGAAATGGTGCTTGGAAAACTGCATGTCCACATGAAAAAGAACACATTTGACCCTTACTTTGTGTGTGCTCTCACTTTGGTTGCGTTTGACTCTTTGAGACCCTATGGATGATAGCCTGTCAGGCTCTTCTGTCCATGGGATTCTCCAGGCAAGAAAACTGAAGTGGGTTGCCATGCCCTTTTCCAGGACATCTCCCTGACCCAGGGATTGAAGTAAAGTGTCTTGTGTTTCCTGCATTGGCAGGTGGGTTCTTTACTGCTAGTACCACCTGGGAAGGTTCTAGGATCTATATAAAATTTAACTCAAAGTGGATCAAATATCTAAAAATAAGAGCTAAAAGTATAAACTCTTCACAATAATATAGGAGGAATGCTTCATGACAATAGATTTGGCAAGATTTCTTGATTATGACACTGAAAGCACAGACAAAAAAAAAAAGAAGAAAAAAATAGGCCTCATCAAACTAATAACAGACTATACCAAAGGATGATATGAAGGAAGTGACAAGGCAACCCAAAAATGGGAGAAAAAAATTGCAACTCATAACAAATTGAGAATTCCACTATAGGGTACCCCAGGTTTGTTCTCTGGTCAAGGAACTAAGATTTCACAAGCTGCATCCAAAATAATAATAATAATAATAATAATAATAAAAAGAATTATTAGTCAGTATATGTACAGAACTTCTAACACTTAGCATAAACAAAACAACCTAATTTATCCAAAGAAGAAACATTAGTGATCAATAAGCATATGAAAAGTTACTCAATACCACTAGTCATTAGGGAAGTATCTATCAAAACTGCAAGGAGAGGGGCACAGTACCAAGATGGTGGATAAATAGGATGGAGAGACCACTTTATCCCCCACAAATTCATCAAAAGATCATTTGAATGTTGAGTAACTTCCACAAAACAAAGTCTGAACACTGGCAGAGGAAAACAGGCACCAGGAAAGGCAACCTTTTCTCTTCAAAAGGAGGTAGGACGAAATACAAAAGACAAAAATAGAGACAAAAGATTTAGGGACTGAGACTTGGGCTGGGGTGGGAGTCAGGAAGGAGGAGAAGATTCCTAACAGTAGGAACACCTCTCACAGGCGTGTCTGTGGGGAGTTTTGGAATCTCAGAGGGCAACATAACCAGGAAGAAAAAAAAAAAAAAACAGCCTGCCGAACATGCACCCAACAACAATTACAAGCAGAGAATTAGCCCAGATGCTCTTGTCCACCATGAGTGAGTGGGGGCTGGGCAGGGAGGTGTGGGCTGCATCATTGGTCTTTAGGTTAAGGACCGGGCCTGAATACCCAGAGAACAAACTGAAAGAGTTAATGTGAGATCCCAAACCGTGGGATCGCCAGAGAGATTTAAAAAAAAAAAAAAAAAAAAAAAAAAAAAAAAAAACTTTCCTGTGAAAGGCTCTAAGGCTTCACATGCTCTAAGGCCTCACCCCTGGCATGCTCACAGAACAAGGATTCAGCTAATACCAAAGGAGGGCAAGCTGGCTGCCATATTGGGCCCTTCCACCCTGGAGGCAGATAGGCAGGCAGACAACACCCAGAGCAAAAATGCAAAGGATTGCTGTAATCTAAGCCCCAGAGATTGCATCTTCCACCAAACTGTGAGCAGCTTCCCCGTTGCTAACCAGGTCTTCCTGAGATCCTGGATGGTTGACATCTGCCAGGAGTGTCACAGCCTGAGATCAGCTCCCCAGAGGAGACACATGGCACACCTGGGATAGTACTCTCATAGTGCGCCTGGGAAATCGAGCGGCTAGGACTGGGGAGGTAAATAAGACACATGGCCCACCTAGGACAATGTGCTATCCAAACACCGGGTCACCTGAGCTACTCAGACCTGAGAGGCACAAAATGTATAACACATCTGGATCTGTGACTCTGCTGAGAGAACCCAAGAACCAGAGTGGCTTAGTCCTGGGAACTGCATGAAACTCAGGGCCCACTTGGAATGGTACCCATGCAGAGGATCCTGGAGCCTGAGCAGTGTAGACCCAGAAATACATTCCACCTTGGGCTGTAGCAAACCCAGTGTGGTCCGTCCACTATGAACACTCCCCACACATGTCAGTGGTATTTCCTTGCAGTGTCCCTCCCTCCCCATAACACAACTGAACAAGTGAACTAAACAAGTGGCCACCTTTGCCCCCTTGTATCAGAGTGGAAATTAGACACTGAAGAGACTTGCAAAAAGAGGAAGCCAAAATAAACAAAGAAGGGGGAACAGGTTTCTCAAGAGGCAAGTCAGGTCGTCTGGTATGCCCATCTCTTTCAGCATTTTCCACAGTTTATTGTGATTCACACAGTTGAAGGCTTTGGCATAGTCAATAAAACAGAAATAAATAGTTTTCTGGAACTCTCTTGCTTTTTTGATGATCCAGCAGATGTTGGCAATTTGATTTCTGGTTCCTCTGCCTTTTCTAAAAACAATTTGAATATCTGGAAGTTCACAGCTCACGTACTGCTGAAGCTTGGCTTGAGAATTTTGAGCATTACTTCAGAAACGTGTGAGATGGGTGCAATTGTGCAGTAGTTTGAGCATTCTTTGGAATTGCCTTTCTTTGGGATTGCACTCCATCTTTCAGGATTTGAAATAGCTCAACTGGAATTCCATTGCCTCCAGTAACTTTGCTCATAGTGATGCTTTCTAAGGCCCACTTGACTTCACATTCCAGGATATCTGGCTCTAGGTGAGTGATCACACCATCTTGGTTATCTGGGTCATGAAGATCATTTTTGTACAGTTCTTCTGTGTATTCTTGCCACCTCTTCTTAATATCTCCTGCTTCTGTTAGGTCCATACCATTTTTGTCTTTTATCGAACCCATCTTCGTATGAAATGTTCCCTTGGTATCTCTAATTTTCTTGAAGAGATCTCTAGTCTTTTCCATTATGTTGTTTTCCTCTATTTGTTTGCATTGATCGCTGAGGAAGGCTTTCTTATCTCTCCTTGCTATTCTTTGGAACTCTGCATTCAGATGGGAATATCTTTCTTTTTCTCCTTTGCTTTTTGCTTCTCTTATTTTCACAGCTATTTGTAAGGCCTCCTCAGGCAACCATTTTGCCTTTTTGCATTCCCCCCCCCCCCCCGGGGATGATCTGGATCCCTGTCTCCTGTTCAATGTCACGAACCTCTGTCTATAGTTCATCAGGCAGTCTGTCTATCAGATCTAGTCCCTTAAATCTATTTTTCATTTCCACTGTATAGTCATAAGGGATTTGATTTAGGTCATACCTGAATGGTCTAGTGGTTTTCACCACTTTCTTCAATTTAAGTCTGAATTTGGCAATAAGGAGATCATGGTCTGAGCCACAGTCAACTCCCAGTCTTCTTTTTGCTGACTATAGAACTTCTACATCTTGGCTGCAAAGTATATAATCAATCTGATTTCGGTGTTGACCATCTGGTGATGTCCATATGTAGAGTCTTCTCTTGTGTTGTTGGAAGAGGGTGTTTACTATGACCAGTGTGTTCTCTTGGCAAAACTCTATTAGCCTTTGCCCTGCTTCATTCCGTACTCCAAGGCCAAATTTGCCTGTTACTCCAGGTGTTTCTTGACTTCCTACTTTTTCATTCCAGTCCCCTATAATGAAAAGGACATCTTTTTGGGGTGTTAGTTCTAAAAGGTCTTGTAGGTCTTCATAGAACCATTCAACTTCAGCTTCTTCAGTGTTACTGGTTTGGGCATAGGCTTGGATTACCGTGATATTGAATGGATTGCCTTGGAAACGAACAGAGATCATTCTGTCGTTTTTGAGGTTGCATCCAAATACTGCATTTCGGACTCTTTTGTTGACCATGATGGCTACTCCATTTCTTCTAAGGGATTCCTGCCCACAGTAGTAGATAATGGTCATCTGAGTTAAATTCACCCATTCTAATCCATTTTAGTTCGTTGATGCCTAGAATGTCGATATTCACTCTTGCCTTCTCCTGTTTAACCACTTACTAGTTGCCTTTTGTCAGTCATGTCCACTGATATTTTATAACCTTGTAGACCACTGTACATTGGTACTAAGCAAGGTTTAGTTTGCTTACACTTCTCTTTCTTAGATTCCCTATGTTGATCAAAGTTTTTAAAACTCTTTATTGTAGTCTACATTAAAAGTATGCTGTATATCCTTACTGAGCATACACAAACATATACTGCTAAAATATAATTTTTTCTAAATTTTATGTATCCATACAAGGAGTATTACACTCTAACCTTTTGTATCCTATTTTTTTAAACTCTATCTTATTTTTTAAAATACTATCACAACTCACTGAATTTATTTTCCAGTGCTTCTATCCACAATACCCTTACCCTGGGAGTTAGCTTTTGTTTTTAGAATTTTATATACACTTTGATATACCATCTATATGGCAATGATTCCCAAGCTTACAAGTCTTAGCACAACCAGATTGATTTAGTTTCATACTTGGCTTTCATTCTAAAATTATAAGAGGGCATCTGAAAACTAAAATATCCAAAATGTAGTTCTTTATTTCTCTCCTAGGTACATTGATTCATTCATCCTCAATATGCCTCTATTCAAAAATAGAACAGCTCTGCCACCAACTATCTGAAACCCCTAATTTATCAGTATCTTTGATTTCATACTTTTCTTTACAATCTCCCCTCAGTACACTCCTTAAGTCTTGTCCACTGTTCTTCAAAATATATTAGAAAGCAACCCACTCCCCATATTCCACTATCAAAATAACTTGTCAAAGTACTACCATCTTTTACATAGACCATTACAATAAAATTTCAGCTAATTTGCCTACTGACATCATTGGGCCCCCACGATCTGTAGCATAGAAAGAGATCTTTTAAGTATGCAAATTAGATTATATCACTTATCTGCTTAAAACATGTCCCTTAGCACTTAAAAGTCTATTTGTTTATCAGATGTTTTTCCTCCAGTTACCTAGAAAACAGAATCTGAGACAAAATCTTATTTGTTAACACTTTACTTGGGAGTGAAATCCCCAGGAAACACAAGTGATGTAATAGAAGATGTGACATAGGGAAGAAAGAAAACAGATATGAAGGTGTGCATTACTAAACTGGCAAAGTTTTGTAACAAGTGCAGCTGATTACTCTGCTAACAACAATCTTGCTCAGTCTCCTAAAATTTAGTCTTTGGAAAGGTGGCATGAACTACTGTTTCTCAGAAAAGTCCCTCTTGGGGGAAGAAAGAAGCAAAATTTATTTTCCACTCTTCAAACATTGCCCAATGGGGAATGAACCCACCCTACTTCTAGTTTCCGTCATCTAAGTTCAATAGAAACGTACAAGAGAAACAGACAAGAGAAGACAAAATCTCCACAGGTTCACTCCAACCAGTGAACAAGCAAAACAGTCCTGCTTTACCAGTTAATGTGATGCATGGTGATGTTTGACCTGTCACAATAAAAGTGGTAGCAGCATAAATTGGCTCTATATGGGAACAATACAAGCCACTCCTTGTAGTCACAATGCAAGACAAATTCATAGATCTAGGATAATCCTTAAACTAAGCCTTTAATACATGGTTTATAAGGTCTTAAATTATCTGATATCTGATTTTTTTCTTGACACTCATTTGTACCACTGTTCTTCTAACAAACTATGCTTTGGCTACATTCTTCCTCAATGTAGCAAAATTTGTAACTGCTTCAGAATATTTGCACCTACTTTATTTTATGTGGAGAATATTTGCCAATTATTTACAGGGTTAGCATCTTCTTTCTATTTACAACTCAACTCAAATGTCAATCCTCAGGGACCATTCGAGATTCCATGTGGGAGGTTAGTTTGGGAGAAAATGGATGCATATATATGTATGATTACATGATCATATATTATACGTATGTATATGCATATTATATGTTTTCATGATTATGTGATTATACAGGGCAAGTGACAAAGAGATTTAAGGGATTACATCTGATACACAGAGTGCTTGAAGAACTATGGACTGAGATTCAAAATATTGTAAAGGGGGCAGTGACCAAAATCATACCCAAGAAAAAGAAATGCAACAAGGCAAATGGTTGCCTGAAGAGGCATTACACATAGCTAAAAAAAGAAAAGTGAAAGGCAAAGAGAAAAGGGAAGATATACCCATTTGAATGCAGAGTTCCAAACAATAGCAAGGAGAGTTAAGAAAGCATCCCTTGGTGAACAACGTAAAGAAACAGAGGAAAACAATAGAAAGGGAAAGACTAGAGAACTATTCAAGAAAATTAGAGATATCAAGGGAATATTTCATGCAAAGATGAGCACAATAAAGGACAGAAATTGTATGGATCTAACAGAATTAGAAGATATTAAGAAGAGGTGGCAAGAATATACAGAAGAACTATATAAAAAATGTCTGGTGTGATCACTCCCCTAGAGTCAGATATCATGGACTATGAAGTCAAGTGGGTCTTAGGAAGCATTACTACCAACAAAGCTAGTGGAGGTGATGGAATTCCACCTGGACTATTTCAGATTCTTAAAGACGACACTGTGAAACTGCTGCATTCAATATGACAGCAAATTTGGAAAAGAACAGTGGCCATAGGACTGGAAAAGGTCAGTTTTCATTCCAACCCCAAAGAAAGGCAATGCCAAAGAATGTTCTAACTACCACAGAATTGTACTCATTTCAGCTCAAAACCGTTCAAGTTAGGCTTCAGTAGTACGTGAACCAAGAACTTCCACATGTATAAGATGGGTTTAGATAAGGCAGAGGAACCAGAGATCAAACTGCCAACATCCGTTGGATCATAGAAAAAGCAAGGGAATTCCAGGAAATTATCTACTTCTGCTTCATTGACTACACTAAAGCCTTTGACTGTGTGAATCACAACAGACTGTGGAAAATTCATAAAGACATGGGATTACCAGATCACCTTGTCTGCCTCCTGAGAAACCTGTATGCCATGTCATGCTACTGAGCTAAGATTATTCAGTCGTGTCCCTGTCGACTGTAGCCTGCCAGGCTCCTCTGATCATGGGATTCTCCAGGCAAGAATACCAGAGTTGGTTGCCGTGCTTCTTCCAGGGGATTTTCCTGACCCAGGAACTGAGGTCACAGCTTCTGCAGCTCCTGCACTATAGGCAGATTCTTTACTACTGAGCCACTGGGGAAGCCCGAGAAACCTGTATGCAGATCAAGAATCAGCAGTTAGAACCAGACATGTAACAACGGACTGGATTAAAATTGGGAAAGGAATATGTCAAGGATGTACATTGTCACCCTGCTTATTTAACTTCCATTCAGGTACATCATGCAGAATTCCAGGCAAGATGAAGCTCAAGGTGGAATCAAGATTGCCAGGAGAAATACCAATAACCTCAGATATGCAGATTACATGAACCTCTTGGCAGAAATCAAAGAAGAATTAAAGAGCTTCTTGAGGAAGGTGAAAGAGGAGAATGAAAACGCTGGATTGAAACTCAACATTCAAAAACAAAGATCATGGCATCAGGTCCCATCACTTCATGGCAGACAGATGGGGGGGAAATGGAAGCAGTGATAGACTTTATTTTCTTGGACTCCAAAACCACTGTGGATTGTGACTGCAGTCATGAAATGAAAAGATGCTTGCTCTTTGGAAGAAAAGCTATGATAAACATAGACAGAATATTAAAAAGCAGAGACATCACTTTGCTAGCAAAGGTCCATATTGTCAAAGCTATGGTTTTTCCAGTAGTCATGTATGGATGTGAGAGTTGGAACACAAGTAAGTCTGAGTCCTGAAGAATTGATGCTTTCGAATTGTGGTGCTGGAGAGAACTCTTGAGAGTCCCTTGGGCTGCAAGGAGTCCAAATCAATCAATCCTATCAGCCCTGAATATTCATTGGAAGTACTGATGCTGAAGCTGAAGCTCCAATATTTTGGCCACCTGATGCAAAGAGCCAACTAATTGGAAAAGACCTTGATGCTGGGAAAGAATGAGGGTAGGAGAAGAAAGGGGAGACAGAAGATGAGATGCATGGCTGGCGTCATTGATTCAATGGACATGAGTTTGATCAAACTCTGGGAGATAGTGAAGGACTGGGAAGTCTGGCATGCTACAGTCCATGGGTCGCAAAGAATCAGACATGACTGAGAGACTGAACTACAAAGACATGGCTGAAGCCCTTTGCTGTTCACCTAAAACTATCACAATCATGTTCACCAATATCCAATACAAAATAAAAAGTGAAAAAAAATAACTTACCAGTAACTCTTCAAAATTTTAACTTGGTTTATTTTCTCCAAAACATTTACCACAATCTTGTCTATTTATGCAATTGATTTTTGTTCCCTCCACTCCTAGAATACAACTCTATGGAAATGATGAAATTAATTTTTCTGTTTATTGCTGCATTCATAATACTTATCACAGATCTGGCACACTATAATTATTACCACAAACCTCTATATTTTAGAACTGTATTAATTTTTTTTTCTAGTGAATAACTGGTGAGACAATTAGATTCCCTCTCAATACCAAGGCACTCATTTTTTCAACTGCTAAGAATGTTGGCCATTGATGGTTTATATTGAGTTTTTCTCCAGTAATTGCTCACTGCTAAGGGAAGTGAGAAATAGATTTAAGGGACCAGATCTGATAGGCAGAGTTCCTGATGAACTATGGATGGAAGTTCGTGATATTGTACAGGAGACAGGGATTAAGTTCATCCCCAAGAAAAATAAATATAAGAAAGCAAAATGGCTGTTCTGAGGAGGACTTACAAATAGTTGTGGGAAAAGAGAAGTGAAAATCAAAGGAGAAAAGGAAGGATAAACACAGTTGAATGCAGAGTTCCAAAGAATAGCAAAAAGAGACAAGAAAGCCTTCCTCAGTTATCATTGCAAAGAAATAGAGGAAAATAATAGAATGGGAAAAACTAGAGATCTCTTCAAGAAAATTAGAGATCCCAAGGGAACATTTCAAGCAAAGATGGGCTCAATAAAGGACAGAAATGGTATGGACCTAACAGAAGCAGAAGATATTAAGAAGAGGTGGCAAGAATACACAGAAGAACTGTACAAAAAAGATATTCATGACCCAGATAATCATGATGGTCTGATCACTCACCTAGAGCTAGACATCCTGGAATGTGAAGTCAACTGGGGGTTAGGAAGCATCACTAAGAACCATGCTAGTGGATATGATGGAATTCCAGTTGAACTATTTCAAATACTAAAAGATGGAGCTGTGCTATACATCTGTGTCTCTTTTTCTGTTTTGCATATAGGGTTACCATTACCATCTTTCTAAATTCCATATATATGTGTTAGTATACTGTAATGGTCTTTATCTTTCTGGCTTACTTCACTCTGTATAATGGGCTCCAGTTTCATCCATCTCATTAGTGCTGCACTCAATATGTCAGCAAATTCGGAAAGCTTAGCAGTGGCCACAGGACTGGAAAAGGTCAGTTTTCATGCCAATCCCAAAGAAAGGCAATTCCAAAGACTGCTCAAATTACCTCACAGTTGCACTCATCTCACACAATAGCAAAGTAATGCTCAAAATTCTCAACCCAAGCTTCAGCAATACGTGAACTGTGAACTTCCAGATGTTCAAATTGGTTTTAGAAAAGGCAGAGGAACCAGAGATCAAATTGCCAACATGTGCTGGATCATCAAAAAAGCAAGAGAGCCCCAGAAAAACATCTATTTCTGCTTTATTGACTATGCCAAAGCTTTTGACAGTGTGGATCACAACAAACTGTGGAAAATTATTAACAAGGCGGAAATACCAGACCACTTGACCTGCCTCTTGAGAAATCTGTGTGCAGGTCAGGAAGCAACAGTTAGAGCTGCACATGGGATAACGGACTGGTTGCAAATAGGAAAAGGAGTACGTCAAGATTGTATATTGTCACCTCTTCTTATTTAACTTATATGCAGAATACATCATGAGAAACGCTGGGTTGGAGGAAGCACAAGCTGGAATCAAGATTGCCGGGAGAAAAACCAATAACCTCAGATATGCAGGTAACACCACCCTTATGGCAGAAAGTGAAGAACTGAAGAACCCCTTAATGAAAGTGAAAGAGAGGATTGAAAATGTTTGCTTGAAAGGACTATTCGTGGCAAATAGATGGGGAAAAAGTGGAAACAGTGGTAGAGTTTATTTTTTTTTGGGGGGGAGGGGCTCCAAAATCACTGCAAATGGTGATTGCTGCCATGAAATTAAACAACACTTACTCCTTGGAAGGAAAGTTATGACTAACCAAGACAGCATATTAAAAACCAGAGAAATTACTTTGGCAACAAAGTTCCATCTAGTCAAGGCTATGGTTTTTCCAGTACCCATGTATGGATGTAAGAGTTGGACTATAAAGAAACCTGAGTGCTGAAGAATCGATGCTTTTGAATTTTGGTGTTGGAGAAGACTCTTGAGAGTCTTTTGGACTGAAAGGAGATTCAACCAGTCCATCCTAAAAGAGATCAGTCCTGGGTGTTCATTGGAAGGACTGATGTTAAAGCTGAAACTCCAATACATTGGCCACCTGATGCGAAGAACTGACTCATTTGAAAAGACCCTGATGCTGGGAAAGATTGATGGCAGGAGGAGAAGGGGATGACAGAGGATGAGATGGTTGGAATGAATCACTGACTCAACGGACATGAGTTTGTGTAGACTCTGGGAGTTGGTGATGGACAGTGAGCCCTGGCATGCTGCAGTCCATGGGGTCGCAGAGAGTCGGACAGGAATGAGTGATTAATCAGAACTGAACTGAAGGGAAATGGCCTCACCAAGGTCATGTCTCTTCCCTAAGGATAGCCTGCATCTTCTCATGGGTCAATGCAGGATTAAAAATACCGGACCCCTTTGCCTCCTAGCACATTTCTCAGAGGTCATACCAAGCTCAGCATTCTTGCCAATATTGGATGGGGCCTCTGTTACTACTGTATAATGATTTTAACCCTCTTTCTACTCAGTCCTGCTTCTTTCATTCTGTTAGAAGGTTGTTTACAAAAACATATCCAAATAAATCTCCTAAATACAATTCTCTGTCTCAGAGTCTGTTTCCTAGGGCACTTGACAGAAGACAGTTACTTCAGAAACATTTTTTAAATCTTGTTTCTCCATCTCAACTTCCATTCATCTAGTCTCAGCTTTATCACTTCACGCTTGGTTTATTTCGACAGCCTCCAAATTGTTCTTTTGTCCTATCTACCTTCTTTCCACCACTTTTAGAATTTTTAGTCATGAACATCTAACATAGTGTTTCTTAAACTTTATTGGGTCATGGAACTCTGTGTAAAAATGATAAAGTTCTTGTCTGGTCCTTTATCATGCTTCATCAAATAAATGTAACCTTGCATCTCTATATAAATTATTGCATACAATTTTCTTGGGCTAATATCTCCTATATCTCATCTATTGAATTTAGGAACTTCTGTTCAAAAGGCTTAGTTAGAATAACTGAGTAAGCAAAATATGCAATTATTTAAACATCCATTTCTAAGAAAAATAAAATAGTAAAATTTTTCTATATTTCTTTACTCTATTTTTTGCCTGCTTTTCTTTGGCTAGCTTAAAAATAGTAGTGATGTTCTTTGGCTAAACAAGCAAACAAACACAATCACTTAGAAAAATATTTACTTTTTAAAAATGGATGTAATTGACATATAACGTTATATTAGTTTCAGATGTAAAACAGTCATTTACTATATATATACATTGGAAAATGGTCACCCCAAAAAGTTTAGTTAACATCCATCACCACAAATAATTATAGTCTTTCTTGTGATGAGAAATGTTAAGATCTACTGTCAGTAATTTTCAAATATACAATGCAGTATTATAACTATGGTCATCATGCTGTGTACATTACGTCATCAGGACTTATATATAACTGGAAATTTGTTCTCTTTGACTACTTTCACCCATTTCACTCCCCCTCTAAATCCCTATCTCTGGCAATAAACAATATTTTCTCTATATCTATGACTTAAGGTTTTTGCTTCTGTTTCTGTTTTAAAGGTTCCATTATAAGTGAAGTTATGAAGTATTTGGTATATTTCTTTCTCTGTCTGACATATTTCATTACTGTAGTATCTTGAAAATGCAACCATGTTGTCATATAGATTTACTCTTATAACTCTTCCAGTCTTTTTAAAGAGGCTTTTCTGTCTGAAGGAGATTGGTGTTACAGTAGTAACCCTAATCTTTTTAAATCAGTAAATAATTTGTCTCCAATCAATTATGTATAATGTAAAATCATGAGAATTCTGTGAATGCAGATGGTTTAATAAAACACCATTATAAATGGCTAATCAAATTAGTTTAAATCAAAATAGTTACAGTAAACAATCAGGCCAGGTTTGGTTACCAAGAATGAGAAGGCAGAACAACTTACTTACTAAAGTTAATACAGTGATATATAAAGCACTGAAATATGTGTTTGACTCACAGTCACTGACTCAAAATCAGTGAAAATCTTCCAGTTATTGTATAATGATATTTAGGCCCAATTTTTTTACTTTGAAGATGAATTCTTTAGATACCAAATTCATTACAAAATTATTCAAGGAGACCATATTTTTTTAACATGCTAAGAAATTTTATAAATGACACTCATCTTAAAAATCACTTCACATGTTTATTCTGCATTTATTAAGTATTAGGTTGTTTGCCACAGTTAATTTAAATTAATTAGCCCATTTAATCTTCAAAACTACTCTGAAAAATAGTTTTGTACCCAGTACTACTAATTAAGAAAGACTTTAGTGTGTATGCATTTAGCCTAAGATCACATAGGTAGTAAATGAAGAGCCAAGAATCAAACTCAAGACTACTATACCTCTATCAAGTAAAAAGTTATTTAAAATGATCTATATCCCTACCCACATTCTGTTGTATCACAGTGCATCATAGTATATATTCTTAGGATCCCTATATCAATTGTTGCTAAGTCGTGTCTCTTTGCAACCCCATGAACTGCAACACACCAAGCTTCTCTGTCCTTCATTATCTCCTGGAATTTATTCAAATTCATGCCCATTGAGTCACTGATGCTATCTAACCATCTCATCCTCTGATTCTCTCTTCTGTTTTTGCTTTCAATCTTTCCCAGCATCAAGGTCTTTCCCAGTGAATCAGCACTTTACACCAGGTGGCCAAAGTTTTGGAATTTCAGCATCAGTCCTTCCAAAGAATATTTAAGGTTGATTTCCTTTAGCATTGACTGGTTTGATCTCCTTGTTGTCCATGGGACTCTCAAGAGTTTTCTCCAGTACCACAATACCAGCTAACGACTGCTTTTAAACTGAAAACATTTCAAAACATAGTGGCAGCTTTAAAAATCATTTATTTGTTCACAATTCTGTGGATCAGTAGTTTGGATTAGGCTCAGCCATGATAGCTCATCTCTGCTCTATGAGGTGTTGAGTGAGTGAGCTGCTTTCTGAGTCATGTCTGACTCTTTAAAACCCATGGACTGTACCCTGCCAGGCTCCTCTGTCCTTGGGATTCTCCAGGCAAGAATACTGGAGTGGGTTGCCATTTAATTCTCCAGGGAATCTTCCTGACACAGGGATAGAACCCACATCTCCTTTTTCTCCTACATGGACAGGAAGATTCTTTACCACTAAGCCACCTGGGAAGCCCCATGAGGTGTTAGTTGAACACAATATTTTAAGTGTAGGACCACAAGTGGTATAGTTGGAATGTCTGATTTTACTGGCTCTCTCTTCCCAAATCATCTCTCATCATCCAGCAGACTAGCCTGGCCTTGGTCAAATGGAAATAGCAATCCTACAGTGACAGAATGGCAGCTCTAAGGCCTTCTGAGGCCTAATGTTAGAATGTGTACCACATCATCTCTGTTTCATTCATTTAGTCAAAGCAAGTCATAAAGTCAATCAAGATCCACAGGGTTTAGAACTAGACTCCATTTTTTGATAGGAGATGAACCTAATTTGTGATCATTTGTGATTTACCAAAGTCCCATTAGTAATAATAGTGAAAGCTTATTGCATAATGATTACTTGGTATTCACTGCAGTAATAAAAACAAAGATTCTTGAAATGATCAAGATGAATAATATCTAAGAAATACTATTATTGGTAAATTAATATGAGAGACACAAATGTAATTATTTTGCTCCACAGAAGAAATAGAATTTTATTTAGAATATACTCTCTAGCAGAATACCTTTTGATTTTAATATCATATTTTTGAAGGAACTTGTGAAAATACATCTTTTATGACTAGTTTCTAATATTTGAAAAAAAATGTCATAGGATTTCAAATTTATCTCTGCTTTCTGAGAGAGAGATAAATTATTTAAAACTTCTTTATCTTTGGAATGCCCAATTGAATAAACTGAGGGAATACATTCAGGGAACATACACAAAAAGTTTCAACAACTGATGCAATTATCTTACCAAGTTATAGAAAAGCATAACTTTCTTTAAACACCTTAATCCTAGGCGATCCATTACAGTAGGTAAAAAAAAAAAGGTAGCTGCCAAAAATCAGTGTTAAAAGAAATATAACTCATTTTCTTCACAGAATGTGTAAAATTGTTAAAATGTTAATGTAGGAATATTATTAGTCTTTATTACCCTTTTAGAAATAGTTTTCTACTAGAATAGATTAAAACATTTGGTGCTAACTAATTTAACAGTTATCAAGCCAATATGGCTTTGTTTGCTTTCCAATAATTAAAACTAGGCATTCTGATGATTTCTATTAGAATTTCTCTTCCTGATGTTAAAAAAAGAACCTTGTTTATGAGGTCAAATACTGAGCTTTCTTTTCAACCTGAGTACTGACTTCCTCCTTTGTCTAACAGAGAGTAGAAACTTCTATATCACAGGAAAAATAACAAGCATAGGATAAGCAAGCTGATAAATTGCTATACTTTTTCTTTTTTTATTGACTATCAGAGTCTAGTCAAGATTCAATTAAAGCCCAAAATAAAAGAAGAGAAAAAAATAGCAATAGATCAACAAACACACAAAACTTCTTGTGGATTCTAAATAGAGAGATTTGGCTGTGATATCTTGTGATTATCCATTTGTGAAAAATATATAAACTACCTTCTCACTGTACATAATGAATAGGTTTACTGTGTAGAATGATTATGTCTTAAACTCAATTAATGTTGGTAATTTCCAACTAGAATCATCCATGCCCACAATACATGTCCTTTCTGGTGGCAAACACACTGGTAACTTACGTTGGAATTTGTTATCTAGAATAATCAGCACCAAGAACATAAAAAAGCAAGTTGTACATTCTTGGTGCAAAATTTTTTATTTAATTTTTTAGGAAATGTACTTTACCAAAATCCATCTGACATTTTGAAAATTTAGCCTGCATAACAATCACATAGTAAGAATAACAGAATCAATACTTGTAGAACACAGGGCCCTATGTTGGGAACTTGGAGATGGGGGAAATATATCTATATCTATATCTATATATAATATTATATAAGGGAATCTGCCTTATATAAGATGCCTTATGTAAGGGAATTCGCCTGCAATGCTGGAGACCCCAGTTTGATTCCTGGGTCTGGAAGATCTGCTGGAAAATGAATAGGCTACCTACTCCAGTATTCTTGGGCTTCCCTTGTGGCTCAGCTGGTAAAGAATCCTCCTTCAATGCGGAAGACATGGGTTCAATCCCTGGGTTGAGAAGATCCCCTGGAGAAGGGGAAAGGCTACACACTCCAGTATTCTTGCCTGGAGGATTCTGTGGACCATATAGGCCACGGGGTTGCAGAGTCAGACACGACTGAGCGACTTTCACTTTCTTTTACTTTCATATGTATATACATAATATTTCAATTTAATTTTCACAATCCTCTGTCATAGAAATTACTATTTCTATTGCCCAAGCAGACAAGTGGGTTTTGAAAATTCAGTAAGTTATGGTGCTGAGATTTAGTTTCTCTTTCAAAACTTAAGAGCTTCTATGTGGCAAATTAGATGAAAGTCTAAGGGATCAGGATTCACATGGGAGCTTTATCCATGAAAAACTTCATAAAGCATGCTATGACTACATTCATGTTGACTTAACACTTAAAAAATATTAAGACAAAAAAAATATTAAGATGAATCTTGACTCCATACCCCACTGAGTTCTCAAAACTGACCAGCACATCCTCTAATCTTTGAATGTGCATCCATATATATGTGTCTTTGTGTATGTGTGTTGATCTTTTCTTAGGGAACAAAATAATTCATTAACTATCAGTGAAGCATGCACAGAGAAATGAAGTGACTATGATAAGAAACAAATGGCACATCTAAACATTTAATTAAAGATGTCATATCTTTATATTACTTGGATTCAATTTATGTATTGAATTCAAACAGTTCTTTAAGATTAAAAATAAGAAAAAGAAGATATTTCCTGAAATATACATATAATAATGTGGTAAAGGTCTTTTAAAAATTGTGATTACCTAAATAAGTTTCTTTGTTCATTGTTATTTACACGCATTAAAGCAAGTTACATTTAAGCATATAATTCTACTTATAAATTGTTTTATAGCTTTTCTCAAAGCATGTATAATTCCAAATGCCAACTTTACATATTGAACCTGCTACAATAGCCCTTATACTTTGGTATTTTAAATGTCAGCAGCCCATCTTTGATGAGCAGCCTAACAATTCTAAAACAGCATGTACACTTATTTAAAAGAAAGGAAAAATCAGTATGCAAACTCATGTCAGCATTTCATTCTGTTGCATACAAAGTGGCCATTGTTAAAAATGGTAAGTTGAAAAATACTAACCAGTATCTTTCTAAACCTAGAATATCCTAGTATATTTAACTATAATATATTTAAGCTACTGAAGACTCACTTATGCCCAAACATGAAAACAATATTAATGTTAGCACTAAAAGGTTTAATATGAGCACCAGAATGATGCTCTTTTCATGTAGACATCATATCATATGAACAGATGGCCAACATTTTGCAGAAGAGATTTTTCTATTACCACACAAAATACTCATGGTATAACTGAAAATACATAGGATTGGGAGTGAGAAGGCCTGAGTTGTAGTTTAAGATTTTCCATCATTCTATATGTGTGATCTGTAGCAAATCAGCATAGGAAACTGAAGAAATTTGGGACTTATGGATAGTGCCACATTAAATGACCATTAAATGAATTAAATGGATCATAATGTTTTTGAAGACTTACATAAGAATACAGCAAAGCAGAAAATATTTAAATGTCTCATGCATAATAAATATGCATACTGTGTGAAAATGCTACTTCAGTTATATAAATGTCTTGTGGCCTGCCAGAGGTATGATCAATTTTTATCTAGGGGGAAAAAAAAAATAGTTCAGATGTTGAAACTCCAAGAGGATATGTGACAAGGCTTAATATTTACATAGAGAGGCTTTCTGTGAAAAGTAGAGTGGGTACCTATGTGAACCAAATGGATTGATTGAAGGGAGGGGCAAGTAGCTTTGATTCTTATTGTGATTTGGGAATGGGACTAGAGCGAGGGAAGTTTGCACTTCTTTCCGGTACTAAAGGCCAGAATGTGCATGCTTTTTTATCCACCTTCCCAGGTTTAGTGAAAGAAAAATAGGGAGTGCTTTAAAGTTCTCACACTCAAACATCAAAATGGTCAGAATCTTTACGGCATATGTATATGTATACCTGGTCACTTCTTATTGAGAAGGATTATCAAAAACATGTATATATAACTTCTATTTTTGAGCAGTTTTCACCATATGATATTTAGAACAGTGAACTCTGGAAGGGATATTGTGAAGATGGATTTCTAATGTCTGAGATTCCCACATACTTCTTTTATCCCAGTGAAAGGGAACTTGTGCAGGTGGGAAGAGGCCCTCTGTACTAGTAGGTCTTGCTCAACATTCAGAAAATTAAGATCATGGCATCTGGTCCCATCACTTCATAGGAAATAGATGTGGAAACAATGGAAACAGTGAAAGACTGTTTTTTGGGCTCCAAAATCACTCCAGATGGTGACTGCAGCCATGAAATTAAACTGACACTTACTCCTTGGAAGGAAAGTTGTAACCAACATAGACAGCAAATTAGAAAGCAGAGACATTACTTTGCCAACAAAGGTCCGTCTAGTCAAGGGTATGATTTTTCCACCTGATGCAAAGAGCTGACTCATTTGAAAAGAGCCTTATGCTGGGAGACATTGAAGGCAGGAGGAGAAGGGAATGACAGAGGATGAGGTGGTTGGGTGGCATCACTGACTCAATGGAAATGAGTTTGGATGAACTCCGGAAGTTGGTGATGGACAGGGAGGCCTGGCATGCTGCAGTCCATGGGGTCGCAAAGAGTTGGACACGACTGAGAGACTGAACTAAAGTGAACTGAAGGTCAATATTTTCAAATGAGTCAGTTTGTCGCATCAGGTGGCCAAACTATTGGAGCTTCAGCTTCAGCATCAGTCCTTCCAATGAATATTCAGGACCGATTTCCTTTAGGATGGGCTGACTGGATCTCCTTGCAGTCTAAGGCACTCTCAAGAGTCTTCTCCAACACCACAGTTCAAAATTATCAATTCTTTGGCACTCAGCTTTCTTTATAGTCCAACTCTCACATCCATACATGACTACTGAAAAACTAACAGCTTTGACTAGGCAGAATTTTGTTGGCAAAGTAATGTCTCTGCTTTTTAATATGCAGTCTAGGCTGGTCATAGCTTCTCTTCCAAGGAGCAAGCATTGTTTAATTTCATGGCTGCAGACATCATCTGCAGTGATTTTGGAGCCCAAAAAAATAAAGTCTGTCACTGTTTCCAGTGTTTCCCCATCTATTTGCCATGAAATGATGGGACCAGATGCCAGGATCTTGGTTTTCTGAATGTTGAGCTGTAAGTCAACTTTTTCACTCTCCTCTTTCACTTTCATCAAGAAGTTCTTAGTTCTTCGCTTTCTGCCACAAGGGTGGTGTCATCTGTGTATCTGAGGTTATTAATATTTACAAGGACAATTACAAACCAGTCTTATTTTTGAGACTAGATGCAAAGTTTCACAAATAAGATATATGGTAATGAATAGCAGTGCATCAAATAATACAATCAACACAAAACAAAAGGAATAGGCAATACAAGGTAAAGTAGATACACATTAATAATAGTTAATTTTAGTACATCTCTCAAAGTTAGAAACAAATTAAGTTGGCAAAATAGGGAAGAGTTTAGAATTAAACAGTACAACCAATAAAAGAGTTTTATGAGTATATATGAAACAATATGCCCCAGTAATAGCAGATATGTCTTCTAGATATATACAAAAAATCAACAGTATATTGATCATAAAGAACATCTCCATAAATTCCACAAAGGAAATGCAGTATGATTAATTTTCTCTGATTACAATGCAATAATATCAGAAACTTATAGAAACAAAAGGGCCATTCCAGTTGAAAATGTATAAATGCATGAATGCAAATAATTTTTGAGTAAAATATGAAATACAACCCAAACCTACCGGTGAAAAGGGACAGTCAGGTTATATTATAGGAATGGGCTATGTACTTTAAAAGAACATGGATTATTTGGAAGAAAGAAATGGAGAAGAGACACTAAACAAATATTAACTGAAATAAAGTAGATGAGTTATGTTAATATTGCATTAAATTGAATTGAGAAAGAATATTGTATTAGAAAAGTGATGAGAGGAATAATTCACCAGAGAGAGTTCAATTTTAATCTTATATGCAGCTGATAAAAAAAAATAGGTTATAAAATATGAAGCAAACTATCATATTTCAAAGAGAAATTGACAAATCTACAATTGTAAATACTTTAACATATTTCTTTCATAAATTGATCAAGCAGATGAAAAAAAGTTTGACTTTAAAAGTTTTGAATGTTATTTAGCATGCTTTATTTAATTGATGTATAAAGATCCTTAAACCCATTAATGATGATTCCATCAATGTAAAGGGCCTTTTATTAAACATTCATGACCTCTCTTTACCCCCTTCTTTATTCTTCCCAGGGAAAGTTTAATTGACATCTGATTACTGACTTTGTGTAAAGCGCTAGATAAGGCCAGTCCATACTTCCAGAGGGCACACATTTTCTGCTCCTCTGCTCAAAAAGTATAAAGAAGGACTGCAGCATTTTATTATCCATTGATACTAAATGAGTAAGTTTCATTCTGAGGTTCAACAATAGGAAGCTCACTTTGCCCCAAACATTAACCATATTCTCCTATATCATTTTTAGCAATAATAGAAGTCATAATTTATTAACAACATGGTGTTCTATTTATCTTTAAGGAAAGAATGAATGCTCTTTTGGGGGGCCATCCCAAGATCCCAATAATAATAATTAGAGAATGCACAATACTTTCAAATAAATATACATTATTAAAATAGTTGACCTTGAACATGCACACAAAATCTTGGATTGCTCTTACACAAACTTTATTTGCTAACTGCAATGGAATTAATTTAGGAACCAAATATAAAATGATTTTTAAAACTCCCTTATTCATCTAGAAGTAAGAAAATACAGATTTCATGTATCTTATAGGTCATGAGGTACCATCAAGGCATCTGGTCCCATCACTTCATGGCAAATAGATGGGGAAACAATGGAAACAGTGACAGACTATTTTCTTGGGCTCAAAAATCACTGCAGATGGTGACTGCATCCATGAAATTAAAAGATGCTTGTTCCTTGGAAGAAAAGCTATGGCAAACCTAGACAGAATATTAAAAAGCAGAAACATCACTTTGCTAATAAAGGTCCATCTAGTCAAACCAATGGTTTTTCCAGAGGTCATGTATGGATGTGAAATTTGGACTATAAAGAAATCTGAGTGCCTAAGAATTGATGCTTTTGAACTGTGGCATTGGAGGAGACTCTTGAGAGTCCCTTGGACTACAAGGAGATCAAACCAGTCAATCCTAAAGGAACTCAGTCCTGAATATTCATTGGAAGGACTGATGCTGAAGCTGAAACTACAATACTTTGGCCACCTGATGCAAAGAACTGACTCATTGGAAAAGACCTGATGCTGCAAAAGGTGGAAGGCAGGAGGAGAAGGGGAGGACGGAGGATGAGATGGTTGGATGACATCACCGGCTTGATAGACATGAGTTTGAACAAGCTTCAGGAGCTGGTAATGGACAGGGGAACCTGGCTTGCTGCAATCCATGGAGACACAAATAGACACTATTGAGTGACTGAGCTGAATTGAGCTGATAGGTCATAAGAGAAATCTCAATGCAAATTAGAAACATATACTGAATAAATATTTTGAAAAAATCATTCCTGATGGAATGCAACTAATGCAGCATGTAAGAGAATTAGTGTCTTCACATTTTTACATTTCAAAAAGAAAGGAAATTTGAAAAGTAATGACTTAATCATCTGACTCAAGAATAGAAATGGGACAATTGAGTAAACCTACAAAAATGGAAGAAGAAGAATATAATACATTTTCATTCCATATTACACATTGTTGTTGTTTAGTCTCTAAGTCACGTCCAACTCTTTTTGTGACTCCTTCAACTGTATCTTACCAGACTTCTCTGTCCATAGGATTTTCCAGGCAGGAATATGGAGTGGGTTGCCATTTCCTTCTCCAGGGGATCTTCATGACCAAGAGACTGAACCCACGTCTTCTGTATTGGCAGGTAGATTCTTTACCAATGAGCACCGAGAAGCCTGTACTACATTTTATGATAGAAAATTTAAAATGCCAGGCTTTTAACTTGAAATAAAATCAAAATTAGTTAATATTCTCACTTCTAGATGAACATGTATGTCTTTAAACATTTTTATCTTCAATATCAAACATGATTGCATTATTGAAATGGGAATTTGACTTCTCATATACGGAGCTGAAGAATGAATTTCAATAACACTCTTGGTAGCACAAGTGAACGACTTTTACTAAAGATAAGGAAAATACAAAGCTCTGAGGGGGTAAAGCGTGCCCCAGTGGTGGGACTTAATCCTTACCAGTATTAATCTGTATATTTTTGGTTGGCTTCTCTCCTTAATCCACGTCATTTCTAACCAATTCAGTTTAAAGTTCAAAACGTTTAACTTAACATCTTTATGGCTTCTCTTGATCCTTGGATAAAGTTGCCACCCTTGGATAAAGTTGCCACCCCTTTTCATGCTTCCTGACCATTTTACAATGAAAGTATGGGTTTAAGATTAATAGTCACCAGTTGTTTTTCCCTCAGGCATGTGGAACAGAAGTTAATTACTGTCCTTGCCTGGATCTGAGTACTGATAATTTATCAGACCAAGGACACATTACAGCAATTCAGGACAAAGGATATAGTTTTAGGTTAATGGATCAAGAGGTTTATTGAAAACAAGACTGAGGTCTCAGAGTCCTACACTGACTGCCTAGCAATTTCTACCTCATTATGATACCTGGTTAAGAAATTTTCTGGCAGTTGATTAAAAAAGAAAATCTATCCCAGTTAGTGTATGTGTTAAACTTTGTTATTCTCTTTCCACTTAGATTTTGCAATCATGAAAGCCCCTTTAGATCCAGTTCATACTGTTCTTGGGCAAGTGAGGTTTAAAGGCCATTGATTGCTAATATAAAAGAAACTTGACTCTACTTTTTACTGTAGGAGTGTAAAGAGAATCATATTGATCTGTTTTCCTACAATAATATTATATGAAAACAAATCTCCATATTCTCCAAATTCTGGAATAAAAAATAAAGACAAAGAAAAAGCACCATTTGATTATGTTAAGGAAACATAATCAAACATGCACAGTATATTTGTTGTAGATTGGGACCTTTAAAGTATACCCTGAAATGCCAGATTCCTTTCTTTCCTAAGATTTCATGCTCAGGCTACCTTTAAGGTAGTGAGGTAAGCAGGATAAGGAAAGAAGAGAGCTAAACGAAGATGTCCTTTTAAATGAAGTTTAAATCTGATGCGATAGGGTGATCTGGAATGAAATTTCACCTCAGTCATGCCACCCCTGCTTGAGTCAAGCAAGTGGAGCTTTTGCAGGCCTGTGCTGTTAATTAAGGGCTGACCTGGATGAGGGGTATAGACTCCTAGAGCTGGCTGCAATCTTTCAAGGGCAATCTTCCAGTTAAGGTTTTAAGTAAGAACTGTTAGCTCAGACAACAGATGGTAATATAGATTCCCAGGCCATCAACAAAACCTGCTACAAAAGCTAAAGATAATCCAGTAAAGGGAAAATATACTAAAGGATATTTAACTGTACAACAAAAGAAAAAAAAAGGAATTAAAATGATAATGCAGTATCTCCACTTTTTACCAATTATATTAACATACATTTTAAAATGATGATTTGCATTATTGAAATGTGTCAAAGCAAGTGCAGTCATGTATTACTGACATTATCATAAATTATTAGCAACATTTTAAAACAGTATATATTGAGAAACTTAAAATTTTTAAACTTTCATCCTAATAATTTCACTTTAGGTATTATCGACCTTAATCAATAATCTAAAATATAGAAAAGACAATGTACATGTGATTGTTTATCACAATATTACTTATATAGCCTAAAATGAAAAGCAGTTTGTTTAAACCACAACAGAATCACTAAATAAATGTTTTGTACATTTTCTGTGCAGACTGTTTTCAACCATTGAATAATGTAGTTGTGTAGATTAGATTGCAAAATGGGATGGTGCTTATTGCTCAAAGTGAAGTGAAAAAATAAGCATATAAAAGGACAAGTACACTCTGTTTTCCCGATATTGGTGACTATGTGTAGGTGAGTTATTATAAGTATTCTTCTCTTGTTTCTCAAATCCTCTTGAATGAAATTTTATTTCTATTACTCAAATAAATTTCTTTTCAATCAAAACAAGGAATTGCCTTTTAAAAATGATAAATGATTCTTAGATGTTAAATTCCCTGCTTCATTCAGAGAGAGATTCAATATTTGTCATAAAACCTTCTCAAAATTTGTCGTTTAAACCAGTTCTTTTGTAGGCATGGTGCTCAGTGATAATGAGGAGCAAGGTCCCTTCTAGGTCCAACCTAGCACTTAGGGAGTTCTCAATCTTCTGAATGTTTCCATTACTCTTTCAAAGTACTTACATTCATTTAACATTTCAAAAACACTTCTACATTTCTTCTATATGCAACATTTTATGATCACTGTTAGGAATATGAAGAAAAGTAGAGAGATTTTACTGGTGAGAAACTCATAGATCAGTGGAGGAGAAACAACTAAAATGTGTTGAATGCCAGAATAGAAATAGGACTAAGTATTACTGGAACAAAAGAAAAAAGAGCAAAGATACTTGCATAGCATGTTTCTGAATACATGTGATTCTGTTATTTAATGCATCTGTCATTGCATGTTTCTGGCACAGAAATTATTTGGAGTGTTTCTCGTCTTAACAGTTCTGTGAGTGTATGACTCAATAAATGTGTTTTGTAACCTGAGATGATTCTAATTCATTTCATAATTTTCAAGTTGAATTAATTCCTTGTTCTCCAATATTTTGTAACTACTATAGATGAGTCTGATTCTATTTGGGTTTATTAAAAACATTTATTTTCTTTCCATTAATACTTCCCATGATATGGCATAAAGATACTGTTACACTAATACCAACTGAAAAACAGACACAAAAAAAGACACTTTTATATCAAGTAGGAGGTTTGTTTTTTTTTTATAAGTAACAAGAAACTCAATACAAAATGACTTTAAAAAGTAAGTGGTATATATGGGGCTGTTGTCAAACTCAGGTTCATGTGCCTGAAGTTCAATGAGGCTAAACAAACCAGAACGTTGGAGTTTGGAGTAGAGAAAGATTTATTGATGAACCATGCACAAAGAATGGGTGACCTGTGCCCAAAAGAGAAGAACTCCCTGATAGGTTTCAAGGGAGACGTTATTAGAGGCAAAATTTTGGGGAAGAGTTGCAGGGTTTGTAACCCTCTTCTGATTTGTTGGTGGTGAAGTAACAGGGTGGTGTTCCAGGAAGCTCAATCATCAGCCTTCTGGTTTTAATCAGTCTGGTGTCAACTTACTTGTGTCAGCCTGAAGTTACTATCCTCCATCTGGATGAGGGCTTTAGTTCTTTTAGAACTAAGATATGTATCAAATTATTATGCGAATTTCCAAAGAAGAAATAGACCCAGGCCCCTTGATACACAATTGCTTCTTTCTGCATTCTTTTCCTGCCTTGTTTAGCAACTGTTTGAATCTGCCCTTTGGAACTCAGGTAAAGTCTCCAAGACTGAAACATTTTTTTTTCCCTACAAACAAGAAATGGTGTGGCAGAGGGAGGGTGGGGGAGGGAACATGGAAAGGCTTTTGTGCCTAGGAGGGCCCTGATTGCTTTCAGGGTTAGAGAGGGTGGGCCACATGGTTGGTTAGATCTAGAGATTTATGATGCTGAAGCTTCCAAGGTGGCACTAGTGGCAAAGAACCCACCTGCCAGTGTAGGAGACATAAGAGATCCAGGTTTGATCCCTGGGTCAATCCCTGGGAAGATCCCCTGGAGGAGGAAATGGCAACCCACTCCAGTATTTTTGTCTGAAGTATCCCATGGAATGAGGAGCCTGGCATGCTACAGTCCATATGGTTTCAAAGAGTGAAACACAACTGAGTAACTAACATTGCATTGGATGATGCTGAGGCAAGAAGTAGATGGGGTTCCCCAGGGAAAGCAACTGTAGTTCATTCTGTATAGAGAGAAAGCCCCAAAATATCAATAGCAGCACAGTTGAGAGGGAAGGCTGGGTCCTGCCCAGATAAAAAATAAGATACTATATATTTTTCATTCAAGAAGTTAAGAAAACCTTCCTGATAGAAAGCTCCTTGGAGACCAAAAAGGGAGGAGGTATCACCTCATTGTGGGCTTCCCAAGTAGTGCAGTGTTTAAGAACTCTCCTGCCAATACGGGAGACATAAAAGCTGTGGATTCAATCCCTGGGTCGAAAATAATCCCCTGGAGAAGGAATGGCTATCCACTCCAGTAACATTGCCTGGAAAATTCCGTGACAGAGAGGCCTGACATGATACAGCCTATGGGGTTGCAAAGAGTCAAATAGGACTGAGCAACTTTACACACACATACCACCTTATAGTAAGTGATGTCAGCCTACCCATAAGCCTCTTCTCTGGAATGCATCTTGGCGAAAAGATGCTTGTGCACACATGGGAGGATCCTGAGATATACTAAACATGGACTCAGAACCAGTCAATTCAAAATGATTGGCTAAAGGAAACCTGGAACCCATGTAAGTGATTTAAACTACCATGAGGGTGCGGATCTCTCTCTCTGTCTTGAGTCTGCTTGTGTGACTGTCCACAAGTAATATACTCTTTTTCTCTTAATGAAGACTTTACTTGTTTCTCTATTTCTGTCTTTGTGGGAATTCTTTTCTGGAAAGCCATAGAGCCAGGGCCTTTGTCACTGACCACTGGTCTCGTGGCTAGGATTTGGTGTTCTCATCACCATTCCCCAACCTCAATCTCTGCTTGGGAACTCAAGTCATACTTCAAGCCTTTGCAGTCCAAGGCCACCTGAGATCAATGCCTGAAGATTGCAGTTATGTTTTTCTAAAATTATCTTGGCTCTTCCCTTCTCACATGTTGACTTTATTTTGGGGCTGACACCCCTCATAGCTGAATGGCTGACAGCAATCCCCATATTTACATACTTTCTTATTCTCATCAAGGAGAAAGAAAGGAGCATGTTTCTTCAAAATATTTAACAAAAGTCCTAGACTTCCCACTGATGAGACGTTCTCTGCCATGTGCCAACATTGATCAAATATAGCAAAATAATTGACAAAAAATAAATTATATTCTATTGCTGGGAGTAGGTGTAGTGTTAAACCTACCTAAATAAAAAAAGTTGTGATAGCTAAGAAGCACCTGAAAAGATGCTCAACATTACTTATTATTAGTGAAATGCAAATTAAAACTACAATGAGATACCACCTCACACCAGTCAGAATGGCCAACATAAAAAAAAAAAAAAAAAAAAAAAAAAAAACTACAAAGAATAAATGCTAGAGAGGGTGTGGAAAAAAGGGGGCCCTCTTGCATTGTTGGTGGGAATGTAAATTCATGCAGTCACTATGGAAGAGTTGTGGAGAGTCCTTTAAAAACTGGGAATAAAACCACCAGCAATGACCCAGCAATCCCACTAGTAGGCATACACCTTGAGGAAACCAAACATGAAAAAGACACATGTACCCCAATGTTCATTGCAGCACTATTTACAATAGATAGAACATGGAAGCAACCTAGATGAATGGATAAAGAAGTTGTGGTACATATACGCAATGGAATACTTCTTAGCCATAAAAAGAACACATTTGAGTCAGTTCTAATGATGTGGATGAACCTAGAGCCTATTATAGAGTGAAGTAAGTCATAAAGAGAAAGATAAATAAGGTATACTAACACATATATATGGAATCTAGAAAGATTAATTTATTAGGAGGGTAGCAATGGAGAAACAGACATAGAGAACGAACTTACGGACACGGCGGGGAGGGGAGGAAAGAGAGGGTGAGAGGTATGGAGGAAGTAACATGGAAACTTACAATATCATGTGTAAAATAGATAGCCAATGGAAATTTTCTGTATGAGTCAGGGAACTCAAACAAAGACTCTGTAACAATCTAGAGGGATGGGATGAGGTGGGTGTTGGGAGGGAGGTTCAAGAGGGAGGGGATATATGTATATCTATGGCTGATTCATGTCGATTCTTGACAGAAAGCAAGACAAATCTGTAAGGAATTATGCTTCAAAAAAGGGGAAAAAAAAGCTGTGACAAAATGAAAGGGGATAAAATCATGCTAAAGTGGTAATCAATCTGCTTAATACAAATTGACATAGTATCTGATACATACTATAATAGTATTAGTCACTCAGTTTTGTCTGACTCTTTGCAATCCCATGGACTGTAGCTCACCAGGCTCCTCCAACCATGGGATCCTCCAGGCAATAATACTTGAATGGGTTGTCCTTTCCTTCTCCAGGGGATCTTCCCGACCCAGGGATTGAACTCAAATCTCCTGTATTGGCTGGTGAATTCTTTACCATTGAGCCACCAGGGAAGTATACATACTATAGTAACTACCCGACAAATTTGTTTTACTTTATTTAATTTCCCTTACATATCTAATTCTTTCAAAACTAAGGAGAAAAAAAAAATCATTCATGAGTTTTCAAAGGGAATAAAATCCTTTATAATTATACAATCCTGCAAACTATGCATTAACATTTATGTGACTTGATTTATAAACCTAGTGTTCTCCTTGTGTTTTGATTCCAATGTTTATCAAGTCTAGGAGAAAAAGATTCTAAAAATAGGGGAAAAGGGAGGGTGGCATGAAATTTCCCAAATGAAACATATTTTTAATCTCTGCTTTCCACCAGTTTAGAAAGTCTTTTTCTGAGTAGGCTTTTTTTTTTTTTTCAATTTCCTTTTCGATCTGTGCCCTTATCCAATACTTTTTATCCTCACTACGTCAAATTGAGGTTTGGCATCTTGAAGGTCCTGTGTTAAATATATTATAATATTGAATCATGGTCAATAGAGTCAAGTGAACTCTCTCACACACCATACAAATTCCTGGCAACTCCATGTTATATGTGAGAATATTTATAATACTGTATCATTACTAAACATCCATTTCCCTGGAGTTTCCTGCTAATTTATGCTGAAATCATTAAGAAAAGAATAGTCATTAGTTATCTTGTACTTTTATTTTCTTCATATAATTGCTTAAATGTGTCACTTATGGTTTGCTTAAGGGTAAAATCAAATGAAGTATTTTTTTTTCTGCTTTTCCTGACAATCCAAGTCTGAAAACTTCAAGTCTATGCAAATGTAGTATTTATAACAAATTATTTTAGGCAAGCACCTTCTGAAGGAGGTGCAATGAATTTCAGCCTTTAAGAATTTTGAGCTATTAGGAAGTCTGGCATTACACTAATAAAATACAAACATTTATAGTCAGATCTTATTTCTGATGCTGCTAAATGGGAACTTACAGCTTAACATAATAGGCAATTTAGCATATAAATGTGTCCCATAAAAGCAAGATGTTGGCAGTTCAAAACAATAAATGTTACCCTTCGGGCAGACTGTTACTGAGGTGTTAAAGGCCCCTGAAATTTTAATGAACTTGTTTATACTAAGAATTTCCTACACTAAGTATCGTGCCTGAATTTACCCACTCCCAAGCTCATGCCAGACTACAGAAGGAAACTTTCAAAAAGTTAGACCTGAAGGAACTGACCTTTTAATTGAATTCTTTTGGCAAAAGTTTTATTTCAATCTTTCCCCTTAACTTTTATGTTTGCATCTGTCATCTATTCTGGTAACTCTCTAAGTACATTCTAATGGCAATCTATTTCCCAGGACCAAGAGGAGGCATGAAATGTCTCTTAACTTGGAGAGCCATTTTCAATGCAAGTACATCACAACTTTTTTTTTTTAATAATCTAAATAATTCAAGGGTGGCTTTATTTCTTTCCCACTGTTTCTAAGCAAATACAGATCATATCAGTTGCTCTTTCTAACCTTCAGTAGAGAAAAAAAAAAACCTGTCTTCACAGTGGAATTCATTTAAAAGGGAACCCAGTTTAAAATGATTGAATCAGGTCTCCAGAGGAGATTCTTCCACGTGGATAGAAACTCTTAAAACCTCCATAATATCAAGTAAAAAAGTCCAGACTCTTTGAAGCCATTCAAACTGTTGACCAATCATTTCCTGTCAAACTTTTGTCTTCTTTTTCTAAGCATTCACCAACCTTATTAGTTCTCTTACCAATCTTATTGATATTTTCCTATATCTTTAGCTGACTCCTTTCCCATGGTTCCCCACATCTTAAAGTTAGATATTCTCCCAATTTACCCTAGTCCCTCTTTACTTTTTTTTTTTCTTTCTTTGTTTAGGTTTATTCTATTACCCCCAGAGAGTTTCAGTTATACCTATGAAATTGACCTCACAATGATTCCACTGCTTCTCAGTATTTGAAAGTGAAAGTCGCTCATTTGTGTCCAACTTTTTGTGACCCCATGAACTATACAGTCCATGGAATTCTCCAGGCCAGAATACTGGAGTGGGTAGCGTATTCCTTCACCAGCAGATCTTCCCGACCTAGGAATCGAACTGGGATCCCCTGCATTGCAGGTGGATTCCTTACCAGTTGAGCTACTAGGGAAGTCCTCTCAGTACTTAGATAGATTATTAATAAACTTAACAAATCCAGAACTTAACACATCATCTTTAAAAAAATAGTGTTATAAGAAAACCACAGGCTTCCAATGGCATCATGTGTGCTAAAGCCGATGATACCAAAACTAGATTTAATACTTGATCTAATTGCAGATTAAATGCAATCTTAATGGGCCAGTCTGGAATTTTCTGTCATGCACCAGTAAGGTCATTTGTCTTGTGCCTCTCCACCCCGCAGAGGAAGAAAATGTATTCTGCATGGTAAATCCCTTGCTTTCCTTTCCCTCAATAAAAGATGTCTTAGCAAAAAAGTACATTTTTTAAAATTTTGTTAATAGCTTTTCCTTTTGCCTATAAGAATTTCCCATTTTTTCTCAGAACTCTTTTCCATTTCCTAGAAGAGAAGCTGCCCAGTGCATGAATTATTGAATAAAGCCAATTAGATCTTCACATTTACTTAATTAAATTTTGTGTTTTTTTAACACTAGTAAATAATGATAAATTTTCAGGGATTGTTCTAAGCATTTTACAGAAAATAAGGCATTATTCTGAGAACAACCTTTTGAAGTAGGTAATGTTTTTAACATCATTCCCATTTCATAGATAAGGAAACTGAGGCACAGAAAGTTTCAATGACTGCCAATAGTCATACAGCTGGTAAACAGTAGAGCCAGGATTTGAACAGGAAAATCTAGCACTAGGGTCTTTGTTCTTAACTACTTTGTTTTGCTGCAAGTTTTCAGTTAAAATCAATAATATATCCTATTGTCATTACCTGCATTCCTCTCACATCAACCTTTATATATTTTTTTAACCTTTTCTTGTTACTCCCCACTCCTCTTCCCACATCAGATCAGTTGCTGAATTAACAAGTCTTGTATTTCTACCATTTCAGGTTTGTTTTTACTTTTTGTGAGCAAGTAGATTCAATTTGCTTTCCTGACTCCAGAATCTTTCTGTACTAACTCAGGAGTGGGGAGATTAATTTTACTATAGCACAGTTCTAATGGAGTTTCTAACAAGTTTCTTTCTACTTAGAGAGAAACAAAAACAACACAGACTCTTCAAACTGAAATCCATGGTTCTCCACAATATATGGCTCCAACATACTTTTCTAAGCTTATTTATTATATTTCTAATACATGAGATCGATTCCTCAGTCATTTTGAACTGCTTGTTTCTGGCTTTTGTAATCTCCTCATCTAATTCTATCCCTAATTTCATAGTTATTCATTTTATAGTCTTTATGCATTACAAATATAAACTGTCTGTTAGTCTCTGCCTTTCCTAGTTACAACTCAGCAGATAGCACTATTCATCTCCAATATATAGGCTCAATTCTTTCCATTTTAGGGGCCAGAACCAAACAATCCTACTGATATATTAAAATATTATTTTGTGGTTAAAAATATAAACAGACAATAAATAACTAGTAAAAGAAATATAAATGCCATTAATAGATTTTCAATATTGGTTTAAACTTTAAAAATCAATATTAAAATGATAACCAACATTATATGAGATGGTCAGCTTCAAAACTTGTGATGAGAATTGTTTATTTTTTTACTACACCACTAAAAATTTTATTCAGAAATCCATCTTTATTGATTTTGTTGTTGCTGTTTAAAAAAATTACCATTATGAACCAGTTTGTTCAATCAACTACACTTTCTAGCAGACATACAGTAAAAATGGTATGGCTTAGAATTGCCCACATCTTTCATGGTCTCTCCACCACCTTCTGTAGGCACTCTAGTCCCCACACATAGACCTTGACCTCCATCTATGTTTCTTATGATGATGTCACCACAGTTCTCTAGAAATGGGCTTCAAATGCATGAAGTTGCAAAAGCCTTCTCCTGCACTACACACTCTCTTTTCATACTGGTGGTAGCAGGTTTCTCTGTCCCAGGGGAGAGCTCAGCCTGCATGCACTGTATGTTAAACCAACAGTTATTCAAGTCAATCACAGCCTTTTTTGTATCTTATTCTGGATGAAACTTGACATACACATTTACATTTGGTGATCTCCAAGTTTATCACAGATGTTCTTTTCTTCAACTTAGTTCTACTTTCTGTTTCTGTAAAACCCTCCTCAAAAAATTCATCATAATGTACTTACCTTTTGACATCACTCATAGCATAATACAAACTGTCACCAGGCAATGAAGAGCTTTGAAGGTTATGGTACATGTTCAAGCAGAGAGTGGTCTGGTAAATTTATTGCATGACTGAGTTCATCTCTTTCCATGAGGATATATTCTAATTTTGAAACAAAATGAACAGTTTACTTTGTCTTTCTTAGTGCCAAAGATGGAGACCAAGTAGTCTTCCATTTCCCACCTGCCACTGCCAACAGCAGTGCACTGCGTGCACAGCTGAACTTCTATAAAGGAAATTTAAATTGGGATTACCTCTGGGGAAAGCAATTGATCAATGTAAAGCAACAGCCTATAATAGAAAACAAATTTAAAAATTAAATATTCATTATAATAATAATAATAATCACTAAGTTAAATATTGAGTATCTTCTCTTCTGAATTATTCATATTTATATGCACTGAGATTAGAGGGGTATTTAAGGGATACTGCCAATTGTAAAGAAAAGGTTGCAGAATGATGAGCACTATATTCGTATCAACATATACAGATAAAATACCTAGTACTCTGTATTACTATTATAACATTTTGTTGTTCAGTCACCCACTCATGTCTGACTCTTTGCAACCCCATGGATTGCAACATGCCAGACCTCCCTGTCCCTTGTCATCTCCTGAAGTTTGCCCAAGTTCCTGTCCATTACATCAGTGATGCCATCAACGATCTCATCCTCTGATGCCCTCATGATTACATTTATTGCCAAATAAATATACCAAAATCCTCTTGTAATATTAAAATTTTATGTTTTAAAATACTTATGTCCTTTCTTGTGGTTTATCCTTGTTCTAGAAAAATGTTTTGGGTAGATAATCAGAAAAAACAAAAAAGTGAATATAAATTTATATGTGAATTATAATGTAATTATAATTCTGAGGTCCAATATTAGTCTAATATTAAATAAATTTTGGTACATGAATAATGTGCTTTGAAAACCATACCTAAATATTTATAATATAAATAAAGTTATAGTTTATATATCCAATGTCAAACACAGAGCCTGATACTAACAAATCAATGTTTAAGGAATACATGTGTGTATATTATAATATTAATTGGAAAAATAAAAGATAGCATACATGTTCAAAGTTTAGAGGTAAGTTGACTAAAATGATTATTGATGGGTTATGAGCATAAGAATATTTTAACTATCATCTATGCACATATTTCTTTCACAAATGATGATTTGTTGTAGCAAAAAGAAAAACAGTCCCCAAAAAAAGCCATGACAAACTTATTAAAAAGCAGAGACATCACTGTGCAGACAAAAGTCCATATAGTCAAAGCTTTGGTTTTTCCAGGAGTCATGTATGGATGTGAGAGTTGGACCATAAAGAAGGCTGAGTGCCAAAGAACTGATGCTTTCAAAGTGTTTGAGAAGACTCTTGAGAGTCCCTTGGACAGCAAGGAGGTCAAACCAGTCAATCCCAAAGGAAATCAGTCCTTAAATGGAAGGACTGATGGAGAAGCTGAAGCTTCAATACTTTGGCCATCTGATTCAAAGAACTGACTCACTGGAAAAGGCCCTGATGATGGGAAAGATTGAGGGCAGGAGGAAAAGCGGGCAACAGGGGATGAGATAGTAGGAAGGCATCACCAACTCTATGGATATGAACTGAGCAAACTCTAGGATATAGTGAAGGACAGGGAAGCCTGGTGTGCTGCAGTCCATGAGGTTGCAAAGAGTTGGACATGACTGAGGGACTGAACAACAGCAAATACGTCCGTATCCTAATTCCCAGAACTTGTTAATACGCCACCTGTCTGGTAAAAGGAACTATACAAGTGTGATTAAGATTAAGGACTTGAGATAAGGAGATTATTCCAGGTTATGGAGGTGGGCCCACCTAATCAAAAGAGTCTAAAAACAAGAGAATGTTTCCCAGTTGTGATCAAAGAGAGATTTGTATCAATGTGTCAGAGAGATTTGACATTAATGGTTTAAAAATAAAGGAAAGAAGACACAAGCCAAGGCCTGTGGGTGATCTTTAGAAGCTGGAAGTGAATTCTCTCCTAGAACTTCCAAGAAAGGAATTTAACCTTGCTGTCAGCTTGATTTTAGTTCAGTGAGACCCATGTTAAATTTGTGAATCCACAGAAGTATAAGATAATAATTTGTGTTCTTTTAAGGCAGTACATTCGTGGTAATTTGTTATGGCTGCAATAGAAAACAAATACATTTGTTGAATACAAATTCAAAGTATAGACATGCACACAAAAAAATCATCTTTAATCCCATATTCAGATATAACTGCCATAACATTATATATACTATAGCATTTTTCTTTATAAATGTAACATATCTCAGAAAAAGGCAACTTCATTCTTCCAGTTACTCAGGTCAAAACCCTTGGGGTCAGTATTTCTTTTTTTTTTTTTTTTTTCTGTCTTATATACAATGTTCCATTCATCAGTTCTATATTTGTAATAATCTAACCATTCTCACCATCTCCAAATACTACCTGGTCCAAGCCACCATTAGCTCTCACTTAAATTTTAATAGCCTCTAAATCTTCTCACTGCATCCATACTTGCCCATTCACCATAGAACAGCCAGAATTATCCTTTACAAATATGAATCAGTCACCTTCTAAAGATATTCTTTCTTTCAGATTAAAAGGTAATTCCTCACAGTTGCTTATGAGTCCCTAGAAAGATGTGGCCTTCAGCTGCTTCTCTGATCTCATTTCCTATTGCTTTTCAGTCTCAGTCACTCCACTCCAGCCATTAATACCCTGAATACTTTTTCCTTCAATTACCAATCAAGTTCAAAAAACGGGACCTTTACACTCACTGATTCTTTTACCTATAACATTTTTTCTAAAGATATCTATATGGCTCAATATCATTTCACTTAGGTTCGTGCTCAAATATCATATAACCCAATGGATTTCTGTGACCTCCCTCTATCAAATAACACTATTTCCCCCATGTTCTCTATCTCCTTACTTTATTTTTCCTCATAAAACTCACCACTACCTGAAATAAATTATATGTATTTCAGATATTATATATGAAATTGCATATTTATATGAATTTATTTTTTATGTATTTTATAAGAATGTGTGTGTGTCTTTTTCCCTCTTTTTCCATGATATATAAGTAACATAAATGCTTTTCTCTTATGTTTTTGGAAGCACATGATTATGAAATTATCTCTTCCTAAGGCAGTTGGTGATGGACAGGGAGGCCTGGCGTGCTGCGATTCATGGGGTTGCAAAGAGTTGGATACGACTGAGCAACTGAACTGAACTGAACTGAACTACTTTTGTTATTAAATCATTTCTGAAAATAAACTACTGTCAAAGGCTTTCCAATTTTATTGTGACTCATGAAAAATCCATTGCTGTTGAGTGGTTGTAATACCTGAGGAATCTAAATTAAATGGTGATACATTATTATTATTAAATCTCAATTATTACAAAAGCAAAAAAAAATAGTAACTGACTTCCTCCTTTGCAAAAATTGAAATGTTCTCACAAAACATTCAGAGTTCATTTTATTATGAACAATAAAAACATTAATTATTTGGAGCATAGGTTTGCAAACATTTTCTATGAAGAATATGATAAAAAAATATTTTAGAATTTGTGAACTTCATGGTCTCTGCCAAGCTACTACTCATCTCTGCCACTGTAGTGTGATAATAGCCAAACAAAATACATAAACAAGTGGGCATGGGTGTGTTTTAATAAAACTTTTATTGACACTAATCTTTTTTTCCATTTATTTTTATTAGTTGGAGGCTAATTACTTTACATCATTACAGTAGTTTTTGTCATACATTGAAATGAATTAGCCATGGATTTACATGTATTCCCCATCCCGGTCCCCCCTCCCACCTCCCTCTCCACCCCATCCCTCTGGGTCTTCCCAGTGCACCAGGCCCGAGCACTTGTCTCATGCACCCAACCTGGGCTGGTGATCTGTTTCACCCTAGATAATATACATGTTTCAATGCTGTTCTCTTGAAACATCCCACCCTCGCCTTCTCCCAGAGTCCACAAGTCTGTTCTATACATCTGAGTCTCTTTTTCTGTTTTGCATATAGAGTTATCGTTACCATCTTTCTAAAGTCCATATATATGTGTTAGTATACTTTAATGGTCTTTGTCTGGCTTACTTCGCTCTGTATAATGGGGTCCAGTTTCATCCATCTCATTAGAACTGATTCAAATGAATTCTTTTTAATGGCTGAGTAATATTCCATGGTGTATATGTACCACAGTTTCCTCATCCATTCATCTGCTGATGGCATCTGGGTTGCTTCCATGTCCTGGCTATTATAAACAGTGCTGCGATGAACATTGGGGTGCACGTGTCTCTTTCAGATCTGGTTTCCTTGGTGTGAATGCCCAGAAGTGGGATTGCTGGATCATATGGCAGTTCTATTTCCAGCTTTTTAAGAAATCTCCACACTGTTTTCCATAGTGGCTGTACTAATTTGCATTTGACACTAATTTGAATTTCATACAATGTTTTTCTGGGCTTAAAAAATCAGTTATGTACTTTTTAAAATTGAAGCATTGTTAACTGACAGTGTTATGTTAGTTTCAAGTGTACAGCAAAAGTGATTCAGTTATATAGCTATATTCTTTCCCATATTGGCTATTACAAGTTATTAAGTACAGTTACTTGTGCTATACAGTAGAACTTTGTTGATTATCTATCTTATTTATAGTAGCTGCTATCTGCTAATCCCAAACTCCTACTTTGCAACTGCTGCTCCTGCTGCTAAATCACTTCAGTCGTGTGTGACTCTGTGCGACCCCATAGACGGCAGCCAACCAGGCTCCCCCGTCCCTGGGATTCTCCAGGCAAGAACACTGGAGTGGGTTGCCATTTCTTTCTCCAGTGCATGAAAGTGAAAAGTGAAAGCGAAGCCACTTAGTCGCGTCTGACTCGCAGCGACCCCATGGATTGCAGTCTACCAGGCTCCTCTGTCCATGGGATTTTCCAGGCAAGAATACTGGAGTGGGGTGCCATTGCCTTCTCTGAACTCCTGCTTTATTCCTCCTCAAATCCATTTCCCCTTCGGTCACCATAAGCTTTTCTATGTCTGAGAACCTGTTTCTGTGTGTGTGTTTTATAATTTTTTAAATTTTATATTGGAGTATAGTTGATTAACAATGTTGTGTTACTTGCAAATGTACAGCAAAGTGATTTAGCTATACATATACATGTGTCTATTCTCTTTCAAATTCTTTTCCATTTAGGTTATGACAGAATATTGAGTAGCATTCCCTCTGATATACATAGGTCCTTGTTGGTTATCAATTTAAAATATAGCAATGTGTAAATGTCAATCCCAAACTCCCTAACTATCCCTCCCTCCACCCTTCCCTCCTGGTAACCATAAGCTAATTCTCTAAGTTGAGTCTGTTTCTGTTTTGTAAAGAAGTATATTTGTATCATTTTTTGAAGATTTTTATATAAGTGACAGCATATATTTGTCTTTCTCTGACTTTCTTCACTTAGCATGGTAATCTCCAGTTCCAGCCATGTTGCTGCAAATGGCATTATTTCATTTTGTAAATTGCTGAGTATTTCAAGTTTACAACAAAGTAATTTAGTTATATAAGTACATTTCTTTCCTTTATAGATTATTACATGACACTAAGTCTAGTTCCCTATGCTATGCAGTAGGATTTTGTTGCTTATTTATTTCATATATAGTAGTTGTATCTTGGAGTAGGAAATGACAACCCACTCCAATATTCTTTCCTGCAGAATCCCATGGACAGAGAAGCCTGGCAGGCTATAGTCCATGATTGCAAAGTCAGACATGACTGAGGTGACTTAGCACAGCACAGCACAGCGTGTATCTACTAATCTCAAATTCCTAATATGTCCCTTCCCCCACTCATTTCCCCTCTGATAGCCATAAGTTTGTTTTCTATATCTGTGAGTCTGTTTCAGTTTTTAAATGTTCATTTATATCATATTTTTGATTTTACATATAAGTGATATCATATATTTGTCTTTCTCTGTCTGACTTACTTCCCTTAGTATGATAATTTCTAGGTCCACCACTTTGCTTCAAATGGCATTATTTCATTCTATTTTAATGGCTGAGTAATATTCTATTGTATATACACACCACATTTTATTTATCTATTCATCTGTCATGGACATTTAGATTGTTTCCATGTCTTGGCTATTGTAAATAGTGTTGCTATGAGTATTGGGGTGCATGTATTTTTCAACTTATAGTTTTCTCCATGTATGTGCCCAGGAGTAGGATTGCTATATCATATGACAACACTATTTTTACCTTTTTAAGGAACCTCCATGCTGTTCTCCACAGTGGCTATTCTCAAAATATTCAGCTCATTCCCTTTCTTCACACAAAATATTTTCACTACAGTCTCAGGAAGGGCAACAATAACAAAAAAACCTCATCTAGTGATTCTAAATCCAAGAGCTCTGAATTGAACACATAGTTTCTGTATTAGATTTAGATGTGACTCTTCCTTATGTGAAGAAAAATTAAATATAAAGAAAAAGTATCTGCTTCCCATGCTTACTCAATTTATAGTGATTGAAAAGAGACAAGATAATACCAATAAACATCTTCATTAGGAAAGGGGATGGATGGGAAACATACACACGCTGATTATTTAAGCTTCCACCTAGAAGTGGATATATATACATATGTAAATTTTGCTTATATTTCATTGGTCAAACCAAGCCATGTAGATATACAAAACAACAAATTTGGGGAAATGCCATTTTAAGGAGACCCTGAAAGGAAGGGAGCCTGAAATAGCTAACATATAACTTTAATGATTTCTATAAATCATGTACAAGAATATCTAAAACCACATCAAAGTAAAGAAAAAAACGTCCCCATGACTGATTTTTTAACCTATTTCCTGAAATGCACACCTCATTTGTCAGACCTCTAGTACATACAAACTTTTAATCAGACCACAAGAAAAGATGACAAGTTAACTTCATAAGGCCAATTGCAGGTGACTTTTGTGCAGTATTTTTAAATCTTATATTAGAGTTAGTATAGAAAAAAGACAAGGAGTTGTGATAATTAGAACAAAGGGAATGTCAAGCTTAGAGCACATCATAAATTTATTTTTCATGTTTAGAAGATGTTCATATTTTCCTCTTCTTTGATTTAATATATTTTGTTTACATTTCAGAATTTTCAAACTTTATAAAACATAACACTGTGCATAAAAATGACCTCAGATCCTTGTTATGTATGCAGCTATTGGGTCTTACTCCTTATTAGTGCTGTGGTGGGTCTTAGGGATTTACACTTTTAATAAGCATTCCTGATTATTCTGAAATGAGTGTTCTATGCAAATCCCATTTATAAATGAATGAAATAGAGTAGCTAGCTTCAAAGTCATCCAAGAAATTTTGAATAATTTTGCAGTGAAAATCTATATTAATAATAAAATTAATATTCCATACACAAAAATAACTTATAGAACATGACATGGCTAAAATAGATAAATCAATTATGAGTAAAGTTAATTCCTTACTGAAAAAAAAATACATTATGTTTTGGATCTGATATATTAGCTGCTGAGTTAAATATATCACCTTCTATATCAGATATACCACGCACTAAGGTATATAACCTGCTAAATTAGATGTTCAGCTTGAATCTGATAAATCACCCCTTGAAACGCAAATTAACCTTCAAAATTAGATCCATAACTTGCCGAATCTAATATATAGTACACCAAATCAAAGTTACCATCCACTAATTCATGAGTATTGATATACATCTATTCTCAGGTTGCATATATATTTAAAGGACTAGTGCATGCCCTACATCATTCTTATCTCAGATTTTCTTGAGGAAATTCCTAGAGATTTCATTTTGTTTTAATGCTTTAAGAGTTTGAACATTTTTCTTCTACTTGGTATATTTAAAGCCACCAGTTATGTAGAGAAAGAGGAGGTATATCTCTACATGAATTATGGAAATATATATTTTTAGCTAGGAAATCTAAACAAATACAATATTTAGGAAGTTTTATTTAATGTTGCTACTTCTGTGTTATGCAATGACCATATCTAAAGTGTAGAAAGTGAGCAGAAATGGTACCTACCAAATGAGACCTATTTAAATTAGTAATATTTTGGTGGTTTCTAAAGATCCTTTAGGGAAGATTGTTACTGGTTTGAAACTCAGATAGAATAAGAATTACTATTTGGTCAATATGTTTAAATACGTGGGTATTTTTATTGTGTTGAAAATCATATAAGAAATTAACCCTGGATACTCATTGGAAGGACAGATGCTGAAGCTGAAGCTCCAATACTTTGGCCACCTTATGTGAACAGCTGACTCATTGAAAAGACCCTGATACTGGGAAATATTGAAGGTAGAAGGAGAAGAGGGTGACAGAGGATGACATGGTTGGATGGCATCACTGATTCAATGGACATGAACTTGTGAAAACTCCAGGAGACGGTGAGGGACAGAGAAGCCTGGCATGCTGCAGTCCATGGCATCACAGAGTCAGACATGATTTGGCAACTGAACAACAATAATGATTGTAAATTCAAATTTACTCCATTTGACTAGAATATAATCTATGCACTATATCTACTGGCATCTGTATATCATGCTTAATAATCTTCCAACTATGTAGACTACCTAGGCTTAGCATAAACCTCAGTAGAATATTATTCTTGTGTGATTTTTGGTAGTGTGTAAGAATAAGTGCATTTAAATAAAATGTTTATCCCAAATATTTTCTGAAACATGTCACCTGCTATATAATTATTCCATTACCATAAATATTTAATTATCTGTTTTTGTGAACTATTTTAAAACATTTTTAATGTCAAAATCTAGGGTTATCCTATTTTTTGAAATTTAGAGGTGACCTTGAAACATTTCTTTTAAACAGGAAACATGAAAAAATTTATGATGGAAATGCATTTTTAAAGCAAGTGAAGTGATTTCACAGTAGTATATTCTGTTTTCATTTTTACCATAGATTATTTTTCTAGAAAAATTAAAAATATAAATGTCACTTTAATATTTAATCATAAAAATGATTCAAAGATTACCATTGTCATTACTCAAATATCTCCTATTAAAATACATACATTGAAAATATTCTTGAAGTCATTTTAGCAAGCATCACAATCTGAGGTTCATTTGAAGCATTAAAGCTTTGCATGTTTATACTTAGTAGCTTAGCTGCTTCTCATGGACTTTTGTGAGTTAGGAGAGTCTGGTGTTATATCCTCCATTTTGTAGAAGAATAAAAGAGATATATTTTCATGTATTAAATTGGAAATATCTTCAGTAAATTGTTTGATCTTTTAAAAAAATCCTCATATATGATCTAAATTTAAAGTTAAAAATAAATAATTCCTATTTTTTTAAAGACAAACACTTTTCTTACTTCATCATGTTTTGTGCCCTTTAAAAGATATCCCACTTAGTTTATTTCTCTATAAGTGTGCCAATAATGCATTTTCCCTCATTTTTTCATGAGTTAATTTCATAGTTCAACCTTAATTTTACCATAACTCAATCTCATCCTCTGGAAATTTTCTTCAAACTTATGGATGCATTGAAATCCTCTTATATTCCTTGAGAAATGTAGTATGGTATCTATATAATGAATTTGTTGTTCAATTGCTAAGCTGTGTCTGACTGTGATTCCATGAACTGCAGCATGCCAGGCTTTCCTGTCCTTTACTATCTCTGGCAGTTTGCTCGAATTCATGTCCATTGAGTCAGTGATTCTACCTAACTATCTCATCCTCTACCACCCCCTTCTCCTCCTGCCTTCAACCTTTCCCAGCATCAGGGTCTTTTCCAATGAATCAGCTCTTTTCACAAGGTGGGCAAAGTATTGGAGATTAAACTTTAGCATCTGTTTTTCCAATGAATATTCATGGTTGATTTCCTTTGGTATCGACTGATTTGCTCTCCTTGCAGTCCAAGAGACACTCAAGAGTCTTCTCCAACACCACAGTTCTAAAGCATCAATTCTCCGGTGCTCAGTAGTCTTTATGGTCCAACTCTCATATCTGTACAAGAATACTGGAAAAACAAAACAAACAAACAAACAAAAAAAAAAACAACATAGCTTTGACTATTCGTAACTCTGTCAGGAAAGTGATGTCTCTGATTTATAACATACTGCCTAGGTTTGTCATAGCTTTTCTTCCAAGGAGCAAGTATCTTTTAATTGCATGGCTGCAGTCATCATCCACAGTGATTTTGGAGCCCAAGAAAATAAAATCTGGCACTTTTACACTTTTTTCCTTCTATGTGCCATGAAGTGATGGAACCAGATGCCATGATCTTAACTTTATGAATGTTGAGTTTTAAACCAGCTTTTTCACTCTCGTCTTTCACCCTCATCAAGAGGCTCTTTAATTCCTCTTCACTTTCTGCCATTAGAGTGGTGTCATTTGCATATCTGAGGTTGTTGATATTTCTCCTGACAGTCTTGATTCAGAGCTTGTGATTCATCGAGCCTGGCATTTTGCACAATGTACTCTGCATGCAAATTAAATAAACAGCATGACAATGTGAGAACTTGTTTTACTCATTTCCCAGTTTTGAAGCAGTCCATTGTTCCATTTTCAGATCTAACTGCTGCTTCTTAACCTGCATACAGGTTTCTTAGGAGACAGGTAAGATGGTCTGGTATTCCCATCTTTTGAAGTGCTTTCCAGTTTGTTGTGATACACACAGTGCACCAAGACCCTGGGGAAAAGACCAGTGACTCCATAAGAAATTAAACCAGACCTGCCTGTGTAGGTTTGAGGGTCTACTGTAGAGGTGTGTTTTGGAAGTTTCCTGCCATGGGGACAGGGGCACTGGAAGCAGCAATCTTGAGAAGTAGATGTTGTCATAAGTCCTTTTTGGAGGTCACCTGTTGCCCTATCATAAAGCCTGTAGACTCCAGGACTGGGTTGATGCAGGCCAAACAACTAACAGGGAGGGAGCACAGTCCCATGTATTAATAGACAATTGGATTAAAGATTTACTGAGCATGGCCCTGCCTACCAGAACAGGACCAAAATTTCCCCACACCCAGTCCCTCCCATCAAGAAGCTTGTACAAGCCTTTTATCCTCATCCATCAGAGGGCAGACAGAAGAAGCAAGAACTACAATCCCACAGCCTCCAGAATGAAAACCACAATCACAGAAAGCTAACCAAAATGATCACATGGATTACAGTCTTGTGTAACTCAATGAAGCTATGATGAATGCCATGCAGGGCCATTTAAGACAGACAGGTCATGGTGGAGAGTTCTAACAAAACATGGTTAACAGGAGAAGGAAATGGCAAAGCACTAAAATAGTCTTGCCTCAAGAACCCCATGAACAGCATGAAAGGGCAAAGAGATATGACCTTGGATGATGAGCCTCCTGCACTGGTAGGTGTCCAATATGCTACTGGGGAAGAGCAAACAAATAGCTGCAGAAAGAATGAAGAGACTTGGACAAGGCGGAAAAAAATGCTAAGTTGTGGATGTGTCTGGTGGTTAAAATCCAATACTGTAAAGAACAATATTGCAATACTATAAAGAACAATATTGCATAAGAACCTGGAACGTTAGGTCCATGTATCAAGGTAAATTGGACATGGTCAAGCAGGAGATGACACGAGTGAACATTGATATCTTAGGAATCAGTGAATTAAAGTTTATGGGAATAGGCAAATTTAATCCAGATAATCATTATATCTATGACTGTGGGCAAGAATTCCTTAGAAGAAATGGACTCACCCTTGTAGTCAATAAAAGAGTCTTAAATGCAGTACTTGAGTGCAATTGCAAAAATAACAGAATAATCTCAGTTCATTTCCAAGGAATTCCAAGCAACATCACAGTAATCCAAGTCTATACCCAACCACTAATGCTGAAGAAGCTGAAATTGAATGATTCTATGAACACTATAAGACGTTTTAAAAGCAACATGAAAGAAGTTGCCATCTTCATCATAAGGGATTGAAATGCAAAAGCAGAAAGTCAAGAGAAGCTTGGAGCAACAGGCAATAAACACAAGACCTTCTGGAACTAACACACACACACACACACACACACAAATGTGTCCTTTTTCATCATAAGGGATTGGAATGTAAAAGTAGGAACTCAGTAGAAACTTGGGGTAACAGACAAGTTTGGTCTTGGAGTACAAAATGAAGCAGGGCAAAGGCTAACACAGTTTTGTCAAGATACCACACTGGTCATTGCAAACATCCTCTTCCAACAACACAAGAGATGACTCTATGCATGCATATCACTAAGTGGTCAATACTGAAATCAGTGACTATTTTATTTGAAGCCAAAGAAGGAGAAATTCTATACAGTCAGAAAAACAACACCTGGAGCTGACTGTGGCTCAGATCATGAGCTTCTCATTTCAAAATTCAGGCTTAAATTGAAAAGAGTAGGGAAAACCATTAAGCCATTCAAGTATGACCTAAATCAAATCCCTTATGATTATACAGTGGAGGTGAGGAATAGATTCAAGGGATTAGATTTGGTAGACAGAGTTCCTAAAGTCCTGTGGACAGAGATTCATAATATTGTACAGGAGATGGTAAACAAAATCATCCTTAAGGAAAGAAATAAAAGAAGGCATAGTGGTTGTCTGAGAAGGTCTTCAAATAGCTGAGAAAAGAAGAGAAGCAAAAGGAAAAACAGAAAGGGAAAATATATCCACCTGAACAGAGTTCCACAGAATAGCAAGAAGAGATAAGAAAGATTTCTTAAGTGAACAATGCAAATAAATAGAAGAAAGTAAAAGAATGGGAAAGACTAGAAATCTCTTCAAGAACATTAGAGTTACCAAGGGAATATTTCAGGCAAAGACGGGCAAAATAAAAGATAGAAAGAGAAAAGTCTTAACAGAAGTCAAGAGGAGATTAAGACACAGCGAGATTAAGAAGAGATGTCAAGAATACAGAGAACTATACAAAAAGGACTTAATGACCCAAATAACCAGGATAATGTGGTCACTCACCTAGAGGCAGACACTCTGGAGTGTAAAATAAAGTGGGCCTTCAGACATATCACTAAGAACAAAGCTTGATGAAATTCCAGCTGAGTTATTTCAAATCCTAAAATATGATGCTATTAAAGTGCTGCACTCAATATGCCAGCAAACTTGGAAAACTCAGCAGTGGCTACGGGTCTGGAAAATGTCAGTTTTCAGTCCAATCGCAAAGAAAGACAATGCAAAAAATATTCAAATTACTGTACAATTGCACTCATTTCACATGCTGGAAAGATATTGCTTAAAATCCTTCAAGCTAGCCTTCAGCTGTATGTGAACTGAGAACTTCCAGAAGTACAAGCTGGATTTAGGAAAAACAGAGGAACCACAGATCAAATTGCCCTCATTTCATTGGATCAGTAAAAAATCAAGGGAATTCCCAAAAAAAAGTCTGCTTCATTGACTATGCTAAAGCCTTTGAGTTTGTGGATCACAACAAACTGTGGAAAATCCTCAAAGATAGGGAGTACCAGACCACCTTACCTCTCTCCTGAGAAACCTGTATGATTGTCAAGAAACAATAAGTAGAACTAGACAGAGAACAAAGGACTGTTTCAGAATTGAGAAAGGATTACGTCAAGGCTGCCTACTGTCACCCTGCTTGCTTAACCTATATACAGAGTACATCATGTGAAAATCCAGGCTTGATGAATCACAAGCTGGAGTCAAGATTGCCAGAAGAAATATCAACAACCTAAGATATGCAAATGATACCATTCTAATGGCAGAAAGTGAAGAAGAACTAAGACCCTCTTGATGAAGTTGAAAGAGGAGAGTGAAAAAGCTACTTTAAAAACCAACATTCAAAAAACTAAAATCATGGCATCCAGTCACATTACTTCATGGCAAATAGGTGGGTAAAAAGTGTAAACAATGCCAGATTTTATTTTATATGACTCCAAAATCACTGCAGATAGTGACTGCAGCCACCAAATTAAAAGACGCTTGCTCCTTGGGAGAAAAGTTATGACAAAATTAGTCAGCGTATAAAAAAGCAAATACAACACTTTGCCAAAAAAGGTCTGTCTAGTTAAAGCTATGGTTTTTCCAGTAGTCATGCATGGATGTGAGAGTTGGACCATAAAGAAGACTGAGCACTGAAGAATTGATGCTTTCAAACTGTGGTGTTGGAGAAAACTCTTGAGAGTCCCTTGGACAGCAAGGACATCAAACCAGTCAATCCCAAAGGAAATCAAGCCTGAACATTCATTGGATGGACTGATGCTAAAGTCGAATCTCCTATACTTTGGCCACCTGGTGTGAAGAGCCAACTCATTGGAAAAGACCCTGATGACGGATAAGATTGAAAGCAAGAGTAGAAAGGGACGACAGAGAATAAAATGGTTGGATGGCATCACTGACTCAATGGACATGAATTTGGGCAAACACTGGAAGGTAATAAAGGATAGGAAAGGCTGCATTTAGTGAAAAATAAAATAGTAGCATATGTCTTCAAAAGTTTCTTGTCTGCATAATGTATATGAAAATGTGAAGTTCTTTCAGTCGTGTTGGTTTCTTTGTAATCCCATGGACTGTAGCCTTCCAGGCTCTTCTGTCCATGGAATTCTCCAGGCAAGAATACTGGAGTGAGTAACCATTCCCTTCTCTAGAGGATCTTCCCAACTCAGGGATCCCAGGTCTCTTGCATTCCAGGCATATTCTTCACTGTCTGAGACACCAGAGAGGCTTTATATATACATATATAAATGACAAATCTGAAGATAAATATGATCACATATTATCACTCATACATAAAATTATGTGTGTATCTATCTAAAGAATGAAAAAAACTTACCTGTGAGTTGATAACTAAAAAAGTAACTGTAGAAAATATTATAAGTTGGTCTAAACAGTATTGTTTGTTCCTCTAGCATTCCTATGAGTCTCAAGTTTAGAACTTATACAAAAATTCAATATTTTATCAACTTTCATAGCCTTTTCAGAAACCACTCAAGGAATTCTTTCAGCCATTTGTTGAAAAGCTGTGGTTCCATATCAAAGTTCTCTCTAATACCAATTTCTTGTTTTCCTCTTTTCTCATTTTGACCTTAATTAGATTGTTGTTTTTAATTATCTCCTCTAAACCAAACACCAAAATTTACATATTTTCTTTGGTTTTAATTATGCATATTTTGATGCCTTCCCATGCTTGTTCAAAATTTGTTCTGAGAACCCATGCTTATCTTGTAACATGTAATCAATAAAAATTGTATGTGGAATTGACCTCTCTAATTAAACTTTGGGTTTTAGGAATTGTAACTTTCTTGTTAAGAATACGTAAGGCCTAAGTCTTAATGTTTTTGTCAATTTTTTATTGCCAGTTCTTACCACTCTAGTGTAGAAATTACTACTGGATTCAGTGAATCTGTCATTTGGGGTGCTTAGCTAATGAGCACAAGCACTTTCAGTTAAAATAGAAGCATTTATTACTTGTAATGAGTATGGAGACAAGGAGGTAGCTCTCAAAGCACTGTTTCACTGAACAGCAAGATCAAGGAAGTTTTAAGCTAAAGATGCGTGCTTATTCACGAAGCGTAAGTTTATCTTCCACATAAAGATGGAGATCTAGATGTGCTTGCTCAGTGTGATAGTATGCTCAAATACACATTGCATGTTCAAAAATGGCAGCAATCCTCACCCTGAGAGCAAGGATTTAACCTTAAATGAGGCAAAGATTACTCTAGGTTGACAAAATCCAGGCACCTAGTTGAATGAAGTCACAGGGTTAGCAAAGGTCAGCATCATCATTGCTTGGGCTCCATTTAGTAAGATGATTGAGTGCTCAAGGGAGTTTGCATCCTGCAAAACAGTTCAAGAAGTACTTCTAGTGCTTCAGGCTGATTTTTATCTTTGAAACAGAACTGGGAGAATTTATGATGAATCATTGTCTTTGTTATGGTTACTCTTCTTGCCTGATGGCAATTGTTTGTTCCTGTATTCTTTGTTCTTTTTAAAGTCATTAACTACTGAAACCTATTCTTGTTATACATGAAGACCTAGGAGGCCATAGTTCACCTATCCCCCAATTATCAGTAAAGAAAACACAAAGGGGTTCTGAAATTCATGCTCCAATTCTCAACCAATGTTTGTATAGTGTGTGTTACAATTTTTTTTATTGCCTGATATTCAACTTCTACAAGATTTGATATACTCTGGGTTAACCTCACTCCTTCATTATTACTGTCTCACTAACAACCTTATATTCTAAGTATTCACAATTTGCAGTTTTGGCTCTCACAAAAGCTTTTTCATACTCTTCCACTGTTGAAAGTATTGTTTTCTACTTTCCTTCCCCCCTCATGAAATTCCTAGTCATCCCCCAAACCTGTATTCTAACTTTGCATCCTCCATAAAGCTCCCTTTGACCAGGCCCCAACTACTAAGTCAGAGTTGTAGTGTATCTTATTGTGATGTCCTCATATTTCATAACACTAATCAATTCACATTTTAAATATTAATGATGCATAAGACTTAGTGCTATATGCAAAACAGAAAAAGAGACACAGATGTACAGAACAGAATTTTGGACTCTGTGGGAGAAGGCGAGGGTGGGATGTTTCGAGAGAACAGCATCGAAACATGTATATTATCTAGGGTGAAACAGATCACCAGCCCAGGCTGGATGCATGAGACAAGTGCTTGGGCCTGGTGCACTGGGAAGACCCAGAAGAATCAGGTGGAGAGGGAGGTGGGAGGGGGGATCGGGATGGGGAATGTAAATCCATGGCTGATTCATGTCAAAGTATGACCAAAACCACTACAATATTGTAAAGTAATTATCCTCCAACTAATAAAAATAAATGGAAAAAAAAGACAGTGCCAATGAACCAGTCACTACTCTAAAAAAATTTATACATACTAATTCATTTATCTTCCTAAATCCACAGTGAACTAGATACTTTTTTATTAGCTTCATCCTTTTTTATATAAGGAAGCTGTAGCATAGACAGTTTAAGTAACTTTTCCAAGATAAGAGAACTGGTTAGCACCAGAACTCCAATTGGACCCAAAGAGCCTGCTGTTAAAGTCTATGTTTTCTATAACTTTCCTACACTGCTATACTTGTCTATCTTCCATTCTAAAATATAAGGGTAACAGTTTTGCCATTTTTATCACCAACACACTATTGATATTAGTATATAACAGAACACCAACAATGTTTTTGAATTAATCATTAAGTAGATGAATATTTGTGAGGTTAAGAACATATCTGTCTCATATAGTATGACATTATAAGAAGAAATTCATGTATGCTGAAAATAAGATAAAAGTTGGTGTTTTCTATGAGAGTCATAGACAGGTCTCTTTTGCTTCTGATGTGAATATTACAGAATTTTTAAAATGTTTTTAATCATGTGGGAGTGAAATTTAAAGTTATAATTTTTCTTAATATATCACCAATAAACATTAAAGCCAATATATCAGCAGAAAAACCTCAAGAACTTTGTAAAAATACTTAGATTCTTAAGTCATAACATTGAATTTGGCAATGATTTATTGGCTATGACACAAAGAGCTTAGGCAACAAAAGTAAAAATAGATAAATTTATGTTCAGCAAATTAAAAAAATTGCACATTCTTTTATCAATAAAATGGAAAGGAAACCCACAAAATGGGGAAATATATGAAAATCATATTTTGATAATATGTTTATATCCAGAGTATATAAGGAACTCTTTTTTTTTTTATTTTTTATTTATTTTTTTTTTAATTTTTATTAGTTGGAGGCTAATTACTTTACATCATTACAGTAGTTTTTGTTATACATTGATATGAATTAGCCATGGATTTACATGTATTCCCCATCCCAGTCCCCCCTCCCACCTCCCTCTCCACCCAATCCCTCTGGGTCTTCCCAGTGCACCAGGCCCGAGCACTTGTCTCATGTACCCAACCTGAGCTGGTTATCCATTTCACCCTAGATCAATCAATCTGCCTGACTTCAGACTCTACTACAAAGCCACAGTCATCAAGACAGTATGGTACTGGCACAAAGACAGAAGTATAGATCAATGGAACAGAATAGAAAGCCCAGAGATAAGTCCACGAACCTATGGTCACCTTATCTTCGACAAAGGAGGCAAGGATATACAATGGAAAAAAGATAACCTCTTTAACAAGTGGTGCTGGGAAAACTGGTCAACCACCTGTAAAAGAATGAAACTAGAACACTTTCTAACACCATACACAAAAATAAACTCAAAATGGATTAAAGATCTAAATGTAAGACCAGAAACTATCAAACTCCTAGAGGAGAACATAGGCAAAACACTCTCCGACATAAATCTCAGCAGGATCCTCTATGACCCACATCTCAGAATTTTAGGAACTCTTACAATACAACACCACCAATGCCAAAAAAGCAAAGAACTCACTTTAAATAGTAGTCAGGGTGGAGGAACAAGATGGTGGAGGAGTAGGTGGAGCACATCCCTCTATTGATACATCAGGAATACACCTTCAGACATAGAAGTGCTTGCAGAACACCAGCTGAGAGCAGGCAGGAGAATCAGACAATCCTTGCCACAACCATACGTACCCAGGACAGGGATGCAAGTTCCCTAGAAGGCGCAGTGACTGGGAGCTGGAGTATAGAGATTGTGAAGCAATCCCAGGGTGAGGGCTGCCCTTGACTGCTGGGAGAGAGACCAAGGGGATATGAGGGAGGAGACTGTGGTGGGAAATGCCTGTGTAGGAAAGTCAGGCAGCCATGCAAGTAAAATGATACTGCTGAGTCATGCATTGGGAGTGGAGCCATCATTGTTTCCTCTCTCTCCCCACATGCCAGCATCAACAGTTCAACAATAGAGAAGCTGGCCCATCAAATGCCTGATGTGTGGAACAACAAAGTAGAATCCCATCCAGGGTGCCCCTTTAAATGCCTGACACACTAAACAAAGAAGGACCCCAGGCAAGGGAACCCTCTAAGTGTCAGAATGGGTGGAGTTACGGAAAAAGACTAGCCAAAGAGACCTTCTGATTATCAGCTGCCAGAGGCTAAAAAAAATAAATAAATAAATAAAAACTCTGATAGGGCCATAATTCCTGCGATGGGGACAGTCCGTGTCCCTGCACACTTGATGCCACTGTTGGGGTCCTTTAATGGGCCAGAACCTGGTGGTCCAGAGTCGACGATAAGAAAGTGAAAGAAGGGAAGAGGATGATATTCCCTGGGTTACACAGCTGGCCTTTGCGCTCCATGGAGTCAGCCAGAAATAGAGAGAGAGAGAGAGAGAGAGAGAGAAATAAGGACATGGGGACCCAAGTCTCTGATGGATCAAGGGTGCTTTATTGAATTCTGTAAGAGTATATATATATATATATATATATATATATATATATATATATATATATATAATATTACAAGGTAGTTTCTTCAGATAAAGATCAAAAGACCTGACTTTGCAAGTTACCAAGGAAACAAGGAGCAATAGAGGCCATAAGGCCAAAAGGCAATCCATATCAAAAGAGGGTCGTAAATAATCCCTTTCACCAAATGGAAAAGCTAATGAAGGAAATCCTATGGAAGCACCCCATCTCTATGATCTCAGTTCTGAGAGAGGCTTGCCAGCTCCTCTCGCCTCTGATAGGGACTGATAAGGAACAGAGGGCTCAAGAGAGATAGGAAACCGCACACGGGAATCCTACTGTTAAACATTCCCTGACAGTGCCACCAGGATCCCTGAGACCCAAGCAACTACACCGCCTTCATGCTCAACACTCACTGGGTCAGAGCTGCCACAGGTAAGAAAGTCTTGAATCTATGCACACAGGGTTGCTTCAGTCATGTCCAACTCTTTGTGGCCCTATGAACTGTGGCCTGTCAAGCTTCTCTGTGAGGGATGTGGGGGGTTATCTAGGCAAGAATACTGGAGTGTGTTGCCATATCCTTCTAGAGCACTATATTTCCTGCTACCCTAGCTGCGAACTCCCCCTGAGTACTTGGTGCTACCAGAGCCCCTGCAAACCAAGCAGCAGTACCACCTTCATACTTGGGACTCACTGGGGCAGACCCAAGTTCTTCAGAGCAGCCTCAGGAGAAAACCCCAGTGGACAACCTGCATGCAGAGGTGGAGATAAAACCACAATTGAAATCCATGGGTAGTGTGCCTAAGGAAGAGGATGTAAAACCTTCCCACCAGCTGTACAAGCTGCAGATTAAAACCACATTATCAGCTAGGCAGATTGTGTCTATGGAATATATAAAAGGACATTGAGAGCTCCCACAAAAGAAAATGCACTAGTTCTGACAGCTATGGACATTGTAAGCAAGAACACACAGGATTAGGACCAGATTAGCCTGAACTGTCCACACAGCAGGTACAGAGACCAGTGTAGTGTTGGAGGTCACCCTAGCGAGGTTAAGTGGACTGTGACTCCCAGTGAGAGAAAGGATGCTGAGAACAGAGTCAGGATAAACGGCTATTATTTATATATTTTCACGATTCTGTAGATTCTTTGGGATTTTCTGTTTGTTTTGTTTTTTCTCTCCCCTCCCCACTGAAGTTCTCAGTTTTATTAGCACTGTAAAACACACTTCTTATTTCTGTTATAAACTTCTGCCTCTACATTGACCTTTTGCAGTTCTGTGGAGCTTTCATTTTCTTTTCTTCAATTTTAATTTTTTAATCGTATTATTATTTTTCTACATTTAGTCCTTTGATTGGTTTTCTACTGTTCTTTTCCCCTTGCAGTTTATCTTTAATATATATAAATCTTCTTTGTCTACCTTGATTTGGCTTTGCATTTCTATTCTTTCTTTCTTTTCTTTCTTCCTTTCTCTTCTTTTTCTAACTGTATTTGTTATTTTCGTTTTCGTTGCTTGATTTCCCAATTGATGCCTTACTTTAGCTTTGTTTTCCAGTTTGTGCATTAGTTAGTATTGTTCTTAACTGGTAGATATCATTTCTGGTTTTGTTTCTTTTCCGGGTCAATCTACTTGATTTTTGTTGGATTTTGCTTTTGTTTATGAGTGTATATGTATGTATGTAAATTCCATAACTACAATTTGTATAATTTTGTAATTGCCGTTTGTTTTAATCCCATTTAATGCCATAACAAACCACCTGTGGAATCTCCATTCCTGGCCAAAGATCAAACCCTGAGCCGTTGGAGTGGGAGCACTGACTTCAAGAACATAAGACTACCAAGAAACTCCTAACTCTAGGGAGTATCAATAGTGAGAACTCCCACAGAGGCAACCACTTGTATACAAAACACAGCATCACTCAACTACCAGTAGCACCCTGTGCAGGACACCTCATCCAAACAAAAAACAAGACAAAAACACAAACTCAATCATCAGCAGACAGGATTACCACCTCACTCAGCTCTGCCCATCAAAGGAAAAAAAACAAAATAAAACACACCTCCTCTTACCACAATGCAAGCACAAGTCACACCTTACACGAAGCTAACACAAACCACTTGACCAAACTTCAATTAGTTCAATTCAGTCACTCAGTCTTATCCTACTCTTTGTGATCCCATAGATTGCAACACGCCAGGCTTTCCTGTCCATCACCAATTCCTGGAGCTTGCTCAAAGTAATGTCCATCCAGTCGGTGACACCTTCCAACCATCTCATCCTCTGTCGTCCACTTCTCATCCTGCCTTCAATCTTTCCAAGAATCAAGTCTTTTCCAATGAGTCAGTCCTTTGCATCAGGTGGTCAAAATATTGGAGCTTCAGCATCAGTCCTTCCAATGAATATTCAGGACTGATTTCATTTAGGGTTGACTGGTTGGATCTCCTTGCAGTCCAAAGGACTCTCCAGAGTCTTCTCCAACATCATGGTTCAAATGCATCAATTTGTCTGTGCTCAGCTTTCTTTATAGTCCACTTCTCACATGCATACATGACTACCTGAAAAAACCATAGCTTTGGCTAGAAAGACCTTTATTGGCAAAATAATGTCCATTTTTAATATGCTGTCTAGGTTGGTCATAGCTTTTATTTCAAGGAGCAAGCATCTTTTAACTTCACGAATGCAGTCATCAAATGCAATGATTTTGGAGCCCAAGAAAACAAAGTCTCTCACTGCTTCCATTGTTTCTCCATCTATTTGCCATGAAGTGATGGGACAGAATGCCATGATCTTAGTATTTTGAATGTTGAGCTTTAAGACAACTTTTCCACTCTCCTCTTTCACTCTCTGATGAGGCTTTTTTAGTTCTTAGCTTTCTGCCATAAGAGTCTTGTCATCTGCATATCTTAGGTTGTTGATATTTCTCCTGGCAATCTTTATTTCAGCTTGTGCTTCATGCATCCTGGCATTTCACATGATGTACACTGTATCTAACTTAAATAAGCAGGGTGACAATATACAGCTTTGATACTCCTTTCCCAATTTAGAAACAGACTGTAGCTCTATGTCCAGTTCTAACTATTGCTTCTTTACCTGCATACAGATTTTTCAGGAGGCAGGTAAGGTCATCTGGTATTCCCATCTCTTTAAGTATTTTCTGCAGTTTGTTATGCCCCACATAGTCAAAGCTTTAGAGTAGTCAATGAAGTGGAAGAAGATGCTTCTTCTGGAATTCTACGGCTTTTTCTAAGATCCAACAGATGTTGGCAATTTGATCTCTGGTTCCTCTTCCTTTTCTAAATCCAGCCTGAACATTTCGAAGTTCACCGTTCATGTACTGTTGAAGACTGGCTTGGAGAATTTTGAGCACCACTTTGCTAGTGTGTGAGATGAGTGTAATTGTACAGCAGTTTGAATATTCTTTGGCATTGCCCTTCCTTGGGATTTCAATGAAAATTGACCTTTTTCAGTCCTGTGACTACTGATGAGTTTTCCAGATTTGCTGGCATACTGAGTGCATCACATTAGCAGCACCGTCCTTTAGGATTTCAAATAGCTCATCTGGAGTTCTATCACTTCCACTAGCTTTATTTTATTTTATTTCTGTTTTTTATTTTTATTTTTTTTTTTAATTTTTTTTCATTTATTTTTATTAGTTGGAGGCTAATTACTTTACAATATTGTAGTGGTTTTGGTCATACATTGACATGAATCAGCCATGGATTTACATGTATTCCCCATCCTGATCCCTCCTCCCACCTCCCTCTCTACCCGATCCCTCTGGGTCTTCCCAGTGCACCAGGCCCAAGCACTTGTCTCATGCATCCAACTTGGGCTGGTGATCTGTTTCACCATAGATAATGTACATGTTTCAATGCTGTTCTCTCAAAACATCCCACCCTCAATTTCTCCCACAGAGTCCAAATGTCTGTTCTGTACATCTATGTCTCTTTTTCTGTTTTTCATATAGGGTTATCATTACCACCTTTCTAAATTCCATATTTTTAGTGACATTTTCTAATGCTCACTTGACTTCACATTCCAGGATGTCTGACTCTAGGTGAGTGATCACACCATCGTGGTTATCTGGGTCATGAAGATCTATTTTGTATAGTTTTCCTGTGTATTTTTGCCACCTCTTCTTAATATCTTCTGCTTCTGCTAGGTCCATACCATTTCTGCACTTTATTGAGCCCATATTTGCATGAAATGTTCCCTTGGTATCTCTAATTTTCTTGACTAGATCTCTAGTCTTTCCCATTCTACTATTATCCTCTATTTCTTTGCACTAATAACTGAGGAAGGCTTTTTTATCTCTCCTTGCTATTCTTTGTAACTCTGCATTCAAATGGCTATATCTTTCCTCTTCTCCTTTGCCTTTAGTTTTTATTCTTCTCTCAGCTATTTGAAAGGCCTTGTCAGAAAACCATTTTGACTTTTTGAATTTCTTTTTCTTGGAGATAATTTTGATCACTGCCTCCTGTACAATGCCATGAACCTCTGTCCATAGTTCTTCAGGCATTCTGTCTATCAGATATAACCCCTTGAATCTATTTGTCACTTCCACTGTATATTCTTAAGGCATGTGATTTAGATCATACCTGAATGGTCTATTGTTTTTCCCTACTTTCTTCAGTTTAAGAATTTGACAATAACATTCCCACCTTACATTTCAACCTTACAAGGCCAGAAACCAAAAGAAAGAAAGAATTCAACCTTAAAGCCTAGGAAAAGCAGGCCTCAAACACAATGTTTAAAAAAATAATAATTAAAAGACAGAGAAATACTACACAAATGAAGGAACAGTCTAGAAACACAAAAGTACAAATAAATGAAGAGGAAATAGGCAAACTACCTGAAAAAAAAATTCATAATAGTGATAGTAAAGATGACAAAAAACCCTTGAAAACATAATGGAGAAAAAGCAAGAATCAATTAACAAAGACCTAGAAGAATTAAAGAACAAGCATACAAAGACAAGAAACACAATTACTGAAATTAAGAATATTCTAGGACAAATCTATAGCAGAATATCTGAAGCATAAAAACGGACCAGTGAGCTGGAAGATAAAATGGTGGAAATAACTGCTGAAATGCAGAAAAAAGTGAAAAGAATGAAAAGAACTGAAGATGGTCTCAGAGACCTCTTGGAGAATATTCAAAACACCAACATTAGAATTCTAAGGGTCCAAAAAGAAGGAGAGAAAAATAAAGGATATGATAAAATTTTTGAAAAGATTATACTTGAAAATTTCTGCAACATGGAAAAGGAAACAGTCAATCAAGTCCAAGAGGTGCAAAGAGTCCCATACAGGATAAACCCAGGGAGAAACATTCTGAGTAGAATAGTATTCAAACTAACAAAGATTAAACACAAAGAAAGAATATTAAAAGGAGCAAGGAAAAGCAACAAATAACATACAAGGGAAACCTCATATGTTTAACAGCTGATCTCTCAGCAGAAACTCTGCAGGCCAGAAGGGAATGGCAGGATATATTTAAAGTACTGAAAGGGAAAAATCTACAATAAAATTTACTTTACCTGTCATGGATCTCATTCAAAATTTATGTAGAAATCAAAAGCTTTACCGACAAGCAAAGTTAAGAGAATTTAGCACCACCAAACTGTCTACAATAAATGTCAAAGGGACTTATATAGTCAGGATATACAAAAGAAGGAAAAGATCTACAAAAAAAAAAAAAAAACCAAAACCAAAAAAACAAACAAACAAACAAACAAAAAAACCAAACCCAAATAATTATGAAAATGGCAATAGGAACATATATATGGATAATTACTTTAAATGTAAATGGATTAAATGCTCCAACCAAATAACACAGACTGGCTAAATTGATAAAAAAAAAAAAAAGAAAGAAAGAAAAACAAGATCCATATATACACTGTCTTCAAGAAAGCCACTTCATACCTAAAGACACATATAGACTGAAAGTGCAAGGATGGATAAATATATTCCATGCAAATGGAAACAAAAAGAAACCTGGAGTAGCAATTCTCATATCAAACAAAGAACACTACATAATGATCAAGTGGTCAATCCAAGAGGAAAATATAACAATTGTAAATTTCTATGCACCTACCATAGAAGCAACTCAATACATAAGACAAACAATGGAAGACATAAAAGGAGAAATTGACAGTAACACCATAATAGCAGGAGATTTTAACACCCCACTTACACCAAAGGACAGATGATCAATACAGAAAGTTAATAAGGAAACACGTCTTAAATGATACATTAAACGAAATGGATATTGTTCGTATCTTCAGTACATTCCATACAAATGCAGATGTATACACCTTCTTCTCAAGTTCACATGCAAGTTATTAAAGGATAAACCACACCTAGGGTCACAAACTTAAGAAAATTTAAGAATCTTAAAAATAGGGAAATCACATCAAGCATCGTTTCTGACCACAACTCTATGAGACTAGATATCAATTACAAGGAAACAAAAAAATCACAAACACGTAGAGATTAAACAATAACTTTGTAAATAATGAACGGGTTACTGAAGAAATAAAAAGGGAAATAAAAAAAATTCCTAAAAACAAATGACAATGAAAACACGACAACTCAAAAGCTATGGGATGCAGCAAAAACAGTTTTAAGAGGGAAGTTTATAGCAATACAATCCTACCTCAAGAAACAAGAAAAAACATTGACTAGACAACCTAACTTTACATCTAAATCGACTAGAAAAAGAAGAACAACAACAAAAAAACAAAACAAACAAACGAAAATTAGTAGAAGGAAAGAAATCATAAAGATCAGAACAGAAATAAATGAAAAAGAAATGAAAGAAACAATAGTGAAGATTAAGAAAACTAAAAGCTGGTTCTCTGAGAGGATAAGCAAAATTGACAAAACTTTAGGCAGACTCATCAAGAAAAAAAAAGAGAGAAGAATCAAATGAACAAAATTAGAAATGAAAAAGGAGAGGATACAGTGGACAGTGAAGAAATGCAAAGGACTGTAAGAGACTGTTATGAGAAACTACTTTTCAATAAAATGGATAACTTGGAAGAAATGGACAGATTCTAAGAAAAGTTCAAACTTCCAAGAATAAACCAGGAAGAAATCAAAGTTAAGAACAACCCAATTGCAAGCACTAAAATTGAAACTGTGATAATAAATAAATAAATAAATAAATAAATAAGTTTCCCATAAAACAAAAGCCCAGGATCAGATGGCTTCACAGGTGAATTCTATCAACAATTTACAGAAGAGCTAATACTTATCCTAAAAGTATTTCAAAAAATTGCAGAGGAAAGAACACTTCCAAACTCATTCTATGAGGCCACCATCATCCTGATACCAAAATCAGAAAAAAAAAACACAAAAAAAGAAAACCTCAGTGCATTATCACTGATGAACATAGATGCAAAAATCTTCAACACATTTCTAGCAAACATAATTCAACAACACATTTAAAAGCGTATGCACCATGATCAAATTTGGTTTACTCCAGGAATGCAAGGATTCTTCAATATACACAGATCAATCAATGTGATATAACATATTAACAAATTGAAAGATAAAAATCATATGATATTCTCAATAGATGCAGAAAAGATCTTTGACAAAATTCATCACCCATTTATGATTAAAACTCTTAAAAAATACACATAGAAGGAATTTTCACAAAAAATTAAAGCAAGCATGAGAATGGATATCTGTACAACAATATTCAAGACATTACTATTCACAATAGTCAAAATGTAGAAACAGCCTAAGTGTCCATCAACAAATGAATAGATAAACTAAATCTGGTATATACATGGAAAGGAATATTTTTTGGCCTCAAAAATGAATGGAATTATGATACATGCTACAACACAGATGAAGTTTGAAGCTTATGTTATGCTAAGTGACATAAATAAAATGCAAAGGTTAAATATTGCTCCATTCAAATTATATGGGATATTTAGAACATTCAAATTCATAGAAACAGGAAATAGAATGGTGGTTACCAATGGCCAGATAGAGGTGAAAAGGTGAGGATTTTTATGGGTACAGAATGTAAATTTTTGAGTGATGAAAATTTCTGGAGATGGAAGGTGGTCATGACTGTAGAACAATGTAAATGGACTTAATGCCACTGAACTGTATACGTAAAAATGATTAAAATGGCAAATTTTATGTTACTAAAGAAATAGAGTGGTAACATAAGAACTGTGTAGATATACCCTTTTGTCCAGTTGAAATGGTCCAGTGATAAAATTTGAGAACTACAGGAACTGACTGATGGATAGATGGGACTTAATAAGTATTCATCCACTTATTTAATATTTCTTGATCAACTTGGTACCAAAGAAGATATAAAAAGTAATATTGAACGTGCTATACTTACACTCGTGGCCACTGTTTTATGTCGGGTCATAAACTTGAAGCTTATTATGATCTAAGATCTAATTAAATTCTTCAGGATAACATTTTTTTTTTTTAACATCAGCAGAAAAGATACATTTTATTGGATAATCCTGAGAGTGGCTTACAAATTCATTGATAGAAAGAACTGTTCTGAATGTCCAGACTTCATATTATCTTAAGTTGAAGTACAAGTGTTTTAATTGAAAGTAAAACCAAATACACATTTGTGTAGACAGAACTACGTTCTTCTTTGATGGCAAATTGGTAATAACCATCTTTTTTCAGTTACTCTTCAGATATTATTTAGAAGAGATGGTAATATCTTTGAGCTTTCCTCTCACCTCTCACCTCCATGTGGCCAGTAATCTTGGAAATGTTAAAGTCTTAAGCCACAATTTATAATAATGATCAGAGTTTAATTTTCTTCATCATCACACACCTAAAACAGATCTGAAAATTTTATATTTTTATTGCAGTTTATGAAGATATGAATTAGTGATTTGTTTAGTCTGTAATTAAATATGGAACTTGAAGTTCTGGATTATTTTGTTGAATTGATTTGGCTCTCATGCAATCATTCTGAGAGCGTGCAGAGACATTTCGTTCTTCATGTCTCCCTCCTGGGGCACACATTTCCATCCCCATATCTTTTCTCTCTCTCTCTCTCTCTCTCTTTTATTGTCTTTATCTTTTGCCCTACTTCATTCTAAGGGAATTGGCTTGTCTTTTTGGAAGTCTAAAGTCTCCTGCCAGCATTCAGAAGGTGTTCTGTAGGAGTTGTTCCACATGCAGATGTATTTTTGATGTATATATGGGGAGGCACTCCCCATCTTACTCCTCAGCCGTCTTGAAAGTCCCCTGCATAAATCAGATTTATCGGTTTAGTATTCATCCTTTGTTTGCAACTCTGAGACTTAGGACTCAGACTTGGCTTCAGCTTTATGATTCACCAGCCCTTCCTGTGGAAGAGTTCTTTGCCAGAAGTGTCCTGGGATCCATAAGCTGTGTTATTACCTGGAGGTTTGATGGGGAAGTATACCAATTTTTATTTGTTTCTAATTTTTTAATGATAGCATTAGATCTTTTCTTCAAAAAATATTAAGTATAATGTGGTTAAAATTGCAGCATATTTATACCAAGATAAATTATCTAATTGCATTGGAGATGTCAAGTAAATGTGAAAAATTAACTTTCTCACTTTTCCAAATCAGTTATATGCAAACAGATTTGAGTAATGCAATTTATCCAGCATGTCTAGGGTATAGTGTATTTCTTTTTCACCTCAGAGTCTAAATATCTAGAAAGTTCAAAACTGAAATATCTGCTTCATCCTTACCAATGGCATGAGAAAAATGTTTAAGGATCTATATGTCCCACAGTTATCAGATTTGTAAGTTAATTCATTAATTTTTAATACATATTACTAGATGAATTTCATAGAATTTTCGGTGGTTCACATTGGAGCCCTAAGCAAATGTTTTCCCATACTTTGTTATAGTAAAATATGCAAATATACAAATCATCCTAGATAAGTAATAAAAGCTACTATAAATAAAGCTTCCAATGACATACAAATATGTGTGGTAGTATTTTTATTGTACCTTAAAAAAATTAAAATGAGTTTTCCATCCATCTATATTTGTCTGTTTGACAAAAACAATAAAGCAATTTTATGAAGCAATTTTTAAAGCTGGAAATATTAAACATAAAACTATATCCTTAAAATTTTCTAAGGTGTTTATATTGACACATTTGGGGAAAAAAAAGAAATAAGGACAAATGTATCATTAAGAATTGTAAAACTGAAAGCAATATCACAGAAATGAAAGATTATTGACATGAACAAGAATTAGCTAAATTTTATTTTTTAGATTATTTATAAGTAAATATAGATAATCTGTAAAAATACACCAAATGATTTTGCATGCAGATTATTGGCAAGGAAGGTGAGAATTTTGCTGAGTTCTACATAATTTATATATTTGATGATTTCCCAAGTTTGTCAGCAACATAAGTTGACTGATTATATTAGCATGATAAAGTATTTCAATTGTAAATTTTATGACATCTTGCTATAACTAGAAAATTGATAGAAATAAAGAAGACATTGATATTGGAAAGGGATGCATCCTATGACATTTACTAATTTTCCTGTGAGTACCATTATCATTTATACTATCCTTTTAAAGAGACTTCTTAAATTTGTCTTCATGGTTAACTGCCCTTAACTAATGGGGCTGAGTTTTGTTATGAGAAAGACAGCAGTGGATGTTATACCTGTGAGAGCATGGTTATATAGACACACAATAAGAATTATAACAAGTTCCACCATACACTTGTAGATGAATTTTATGAATATTAATTGAAAATCTTCCAAATGCTAAAAAACCCATTGATCCAAATTAAATTATTGCTTCATAGAAATGCATACATCACACACACTATTCTTGCTCCTCCAGGCGCATCATACTTTGGATAAGTAGTGGCTTGGCTAGAAGATGGTGTTATTCTGAAATTCAGTGTGATTCTGGACTCTGAAGTAATTATGTTCCCTGCTATTTCTCAAATTTTGCTATCATTTTTCATCATTTTGTCTAATAGTTGCCTTTGCTATGACTGAAAATATCCTAGTGTTCCTATCACTGAATGTATTCCACTTCATCTCTCCTGTCCACATTGTCATTGTGATTGCATGACACATATAGTCTTGTCTCACTATTGATTTAATGATAGTTCATCGCCATTTCTCCTATACCTATTTCGCTACTACCACAGAGATTATCCAAGTTGGAATTGTCCCTCAGAGATTAGCATTTTTAATGTTCTCTCAAAAGTGAACACATCCTTTTAGCTTTACAAACATAAGAGAACTTTTAGACTTTAACAAGATAGCTTGGGATGGGACTTTAGCACATGATTCTGAAACTTATTCTGATTCGACTAGACTGTGGGCAACACTTTGAGGAACATTTGAATAAACTGTATTTGAAGAGCATCCATCATTTAGCATAAGCTCCTTCTTTACTGTTTTCTCAGTGACTCAGTGTTGTGTACAAAACTCTGGACTCTTTTCTATATCCTGGGGGATTTCCTTCCTACTAAAATTGGCCACTTTATAATTTGACAATGCTATATGTCTCCTGGATTTATTTAAAATAGTTTTATAAGTATCCAATTCAGTCCTACAAACTCTTTACCTTTTAAGGACTGGAAGATATGCTGTGTTGGCCTTGAGGAAACCAGTACTGTAAACTGTAAACTCTGGTTCCTCTGCAAAGTTCTTTATGCTGAGTAACAGGATCATTTTTAACATTAACACGGTCTGAAGTTTATGAACTTGAAGGACAAAACTACATCCACATAAACTGTAAAACTCAGTAGTCAAAAAAAAAAAAAAAAAAAAAAAAACTAGGCAGAGAGAATAGAGGTAAAAAGCAGTAGGTCCTTAAAAATATTTATCTCTGATCATCATTTCCATTCACATTATAGGTTATTATAAAAGTATCTTTATTTTATATATGACCACTCTACAAAATGACTACTTCTTTTTGTTTATTTCAGTGAATTGTTATTTACACTGACCAACAATATTTACTTTTTTGTGTGGTCAACATTCCCTTTCATCTTTCTTATTCCTTCTGAATCTTACTTCCCTATTCCTGAGGTATATTTGCCAGTAGGTCATTAACTGAAGGTCCGTGAGCAGCAAACTCTCAGTTATTGTTTAGTTAGGCTTAGAATTCTAACTGAAACTTATTTTTCTTGTTCAGTTCAGTTGAGTTCAGTCACTCAGTCATGTCCAACTCTTTTTAACCCCATGGACTGCAGCACGTAGGCTTCCCTGTCCATCAACAACTCCCAGAGCTTGCTCAAACTCATGTAGATTAAGTCAGTGATGACATTCAACCATCTCATCCTCTGTCATCCCCTTCTCCTCCTGCCTTCAATCTTTACCAGCATCAGGGTCTTTTCCAATGAGTGAGTTCTTCACATAGGATGGCCAAAATATTGGAGCTTTAGCATCAGTCCCCCTAATGAATATTCAGGATATTCAGAATATACAGTTCAAAAGAATCAATCCTTCAGCGCTCAGTCTTCATTTGTTTTCAGTTTTGTTTTTTTTTTCAGTCTTCTTAATTGTCCAACTCTCACATCCATACATGACTACTGGAAAAAATCACAGCTTTGACTGGATGGACTTTTGTTGGCAAAATAATGTTTCTGCTTTTTAATATGTTGTCTAAGTTGGTCATAGCTTTTCTTCCAAGGAGCAAGCGTTTTAATTTCATGGCTGCAGTCATCGTCTGCAGTGATCTTGGAGCCCAAGAAAATAAAGTCTGTCACTGTTTTCATTGTTTCCCCATCCATTTACCATGAAGTGATGGACTGAATGCCAAGAACTTGGTTTTTTGAATGTTGAGTTTTAGACCAACATCTTCACTCTCCTCTTTCACTTTCATCAAGAGGATCTTTAACTCTTCTTTGCTTTCTGCCATAAGGCTAGTGCCATCTGTGTATTTGAGGTTATCGATATTTCTCCCAGCAATCTTGATTCCAGCTTGTGCTTCATCCAGCCCGACATTTTGCATGTTGTACTCTGCATATAAGCTAAATAAGTAGGGTGACAATATACAGCCTTGATGTAGTCCTTTCCCAAATTGTAACCAGTCTGTTGTTCCATGTCCGGTTCTAACTGTTGCTTTTGACTTGCATACAGATTTCTCAGGAGGCAGGTCAGGTGGTCTGATATTCCTATCTCTTGAAAAATTTCCCAGTTTGTTGTGATCTACACAGTCAAAAGCTTTGGTGTAGTCAATAAAGCAGAAATAGATGTTTTTCTGGAACTCGCTTGCTTTTTGTATGATCCAACGGATGTTGGCAATTTGATCTCTGGTTCCTCTGCCTTTGCTAAAGCCAACTTGAACATTTGGGCTTTCACAGTTCACATACTATTGAAGCGTGACTTGGAGAACTTTGAGCATCACTTTGCTAGCATGTGAGATGAGTGCAACTGTGTGGTAGTTTAAACTTTCTTCAGCATTGCTTTCCTTTGGGGTTGCAATGAACACTGACATTTCCCACTCCTGTGGTCACTGCTGAGTTTTCTAAATTTCCTGGTATATTGAGTGCAAAACTTTAACAGCCTCATCTTTTAGGGTTTGAAACAGCTCAAGCGGAATTTCTTCACCTTCTCTAGCTTTGTCCATAGTGATTTTTCTTAGCGATATGATTTTATTTTTGTGTAGACTCTACTGTTGCAGCTGAAAAGGTTCTTCTCACTTTGTTTTTTCCTGTGTGGACAACCTGTCTTTTATCCCCATCTATGATTGGGGCATCACATGATACGGTTTTTAATTTTTTTTCTTTTCTCCTGCTAAGAAATTTTAGGCCTTTGTATTCACAAGTTTTATGTCCATCATCAAATCTTTAAAGGTTCTCAGCCATTATATCTTTAAACCTTAGTCATTCTCTCTTTCTTAAGCTATTATATAAGTATTAGGCCTACTTATTATACTCTTTTATTAACTGGTCTTTTAATTTCTCTGTCTTACGTTATGGGTAGTTTTCTCAAAGTTGCCTTTCATTTTGTGAATTTCTCTTTAGCTGTGGCTAATATGTTAACTAAATCACCATTATTTTTTTTTCCATTTCACAACTTTCTTTTTTTAAAAGTAATATATGGCTTTAATCCCTGTTTTTGTTTTATTTATATTTTATTTACATATAGTAAAATTCATTTTTTAGGTCTATAGTTACATGCTTTTAAAAATCCTTAGAGCCATGCAATAAACACCACAATCAAAGTATGCAGCAGTTCCTTCTCTTGAAAAAACTTATTTTGCTGTTACTTTGTAATCAAACACTGCCTTCTCCCACCCCTAACTCATGGTAACCTCTAACTTGTTCTCTCTCTAGTGTTACCTTACCCTGAAAACATAAAAATGAAACCAAACCATAGGTAACTGACTTTCTGTTTTGTTTTGCTTTTTATTCAAGTATAGTTACTTTACATTGTTATGTTAATATCTGCTGTACCTTTATAGACAGTTTTTTGAGGTTAGTTTACTTCTTTTTCCATATTGATTTGTGAACCAATAATTCACAGTTGTCCTACGTCGAGTTGCATCTAATTCCTGATAGCTATGTGATAAAGCTGATACCAAGGGAATGTTTCACACGAAGATGGGCACAATACAGGACAGAAGTGGCAACGACCTAACAAAAGCACTAGAGATTAAGAGGAAGTGGCAAGAATACACAGAAGAACTATACAAAAAAAAAGAAGTGTTAATGACTCACTTCCCAGATAATCACGATGTTGTGATCACTCACCTAGAGCCAGACATTCTGGAATGTGAATTCAAGTGGGCCTTAGGAAGCATAACTACACACAAAACTGGTGGAGGTAATGGAATTCCAGTTGAGCTATTTCAAATCCTGAAAGGTGATGCTGTGAAAGTGTTGCACTCAATATGTCATCAAATTTGGAAAACTCAGCAGTGGCCACAGGACTGGAAAAGGTCAATTTTTATTCCAATCCCAAAGAAAGGCAATGCCAAAAAATGCTCAAACTACCACACAAGTGCACTCAACTCACACACTAGTAAAGTAATACTTAAAATTCTCCAAGCCAGGCTTCAGCAATACATGAACCATGAACTTCTAGATGTTCAAGTTGGTTTTAGAAAAGACAAAGGAACCAGAGATCAAATTGCCAACATACACTGGATCATGGAAAAAGAAAGAGAGTTCCAGAAAATCATCTATTTCTGCTTTATTGACTATGCCAAAGCCATTGACTCTGTGGATCACAATAAACTGTGGACAATTCTGATAGAGATGGGAATACCAGACCACCTGACCTGCCTTTTGAGAAATCTGTATGCAGGTCAGTAAGCAACAGTTAGAACTGGACAAGGAACAATAGACTGGTTCCAAATAGGAAAAGGAGTAGGTCAAGGCTGTATATTGTCACCCTACTTATTTAACTTATATGCAGAGTACATCATGAGATACACTGGGCTGGAAGGAAGCACAATCTGGAATCAAGACCACCAGGAGAAATATCAATAACCTCTGATATGCAAATGACACCACCCTTATGGCAGAAAGCTAAGAAGAACTAAAGAGCCTGTTGATTAAAGTGAAAGAGGATTAATCCTTTGTTGCTTCATTTGCTATTATTTTCTCCCAATCTGAGGGCTGTCTTTTCACAAAGTAATTAGCCTCCAACCAATAAAAATAAATGAAAAAAATAAATTAAATTAAAAATAAAAGAAAGTGAAAAAGGAAAGTGAAAAAATTGGCTTAAAGCTCAACATTCAGAAAACTTACATTATGGCATCTGTTCCCATCATTTCATGGAAAATAGATGGGGAAACAGTGGAAACAGTGGCTGACTTTATTTTTCTGGGCTCCAAAATCACTGCAGATGGTGACTGCAGCCATGAAATTAAAAGAGGCTTACTCATTGGAGGGAAAGTTATGACCAACCTAGACAGCATAATGAAAAGCAGAGACATTACTTTGCCAATAAAGGTCCGTCTAGTCAAGGCTATAGATTTTCCAGTGGTCATGTATGGATGTGAGAGTTGGACTATAAAGAAAGCTGAGCACTGAACAATTGATGCTTTTGAACTGTGGTTTTGGAGGAGAATCCTGGGAGTTCCTTGGACTGCAAGGAGACCCAACCAGTCTATCCTAAAGTAGATCAGTCCTGGGTGTTCATTGGAAGGACTGATTCTGAAGCTGAAACTCCAGTACTTTTGCTACCTGATGTGAAGAGCTGACTCATTGGAAAAGACCCTGATGCTGGGAGGGATTGGGGGCAGGAGGAGAAGGGGATGACAGAGGATGAGATGGCTGGATGGCATCACCAACTCAGTGGACATGGGTTTGGGTAGACTTAATCATTTGGTGATGGACAGGGAGGCCTGGCCTGTTGCACTTCATGGGGTCCCAAAGAGTCGGACATGACTGAGTGACTGAAATGAACTGAACTGACTGAATGACTCAGAAAACCATGATGGTATGATCAGTCTCCTAGAGTTAGACATCCTGATCTGTGAAATCAAGTGGATCTTAGGAAGCATTATTATGAACAAAGCCAATAGAGATAGTGGAATTCCAGCTGAGTTATTTTAAATCCTAAAAGGTAATGCTATTAAAATGTTGCACTCAATATGCCAGCAAATTTTGAATACTCAATGGCTACCACAAGACTAGAAAAGGTCAGTTTTCATTCTAATCTCAAAGAAAAGGGATCTCAAAGAATACTCAAACTACTGGACAATAGCATTACTTTCACATGCTGCAAGGCAATACTCAAAATCCTTAAACCAGGCTTCAGAAGTATGTGAGCTGAGAACTTCCAGATGTTCAAACTGGATTTAGAAAAGGCAGAAGAAACAGAGATCAAATTGCCAACATTCCTTGGATCATACAAAAATCAAGAAAATTCCAGGAAATCATATACCTCTGCTTAATTAACTATGCTAAAGCCTCTGACTGTGTGGGTCACAATAAACTGTGAAAAATCCTTCAAGAGATGGTGATACCAGGTCACTTTACCTGCCTCCTAAGAAACCTGTATGCAGGTCAAGAAACAACAGTTAGAACTAGCTATGGGACAATGAATTGGTTCAAAAATGAGAAAGAAGTATGTCAAAGGTGTAGGCTGCATATTTTCACCCTGCTTATTTAACTTAGATGCAGAGTACATCATGTGAAATGCCAGACTCAATGAATCAGAAGCTGGAATTGAGATTGTGGGGATACATACCAATAACCTCATATATGCAGATGACAACACCCTAATGGCAGAAAGCAAAGAGAAACTAAAGAGCTTCTTGATGAAACTGAAAGCGGAGAGTGAAAAGCTGGTTTGAAACTCAGCATTCAAAACTAAGATCATGGTATCTGGTCTCATCACTTCTTGGTGAATAGATGGGGATAAAATGGAAACAATGATAAATTTTGTTTTCTTAGGCTCCAGAATTTCTGTGGACAGTTTCTGCAGTCAGGAAATTAAAAGATACTTCCTCCAAGGAAGAAAAGCTATGACAAACCTAGACAGCATATTAAAAAATAGAGGCATCACTTTGCCAACAAAGTTCTGTATAGTCAAAGCTATAGTTTTTCCAGTAGTCATGTACAAATGTGAGAGAACTGGACCATAAAGAAGACTAAGGACCAAATAATTGATGGTTTCAAACTGTGGTGCTGTAGAAGTCTTTTGACAGTCCCATGCAAAGCATGGAGATCAAACCAGTCAATTCTAACGGAAATGAATTCTGAATATTCATTGGAAGGACTGATGCCGAAGCTGAAGCTCCAATACTTTGGCCACCTAATGTAAAAAGTCAGCACATTGGAAAAGACCCTGATGCAGGGAAGGACTGAGGGCAGGAGGAAAGGGGGTGATAGAGGATCAGACTGTTGGATGGCATCACTGACTCAATGGACATGAGTTTGAGCAAACTCCAGGAGATGGTGAAGGACAGGGAAGCCTAGTGAGCTGCAGTCCATGGAGTTGCAGAGTCATACACAACTTAGCAACTGAACAACAACAAACATGCTAGAAAAGTCACTGCATTACTTTCTTGTGTGAATATATTTTTATTTCCCTTGTGTAAATTCCCTAAGAATCATATCGTGGGGGCATAAAGTTAATGCATGTCTGCCTTTATCGAAAATGGCCAAACTGTATTCTAGAATAGCTATTACTTTGCCTTCCCACTAGAACTATGTAAAAGTTATAATTTCTGTGTGTCTTTGTGCCATTGTCAGCAGTAGGTGCTGCCAGATCTTTTTTTTTTTTTTCTTCATGCTATTAGATGTGCAGTTGTACCTCATTTGATTTTAATTTGACTTTCCTTAGTGAGCTACTTTTAAAGACCTGTTTCTTATTATAATATCTGATATATACAAACAAATAAGCATAACAAGGGTATTTTATAAAATACTCAATTTAGGGTAGAAAACATTCTCAACATCAATGTACCTTCCTGTTCTTTTTCCCTTATCTATGTGTTTTCCTTTTTACAAATAATATTGCTCTCCTAAGTTTGGTGCATATCAATGCCTTCATTTCGTAGAACTTTTTAAGTAATTGATCATTGTCTTTAAAAAAATATTTAACATTATTCAGTGTACTATTTGCTTGTGCTTTTTTGTATTACTGTTTTTATTTTTAATTTTGGTAAAACATATAACATTAAAATTGCCATCTAAATCATTATTTAAGTGCACAACTCAATACTTCTGAATACATTCACATTGTTGTTCAACCATCACCACTATCCATCTCCAGAACTCTATTCATCTTGCAAAACTGAGACTTTGTACACATGAAATACTATTTTGCACAGTCTCCTCTTCCTATGCCCTGGTGAAAACTTTTCTACTTTGTTTCTGTAAATATGACTACTTTAGGTATCTAATATAAATAGAATCCCCTTCATGGATCACAACCTTGTAATGGTGAAGGGATGTGCATAACTCAAGGAAGTTATGAGCCATGCTGTGCAGGGCCACTCAAGACAGGCAGGTCAGAGTGAAGAATTCTGACAAAATGGAGGAGAAAATGGCCACACATTTCAGTATTCTTGCCTGGAGAACTCCATGAGCAATATGAAAAGGCAAAAATATATGATACTGGAAGATGAGCCGCCTAGGTCAGAGATGTCCAATATGCTACTGGGGAAGAGTTGAAAGAAGAAGTTGAAGAGTTCCAGAGAGAATTAAGTGGCTGGGCCTAAGAGTAAACAACATTAAGTTGTGGGCGTGTCTGGTGGTAAAAGTGAAGTCTGATGCTATAAGGAACAATATTGCACAGGAACCTGGAATGTTAAGTCCAAGAATCAAGGTGAATTGGACGTGGTCAAACAGGAGACAGCAATATTGAATTGAAACATCTTAGAAATCAGTGAACTAAAATGGATGGGACCACACAAATTTAATTCAGATGACCACTTTATCTAGTACTATGAGCAAGAATCCCTTAGAAGAAATGGAGTAGACCTCATAGTCATCAAGAATTCAAAATGTAGTACAAAATGTAGTACAAAATGTGTGCAACCTCAAAAATAGCAAAACGAACTTGGTTTGTTTCCAAGGCAAACCATTCATTATTTCAGCTGTCCAGGTCTATGTCCCAAGAACTAATGATGAAGAAACTGAAGTTGACTGGTTCTATGAAGACCTACAAAACCTTCTAGAACTAACACCAAAAAAAAAAAAAATCCTTTTCATCATAGGGGATTGGAATTCAAATGTGGGAAGTCAAGATATACCTGGAGCAACAGGCAAGTTTGGCCTTGGAGTACAAAGGCTCACAGAGTTTTGTCAAGAGAACACCCTTGTTATAGCAAATACCTTTTTCCAGCAACCAAAGAGACAATTCTACACATGGACATCACCAGATGATCAATACCAAATTCAGATTATGTTCTTTGCTGTCAAAGATTGAGAAGCTCTATACAGTCAGCAAAAAAAGACCTGGAACTGACTGTGTCTCAGAACATGAACTCCTTATTGTAAAATTCAGGGTTCAATTAAAGAAAGTCAGGAAAACCACTAGGCCATTCATATATGACCTAAATCAAATGCTTTATGATTATACAGTGGATGTGACAAATAGATTCAAGGGATTAGATGTGGTAGACAGAGTGAGTGAAGAACTATGGACAAAGGTTGGTAACACTGTATAGGAGGAATTGAACAAAATCATCCCAAAGAATAAGAAATGCAAGAAGGCAAAGTGATTGTCTGAGGAGCCTTTACAAATAGCTGAAGAAAGAAGGGAAGTGAAAAACAAGGGAGAAAGGGAAGGACATATCCAGCAGAATGGAGAGCTCCAGAGAATAGCAAGGAAAGATAGAAGGCCTTCTTATATGAACAGCACAAAGAAATAGATAAAAAGGCCTTCTCATATGAGCAGTGCAAAGAAATAGAGGAAAACAATAGAATGGGAAAGACTAGAGATCTCTTCAAGAAAATTGGAGATATCAAGGGAATGTTTCATGCAAGGATGTGAGTAATAAAGAACGTAAATGGTTAGGATGCAGAAGAGATTAAGAATAGGTAGCAAGAATACACAGAACAACTATACAAAAAAGGTGTTAATGACCCATATAAACATGATGGTGTGGTCACTTAACTAGAGTTAGATATCTTGGAGTGTGAAGTCAAGTGGGCCTTAGGAAACACCATTAAGAACAATGCTAGTGGGAGTGATATAATTCCAGCTGAGCTATTTAAAATTCTAAAAGATGACGCTGCTAAAATGTTACACTCACTTTGTCAACAAATTTGGAAAACTCAGCAGTGGCCACAGGATGAGAAAAGGTCAGCTTTCATTTCAATAACAAAGAAGGGCAATGCCAAAGAATGTTCCAACTACAGCACAATTGCACTCATTCTGCATGCCAGCAAGGTAATTCTCAAAATCCTTCAAGCTAGGCTTCCACAGTATATGAACCGAGAATTTCCAGTCGTACAACTTGAACTTAGAAAAGGCAGAGGAACCGGAAATCAAGTTGCCAAAATCCACTGGATTATAGAAAAAGCAAGATAATTCCAGAAAAACATCTACTTTTGCTTCATTGACTACACTAAAGTGTTTGACTGTGTGGATCACAAAATCTGTGGAAAATTCTGAAACAGATGAGAGTACTAGACCGCCTTACTTGTTCCCTGAGTAACATTTATGCAGCTCAAGAAGCAACAGTTAGAACCAGACATAAAACAACTGACTGGTTCCAAATTGGGAAAGAAACAGGACAAAGCTGTATATTGTGACCCTGCTTATCTAACTCATATGCAGAGTACATTATGTAAAATGCCCAGCTCAATATATCACAAGCTGGAATCCAAGTTGTGGGGAGAAATATCAACAACCTCAGATATGCAGAAGATACAACTCTAATGGCAGAAAGCAAAGGGGAACTAAAGAGCCTCTTGATGAGGGTGAAAGAGAAGAGTGAAAAAAAAAAAACTGGCTTGAAACTCATGAATCAAAAAACTAAGTTCATGGCATCCAGTTCCATGACTTCATGGTAAATAGAAAGGGAAAAATTGGAAGCAGGGGCAGATATTATTTTCTTGGGCTCCAAAATCACTGCAGACAATGACTGCAGCCATGAAATTAAATATGCTTGCTCCTTGGAAAGAAAATTATGACAAACCTAGATAGCGTATTAAAAAGCAGAGACATCACTTTGCAGACAAATGCGCATATAATCAAAGCTATGATTTGTCCTATAATCATGTACGGATGTGTGAGTTGGAACATAACAAAGGCTGAGTGCAGAAGAATTGCTATTTTTGAATTGTGGTGTTGTAGAAAAGTATTCAGAGTCCACTGGACAGCAAGAAGTTCAAGCCAGTCAATCCTAAAGGTGATCAATCCTGAATATTCATTGGAAGGACTAATGCTGAAGTTCCAATATTTTGGTCACATGATACAACGAGCCAACTCACTTGAGAAGACCTTGATGCTGGGAAAGGTTGAAGGTAAGAGGAGAAGGAAACTGTAGAGGATAAGATTGTTCAGCCTTCTTCATGGTTCAGCTCTCACATTTGTACATGACTATTGGAAAAACCATAGCTTTGTCTCTTCGATAGGTCTATTCCTAATTTGTTTTTAATGCTACTGTAAATATAATTTTTTTTTCTAATTACACTTTGCACAGTTCATTGTTAGTTTTTAGGACACTACTCATTTTTGTGTCTTATTTTTGCATCTTGCAGCTTATCTGAATTTATTTATTAGTTCTATCATGTTGGTAACTTTTTGTGGAATCTAAGATTTTCTATATTTAAGATCATGTCATCTGTAAAGAGAGATAATCTTACTTCTTCTTTTCCAATTTAGATGCCCTTTATTTCTGTTTCTTTCTTAATTGTCTTGGCTAGTAATTCCAGTACTCTGTTGAATCAAAATGATAAACGCAGGCAATTTGTTTGTTTGTTTTTGTTCCTGATCTCAGATGGAGGGAAAAAAAAGTCTTTCACTGTTTAGTATGGTATTAACTGTGAACTTTTCATATACATTCTTTTATTGTGTTGTTAAGGTAGGTCCTTCTGTTTATAGCCACTGAGTGCCTTATAGTGACAAAGTGTTGAAATTTGTCAAAGGCTATTTCCTACATCAAATGAGATGATTATGTTTTTTTTCCCCTTTTATTTTGTTAATCTGGTTTATTCCATTGATTTATTTTCTATGTTGAATCATCCTTGCATAACCAGAATAAATCCTACTTAGTATACTTGTTTCAATGTTACTCTCTCAGAGGGATGGGATGGGGAGGGATCGGGATGGGGAACACATGTAAATCCATGGCTGATTCATGTCAATGTATGGCAAAAACCACTACAATATTGTAAAGTAATTAGCCTCCAACTAATAAAAATAAATGAAAGGAAAAAAAAAAGATGGATGAAACTGGAGCCCATTATACAGAGCGAAGTAAGCCAGAAACATAAAGGCCATTACAGTATACTAACACATATATATGGACTTTAGAAAGATGGTAACGATAACCCTATATGCAAAACAGAAAAAGAGACTCAGATGTATGGAACAGACTTGTGGACTCTGGGAGAAGGAGAGGGTGGGATGTTTCAGGAGAACAGCATTGAAACATGTATATTATCTAGGGTGAAACGGATAACCAGCTCAGGTTGGGTACATGAGACAAGTGCTCGGGCCTGGTGCACTGGGAAGACCCAGAGGGATCGGGTGGAGAGGGAGGTGGGAGGGGGGACTGGGATGGGGAATACATGTAAATCCATGGCTAATTCATATCAATGTATAACAAAAACTACTGTAATGATGTAAAGTAATTAGCCTCCAACTAATAAAAATTTAAAAAAAAAAAAAAAAAAAAAAGAAAGTATGCAACATCACCCAAGAAGGTATGGCAAAGGTAGGCCATACTATAGATTAGTGATAATCAGCATTTTGAATGGTATAATCTAGATTCAAAAAATGTCTTAAGGGACCATAGACAGAAAAAAAAAAAAAAAAAAAAAGAAAAAAAAAAAGAAAAAAAAAAAAGAAAAATCCTACTTGGTAATAGTGCACAACCATTTTAATGTACTGTTGAATTTTTTCTAGTACTTTTTAAATTTGTATAAATATTCATCAGAAATGATGGTCAATTGTTTCTTTCCTTGAGATGTATTTATCTGACTTTATTATCATCAGGGTAATATTGGCCTCACAGAATGTGTTTGAAAACGTTCCCTTCTCATCAATTTTTGGAAGAGTTTTGAAGAATTTTTATTAATGTATTTAATATTTGGTAGAATTCACCAGTAAGCCATCTGGCTCTGTGTTTTCCTTCTCTGGGAGGTCTGTTTGTTTTATTTTTTGTTGTTGTTGCTGTCGTTTGTTTTTTAGTTCAATCTCCTTGAGAGTTATAGATCTATATAGAACAAATTTGTTCGTGACTCAGTCTTGGTCAGTTGTGCATTTCTAGAAATTTGTGCATTTCACCTAGCTTATCCCTTTTGTCATTGTAAAGTTGTTCATATGGTTGGCTTAGAATTCTTTTTATTTCTATAAAAGCAGTTGAAATGTCTTCTCATTTCTGATTTTAGTAATTTAAGAGTTTTCTCTAAGTTAATAGAGCTAACATTTATTAATTTTGTTGACTTTTTGAAGAATCCACTCTTGGCTTTGTTTTTTATTATTATAATTTTCATTAATTTCTGCTCTAATCTTTATTATTTCCTTCCTTCTGTTAAATTTAGGTTTACTCTTTCTTCTTTTTTTCACTCTGTTAAGGTTTAAAACTAGTTTATTTATTTGAGATTTTTTTTCTTTTTTAATGTAGGTATTTACCTCTGACGTTCTTTCTTAGCACTGCTTTTGCTGCACCTCTTAAGCTTCAATCCATTGTGTTTTCATTCATTTGTCTCAAGGTATTTTCAAACTTCGTGGTGATATTTTTCTTAGACCTTGTTGGCTTCCCTGGTGGCTCAGATTTTGAACAGTTCACCTGCAATTAAGGAGATCCTGGGTCAGGAAGATCCCCTGGAGTAGAAAATGGCTACCCACTCCAGTATTCTTGCTTGGAGAATTTTGTGGACAGAAGAACCTGGAGGAATATAGTCCATGGGGTCACAAACAGTCAGACATGACTGGGCAACTAAGCACATTAGCTCAATGCTTATTTATGAGTGTGGTACTTGACTTCCACATATTTGTGGATTTTCCCATTTTCCTTCAACTATTGATTTCTAATTTCATTCCTTCATGATCAGAAAAATATTTTGTATGATTTCAATCTTGGAAAATTTGTCAAGACTTATTTTGTCCACTAACATGCTGCTTATTCTGAAGAATGCCCCATCAGCTCTTGAGAAAAATACACATTTTTGTATTTCTGAGAAGAGTGTTCTATATTTATATGTTACTAAATATATCCAACTGGTGTCAGTCAGTTCAGTCGCTCAGTAGTGTCTGATTCTTTGTGACCCCATGAATATGAAGCATGCTAGGCTTCCCTGTCCATCACCAATACCTGGAGCTTGCTCAAACTCATGCGCGTTGAGGCGATGATGCCATCCAATCATGATATCCTCTGTCATCCCCTTCTCCTCCTGCCTTCAATCTTTCTCAACATCAGGGTATTTTCAAATGAGTCAGTTCTTCACATCAGGTAGTCAAAGTATTGGACTTTCACCTTCAGAATCAGTCTTTCCAATGAATATTCAGGACTGATTTTCTTTAGGATAGACTGGTTTGATCTTGCAGTCCAAGGGACTCTCAAGAGTCTTATCCAACACCACAGTTCAAAAACATCAATTTTCAGTGCTCACCTTTCTTTATAGTCCAACTCTCACATGAATACATGACTACTGGAAAAACCACAGCTTTGACTAGATAGACCTTTTTCAGTAAAGTAATTTCTCTGCTTTTTAATATGCTGTCTAGGTTGGTCATAGCTTTTCTTCCAAGGAGCAAGCATCTTTTAATTTCATGGCTGCAGTCACAATCTGCAGTGATTTTGGAGCTCAGAAAAATAAACTCTCTCACTGTTTCCATTGTTTCCCCATCTATTTGCCATGAAGTGCTGGGACTGGATGCCATGATCTTTGCTTTTTGAAAGCTGAGTTTTAAGCCAGCTTTTTCACTCTCCTCTTTCACTCTCGTCAAGAGGCTCTTTAGTTCCTCTTCACTTTTTGCCATAAGGGTTGTGTTGTCTTCATATCTGAGATTGTTATTTCTCCCAGCAATCTTGATTACAACTTGTGCTTCATCCAGTCTGGCATTTCTTCTGATGTATTCTGCATATAAGTTAATTAAGTAAGGTGAAAATATACAGCCTTGATGTACGTCTTTCCCCATTTGGAACCAGTCTGCTGTTCCATGTATGGTTCTAACTGTTGCTTCTTGACCTGCATACACATTTCTCAGGAGGCAGATAAGGCTGTCTGGTATTCCCATCTCTTTAAGAATTTTCCACAGTTTGTTGTGACCCCCAGAGTCAAAGTCTTTAATGTAGGCAATGAAAAAGAAGTAGATTTTTTCCTTGAGTTCTCTAGCTTGTTCTGTGATCCAACGGATGTTGACAGTTGGATCTTTGGTTCCTCTGTCTTTTCTAAATCCAACTCCAACATCTTGGAGTTCTCAGTTCATGTACTGTTGAAGTCTTACATGGAGAAGTTGAACATTACTTTGCTAGTGTGTGAGATGAGTGAAATTGTGTAGTAGTTTGAGCATTCTTTGGCAATGTCTTGCTTTGGTATTGGAATGAAAACTGATGCAGTTTGGTGTAGGATTGTTCAAGTCCCTTATTTCTTCATTCATATGCTTTCTGGAGTATTCATATATCCTAACTGAATGTAGGATATTGAAGTCTTCTACTATTATTGCAGTGCTATTTGTTTCCTCTCTTCAAAACTGTCAATATTTGGCTTCATGTATTTCGGTGCTCTGTTGTTTGGTCCATACACATTTTAATTGACATATCTTCTTAGTGAATTGACCCTTTAATTTCTACATAATGTCCTTTACAAAGCCTACTTTATGTTATATTATGATAATCACTACTCTTTTGCTTATTCTTGACATGGAATATCTTCCTTTACTTTCGTTGTCAACCAAAGTGTTGCACTGTATGTGTTTTCAATTATAAAACAATTACTGATAGATAAATACTTACTTTGTTAACTGTTTTCTATATTTTTATAGAATTTTTTTTCTTTTTAAAAATTTATTTATTTATTTTAATTGGAGGCTAATTACTTTACAATATTGTAGTGGTTTTGCCATACATTGATATGAATCAGCCATGGGTGTACATGAGTTCCCCATTCTGACCCACCCCCCGCCCCCCCGCCTCCATCCCCATGCCATCCTTCAGGGTCATCCCAGTGCACCAGCCCTGAACACCCTGTCTCATGCATTGAACCTGGACTGGTGATCTGTTTCACATATGATAATATACATGTTTCAATGCTGTTCTCTCAAATCATCCCACCTTCACCTTCTCCCACAAACTCCAAAAGTCTGTTCTTTACATCTGTGTCTCTTTTGCTGCCTCACATATAGGGTCATCATTACCATCTTTCTAAATTCCATATATATGCATTAGTATACTGTACTGATGTTTTTCTTTCTAACTTACTTCAATCTCTATAATAGGCTCCAGTTTCATCCATCTCATTAGACCTGATTCAAATGCATTATTTTTAATGGCTGAGTAATATTCCATTGTGTATATGTACCATAGTGTTCTTATCCATTCATCTGCCAATGGACATCTTGGTTGCTTCCATGTCCTAGCTATTGCAAACAGTGCTGTGATGAACACTGGGGTACCTGTGTCTCTTTCAATTCTGGTTTCCTCTCTGTGTTTGCCCAGGAGTGGGATTGCTGGGTCATATGGCAGTTCTATTTCCAGTTTTTCTTTTTTCCTCTCTGCTTCATTTATTTCCACCATTTTACCTTCCACCTCACTTATCCTATCTTCTGCCTCAACTATTCTACTGTTGCTTCCCTCCAGAGTGCTTTTGGTCTCAGGTATTGCATTATTCATTATTGATTGACTCCTTTATATTTCTTCTAGGTCCTTGTTAAAATTTCTTGCTTCTTCTCAGTCTGTCTCCAGACTATTTATCTGTAACTCCATTTTGTTTTAAATATTTTGTTTCATTTTTACTATCATTATTCTGAATTCTTTTTCAGGTAGACTCCTTATCTTCTCCTCTTTTGTTTGATTTGTTGGACATTTATCATGTTCCTTTACCTTCTGAATATTTCTCTGCCTTCTCATTTTGTTTAGATTGCTGTGTTTGGGATGGCCTTTCTGTAGGCTGGAAGTTTGTGTTCCTGTTTATTGTGGAGGTTCCTCCCTGTGGGTGTGGTTGGACTAATGACTTGTCAAGGCTTCCTGTATAGGGAAGCCTGCATTGTTATTCTGGTAGGAGGAGCTCCATCTCTTCTCTCTGGAGTGCAATGAAGTGTCCAGAGGTGTGTTTTGAGGTGTCTATGTGTTTGGTGTAACTTTTGGCAGCCTTTATTTTAATGCTCAGGTTTATGTTCCTGTGTTGTTGGAGAATTAGCTTGGTATGTCTTGATCTGAAACTTGTTGACTCTTGGTGGAACTTGGTTTCAGTGTAGGTATGGAGGCTTTTGGATGAGCTCTTGCTGATTAATGTTCCCTGGAGTAAGGCGTTTTCTGGTGTTCTCAAGTTTTGTAGTTAAACCTCCTGCCTCTGGCTTTCAGTCTTATTCTTATAGTAGCCTCAAGACTTCTCCATCCATACAGCACCAATGATAAAACATCTAGGTTAATGGTGAAAAGATTCTCCACAGTGAGGGACACCCAGAGAGGTTCACAGAGTTACATGGAGAAGAGAAGAGGGAGGAGGGATACAGAGGTGACCAAGAGAAGAGGGGGAATCAAAACGGGAGAGAGCAATCTAGCCAGTAATCAGTTCCATAAGTGCTCTCCACAGCCCAGAACAGCCAAAGAGATTCAGAGATTTGGATACAGAAGAGAAAGTGGAGGGAGGAGGTAGACGTGACCTGAGGTGAAAAGCCAGTAATCATACTCCTAAGTAAAAATGGGTACTGAAGATTGGATTATTAGTGTACAAAATTTATAACAAATACCAAAAAGCAAAGATTAAAAATTTAGAGGAGATTTAGACTCTGAAAAATACAATAAAAAAAATACAATATCACAAATATTTAAAAAAAACATATATATGAAATTTTATTTAAAATAAGGTCTTTTTTTTGCAAGGCAATAGTAGGTTATAAAATGAAAATTAAAGTAGTAATAAAGAACTTAAAAATTACAAAAATTAAAAATAATAATAGTAAAATATATCTAGAAATTTCTCTGGGGCTGTTGAGGGCATTGTGGGGTCAGTTCAGTCTCAAAAAGTTCCTTGTTACAGCTTATACTTATCCTCAAGATCTATAGGCCCCTTCCAATGTAGTCAGTGCTAACTCAGAGGTTTTAATCTGTTGCACCTGTCATTTCCAAAGTGGTTTCCTCTTCTTTGTTTATTTTGGCTTCCTCTGCAAGTCTCTTCAGTGTCTAATTTCTGCCTCACACAAAGGGGTGAAGGTAGCCACTTATTTAGTTTCACATGTTCAGTTGTGCTGTGGGGAGGGAGGAACACTGCAAACAAATGCCACTGGCGTGTGTGGGGAGTGCTCGCAGTGTCTGGGCCGCACTTGGGTTTGCCCCTGCTCATGTCATGAGTGCTTTCCCAGTCTACACAGCTCAGGCTCCAGGCTGCTCTGCAGGGGAACTAAAGCAGGCTCTGGGTTTTGTGCACTTCCCAGGTCTAAGCCACTCAGGTTCAGGTTCCTGGGTACTCCACAAAGGCACAGACTCAGTTGGGTCTGGATTTTGTGCCCTTCCCAGGTCTGAGCAGCTCAGGTGACTAGGTGCTTGGCAAGTGCACTCTCCCAGGTGGATGGTGCATCTTATCACATCCCAGTCCCAGCCCCTCAGTTTCCTGGGTGCACATCATGTGTTTCCTCTGGGGAGCTATTTTCTGACTGCGACCCTCATGGATGTCAACCGTCCAGGATCCCTGGAAGACTTGGTTAGCAAATGGGAGCATGCTTACCATTTGGTGGAGGACGCAGTCTCTGGGGCAGAGATTGCCCCTCACCCTCCAGCTCTGGCTGTCTCCCACCTGCCTCTCTGCCTCAGACAGGGAGAAGTGCTGGTCCACAGCTGGCTAACTCTCCTCTAGTATTCACTCAGTCCTTTGTTCTGTGAATAGGCCCAGCAGTGCCTTAGGTTAGAGCTTTATTGTGGGAAAGTTCTCTCTCTCTCTCTCTTTTTTTTTTCTCTCTCTGGCTATCCCACAGTTTGGGTTGCTATCTCATGTTAGCTCCCTCAGATTGCGCTCACGGCATTCAGGCCTGGTCCTTACCCTAAGCATGAAGCCCGCGCCTCCCTGTTCAGCCCCTGCTGGCTGCTGGTGAACTCGAACATCTGGGCTACTTCTCCACTGGGAGTTACAATTAGGCATGCAATCTTTTTTTTTTTCCCCTCCCTTCTTGTGTTGCCCTCTGAGATTCCAAAACTACCTACAGGCCTGCTGGTGAGAGGGTTCCCTGGTGTTTTGAAACTTCTCCTCCTTCACAACTCCCTCCCTGGGATGGGTCTCCATCCTTAGCTCTTCTGTCTCTCTTTTCGTCTTTTATATTTTGTCCTACCTCCTTTTGAACAGAATGGGCTGCCTTTCTAGGGGCCTGGTGTCCTCTGCTAGCATTCAGAAGTTGTTCTGTGGACTTTGCTCAGCGTTCAAATGATCTCTTGATGAATTTGTGAGGGAGATAGTGATCTCTCTGTTCCTTTCCTCCACCATCTTAGGACCGCCCCTCCCTCATAGAATTTTTGTCTATCATTTCCTTCCTTATTCTCTTCCTTTGTGTTTAGTTGTTGTTGTTGCTTTTTAAACAGTGGAACATTTGATTCTCTTCTTTATTTTTTTTTTCCTTTTGTGTATATTCATGTATATATTCTCTTTGTGATTACAAAGAAGACTACATAAAACATCCTAAAGTTAAAACAGTTCAATCTATTTTAAACTGGCATTAACTTCAATTGCTTACAAAATTTCTGCTCTTTTTAAATTGTTTCCCTTTTTTGTTATTGATTCACAAAATATATGTTTTAATATTTCATACCCATTAACATAGATCTTATTCTATGTTATTAGAATAGCAATAATAATCTTCTATATTATTGAGAATTTCTCATATGTGGAAAAAAATTGTTGCTTTCAATACTCTGCCTTCATCTTTGTCTTTAGACTGATTGTGTGCCTTGGTGTGGGTTCTTTGAGTTTTCTCCTATTTAGAGTTTGTTGAGTTTCTTATATTTGTGTATCTATGTTTGTCCACAAACTTTGGACATTTTTTACCAATATGCTTTCAAATAAACTCTCTGCCCTTTTCTTTGCCTTTTTTCTGGAACTCCCATAAAGTGCATAGTATTCTGTGTGATGGTTTTCCATAAGTCCCTTATACTGTTCACTCTTCTTCATTATTTTTTTAGTATCTCAAACTCAGTGATTCTGTATAGGCTGTCTTCAAGTATACTATTGGGTTGATCAAAAGGTTCATTCAGTATTTTCTGTAAGATGTTATGAATTATTTCTTCTGCTTGCTCAAGTCTGCTGTTGAAATGGTCCAGTGAGTTTTTTCTTTCTTTCTTTTTTTTTGTTTAATGTTTAGGATTTGTTTTGTTCTTTCTTTTAGGCTGTATCTCTTTGTTGATATTCACACTTTGTCCATATCTCATTTTCCTGATTTGCTTTAGGTTTCTGTCAAAGTTCTCCTTTCCTTTTGAGCATATTTAAGAAACATTGTTTTAAATCTTCATCAAATTCAAGGCCTGTCTTGCTTATCACTGATTTGTGGAAATTAAATTTGTTTCCTGAAATGAGCTCTGATCTTCTATTTCTTTGTTTGCTTTGTCAACTTTTTTTTTAAACTGGGCTTTTGAAATAATAACCACCTCTCCCAATAAAGGAGCATCTTCACCAATCACCCCTGCACGAAGATTCAAGGTGTCCTCTGGACTTCTCTTGAGATATGTATTCTTGGGCCTGTGAAGGTAACCTATTACTTAATTCCCCATTTAAACACTTGGTTTTTATAGTCATCATTTCCCCTATGAGACATCTTTGTTTTTTCCTCTGGTTCATAGATGTTCTATGTATTCCTCTCCCTCTACTCTGTCCCTAGATGCCTGAAGGTCTATAGTCTTCCTGCAGGTCTCTTGCGTCAGTCTTCCCATCACTATTTTTTTTTGTGTGTGGCCTCCAACCTGATATTTAAACTAGGTCACTGTTTCCATAAATGTTCCATATCAGGTGAAACAGAAACCAGTCCTTTGGGCAGCTCCAAGACAAACCAAATATTTGCAAAGAAGCTCTGTTCTATTTTTCTTTAGTCCTGAGAGAGGAATCAAGAACTGGAGGACTTGTTCCCAACCATACTGCACTATGTCAGGGATGGTATTGAGCACGGACAAGCACAAATGGCACAAAAATTCCTTATTGTAGTTTTTTTGGGAGAAGGTGGGATTTCTTGGTTTCTGAAGCTCCTTAACTGGTTTCTGGAGTTCCCACAAAGCTACTCTGGTCTGTATATTGTTGATTGCTTGGTGTATCCACAGGACAGTGAACATGTGGATCTTCCTAGTTCCACTATCTTGCTGATATTGCTTAGTTGCATTCATTCTTGTGTTATTAAAAAATGCAAAATAATTGAATTTTTCTCCTGTGTTTTTCTTTTTAAATTAAAAATAATGTCTCTAAAACTTTCCAGTAGTTTTTGGTTGTAGTTGTAGTTTATTAATTGTTACTATTGACTAATGTTTTACAGGGCAAATATACCAACACATATGTACATATTCATTATACTATTACAAGATTTATGTTACTCCGTGTTCTTACTACTTCAAACTTTCCCGTTATCCTATCTAGGAAATGTCTCCTAGCTTAATTTTTTTGAATTATGAATATTTAATAATAGAATTCCTGGGTAGAATATAATGTCAATGTTCAGCTTTAGAAGATAATGACCAATTGTTTTTCAAAATAAATTTACTCATTTAAATTCTTACCAACAGATTATTTGAGTCTGCATGGATCCACATCTTTGTTAGCACTTTTTTTAATGCTTCTCATGTAATGGGTGTAAAATGGGGCCACATTGTAATTGTAATAAAAATGGTTTGTTAACAATGAAATTGAACACTTTTTCCAGGTGTCATTTGCTTTCTTGATATTAACTCAGCTTGATCATGTTGTTTCATTGTAAGTATACATCATTGATTTTTTTCAAAAATAAATATCTTCTCATTAATATCATGACTTGATCTTGCAAATCAGATTTCTATATAAAAATGTTAACTGGTTCAGTTCAGTTCAGTTCAGTTCAGTCACTCAGTCGTGTCCGACTCTTTGCAACCCCATGAATCACAGCACGCCAGCCCCCCCCCCCCCAGAACGTCACCAACTCCCGGAGTTTACTCAAACTCATGTCCATGGAGTCGGTGATACCATCCAGTCATCTCATCTTCTGTCGTCCCCTTTTCCTCCTGCCCCCAACCCCTCCCAGCATCAGGGTCTTTTCCAATAAGTCAACTCTTCGCATGAGGTGGCCAAAGTATTGGAATTTCAGCTTCAGCTTCAGTCCTTCCAATGAACACCCAGGACTGATCTCCTTTAGGATGTTAACTGGTAACCATTCTTAAATATCATAAATTTTATAGTTCATTGCAAATCTATTTCAAAGCATAAATTTAGTGAAATACTTATTTAAGGAATCAAAATCTGTCATGTTATGATGTAAAATGCCTTAAATATCACTTCCTTTTTTATCAAATAAGTAATGGTTTTTAAAAGCAGCAGTTGCTTTGTAATAACATGGTCCGTCTTATTGTTCAAAACATGCTCCGACATTCCTCCAACTATATTTAGATTTATCATTTGACATTCTCTAATGTATGATTCTTTTTAAAATGTGTTGTAACTGAGAGATGTTAATGTACATTTTTATATATGCATTATCCAAAATGTATTATATAGATCCATGTATTCTATGTGTCCAAAAATATATTGTATTAGAAAAGAAAACATTCTATCCATTCTGTTAGAGAATTTTAACCAGGGAGAAATCTCGCAGGCTATTACTTTAATATTTTTGAAATTTTTTCTTCAGATTCTTATAGGAATATTATATAATAGTATTTCACATTTAGGTGATCTCTCCTTTCACTTTGACTGCTTTTAAGGTCATATATTTATCTTTGCACTTTTATAATTGCACTACAATAATTTTAAGTGAGTTATAGTTATTTTTTCATTATACATTACTCCTCATTTCTAAGGATATATTCATTTAATTAACAAACACTTATTAACATTGGTTACATACCTAATCCTTGCCAGGTAGAGTTCTACATTCTAACAATACAGTGATACACAAAACAGATAAAAACACACTACTCTTTTGGAGTTTTAATTCTTCATGTATTTGATCATTTCTGGAAAATTTTCAGTGGTACTGTTTTCAAATACAGACCCTCATCCATTCTCTCAGAACTGCTTTTTTGAGTCTCAGATTAAAAATATTTTAAACCTTCTCATTTTTTCACATGTATTATCTTCTCTTTAATATTTTATCATTTTTGACTCTCTGTATTCAATTTAGATCTATCTTACAAGATATTCAGATACTACAATTCATTTCAGTTCAGTTCAGTTGCTCAGTCGTGTCTGACTCTTTGCGACACCATGGACTGCAGCACATCAGGCTTCCCTGTCCATCACCAACTCTCAGAGTTTACCCAAACTCATGTCCATTGAGCCGGTGATGCCATCCAACCACCTCATCCTCTGTTGTCCGCTTCTCCCCCTGCCTTCAATCTTTCACCAATATACTAGTCAACTAATTTACTTTTAACAGCTCCTTTCAGTTTGATATTTTTATTTTTAATTTTTATTATTTTATTTAAATAAAATTTCTGTACTATAATGCATAGCTCTTAAATTTTTATTTGTATAAACTTTGGCAATTGAATTCATCTTTGTAATCCTCTCCCAAGTTAAACTGCAGAAAATTCCCATGTCTCATAACATTCCTTTATACTCCTTTTTGGTTACCATAGATCCCTGAGAGCATCACCATAGATTAGTCTTATCTGTTCTTGTACTTTGTATAAATAGTGGGGGAAAGTAGTTTGAAGGGGTGAGTATTCTGCGAGTGTAGTTTAAATGTAAATAATTTAATAATTTGTGACTGGAAAGCAGAATATGGTAATTAAAAATGTACACAGATAGTTTTTCACTCCTTCCATCATGAGATGAAACCTTCTCTACTTCAATATAGTCCAGCCCTGCAACTTACTTGACTAATACAGTGCAGCAGAAAAGAAATTGCATGTTTTCAGAGACAAATGATAGAGTTGTGTTGGCTCTCTGATGTATCAAAGGGGATGGGAAGGAGTGTAGTGGCCATCTATTTTCATATATACACCTTCACCCAGTTATTTCATCAAACATTAATCTATGTGTTGCTGTAAAGGTATCTTTCAGAGATAATTCAAATCCTAATCTACTCTGAGTTTAAATTAATCAAAAGGGACACTACCCTGGCTAGAATTGACTAAATAAGTTAAAACTCCTTTAAAAATGGTCATCGGCCTCCTGTGTGAGGGAGAGTCCAGGCCTGAGTCTGCAATTGCTCTCTCTTTCCCTTAGGCTTCCCTTTCTAACTACCACCTGTGGACAGAAAGCTCCATGCCATGGCAATGGACTTTCATCCTTAGCACTATTGTCCCCTCTGGAGGACCTGCCCAATGGAATTTGGACTCAGAGTAGGAGATAGATGGACCCTTGTGCCAGATAGCTGGAGTTTGTCAAGTGGAGTAAAACTGAGGCTTTGTCCTTAGCCAGAAAAGAATGATGCTATGTTACTTTCTCCACTGATATAGAGGGAATAAACTGGCATTGGGGAATCTGTTGCAGCAAAAATATAAATGAGTTTTTTTTCTTAAATAGAAATAAGACTTTCCTTTTCTGATAAACAAGGAAAATAAGGAAACAATGAACAGGCTGGAGAAACAACATAGACAGGCCTGAAATAGTTAAGAAGTCTTGGTTACTCCTTAGCTGTTACTCCTGAAAAGCACATATAGCTAGACTTGTCCTTCACAAAGCTAAACAAAGCTATTTACTCTCTGACTCCATATGAATTATACTCTGTACCTGGTATTCTCTTTGCCCTACTCTCCCTTGTAGCATTCTGGATTTCACAAAGATCAGGGGCTGATAACCTCAGAAACACCAGACCTGGTTGCTGAGCCACCTGATGGCATCTTTGGCAGTAAATTTGCAGAAGCAAAGAAAAATGTTAAGACCTTCATTAGTCTGAGTCTTATCACCTACTCTATATCACCAGTCCCTGGATATAAAACCCCTCCCTGCTCCCCAGAGAAAGGGGCACAGTTCTTAAGGTTCTAGCCTGCTGTGCTTCCTCTTTGCCTGGCAACAACCAAAGCTAGTCTTTCTTGTTCCTCCAAAACATTGTCTCTGTATTTCTTTTTGGCATCTGTGCACAAAGAGCCAATATTTTAGAATCAGATTTGTTTAACCAATCTCCATAATTGCTTGAGAGTCCTTGTAACAAATAAATAAAGATGTATATATGATTTCTCACTAGTTCTCCTTCTCTTGTTGAAACCTGACTGATACAGTATTTAGGCAGCAATAGCTAATATGGGGCTTCCCAACTGGTGCTAGTGGTAAGGAACTCTCCTGCCAATGCAGGAGACATTAACAGACACAGGTTCAATCCTTGAGTTGGGAAGATCCCCTGGATGAGGGCATGGCAACCCACTCCAGTATTTTTGATTGGAGAATCCCATGGACAGAGGAGCCTTGTAGGCTACAGTCCATAGGGTCACAAAGAGTTGGACATGACTGAGGCAACTTAGCCCAGCACAGCACAGCAGATAGCTAATATGGGTTTTGGTTTTTGCAGTGGGGTGATGCTGTAATAAGTACCTAAAAATGTGAGAATAGCTTTGAACAGTGATAGCTGGAAGACCTTGTAAGAACATAATAAAGTCTAAATCACCCTAAACAGACAGGTAGAAATGTGGATTTGGAGGACAGTGCTGGTAAGGGCTCAGAAGAAGGAGAAGAACATATTATTGGAAAGTAGAGAAAAGGGAAGTCACTGTTTTATAGCTGCAGAGAGCTTAGCAGAATTGAGTCTTGCAATTATGTATAAAGAACTTTTAAGTGATAAATATTTAGCTATTGACTGAAAAAAAATTGAAAGTCATGTTTTATTCGGGACACTTACTGAGAAATAGAGTTCAGAAGACAGCCTCTCAAATAGCTTTGAGGAAGTTTTCCAAAGAGGTAAGGGAGAAGCCAGGATATATATGAGTTTTTGTTGAAAAAAAAAAAAGTAGTTGAACATCAAAATATTGCTGCTAATCACAAAAAAAGAAAAAAAAAGACATCTCAAGTTAAGGATATTACTGTTTTTCTATGTATGGGAAGATGCAGGAGTCTGGGCTCATTGAAATCATTCCTTTGATATGTCCTTTAACTTACCTAGGGCCAGTATCTTGTTTTTCTCCAAACGGAATTCCCCTCAGGGTGCTGCAGTGACTGATGACAAGCAGCATTGTTTACATGAATGGCATACAACATTTTGGGGGTTTGTTTTCCACATAGTTAAGAAGATTTTCAAACAAACTGTTCAAGGCACAGCATGGTTTTTCTTGTAGCTTATAGTAAAATACAAGAGAAAGAGAAACTTGAGGGAAGAACTGTTAGATCAAAAAGAAGCGGGATCTGATGATTTTTTAAATAACCTATGAGAATGGCAAAAGACACTAAATTAAGAGATTTATTGTAAGGAAAATGTGCTCCAGAAAAAATGCTGAGAGTGACTACAACACTTTCCTGAAGCCCCAGAAAGATCAAATATCAGAATATTTAGTCATACAAAAGGGTCTTTAAAAAGATTAAGAGTGTGCCTCACAGATCTTTTAAATTGTATCAGAGGACCACTTGGAAGTTTAAGGCGATTCTCTCTCATCCATCTCAGCAGGAGCCAGAATTAGAGAAGGGATTACCCTGAAAAGAACAGTGAGTTTGTCCTTTGTGTAAAGGAATGAATCCCTCTGAAATACATGGAAAGCTGACAACATTTTTTTAAGAAATTAAATTAGCAGAAACACTGCCAACTTAGAATAAGAGACAGACACAATTAAAAATTTTAAAAAAAGTATCTCTTAGACCCCAAAAATTCTACTGGCAGAAAGCAGGCTGAGCTGCAAATAAATGCTACTTTACATGAAAAAGGAAGGATGAATCAGAAACAGAAATAAAACTCCCCCAAAGACAGAGCCAATAGCCACAACTAATTATCCCAAGTCCTTGAACTTGATCAAAGGATTTTTGGCTGGAGTTTGCCTGTCTGGATTACATAATTGCCTTGAAGCAGTAACTTTTTTCACCTTCTATTTCCCCCTCATTTGAACTGAGATGTCTATTGCTGTTATCTTATGCTTTTCTCAGCATTGAATATTGGGTGTTGTATTAGTCTTCCTGACCCAGTGATTGAACCGCATCTCTTATGTTTCCTGTTCTGGCAGGCAAGTTCTTTACCAATAACGCCAGCTGGGAAGCCCACGGTATTAGTCAGGATTCTCCAATTATAAAACAGAACCAGTATGATGTGGTATTCAATATATGTATATATATAATATATATTATACTGTATATAGTATTTGAACATTCTTTAGCATAGCCTTTCTTTGGGATTGGAATGAAAACTGACCTTTTCAAGTCCATGTGGCCACTGATGAGTTTTCCAATTTGCTGGCGTATTGAGTGTAGTACTTTCACAGCATCATCTTTTAGGATTTGAAATAGCTCAACTGGAATTTCATCACCTCCACTAGCTTTGTTTGTAGTCATGCTTCCTAAGGTCCACTTGAATTTACATTCCAGAATATCTGGCTCTAGGTAAGTGATCACACCATCATGGTTATCTGGGTCATGAAGATTTTTTGTTTACTTCTTCTATGTATTCTTGTCACCTCTTCTTATAATATGTTCTGCTTCTCTTAAGTCTATAATATTCTGTCCTTTATTATGCTCATCTTTGCATGAAGTGTTTCTTTAATCTCTAATTTTCTTGAAGAGGTCTCTAGACTTTCCCATTCTATTGTTTTCCTCTATTTCTCTGCATTGATAGTTGAGGAAGGCTTTCTTATCTCTTCTTGAAATTCTTTGGAACTCTGCATTAAAATGGGCATATCTTCCCACATCGCCTTTGCCTTTAGTTTCTCTTCTTTTCTCAGCTATTTGTAAGCCCTCCTCAGACAACCATTTTGCCTTTATGCATTTCTTTTTCTTGGGGATGGTCTTGATCACTGCCTCCTGTACATTGTCACCAACCTCTATCCATAGTTCTTCAGGCACCCTGTCTATCAGATCTAATCCCTTGAATCTATTTATCACTTCCACTGTATAATCATAAGGGATTTTCTTAAATTTAAGTCTGAATTTAAGATCAGCTTTCATCCCAATCCCAAAGGGGGAAAAAAATGTCAAAGAATGTTGAAACTACCACAAAATTGCACTCATCTCACATGATAGCAAAATAATGCTCAAAATTCTCCAAGTCAGGCTTCAACAATATGTGAACCATGAATTTCCAGATGTTCTAGCTGGATTTAGAAAAGGCAGAGGCATATTGTATTAATTTCAAATATAAAATGTGACTCAATATTTGTATTTATTGTTAAATGACTACCACAATCAGTTCAATGCAGTCAGTCAATTGTGTCCTACTCTTTGCAATTCCATGGACTGCAGCACACCAGGTTTTCCTGTCCATCAACAACCCCTGGAGCTTGCTCAAACTCATGTCCATTGAGTCAGTGATGCCATCCAACCATCTCATCTTCTGTCTTTCCCTTCTCCTCCTGCCTTCAATATTTCCCAGCATCAGGGTCTTTTCCAATGAGTCGGTTCTTTGCATCAGGTGGCCAAAATATTGGAGTTTCATCTTTAGCATCAGTACTTCCAATGAATACTCGACTGATTTACTTTAGGATGGACTGGTTTGATCTCCTTGTAGCCCAAGGGACTCTCAAGAGTCTTCTCCAACACCACAGTTCAAAAGCATCAATCCTTTGGTGCTCAGCTTTCCTTATAGTCCAACTCTCACATTCATACATGAGTAATGGAAAAACCGTAGCTTTCACTAGGTGGACCCTTGTCAGCAGAGTAATGTCTCTGCTTTTTAGTATGCTGTCTAGGTTGGTCATAACTTTTCAACCAAGGAGCAAGCATCTTTTAATTTCATGGCTGCAGCCACCATCTGCAGTGATTTTAGAATCAAAGAAAATAAAGTCTGTCACTGTTTTCATAGTTTCATCATCTATTTGCCATAAAGTGATGGGACTGGATGCCATGATCTTAGTTTTTGATTGCTGAGTTTTAAGCCAGCTTTTTCACTCTCCTCTTTTGTGGCTCAACTGGTAAAGAATCCGCCTGCAATGCAGGACACCTGGTTTCCATCCCTGGGTTGGGAAGATTCCCTGGAGAAGGGAAAGGCTACCCATGCCAGTATCCTGGCCTAGAGAATTCCATGGACTGTATAGTTCATGGGGTCATAAAGAGTCGGGCATGACTGAGCAACTTCCACTATTAACTTTAGTCACCATGATGTACATTGCATTTGTATGATTTCTTTATTTTATAACTGAAAGCTTAAAACATTTGATTTCCTTCACAGAGTTCTCCCAGCCCTTAGCCCCCCCCCCACCCCAGTCACACAATCTATTCTCTGTATATTCGAAAATTTTTAAATAAATTGTTAGAATTTACCTACAAATTAAGGATGTTTTATATTCCTTTCTCAGCCTAACATTTAACTTAACATAATGCCCTCAAAGTCCATTTACATTGTTGTGATTTCTCTCTTTCAATGGCTAAATAATATTCCACTGTGTGTGTGTCTGTGTGTGTTTGAGTGTATGCCATATTTTTATATTCATTCAACTTCAATCGATATAGATTGTTTCCATATCCTAGTTATTAGAAATAATGTAGCAATAAACATGGGGGTGTTATAAATTTTTGATAGTGTTTATTTTATTTTTTTTAATACCCAGAAGTAAGATTGCTGGATCACATGGCAGTTACATTTGTAATTTTTGAGGAACTTCTATACTGGTTTCCTATAACTGCTCTGTTTTATTCCTACCCACAGTGCACAAGTTTTCCTTTTCTCCACACCTTTGCCAATACTTATTATCACTTATGCTTTTTACAGACTCTATAGTTAATTTTATTTTAATATAATTTAAACACATATCATTTAGAAAACACCAAGAAAAATATATGCACTAGAGTTGATGCCATTCCATTTGGACAAAGCTGGCAAGTTCCTGCTATGAGCATAGCCCAGGAGACAACACTGAGATGACCTAATATCTTGGAGTAGATGTTGTGGTGTTTGGCCCAGTTTGATAGCTCTCAGGGTTAACCTGAAGTTGTCAGCGTTTGGTACTGGATGTAAAATTTCTTTGGTTACCCTGCAGTCATTAAGACTTCTTATACATATCTAAATTTTTAAACAGACTGTCATATATTTTGAGTCCAAGTCTTCTAGAATACTCTACAGTGTAACTCTTGCAAACAAAATATCAATCTCTATCCCATAAAACAGTTTGATAACTGGTACAAATTCCTCTTCAACAGCTTTTAAATATTTTATTTCTCCCTATAATTTCAACTTATCATAGAATGAGGTGAAAAGTCACTTTGAACAACAAGTCTGGGTACAACACCCAAGGCATCAATATTGGCATCTTTTGAAATGTACTCCTGCTCTGTAAGATCCAGATATAAACATTTTCCCACCAACATGTTCAATTACAGATTGTAGAAGATTCTTGCTTTCACTGATTTCTCTTATCCATTCTTACCAGGTTAATTTTCCCCAAATTAAAATCCTCACTGAATTTGTTCTTCCTCTTCAAAAATCCCATAGGGCTTCAGACTCTCCACTAGTTTATGCGTAAGTAGGCAGTCAGTCTCCTTGGGGGCTGCTAAGCTGACGGGGTTAGTAACTGGAAGGGGCATTGCCTCCTGTGCCAGCACCCCCAGTCATACCCTGTCCCCTTAGTCTGCTACTGCAGCCATATGCTAGGCATGATCCACTGAGGCCAGGAGGAGGGGTGCGGGCTGCCTCAGCCCTGGATTCAACCTAACTCCCACTCAGGACTAGAGTATTTTATTTGAAAATAAATGTTTTGATTTCAAAGTTTTCTAATTGCCTTTTCATTAGAGACACTATAATGTATCATTTAATCCAGAGCACTTAAAACATTATATATAACTCATATATATATATATATATATGTGTGTGTGTGTGTGTGTGTGTGTGTGTGTGTGTGTGTGTGTGGGTGGATGTGGGTGTTGGTGTGGGTGTGTTGTGAGAGGGCATCAGAGGGCAGATACACTGAAATCATAATCACAGAAAACTATCCAATTTGATCACATGGACCACAGCCTTGTCTAACTCAGTGAAACTAAGACATGCCATGTGGAGCCACCCAAGATGGACAGGTAATTGTGGAGAGGTCTGACATAATGTGGTCCACTGGAGAAGGAAATGACACACCACTTCAGTATTCCTGCCTTGAGAACTCCATAAACAATATGAAAAGGCAAAAAGATAGGACACTGAAAGATGAAGTCCCCAGGTCGGTAGGTACCCAATATGCTACTGGAGATCAGTGGAGAAATAACTCCAGAAAGAATGAAGGGATGGAGCGAAAGCAAAAACAATACCCAGTTTTGGATTTGACTGGTGATAGAAACAAGGTCCAATGCTGTAAAGAGCAATATTGCATAGGAACCTGGAATGTTAGGTCCATGAATCAAGGCAAATTGGAAGTGGTCAAACAGGAGATGGCAAGATTGAACGTCGACATTCTAGGAATCAGTGAACTAAAATGGACTGGAATGGGGGAATTTAACTCAGATGACCATCGTATCTACTACTGTGGGCAGGAATCCCTTAGAAGAAATAGAGTAGCTATCATGGTCAACAAAAGAGTCCGAAATGCAGAACTTTAATGCAATCTCAAAAATGACAGAATGATCTCTGTTCTTTTCCAAGGCAAACCATTCAACATCACGGCAATCCAAGCCTATGCCCCAACCAGTAACATTGAAGAAGGTGAATTTGAATGGTTCTATGAAGAACTACAAGACCTTTTACAACTAACACCCAAAAAAGATGTCCTTTTCATTATGGGAGACTTGAATGCAAAAGTGGGTAGTCAGGAAACACCTGGAGTAACAGGCGAATATGGCCTTGGAGTACGGAATGAACCAGGGCAAAGGCTAATAGAGTTTGGCCAAGAGAACACACTGATCATACTAAACACTCTCTTCCAACAACACAAAAGAAGACTCTACACATGGACATCAAATCAAACTGATTATATTCATTGCAGCCAAAGATGGAGAAGCTCTATATAGTCAACAAAAACAAGACCAGGAGGTGACTGTAGATCAGATCATGAACTCCTTCCTCATTGGCAAATTCAAATTTAAAATGAAGAAAGTAGGGAAAAGCACTAGAACATTCAGGTATGACCTTATGACTATACAGTGGAAGTGAGAAATAGATTTAAAGGAATAGATCTGATAGAGTGCCTGATTAACTATGAACAGAGGTTCATGACACTGTACAGGAGACAGGGATTAAGTCCACCCCTTGGAAAAGAAATTTGAAAAAAGAAAAATGGCTGTTCTGTACATCTGTGTCTCTTTTTCTGTTTTGCATATAGGGTTATCATTACCATCTTTCTAAATTCCATATATATGTGTTAGTATGTTGTAATGTTCTTTATCTTTCTGGCTTACATCACTCTGTATAATGGGCTCCAGTTTCATCCATCTCATTAGAACTGATTCAAATGAATTCTTTTTAATGGCTGAGTAATATTTCATTGTGTATATGTACCATAGCTTCCTTATCCATTCATCTGCTGATGGACATCTAGGTTGCTTCCATGTCCTGGCTATTATAAACAGTGCTACAATGAACATTGGGGTGCACGTGTCTCTTTCAGATCTGGTTTCCTGAGTGTGTATGCCCAGAAGTCGTATTTGCTGGGTAATATGGCAGAGAACGCGAGGGTGGGATGTTTCGAGAGAACAGCATCAAAACATGTATATTATCTATGGTGAAACAGATCACCAGCCCAGGTTGGATGCATGAGACAAGTGCTTGGGCCTGGTGCACTGGGAAGACCCAGAGGGACCAGGTAGAGAGGGAGGTGGGAGGGGGATCGGGATGGGGAATACATGTAACTCCATGTCTGATTCATGTCAATGTATGACAAAATCCACTATAATATTGTGAAGTAATTAGCCTCCAACTAATAAAAATAAATGAAAAAATTAATTAATTAATTAAAACAAAGAAAAATGGCTGTCTGAGCAGGCCTTACAAATAGCTGTGAGAAGAAGAGAAGAGAAAAGCAAAGGAGAAAAGGAAAGATATTCGCATCTGAATGCAGAATTCCAAGAATAGCAAGGAGAGATAAGAAAGCCTTCCTCAGCGATCAATGCAAAGAAATAGAGGAAAACAACAGAATGGGGAAGACTAGAGATCTCTTCAAGAATATTGGAGATACCAAGGGAACATTCCATTCAAAGAAGGGTTTGATAAAGGATAGAAATGGTATGGACCTAACAAGAGCAGAAGATATTAAGAAGAGGTGGCAAGAATACATGGAAGAACTGTACAGAAAAGATCTTCATGACCCAGATAACCACGATGATGTGATCACTCACCTAGAGCCAGACATCCTAGAATGTGAAGTCAAGTGGGCCTTAGAAAGCATCACTACAAATAAAGCTAGTGGAGGTGATGGAATTCAGTTGAGCTTTTTCAAATCCTGAAAATGATGCTGCAAAATTCTTGCACTCAATATGTCAACAAATTTGGAAAACTCAGCAGTGGCCAGAGGACTGGAAAATATCAGTTTTCCTTCCAATCCCAAAGAAAGGCAATGCCAAACAATGCTTGAACTGCCACACAATTGCACTCTTCTCATATGCTAGTAAACTAATGATCAAAATTCTCGAAGCCAGGCTTCAGCAATACGTGAATCTTGAACTTCCAGATGTTCAAGTTGATTTTAGAAAAGGCAGAGGAACCAGAGATTAAATTGCCAACATCCTCTGGATCATCAAAAAAGCAAGAGAGTTCCAGAAAAACATCTATTTCTGCATTATTGACTATGACAAAGCCTTTGACTGTGTGGATCACAATAAACTGTGGACAATTCTGATAGAGATGGGAATCCCAGACCACCTGACCTGCCTCTTGAGAAACCTGTATGCAGGTCAGTAAGCAACAGTTAGAACTGGACAAGGAACAATAGACTGGTTCCAAATAGGAAAAGGAGTATGTCAAGGCTGTACATTGTCACCCTGCTTATTTAACTTATATCATAGTACATCATGTGAAACGCTGGGCTGGAATAAGTACAAGCTGGAATCAAGATTGCAGGAAGAGTATCAATAACCTCAGATATGCAGATGACACCACTCTTATGGCAGAAAATGGAAAACTAAAGGGCCTCTTGATGAAAGTGAAAGTGGAGAGTGAAAAAGTTGGCTTAAAACTAAACTTTCTGAAAACTAAGATCATGGCATCTGGTCCCATCACTTCATGGCAAATAGATGGCGAAACAGTGGAAACAGTGTCACACTTTATTTTTTGGGTTCCAAAATCAGTGCAGATGGTGATTGCAGCCATGAAATTAAAAGACACTTACTCCTTGGAAGGAAAGTTATGATCAACCTAGATAGCATATTAAAAAGCAGAAACATTACTTTGCCAACAAAGTTCCATCTAGTCAAGGCTATGGTTTTTCCAGTAGTCATGTATGGATGTGAGAATTGGACAGTGAAGAAAACTGAGTGCCAAAGAATTGATGTTTTTGAACTGTGGTGCTGGAGAAGAATCTTGAGAGTTGCTTGGACTGCAAGGAGATCCAACCAGTCCATCCTAAAGGAGATTAGTCCTGGGTGTTCATTGGAAGGACTGATGTTGAAGCTGAAACTGCAATACTTTGTCCACCTCATGCTAAGAGTTGACTCATTGGAAAAGACCCTGATGCTGGGAGGGATTGGGGGCAAGAAGAAAAGGGAACGACAGAGGATGAGATGCCTGGATGGCATCACCATCCCTCTGGACATGGGTTTGTGTAGACTACAGGAGTTGGTGATGGACAGGGAGGCCTGATCTGATGCGATTCATGGGGTCTCAAAGAGTCGGACACAATTGAACGACTGAATTCGAGAACAAACACACACACACACACATACATATATATATATATATACATATATATATATATAATATAGACAAGGGCATAGTTTGTGAATATTTACATATGGGTGGGTGCATCTAAGTAACTGACACAAAAAAGAAGGTTCAGTTCAGTTCACTTCACTTCAGTCACTCAGTTATGTCCAACTCTTTGTGACCCCATGAATTGCAGCATGCCAGATCTCCCTGTCCATCACCAACTCCCGGAGCTTACCCAAACTCGTGCCCATTGAGTTGATGATGCCATCCAACTATCTCATCCTCTGTCATCGCCTTCTTCTCCTTCCCCCAGTCCTTCCCAGCATCTGGTTCTTTTCAAATGAGTCACTCTTTGCATCAAGTGGCCAAAGTATTGGAGTTTCAGCTTCAACATCAGTCCTTCCAATAAACACCCAGTACTGATCTCCTTTAGGATTGACTGGTTGGATCTTTTTGTAGTCCAAGGGACTCTCAAGAGCCTTCTCCAACACCACAGTTCAGAAGCTTCAAAGCTCACCTAATTATGCTGAGATAAAAGGCATTATCAGGACTGACTGTTTACCTGTAAATTATCAATGATACATTGTATCATATTAGGAAACACATTCATGCTTGTATCTTGCCTTGTTATGATAAGATTGAATACCTGATGTTCATGGATTGGAAGAATCAATATAGTGAAAATGACTATACTATCCAAAGTAATGTATAGAGTCAATGCAATCTCTTTCAAGCTACCAATTTTTTTTTCAGAAAATTAGAACAAATAATTTCACAATTTGTATGGAATTACAAAAAACCTCAAATAGCCAAAGCAGTCTTGAGAAAGAAGAATGGAACTGGAGGAATCAACCTGCCTGACTTCAGTATATACTACATAGCAACTGTCATCAAGACAGTATGGTACTGGCACAAAGAGAGAAACATAGATCAATGGAACAAAATAGAAAGCCCAGAGATAAATCCACGCACCTATGGACATCTTATCTTTGACAAAGGAGGCAATAATATACAATGGAGAAAAGACAATCTCTTTAACAAGTGGTGCTGGGAAAACTGATCTGCTATCCAAAAGTCTACAAACAATAAATGCTGGAGTGGGTGCAGAGAAAAAGGAACCCTCTTACACTGTTGGTGGGAATGAAAACTAGTACAGCCACTATGAGGAACAGTGTGGAGATTCCTTAAAAAGCTGGAAATAGAACTGCCATATGACCCAGCAATCCCACTCCTGGGCATACACACCGAGGAAACCAGAATTGAAAGAGACACGTGTACGCCAATGTTCATTGTGACACAGTTTACAATTGCCAGGACATGGAAGCAACCTAGATGTCCATCGGCAGATGAATGGATAAGAAAGCTGTGGTACATATACACAATGGAATATTACTCAGCTATTAAAGGAATGAATTTGAATCAGTTCTAATGAGGCGGATGAAACTGGAGACTATTATACAGAGCAAAGTAAGTCAGAAAGAAAAATAGCAATAGAGTATATTAACACACATATATGGAATTTAGAAAAATGGTAACGATGACCCTATATGCGAGGCTGCAAAAGAAACACAGATGTAAAAAACAGACTGTTGGACTCTATGGGAGAAGGTGAGGGTGAGATGATTTGAGAGAAAAACATTGAAATATGTATATTATCATATGTATAATAGATCGCCAGTCCAGGTTCAATGCATGAGGCAGGGGGCTCAGGGCTGGTGCACTGGGATGACCCTAAGAGATTGGATGGGGAAGGAGGTGGGAGGGAGGGTCAGGATGGGAAACACATGTACACCCATGGCTGACTCATGTGCCCCTCAACCCAGCCTCTGGGTAGGGGGCAGAAGTTGATACAACTCCCTCAGAAGGCGGAGGAGCTCCATCAAGGGCAGGTGACTCCTCTGCAGGATGAGCAGCCCGTTCAGAAGATGCATTCTCTCAACAGAGCATTCCAGTGGTAGTTCCTTTTCGTTAGGGACAGGATTCTGGCCTCCTGGGCTCTGGCAGGAATGTTTTTTTTTTTTGTTTTTGTTTTTTTTTTTTTTTTTTTTGATGAGGATAGGCATATTCACAGGGTCGTTTATATGCATCTAGTTCCCAGCCTTTGGTGCTCAGTTTTAACTGCTGGCACCAAACACAAATGACATCCCTATAGACCAGGTTGACAGGCTTCAGGACAGAAGGTAGAGGGGAAATGGGGATTGGCGTTGGTGTCTTTAGACATAGTGATGTGTCTCCTGGATTGCAAGCTGTGCTATTTTTTTTTTTAAATCTCTTTTTCTTTTGGCCCCCTGTGCAGACATTTTTGCTATCTGCTTCACCCGAAGTTCCCTCTCCCTTTTCAACTTCTAATGATGTAAGTTAGCAACTCCTATATTCTTCAGACTTCTCTGTGGTGTTGTCCTCCTTGTTTGTGCTCTCCATGCTCAGAAAAGTCAAGGTTGATAAAATTAAGACTCTGCTTACTTTGAAATCTCTCTTATGTGTTTGATAATAGCCATTCTAACATGTGTGAGGTAGTATCTCATTGTGGTTTTGTTGTTGTTGTTGTTCCAGTTTTACTGAAATATAATTGATATACAGCGTTGTATAAGTTTAAATCAGAGGACAACATAACCAGTGGGGGGAAAAAAATCCCACAGAATCCACACCTAACTGCGATTACCAGCAGAGAACTGGCTCAGAGACTCATGTCCGCAGGCTGCATCTTTGATCCTTGAGGTAAGGACTGGGCTTGAATGACCTAAGGACAATCTCAGGGAGCTAAGGTGACATAGCAACCCAAACCATGGGATAAACAGAGAGGAAAAAAAAAAAAAAATCCTTTCCTGCAAAAGACTCTAATACCTCATGGTGACACCTGGCATGCTCAAAGAAAAAAGGTTTGTAGTGAATACCAAAGGAGAGCAAGCTGGGTGCTGTTTAGAACCCTACCTCCCCAGAAGCAGAGAGACAGGTGTGTGGCAATCAGAACCAGAAGGCAAAAGAGCTGCTGCAATCTCAGCCCCAGAGACCACATCTCCCAAACTGTGAGCAGGCTGCCAGTTGATAACCATGTCTGGGATCCTGGATGGTTCACATCTGCCAGGGGTGTCACAGACTGAGATTAGCACTGCAGAGGAGACACACAGCACACCTGGGACTGTGCCCTTATGGCACACCTGGGAAACTGAGTGGCTGGTACTAAGGACGTGCATAAGACACATGGCCCACCTAGGACAGTGGGCTCACCAAGCACCCAGTTGCATGAGTAGCTTGGACCTGGGAAGGGCACAAAACACACAGCACATCTGGATCGGTGCCCTTGCAGAACATCCAACAACCTGAGTGGTTTAGACCTGGGAAGTACATGAAATGTAGGGTACACTTGGGACAGTGCCCTTATAGAGCAACCTGGAACTTGAGCACCTTGGACCCGGCAAGTACATGCTACACTGGGTGGTGGCAAAGCCAGTGTGGTTCATCCACTGGTATGAACCCACACATGCCAGTGGTATTTGTTTGCAGTATCCCTCCCTCTCCACAGCACAATTGAACAAGTGAGCCTAAATAAGTAGGCACCTTCAGCCCCTCCTATCAGCACAGACATTAGACACTGAAGAGACTTGCAAACAGAGGAAGCCTAAATAAAGAAGGGGGGACCACTCTGGAAGTGACAGGCTCAACAGATTAAAACCCTGTAGTTAATACTGAGACTATGCATTTGAAGGGCTGTTGTACCCATGCGTTCTGGAAAACAAATTCACTCAGAAAGACAATGCAGACCGTGGAGTGCAGTTTATCACACTGGTGGGCCCAAGGCAGAGTCTCCTCTTAGCCAAGGACCCCACCAGTTTTTGTGAAAACCTTATATACCCTAAGTGTACGTGCTCAAACCCACCTCCCCAAATTCTCTGAAACTGGCCTGAACAAAGGAAAAGAAAGATACAATCAAAGTTAATCCGTGATTCATATGCCTTAAGCCTAGGTAGCTAGCAGTGGACAATTGTCAATAGGCCTGTGGTCATACTCCAACAAGCATAATAGAATTTATGATTCTATTCAGTTATACAGATAATTAGGGTATTCTTTTAGGCAACGGAGAGTCTAGGTATGAGCCCTGGGGCTCTTCCTTGGAGGGGTGGGGGGGGGCGGTGTCTAGTTTTTCCAATTGGTATGTTGTTTCCATAAGTACTGGGCATATAGTTCAAAGTCTACAGTCTGGCTAAAGATGGAGTCCTGCTTTCAAGATGGAGCCTGAAAAGGAAAAAAAAAAAAAAAAAACCGATGGAGCCTGTTCTGTCTGTTTCCTCCTTCATCCCCCCCCCCCCCCCTTGATGTTCTTAACTCATAGTATGATCATCACTCATAAGGATATATTGCACCCTGGCTCTCCAACCACCAATTTGGGAGAATGATACCAATCTTTAGGTTATAAAGTTCATAATGCATTGTAAAAGGCAGGGTCCACAAAGCAGAACTATCAAGGCAACTGTAACAATGGTAAATATAGTTTTCCAAAAATCACCCTTCACCTCAGATAGGACCAAAGTCCAGAAAGGAATGTTTTCATTTGACATTGCTTTTCCCTGGTTTTTCATGCCATCTAAAGCAGCTGATACACTGCCAGATAAATCAGAAATATATACACAACATTCAACCTTAATTATGGTACCGGTCCCTCGTTGAGCAGCTGTGAGCATGTCCAAAGCCATTCTGCTTTGAATTACTGCTTTTCTCATTTGGATTTGTTTTTCATTTAAGGCTTGCATGGCTTTAGCACTATCTAGGAGGGCCTGTTTGTGAAATTAGTCAAGGTTTCTACTTTAAGCATATCTGTTGTCCCTAAAGAAAGTACAAATAAGGCAGCGATATACTTATACCATTGAAACACAGACCTTGTCCACCTAGCATGCAAGTAAGGTATATTTTCCGGGGCTTGTTATAGGTTAGGCTTTATGCTGCCATGGGCAAAAACAAACCCCAGTGTGCCGTAGCCTACCCAGCCGATTGGTAACCAAGGCCAAAGGTTAGGCCCCTAAAGCCATTAGATTCCACTGGGTGCCACCCAGTGGATACCAGGGTTATATTTCCAATCAGAGCCTGGCCAATGGAAGGACTGTTTGGGGTGGTATGTGACCTTGAATGGTCATTTACATTGTTTGGGGGATAGATACTCCATATATTTTAGTTCTTTTGGGTCTAATGATGATCACTAAACCTTACCTTTTATTCTTTTTGTTCCTGGCATATAGCGGTGGGAGTAATTAGTTGACCCTTTTCTGGGGTCATCCAGAAATATTGATCCCAGACTTGGTAGAATTGTTCAACATACCTAGAGGCCTGTTCTCCCTTGCTGGTCAGGGAACTTTTTCCCTTTTTATTCTTTAAATATGAGATACAGGCTTTTGATACTTTTATGAAACTGGTGTTTACATCAAATGTAATCCCATGACCTGAGTCTATCAACTGTAGGTCTGGCCTACACCAAGAGAGCAGGGAGAGATTATGATTGACAAGAGAAAAGAAAGTCTCTTTTTGTCGCTGCAGAAAAGAGCAGAGTGGTTTAAAATCTCCTTGGCGGAGCGGTGACACTCACGAAGGAAGTCCATTCATCACAGACAGAGGCATAGCCCCACATACCCAGCAGTTGCTGGTGTTGTGGAAGTCTGTGTAGGAATGTGCCCATGAGATGAGAACATTGTCCTGAGTTGAAATGGAAGTTAAATTCAAAATCACGTTGATGAGGCCAAGCAGCAGGATTTGATTATCTGGCTTCATCCTGAAGGGGCTTGTCTAGGATCTTGTTTTCCTTCTTCTTCTTAAGGATAATCTTAGTCTCTCGAGGGTCAGTGGGGTCCCTCTGGACAGTCCATTCTGCGTTTTCTGGGTCTGCGTGGTATGTCCCTTTATCCTCATGTGGTGGATCCAGGGAGTGGCACCTGCATTTAACTGCAGTAGGGGTCATTAGAACAACAGTGTATGGACCCTTCCAATGTGGGGCCAAGGAGTCGTGTTTTCAGTCCTTGACCCACGCCTGATCCCTGGGCACAAATTCATCAATCTGTTCCCCAAGGGGGAACAGCACCCTTTCTTGTACAGACTTAGTTACCTGATTTATTACCTTACCCAATTTTTCTATCTGGTATGAAATCTCATATCCCCTTACCTGAGGCAAATTTGTTGACACCTGTTTTATTAAGGGAGGGGGCCTTCCATACACAGTTTCATACGGAGAATAGACATGGGACCTTGGGGTCATCCTGAGTCTGAGCAAAGCCGTTGGAAACAAGTCCACGCAGGAGCAGTCAGTCTCTATGATCCGCTTGGAGAGTGTCTCTTTAAGTGTCCGGTTGGTTCCTTCCACCATCCCAGGACTCTAGAGCCTATATGCTGTATGTAATTTCCATTTGATGTTTATAAGTTTTGCTTACTTGTTGAACTAAATCAGCTATGAAAGCTGGGTCATTGTCTGATCCAATGCTGGCAGGAAATCTACATCTGGGAACTATCTCCCTAGGTAGGCACCAGACTACTTCTGATGCTCTTTCAGTCCAGATAGGAAAAGCTTTTGCCCATCCCAAGAATGTGCATACCATGATTAGCAAGTAACAGTAATGTCAGTGAAGTTTCATTTCAGTGAAGTCCACTTCCAGGTGTTCAAAGGGCAGTGTGCCTTTTAGCTGAATCCCCAGAGGTCTCTGTCTGGGCCGAGAGGCAGAACTGACCTGTAAGCAGGCAGTGCAGTTCTGAGATTCTGTCCTGCATAGGGAAGAGAGGCAGGGAAACAAGAAATATTTTCAAATTAGTTCTTCCCGTTTATCATGGCCTAGGCGGGTTGCTTTGTGTATTTGGCTTACCAGAGTGGGTGCCAGTTCCTCTGGTACCAATAATTTGACAGTTGGCAATTCCCATCATTCCTTTTCAGTCTTGTTGGCCCCCTCCACTTTGGCTAGTTGGTTTTGGGCTTCAGTGTATTTTGGAGAGTCCAGCGTTATCTCAGGCAGCCCAACCAATACAAGAGCTTTAATAGGGGCTTCACATGTCACTCCCAAGCCTTCGACTGCTTATTAGTGGTCTCATCAGTCAGTCTGTTTCCCCGAGTCCAGGGGGTGACCTCTTTTTAATGTTCTCAGCAATTCATGACTGCAACCCTTTCTGGTTCTCAAGCAGCATCTAATAGAGTCTTAAGTTCTTTATTTTTAATATCATTTTCCCTAGCTGTCAAAAGGCCTCTCTCCTTATACAGAGCCCTGTGTACATATAGTGTGGTAAAAGCATACCTGGAGTCTGGAAATGTTTGTTTTCTTGCCTTTTGACAGCTGTAGGGCCTGGATTAGAAAATATAATTTGGCCCATTGAGAAAACCAGTGTAATGGCAGAGAGCTAGCCTCAACAATGGATTCTTCCATGACTACTGCATATTCCGATAGTCATTGTCCTTGTTTCACCTGGCTAGTGCCATTGGTGTAAAGGACCAAATCTGGGTCCAGGATTGGCTGGTCTCTCAACTCAGGTCTGCTGGCATATTTCCTTGCAGTCATGTGAAGGCCCGCCTTCTCCCACAGGAAGGAGAGTGGCTGGATTTAGGGCCTGATAAGGCTCAATAGTAACATGGGGGATCTCACATAACAGTCCCTGGTATTGAGTAATCCAGGATGTTGACAGCCATTGATGGGGGTCTCTCATTCAGACTTAAATTGAAGAAAGTAGGGAAAACCACTAGACCATTCAGGTATGACTGAAATAAAATTCCTTATGACTATACAGTGCAAGTGAAAAATAGATTTAAGGGACTAGATCTGATAGACACAGTGCCTGATGAACTATGGACAGGTGTTCATGACATTGTACAGGAGACAGGGATAAAGACCATACCCATGGAAAAGAAATGCAAAAAGGCAAAATGGTTGACTGAGGAGGCCTTACAAATAGCTGTGAGAAGAAGAGAAGTGAAAAGCAAAAGAGAAAAGGAAAGATATTCCGACCTGAATGCAGAGTTCCAAAGAATAACAAGGAGAGATAAGAAAGCCTTCCTCAGCGATCAATGCAAAGAAATAGAGGAAAACAACAGAATGAGAAAGACTAGAGATCTCTTCAAGAAAATTAGAGATATCAAGGGAACATTCCATGCAAAGATGGGTTCGATAAAAGACAGAAATTGTATGGACCGAACAGAAGCAGAAGATATTAAGAAGAGGTGGCAAGAATACACAGAAGAACTGTACAAAAAAGATCTTCATGACCCAGATAATCACAATGGTGTGATCACTCACCTAGAGCCAGACATCCTAGAATGTGAAGTCAAGTGGGCCTTAGAAAGCATCACTATGAACAAAGCTAGTGGAGGTGATGGAATTCCAGTTGAGCTATTTCAAATCCTGAAAGATGATGCTGTGAAAGTGCTTCACTTAATATACCAGCAAATTTGGAACACTCAGCAGTGGCCACAGGACTGGAAAAGGTCAGTTTTCATTCCAATCCCAAAGAAAGGCAATGCCAAAGAATGCTCAAACTACCACACAACTGCACTCGTCTCACATGCTAGTAAAGTAATGCTCAAAATTCTCCAAGCCAGGCTTCAGCAATACACGAACCATGAACTTCCAGATGTTCAATTTGGTTTTAGAAAAGGCAGAGGAACCAGAGATCAAATTGCCAACACCCACTGGATTATTGAAAAAGCAAGAGAGTTCCAGATAAAAACATCTATTTCTGCATTATTGACTATGCCAAAGCCTTCGACTGTGTGGATCACAATAAACTGTGGAAAATTCTTCAAGAGACGGGAATACCAGACCACCTGACCTGCCTCTTGAGAAACCTGTATGCAGGTCAGGAAGCAACAGTTAGAACTGGACATGGAACAACAGACTGGTTCCAAATAGGAAAAGGAGTATGTAAAGGCTGTATACTGTCACCCTGCTTGTATAACTTCTATGCAGAGTACATCATGAGAAATGCTGGGCTGGAAGAAATACAAGCTAGGAACAGGATCACTGGGAGAAATATCAATAACCTCAGATGTGTAGATGGCACCACCCTTATGGCAGAAAGTGAAGAGGAACCAAAACGCCTCTTGATGAAAGTGAAGGAGGAGAGTGAAAATGTTGGCTTAAAACTCAACATTTAGAAAACTAAGGTCATGGCATCTGGTCCCATCACTTCATGGCAAATAGATGGGGAAACAGTGGCTGACTTTTTTTCTGGGCTCCAAAATCACTGCAGATGGTGATTGCAGCCATGAAATTAAAAGATGCTTACTGCTTGGAAGGAAAGTTATGACCAACCTAAATAGCATACTAAAAAGCAGAGACATTACTTTGCCAACAAAGGTCCATCTAGTCAAGGATACAGTTTTTCCAGTAGTCATGCATGTATGTGAGAGTTGGACTATAAAGAAAGCTGATTGCCGAAGAATCGATGCTTGTGAACTGTGGTGTTGGAGAAGACTCTTGAGAGTCCCTTGGACTGCAAGGAGATCCACCCAGTCCATCCTAAAGGAGATCAGTCCTGGGTGTTCATTCGAAGGACTGATGCTGAAGCTGAAACTCCAATACTTGGGCCACCTCATGCGAAGAGTTGGCTCATTGAAAAAGACCCTGATGCTGGGAGGGATTGGGGGCAGGAGGAGAAGGGGATGACAGAGGATGAGATGGTTGGATGGCATCACCGACTCGATGGACATGAGTTTGAGTAAACTCCGGGAGTTGGTGATGGACAGGGAAGCCTGGCGTGCTGCGATTCATGGGGTCACAAAGAGTCGGGCATGACTGAGAGACTGAACTGAACTGAACTTGCAGGAGAGTGTTGACCTCATGCGGGACTTTTATGATCAAATCTTGACCCAAAGTCAGCTTGGTTGCCTCCCGGACCAGTAAGGCAACTGCAGCAACTGCCTGTAAGCATCCCAGCCACCCAGTGGCACCATTGTGCAGCCGTTTCCAGAGATAAGCCTCGGGTCTGTCCCATGTCCCCATAGTCTGGGATAACACTCCCATAGCCCCCTTGTCCTTTTCAGTCACATAAAGAGTAATGGCTTAGGAAGGTTTGACAGGCCCAAGGAGGGTACTAATGTAATTGTACTGGGTTTGAGTTCTATTACCAGTGGAACTTGTTTTGCAAGCCTGGGGAGGGGGCGGTTTCTTCCACCCAGACCTCGGGGAATTGTTGAGATAACTCTCTCTCTTGACTGTTTAGCCTGTCTGGTTTCCCCACCAGGAGATCATGCAAACTCCATTCATCTTGACAGGTTACCAAGAGGAAGAGTAAATAGGTGGTTGAGCCCACTAGAAGAGTGGTTCTTTCTTGGGTGTAAAAGTCACTTGTGCCCCCAATTTAGACAGCAAGTCTCTTCCCAACAAAGGTACTGGGCATCCAGGGATGTATAAAAATTAATGAGTCACTTGGTGCCCCCCATCTGACATTTTTGGGGTAGGCTTGAGACACAAAGGCTGCATTTATCACCATCTGAGACTCAGCAGCCTCTGGATCTATTGGTGTATAAAGTCTACAGGCCTCGTAGAGGTTTTCATAGAATTCAGAGAGTGATTTGCTTTCCTTTTGAATCATTTCAGAGGGTTTTGCCCTACTTATAGGTTTTCAGGCCCCCTCTTGAGACCTTGTAAAATAACCGCCTGATATCTTTCCAGGTGGCCCCTCCCTTCCTCTGTGTTACAGTCCCAGTTGGTCCTTTCATCGGGGGTGGCTAAATCTGCCCACTGCTGCAGGTTTGAAGTATCCTCAGGTTCCATTTCTCTTAACCATGTTCGGGCCTCAGGACCCTGTGTCTTTCCTCAGTGCTGAAAAGGGAGACTAGTAATTGAATTGTGTCATCCCATGTAGGGTGGTGGTTTCAAAAAATAGTCTCTATTAGCCTAATCATGGCTTGTGGCTCCCCCGAGTACTGTGGAATGTCTCTGCCAGTTTAATATATCCATAGAGAAAAACGGCTGGACAATAGGCTACAGGGGGCTGATGGTAGTGCCCACATGTGTCCTGAACCAGAGGCTGTTGTAGCTCTCTAAGGGGCATCTGTAGTGAGGTTCTTTCCCCCAGTTCCTTGGCGGAGCACAGCCTTTGTCTAATTCCTGTGTTTTCTTCCCCCTTCCCATCAGTATTCACTGGGAGAGGTGGATAGAGTCTAGGAGGTCCAGCTGAGGTGGAATCCTGGGGGCGTTGACCAGAGGTCTCCATCACTGGGATCAGAGCCTGCCAGAATGGTGGCTCTATGATCTCCAGGAGAGCTGGTGGGAGAGCAGTGGCTGCTGCATGAACTTCACCAGGCCCTGGATCGGGCATTAAGGCAGCCTCTGGTCCTGGTGGAGCACTGGGAGGCCTGGTGCGTCATTATCCAGTATGGGGGAGGGGTCAGGTCATCCCCGTCCAAATTCTGTAGAATTTCCTTTTTTATCATCAGTCAATTTCTGTGCCTTTAATATTTTTCCCTTTCCCTTCTGGATACAGAACCTAGTCCAAGTAGGAGGGTCTTGAGCTAACCCTAGCCATAATTCAATATATGGATATTGATCCAGGTGTTCTGGCTCTCTTGTGAGTAGTGTATAGACTGCTTCCACTATTTTTTAAGTTCATGGTGTCCTCTGGTGGCCATCTTACTCCCATAGGGGGCCATTCAACCTTACAGAGTATGTGGGGGCAGTTAGGCGTCATCTTCACCCCATAGTCTCCCCCAAATCCCTTCTTTAAATTTTTGATCTTGCACTCCAATACAGTTGCCTTAGATTCACTTCCCCCCATATTGCTTACCTTCTCGGACCTTCTTCTACTTTTCCTTTTCATTCTGTCTATGAAGTTCTTGGTACCCTACGTACTTCTGATATTTCCACTCAGTGAAACACTTAAATTGTCATTCCACCTCCTTCTTAAATGGGGTGAGAAGAGCCTTACCTGCCAGATCCCAGAGGGAGAAGGGGGATCAGCATGTCTTCACCTGCTGGTCAGCACGGCCTAACCAGAACACCACGTGGTCCAAGACTGTTTCTCCCTTAACTTTTAAAATCTGTTCTGCCTTGGTGGGCTTGATCAGGTACAGATGAAAACACATAAATATCCCACATCCCAGGCCATCTCTGGAAAAGCCAATTCGTACTCACTTATGTATCCCACTCCTTCTAGCCTGACAATTCTAAGGGGGTTCAATAATTTCACAGCAGATGAGACATCTCCTTGGGGAGGTCAGAACACGAGCACACAAAGACCAAGTTTTTTCTCCTAACAATCCCGTGGCAATTGCTTGGTAATAATTTTCCCCAAGATGGCATGGACACCACCTCCTAAATGACATTCACAAATTTCCTTCCTAAGCCCTAACATGCTTGTCAACCTGTGTAGCAAGCAATCGCCACCACCTGCCTATTCTAGACTCCTGTGGGTCCGTGCCCCTTCTAGTCCCTCCCAGGGGAGTGACCAGGTCCCCTCATCCACCCTGATGGGTGAGTTCCTCCTCACCTAGGTGTTCAGTTCCCCCACTGCCATCTGCTGCTGCTGCTAAGTCTCCTCAGTCGTGTCCAACTCCATGCGACCCCATAGACGGCAGCCCACCAGGCTCCACCGTCCCTGGAATTCTCCAGGCAAGAACACTGGAGTGGGATGCCATTTCCTTCTCCAGTGCATGAACGTGAAAAGTGAAAGTGAAGTCGCTCAGTTGTGTCCGACTCTTAGCGACCCCATGGATTGCAGCCCACCAGGATCTTCCGTCTATGGGATTTTCCAGGCAAGAGTACTGGAGTGGGTTGCCATTGCCTTCTCTGTCTACTACCTGCTAACAAGAAAGGTCTGAGCACTGAGAAGCAGAATCCTTCCAGAAGGGGAGGGGCCTTCCCCCTTCTAGAAAATTCAAGACACAAGGCCTTGGAGTAGTCCCAAATGGGACTTGTCTCCTTAAAGTGAGGAGTTTCCCGGTCAATGCACCAAATGTTGTAACCACCCATTCCGGGAAACAAACGCACTCAGAAAGACAATGCAGATAGTGGAGTGCAGTTTATTACATCGGTGGGCCCAAGGCGGAGTCTTCTCTTAGCCAAGGATTCCAACCAGTTTTTGTGAAAACCTTATATACCCTAAGTGTATGTGCTCAAACTCACCTCCGCAAATTCTCTGAAACCAGTCTGATCAAAGGAAATGAAAGATACAATCAAAGTTAACCCGTGATTCGTTATGCCTTAAACCTGTGATTCATATGCCTTAAGCCTAGGTAGTTAATAGTGGACAATTATCAATGGGCCTGTGGTCATACCCAAACAAGCATAATAGAATTTATGATTCTATTCGGTTACACAGATAATTAAGGTATTCTTTTAGGCGACAAAGAGTCTAGGTATGAGCCCTGGGGCTCTTTCATGGGGGTGAGGGATGGTTGGTTTTCCAGTTGGTATGTTGTTTCCATAGATACTGAGCATATAGCTCAAAGTCCACAGTATGGCCCAGGATGGAGTCCTACTTTCAAGATGGAGCCTATTCTGTCTGTTTCCTCCTTCAGGGCAACTTTAGAACTTGAGAACAAGTACAAGCTGGAACAAGGGACTACCTGATAACAAAATGACACAACACTGCCCACAACAGTTTCAGAGAAATTCCTAGATATATTTTTACTATCATCGCTTTTTAATTTTTTTTTAAATAAAGTTATCACTTCCTTAACTTTCATTTTTATAGCCTACTATTACCTTTCCTGATAGCTCAGTTGGTAAAGAATTCATCTGCAATGCAGGAGACCCTGGTTTGAATCCTGGATCAAGAAGATCTGCTGGAGAAGGTATAGGTTACCCACTGCAATATTATTGAGCTTCCACTGTGGTTCAGCTGGTAAAGAATCCATCTGCAATGCAGGAGACCTGGGTTCAGTCCCTGAGTTGGGAAGATCCCCTGGAGAAGGGAAAGGCTATGCTTTCCAGTATTCTGGCTTGGAGAATTCCATGGACTATATAGTCCATGGGGTGGCAAAGGGTCAGACACAACTGAGCAACTTTCACTTTCACTACCTTAAAAAAAAACTTTTTTAAAAACAATGTTCATGTACATATTTTTAAAATTTTTGATCAATTTTGTTTTGTAATTTTATATTGTATTTCTGAGAGTCTAACGTCCAGGTTTTTAATCTTTGCTTTTTTTAATATTTATTATCAATTTTGTGCCTTTAAGTCTCTAATCATCTGTATTCATTTTCACTTAAGGATTTGATTACTGGCTTGATTCCTCTTTCCCTTTTTGATTCTCCCTTTTCCCCTACAGGTCACCTCTATCTCTTTCTTCCCTTTTCTCTTTTCTATATAAGTCTGTAAATGTCTCTGGGTGTTCCTGGTTGTGGTGAGCACTTAGGGATGTAATTACTGGATTGATTGCATTCTACACTTTTGACTCTCCCTTTTCTCCTCCTGTTCACCTCTATTTCTCTCCTTTTTCTTTTCTTATCTGTATAGCTGTATGAATCTCTCTGGGTGTTCCTGGCTGTGGAGAGTTGTGTCACTATTAACCTAGGGGGTTGATTGTCTGCACTGTATGGATGAAGAAGTCTTGATGCTACTATAAGAGAAAGGCCAACACCCAGAGACAGGAGGATTAACTCCCGAACTTTAGAACATCAGAGAACTCCAGACTTCAGGGAACATTAATAGACAATATTTCACCCCAAAATCTCCATACCTACACTGAAACCAAGCTTCACCCAAGAACCAACAATTTCAGTGAACCAACACATGACAGAATTCTCCAGTAAACAGGAACACAACCCTGAACATAAAAAAAAGGGCTGCCCAAAGCCATGCCAAACCTATAGATACCCAAAAGTCACTACTGGCTACTTCACTACACTCCAGAGAGAAGATATCCAGCTCTAACTTCAAGAACACAGAAACAAGTTCCCCCAACCAGGAAACCTTGATAAGCCACTGGCCACCCACAGGGAATAGACCCCACAGTTAAGAGGAACCCTAAACTTCCATTCTGCAAAAAGAGCATCCCAAACACAGCAATCTTAAAAAAAAAAAAAAAAAAGAGAGAGAGAGAAAAGGCAGAGGAATATTCAGCAAGTGAAACAACATGATAAAAACCCATCAAGCCAAACAAAAGACATGGAGATAGAAAGTATACCTGAAAAATAATTCAGAATAATGATAGTAAAGATGATCCAAAATCTTGAAAACAAAATGGAGTTGCAAATAGACTAGAAACAAGGATAGAGAAGATGCAAGAAATGTTTAACAAGGACCTAGAAGAAACAAAGAAGAATCAATCAATAATGAACAATGCAATAACTTAGATTAAAACACTCTGGAGGGAACCAACAGTAAAATAATGGAGGCAGAAGATAGGATAAGTGAGGTGAAAGATAGAATGGTGGAAATGAATGAAGCAGAGAGGAAAAAAGAAAAAGAAAAAAACAATTAAAAGAAATGAGACAATCTCAGAGACTTCTGGGACAATGTTAAATGCCCCAACATTCACATCATAGGTGTCTAAGAAGAAGCAGACAAAAACAAAGGGCAGGAGAAAATACTTTAGAAGATCATTGTGGAAGACTCCCCCAAATTGTAGAAGGAAGTAGCCACCCAAGTCCAAGAAACCCAAAGAATCCCAAACAGGATAAACCCAAGATGAAATACCACAAGACACATACTAATCAAACTAACAAAAATTAAACACAAAGTGCAAATATTAAAACAGTAAGGGAAAAGCAACAAACAACACAAAAGGGTATCCCCATAAGGATGACAGCTGATCTTTCAATAGAAACACTTCAGGCCAGAAGGGAATGTCAGGACATATTTAAAGTGATGAAAGAGTAAAACCTACAACCAAGATTATTCTACCCAGCAAGGATCTCAGTCAGATATGAAGGAGAAATCAAAAGTTTTACAGATAAGCAAAAGATGAGAGAATTCGGCAGTACCAAACCAGCTATTCAACAAATGCTAAAGGATCTTCTCTAGACAGGAAACAATGAAAAGGTTTATTAAAATTAAATCAAAGCAACAAAGCAAATGGTAACGAGATCATGATTATCAATAGCTCAGTTCAGTCACTCAGTCGTGCCTGACTCTTCACGACCCCATGGACCACAGCACGCCAGGCCTCCCTGTCCATCACTAACTCCCAGAGTTTATTCAAACTCATCTCCACTGAGTCAGTGATGCCATCCAACCATCTCATCCTCTGTTGTCCCCTTCTCCTCCTGCCCCCAATCCCTCCCAGCATCAGGGTCTTTTCCAATAAGTCAGTTCTTCACATCAGGTGGCCAAGGTATTGGGGTTTCAGTTTCAACATCAGTCCTTCCAATGAACACCCAGGCCTGATCTCTGTTAGGATGGACTGGTTCTATCTCCTTGCAGTCCAAGGGACTCTCAAAAGTCTTCTCTAACACCACAGTTCAAAAGCATCAATTCTTCGGTGCTCAGCTTTCTTTATGGTCCAACTCTCACATCCATACATGACTACTGGAAAAATCCATAGCCTTGACGAGATGGACCTTTGTCAGCAGAGTAATGCCTCTGCTTTTAATATGCTGTTTAGGTTGGTCATAACTTTCCTTCCAAGGAGTAAGCATCTTTTAATTTCATGGCTGCAGTCAATAGTTACCTTACATGTAAATGGGTTAAATGTTCCAATCAAAAGAAAAAGTCTGGCCAAATGGATACAAAAATAAGACTCCTATATATGCTGTCTACAAGAGCTCCACCTCAAATCTAGGGACACATATAGTGTAAAAATGAGGAGCTGGGAAAAGATATTTCATGTAAATGGAGACCAAAAAAAAGCAGGAGTAACAGTACTCATATCAGATGAAATAGATTTTGAAATATAGACTCTGATCAGAGACAAAGAAAGACACTACATAATGATCAAAAGATAAATCCAAAAAGAAGAAAAAATAATTATAAATATACATGCACTCAATATAGGAGCACCTCAATACATAAGGCAAATGCTAACAAGTATGAAAGGGAGAATTGACAGTAACACAATAATAGTGGGGGACTTAATGCCCCACTCAAATTCATGGATAGATTAGCCAAAAAGAAAATTAGCAAGGAAACACAAGTTTTAAATCATATAATGGACCAGTTAGACCTAATTGAAATCTACAGGACATTTCACTCCAATACAATGGGTTTCACATTTTTCTTAAGTGCACACAGAACATTCTCCAAGATAGATGACATTCAGGGCCATAAATCTAGCCTTGGTAAATTTTTTAAAATATTGAAATCATTTCAAGCATTTTTTTTTCCTGATCACAATGTGGTAAGATTAGATATCAGCTAGAGGGGACAAAAAAGAAAAAAACTATAAAAAAGACAAACATGGAGGCTAAGCAGCATGCTTCTGAATAACTGACAGATAACAGAAGAAATAAAAAAGGAAATAAAAATAAGCATTGAAACAAATTAAAATGAAAACAAGACCACCCAAAACCTATGGGATTCAGTAAAAGCAGCGCTGGGAATGAGGTTCATAGCAATACAACTCTACCTCAAGAAACAAAAACATCAAATAAACAACCTAATTTTACAATTAAAGCAACTAGAAAAAGAAGAACACAGGAAAACCAAAGTTACTAGAAGTAAATAAATCATAAAAATCACAGCAGAAATAAATAAAAAGGAAATGAAAGAGACTATAGCAAAGATCAACACAACTAAAAGCTGGTCCTTTGAGAAGATAAATAAAATAGAAAAACTATTAAACAGACTCATCAAATATAAAATGGAGAAGAATCAAATCAATAAAATTAGAAATGAAAATGGAGAACTCACAACAGACAACACAGAAATACAAAAGATCATAAGAGACTACTATGAACAATCACGTGCCAATAAAATGGATACATTGGAAGAAATGGACAAATTCTTAGGAAGTATGACCTTCCAAAAATGAGCCAGGAAGAAATAGAAAATCGTAAAAAACCCATCACAAGTACAGAAATGGAAACTATAATCAAAACTCTTCCAACAAACAAAAGCCCAGGACCAGATGGCTTCACAGCTGAATTCTACCAAAAACTTAGAGAAAAGCTAACATCTATCTTACTCAAACTCTTCCAGAAAATTGCAGAGGAAGACAAACTCCCAAACCCATTCTATGAGGCCACTATCAACCTAATACCAGAACCAGACAAATATGCCACAGAAAATGAAAACTGCATGCCAGTATCACTGATGAACATAGATTAAAAAATCCTCAACAAAATTCTAGCAAACAGAATCCAACATGTTAAAAAGTCCATACATCATGACTGAGTGGGCTTTATTCCAGGGATACAAGGATTCTATAATATTCCCAAATCAATCAATGTGATATACCATATTAAAAAATTGAAAGATAAAAATTATATGAGTATCTCAATAAATTCAGAGAAAGCTGTTGACAAAATTCAACACCCGTTTTGATAAAAGCTCTCCAGAAAGGAACATCAGTCTTGTCTGACTCTTTGCAGCCCCATGGACTGTAGCCTACCAGGCTCCTCCATCCATGGGATTTTCCAGGCAAGAATACTGGAGTGGGTTGCCATTTCCTTCTCCAGGAGATATTCCCTACCCAGGGACTGAACTTGGGTCTCCTGCATCATAGGCAGACACTTTACTGTCTAAGCCACCAGGGAAGTAGAAGCATACTTCAACATAATAAAATACATATACAACAAAACCACAACAAACATTATCTTCAATGGTGAAAAAATAAAAAAAGTTCTCCTAGAATCAGGAACAAGACAAGGGTGCTAACTCTCACTACTACTACTCAACATAGTTTTGGACCTCTTAGTGACAGTAATCAAAGAAGAAAAAGAAATAAAAGGAATCCAGATTGGAAAAGAAGAAGTAAAATTCTTACCGTTTCAGGTGACATGATTCTCTACATAGAAAACCCTGAAGACACCATCAGAAAATTACTGGAACTAATTATTGAATACAGTCAAGTTTCTGGATACAAAATTAATACACAGAAATCCCTTGCATTCTTATACACTAACAATGAGAAAACAGATAAATTAAGGAAAGAATCCCATTCACCACTGTGATGAAAAAAAAATTAAGAATAAATTTACTTAAAGAAACAAAAGACCTATATATAGATAGCTATAAAAAACTGATGAAAGAAATCAAAGATGACACAAATAGATGAAGAAATGTACCATTTTTGTTGATTGGCAGAATCAATATAATGAAAATGAGTATACTATCAAAAGCAATCTATAGATTCACTGCAGTCCTTATCAAGCTGCCAATGGCATTTTTCACAGAACTAGAACAAATAATTTCACAATTTGTATGGAAACACACACACACACACAAACACACACAAAAAAACCCTCGAATAACCAAAGCAATGTTGAGAAAGAATGAAACTGGATGAATCGACCTGCCTGACTTCAGATTATACTACAAAGCTACAGTCATCAAGAGAGTATAGTACTGGCACAAAGACAGAAATACCGATCATTGGAACAAAACAGAAAGCCCAGAGATAAATCCACGAACCTATGGACACCTTATCTTTGACAAAGGATGCAAAAATATACAATGGAGAAAAGATAATCTCTTTAACAAGTGGTGCTGGGAAAACAGGTCATCCACCTGTAAAAGAATGAAACTAGAACACTTTCTAACACCATACACAAAAGTAAACTCAAAATGGATTAAAGATCTAAATGTAATACCAGAAACTTTAAAACTCTTAGAGGAAATCATAAACAGGACAGTCTCTAACATAAATTGCAGCAAGATCCTGTATGATCCACCTCCCAGAGTAATGGAAATAAAAATAAAAATAAACAAATGGGACTTATGAATAACCCAATGAAAAAGTGGACCAAATAACTAAACAGACATTTATCCAAAGAAGGCATACAGACAGCTAACATGAAAAATGCTCAACAACACTCATTATCAGAGAAATGCAAATCAAAACCACAATGAGATATCATCTCACACCGATCAGAATAGCCAGAATCAAAATGTCTACAAACAATAAATGTTGGAGAGGGTGTAGAGCAAAGGGTACCCTCTTACACTGTTGGTTAGAATGCAAACTGGTACAGCTACTATGAAGAACAGTGTATAGAGTCTTTAAAAAATTGGAAATAAAACTACCATATGACCCAGCAATCCGACTGCTGGGCATACACACCTAATAAACTAGAATTGAAAGAGACACTTGCACCCAAATATTCATTGCAGAACTGTTTGCAACAGCTAGGATATGAAAGCAACCTAGATGTCCATCTGCAGACGAATGGATAAAGAAGTTGTGGTATTTAGTCATATGGAATATTACTCAGCTATTAAACAGAATGCATTTCAGTAACTTCTAACGAGGTTGATAAAGCTGGAGTCTATTATACAGAGTGATGTAAGTCAGAAAGAGAAACACCTATACAGTATATTAATGTGTATATATATATATATATATATATATATATATGGAATTTAGAAAGACGGTAATGACAATCCTATATGCAAGCCAGTAAAATAGACACAGATGTAAAGAACAGACTTTTTGACTCAGTGGGAAAAGGCGAGGATGAAATTATATGAGATAATAATATTGAAACATGTACATTACGATATGTAAAATAGATGACCAGTGCAAGTTCGATTTATGATGCAGGTCACTCAAACCTGATGCTCCCAGAAGGATTGGATGGGGAAGGAGGTAGGAGAGTGGTTCAGGATGGGGGGACACATGCGCACTAGTGGCTGATGTATGTCTATGTATGGCAAAAGCCACCAGAATGTTGTAAAGTAATTGTCCTCCCATTTAAATTAATTAATCCACTAAAAAATAAATGATCTGTAAACTTTTTCCTGTCTAAAATTCAGTAAAATATACCATATTTATTCTCCTAAATGAAGGAACATCAACAATAACAACAAAATTCACCAAAAATATATTGTTAGTGCTTGCTTCCATCTGTCAGATTGAAAACACAGGGAAAATAATTGCAGGGAACTGGGTAGGATCTTGTCTCAGTACTGGGAGTCAAGTAACTTGAGGCTAAGCACTGTCCTGGTCCTGCCTGGATACTAACAGGGAATAAGTCCAGGGAAATGCTCAATACAACTGATCATCAGCAGAAGGCAAATTAAAGCCTTATGACTCAGAAATTCTTCTAGGTGTTTATCCAGGAAAACTGAAAATAAAAAAATATATGCACACAAAATTATTTGTACAAGAATTTTTATAGCAGTATTAATTATAAGAGCTCCAAATAAAAAATAAAACAAATATCCATCAACAGAGGAAAAAATTGAAGAATTGTTGCTCATACATACAAAAAAATGCTCTCAGCAATGAAAAGGAATACAGATGCAAAACACAGGTGATTGAAGAGGCAGGCTGAATTAAGAAAAAAAACTGGACAAGCAAAAGTGTATACTATATGATTTCATTTATCTAAACCTTTAGAGCAGGAAAAAGTTTTCTCTGGTCAAAAAAAAAAAAAATCAGAATGGTAGTTTTCTAGGAGTAGGACGGAAATTGAATGAGAAGGGGTAAAATGGGTCTTTATGATGGAAAATATTTGATAACTTGATTAGCATGATTATGCAATTATAAAATTCATCATACTTTGCCTGTAACATCTATCTTTTTCTCAAATATATAAATTATTTATCAATTAAAAAATACTTTAAAAATAATGACTTTAATGGCAGTCCAATGGTGAAGATTCCAGACTTCCACGGCAGATGTCATGAGTTCAGTCCCTGGTCAGGAAACTAAGATCCCACTTATGCCATGGGCCTTGTCCAAAAATGTATCAATTCAGTTCAGTTGACCAGTCGTGCCTGACTCTTTGTGACCCCATGGACTGTAGAACACCAGGCTTTCCTGTTCATTACCAACTGTCGGAGCTTACTCAAATTCATGTCCGTCAAGTCAGTGATGCCATCCAACCATCTCATCCTCTGCCTTCCCCTTCTCCTCCCACCTTCAATCTTTCCCAGCATCAGGGTCTTTTCCAGTGAGTCAGTTCTTCGCATGAGGTGGCCAAAGTATTAGAGATTCAGCTTCAGCATCAGTCCTTCCAATGAACACCCAGGACTGATCTCTTTTAGGATGGACTGGGTGGATCTCCTTGCAGTCCAAGGGACTCTCAAGAGTCTTCTCCAACACCACAGTTCAAAAACATCAATTGTGTAGTGCTCAGCCTTCTTTATAGTCCATCGCTCACATCCATACACAACTACTGGAAAAGCCATAGCTTTAATTAGGCAGACCTCTGTTGGCAAATAATGTCTCTGCTTTTTAGTATGCTGTCTAGATTGATTATAGCTTTTTCTTCCAAGGGGTGAGTGTCTTTTAATTTCATGGCTGCAGTCACCATCTGCAGTGATTTTGGAGCCCCCCAAAATAAACTCTCTCACTGTTTCCACTATTTCCCCATCTATTTGCCATGAAAAGATGGGGACTGGATGCCATGATGTTAGTTTTCTGAATGTTGAGCTTTAAGCCAACCTTTTCACTCCTCTTTCGTTTCCATCAAGAGGCTTTTTAATTCTTCTTTACTTTCTGTCATAAGTGTGATGTCATTTGCATATCTGAGGTTATTGATACTTCTCAGGGCAAACTTGATTCCAGCTTGTGCTTCATCCAGCCATTTTGCATGATGTACTCTGCACATAAGCAAAATAAACAAGGTGACAATATACAGCCTTGATGTACTTCCCCAATGTGGAACCAGTCTGTTGTTCCATGATCAGTTCTAACTGTTGCTTCTTGACCTGCATACGAATTTCTCAGGAGGCAGTTCAGGTGGTCTGGTATTCCCATCTCTTTAAGAATTTTCCATATATTATATATATACTTTTTAAAAAAATAATTGGTAAAATCTCTTTCAGAAAAGTGATATTTGAAAAAACGCCAATGTGTCACAGAAATAAAGTCAGGAGTGAGAAATACAAGGTTGGGGTAGAGTATCAAATATCCCATCATCTTCAATGCTGAATGCAACCTTTAGAATGTTAGCTCCACAAGGGCAGAATTTTTATCCTGTTTTTAAACCTTGGTTCCAGTCTTGATCTATGCTCACTGTAAATATGTTGACTGAATGTCATCAACATTGAAGCAGATAAGACATGAGGAAAGATCACTGGATTTCCAAGAATGCTAACCAATGGATTTTTAAAGAACTTAAATAGAATAAAAGGACTTGAAATAATCTATTCCTTATACAAAAATATTCTATATTTAATCTACATGGAGAAGAAACATGCATAACAGGAGTTTCAAGTAACATTGTGAGAAATGTGACATATTTTACTAAGATGTTTAATTGGTAAAACATATTAAATTCAAATGGTGTGTAAGAGAAGAATGAGTTTTGCCTCACATATGAAGGAGGCAAAATGAGTGAAGAAAATTATATGTTCATACATATAATCTCTATTGTAAGTAGTAGATACAGTTTGGAAAACAATTACGACTGCTTTAAAACCATGGTTACAAAACTGGTCCCACTTCTGTGGCCATGTATCAGTAGAGATTCTTTTGTTTAATGCTAAACTGATTCTGAAACAAGACTGCATGGTACCAAAGTTAGGGCCAGTCCTATTTGAATGCAGAGGCAGTTGTGAGTTATCCTGACTTTATAAACACAGAGAAAAAGTTATTTAAACAAAATTGTGCACCTGTTGGGCTTCCCAGGTGACTCAGTGGATAAAGAATCTGCTTGGGATGTAGGAGACATAAGAGACACGGGTTTGATCCCTGGGTCAGAACGATCCCCTCTGGGAGGACATAGCAACCCGGTCCAATATTCTTGCCTGGAGAATACCATGGACAGAGGAGCCTGGTGGGCTACAGTCCATAGGGTTGCACAGAGTCGGATAAGACTGAGTGACTGAGCACAAATGCACACGTGTACTTTTTAAGATTTTACAATTCCAACTGTCTACTTATATGTAAAGTTTTTTTTTTTTTTTTTTTTAAGATGAAATATATAAAAAAAAAGAAGACAGTTAAACTGCTTCATGGTTGAGGATCTAAAAATGTTGATTGGGAGAGATGGTTATTAATGAGTTATTAATAAATGTTTCTTTAAGAATGAATGAGTCAATCTCTGTACTCTATCACGGGGAGGTAGAAACAGAATTGGCTGTTGTTAAATAGGAAGAAATGTTCTTGTCACCATTGTTTTCCAGTATTCTCCACCCAACAAAAACAACAAAAAATGATGGCTTTGGGAAATTATCTATGGTTTAAACTCTGCAGTATCTGTAAAGCTGATCATAAACTGTCAAACAGCACTCATTTGTCATAGTCTAAATTGCACTAAGAATGGTGAAAGGGATGGTAAGGTGGTAAGGATTGAGCATGTTGTTTATCAAGACAATTCCATTTTGTGGGCCTGAATGAAGAAATGATGAAAAAATAAATATTTACGTATTACCAGAAAGAGAAGGAGAATATAAATAGTATTACTATGAGTCTAGCACAGTACAATTTATTTACATTTTAAAGTGATATTGACAATGCTATTAAGATTAAATATATTAATTTCCTTTAGGAATAAGAATATGAATACTGTCTCCAAATATTTTTTTAATATAAGAAAAAGGGTTAACTCTCTGCAAAAGACCTTTTTCTTGGTTAGAAAAAGAATTTGCTTACTATCATTTGCACTTATTGAACCCTAGGCATAATAAGTAAGATAAGTGCTCTGTGTATGCAGAAAGCTCTTGCTATACCATTATTGTATGCTAGGACAGCGTTCATTCACACACACTAGAGATCCACTATAAAGGTTATTTCTGATGGGATAGGATGAAACTTGAAATAATTGCTTTCATTTCTTTCACAAATTGCTGGAAAATTCCAGGTTCATCTCACCACTTACTGTTTTGAAGAAGCGACAAGAAAAATGGTATGTTCTTGGAAAGAAATATGTCATCAGTGATAAACAATCCCAAACTCAGTCAAGCAAGTAATTCATTGCAGGTCAGAAACTACACCCCTGACAATACTGCACGTGCAGGTAATACATCACATGTCATATCTGAAGGGGAGAATGCTTTTTCTTCTACTACATCTTCAAAAATTATTGGTACTTGCTGACATAGAGATGTGAAGGATTTGCAGAGATAAAAGAATGCATTTAAAAGGAATATGCAATGTAGCACAACAAAAAAGGAATGCAATTAGAATTCCAAACTCATGAGGAATATTAGCCAACAAAAATTCATGGTGGAATTTCATTATAAATATTAGTAAATGTTCACCATAAGTAAAGATTTGGTCCTATGGGCAGAAAAGACTCCAAATTTAATGTCAATAAAATTGCACTTGATATTCGTGAAAGGGTAAGGAGGAGAGATTCATCATTCTTGATTTAATCTCATTCTCTTTCTCCTCTATCTACTCAACATAGATGAATTAGTCATGAATATAATAATATACTCCTACTCTCACTCCACTCAACCAATATAGCTGCAAAAACAGTGGGGAGGATATTAGCTTCAGTGTTTAATTAAGTATTTAAACAAATGGAGTTAAAAAACTGAATAAAAATCTAGATATAAAGATTATCTATAGCTATTCTCTTTCCAAGCAAAATTCATGGTATTTCACTGGTTAGATTGGTGAACAAGATGAATCTATTACTATTATTATTATTATTTGTTTTTCCATACAAAAGCCAGAATTCAGACATATGGAATAAATTCACAGATTTGGGGCATACCAGATATTTCTGCTAGTCTCTTTTGGCAGAAATGCCTTGTAAATCTTTAGTCATATTTCTGCATTTTCAGAAAGCATATGATTGATATATTTTGTCATCCAAAGTGAAAGTCACTCAGTCATGTTTGACTCTTTGCGATCCCATGGATTCCATGGGTACACAGTCCATGGAATTCTTTAGGACAGAATACTGGTGTGTGTAGCCTTTCCCTTCTCCAGGGGATCTTCCAAACTCAAGGATCAAATCCAGCTTTCCCACATTGCAGGCAAATTCTTTATCAGCTGAGCCCCAAGGGAAGCACAAAACCAAATATTAAATGAAAAGGATGCCTTGTGAAGAATTTATGGACTTTTCCTGCAGGAAATTCCTAAACCACTTGCAGGACTGAGAGCAGATTTGAATTAAGAGTTAAATTATGCTTGCCTTTCATTGCTCAAAAAAGCAAAATGTAAATACAACAAGAAACCAGAACTTTTATAATTAACTCATACACAGATTTTGCTCTAAACACAGTTTTAAATATGCAACATAACTATTAATAATTCCATCTTAAAATGGGGTTATGAAATAAATATGACTATCCCTAAGTTACAAATGAGGGATCTTGAGCATAAAGAAGTTAAATATCTTGTTCAAGGCCAAAATTTCAGTTAATGACAAAGTTATTATTAGAAGACCAGAAAACCTGGTTCCAGCATCAGCATTCTTAACCATTATACTATAGTATTAGAAGTTAAAATACAGAAAAATGACAGGAGAGAGCAACAGAAAAGGCTTCAGGTGGTGCTAGTGGAATAGAGCCTGCCTGCCAAGGTCGGAGACTTTAGAGACACAATTCGAACCCTGAGTCAGGAAGATCCCCTGGAGGAGGCCATGGCAACCCACTCCAGTATTCTTGCCTGGAAAATACCATGGACAGAGAAGCCTGTGGGCTACAGTCCGTAGGGTCACATAAGCACCTTAGCACAGCACGGCACAACCACAGAAAATATCAGCAGAGACTGATTCATCAGTCTAAGAACAGTTAAATTTACATGCTATAAAAGTCACTGAAGGTTTCACTGCTATCTCTTGAAATAATGAGACAACAACAACAGTGGTTAGGCACTAGCTAAACTACAAAAGCTTTCACGATGCCATTCATTTCATGCTATCCTTACAACCCCACAAGTGGGTTAAGATGTTGCTAATAAATGAAAGACATTAATTTAAATCTAGGATTGCCTGACATCAAAGGACATTATGACTTCTAACAGATAACGCTGACCAGTGAAATAAATACTTTTCACTGCTTTCACTGTCCGTGGATGGCCATGGGTGTTCAAAAGAAAATGAAATTGTTTACTGCATTAATGAAGACAGGATATGCATAAATACAGTTTATATACTGTTTTTCCTAAAACACTTAAAACCTGATTTAACCTAATTTAATTCAACAAATATCTGCTGATGTTCCATTTAATTAATGTACCAGATTAAATTATTCAGGGGAAACACAAATAAGATAGACTCTCCACAAAGCTTACAGTTTACTGAAGGAGTTTAGACAATTGTGCAAAAAAAATAATGTCTCATAAAAGAAGAGCAGAGACATTATTTTTTTTTCAAAGAAGTACTAAACATTATGTGGATACACCTGGATTTAAGATGACAGAAGTAACAGATTTCTACTTCTTTATTTTCTGATAATCATTCTCAAATAAGAAAAATAAGTGAGGAAATGAAAACATAAGCTCCATATTTGATGAAATCAAGATGTTGCTGTAACATCAAAACTTAGTATATGATGGTGGAAAGTAGATAAGGGATTATAATTGACACAGCTCTGCTAATAAAACTCCATACTCTTGTCTTCTGGGTGAAAAACAGATCCAGAGATGGGAAGAGAAAGGGAGAAGACTAGGAACTTTCATTTGTACTTTTGCCTCTGGCCTTCAAATCCTAAAGGTGAACCTGGACTAAAGTGTGTGGAATATTACTGTATTTAGGCCATGTTAAAATGTATAGAAAGACAATAATAGATACAAAGAAAACTAATCAAATGAATACTATAATATAATATTTGAAGTAGTAAACATTTAGTCATAAAAACATAAATGAGTTTTGTATTAGACTCAATTGATATATTTTGTGATTTTCTTCTGTGACTGGGCAGTGAAAGAGAAACAAAAAAATTGAAGATTAACCAGAATGTATTTTAAAATATTATAAGTGAGCACATTACACTACTGTGCCCAATTTCTTCTTTATCATCACTTTTTATGTATTTATGTGAGAGGAGCAACCCCACGTCCAAGGAGCAGCAGCTGCACTGGCACAGGAGGGCCGAGAGGAGCTATTCCACGTTCAAGGTCAGGAGGGGCAGCCGTGAGGAGATAACCCTCGACCAAGGTAAGGAGCAGCTGCTACACTTTGCTGGAGCAGCCTTGAAGAGATACCCTACGTCCAGGGAAAAGAAACCCAAGAAAGATGGTAGGTGTTACAAAGGGCATCAGAGGGCAGACACACTAAAACCATCATCACAGAAAACTAGCCAATCTGATCACAGGACCACAGTCTTGTCTAACTCAGTGAAACTAAGCCATGCCATGTGGGGCCACCCAAGACAGTCGGCTCATGGTGGAGAGGTCTGACAGAATGTGGTGCACTGGAGAAGGGAACGGCAAACCACTTCAGTATTCTTGCCTTGAGAACCCCATGAACAGTATGAAAACCAAAATGATAGGATACTGAAAGAGTAACTCCCCAGGTCGGTAGGTGCCCAATATGCTACTGGAGATCAGCGGAGAAATAATTCCCTAAAGAATGAAGGGATGGAGCCAAAGCAAAAACAATACCCAGTTGTAGATGTGACTAGTGATAGAAGCAAGGTCTGATGCTGTAAAGAGCAATATTGCATAGGAACCTGGAATGTTAGGTCCATGAATCAAGGCAAATTGGAAGTGGTTAAACAGGAGATGGCAAGAGTGAACGTCAACATTCAGGAATCAGCAAACTAAAATGGACTGGAATAGGGGAATTTAACTCAGATGACCATTATATCTACTACTGTGGGCAGGAATCCCTTAGAAGAAATGGAGTAGCCATTATGGTCAACAAGAGAGTCCGACATGCAGTACTTGGGTGCAATCTCAAAAATGACAAATGATCTCTCTTCGTTTCCAAAGCAAACCATTCAATATCACGGCAATCCAAGCCTATGCTCCACCAGTAACGCTGAACAAGCTGAAGATGAATGGTTCTAGAAAGACATACAAGACATTTTAGAGCACACAAAAAGATGTCCTTTTCATTATAGGGGACTGGAATGCAAAAATAGGAAGTCAAGAAACACCTGGAGTAACAGGCGAATTTGGCCTTAGAGTACGGAATGAAGCAGGGCAAAGGCTAATAGAGTTTTGCCAAGAAAACACACTGGTCATAGCAAACACCCTCTTCCAACAACACAAGAGAAGACTCTACACATGGACATCACCAGATGGTCAACACCGAAATCAGATTGATTATATTCTTTACAGCCAAGGATGGAGAAGTTCTATACAGTCGGCAAAAAGAAGACTGAGAGCTGCTTGTGGCTCAGATCATGAACTCCTTATTGCCAAATTCAGACTTAAATTGAAGAAAGTGGTGAAAACCACTGGACCATTCAGGTATGACCGAAATCAAATCCCTTATGACTATACAGGGCAAGTGTGAAATAGATTTAAGGGGCTAGATCTGATAGACACAGTGCCTGATGAACTAAGGAGACAGGTTTGTGACATTGAACAGGAGACAGGGATCAAGATCATACCCATGGGAAAAAAAATGCAAAAAGGCAAAATGGTTGACTGGGGAGGCCTTATAAATAGCTGTGAAAAGAAAAGTGAAAAGTAAAGGAAGAAAGGAAAGATATTCCCATTTGAATGCAGAGTTCCAAAGAATAGCAAAGAGAGATAAGAAAGCCTTCCTCAGCGATCAATGCAAAGAAATAGAAGAAAACAACAGAATGGGAAAGACTAGAGATCTCTTCAAGAAAATTAGAGATACCAAGGGAACATTTCATGCAAAGATAGGTTCGATAAAGGACAGAAATGGTATGGACCTAACAGAAGCAGAAGATATTAAGAAGAGGTGGCAAGAATACAGAGAAGAACTGTACAAAAAAGATCTTCACTACCCAGATAATCACGATGGTGTGATCACTCATCTAGAGCCAGATATCCTGGAATGTGAAGTCAGGTGGGCCTTAGAAAGCATCACTATGAACAAAGCTAGTGGATGTGATGGAATTCCAGTTGAGCTACTTAAAATCCTGAAAATGATACTGCAAAAGTCCTGCACTCAGTATGCCAGCAAATTTGGAAAACTCAGCAGTGGCCACAGGACTGGAAAAGGTCAGGTTTCACTCCAATCCCAAAGAAAGACAATGCCAAAGAAAGCTCAAACTACCTCACAATTGCACTCATCTCACACGCTAATAAAGTAATGTTCAAAATTCTCCAAGCCAGGCTTCAGTAATACCATAAATTTACAGATGTTCAAGCTGGTTTTAGAAAAGGCAGGGGAACCAGAGATCAAATTGCCAACATCCGCTGGATCATCAAAAAACAAGAGAGTTCCAGAAAAACATCTATTTCTCTTTTATTGACTATGCAAAAGCCTTTGACTGTGTGGATCACAATAAACCGTGGAAAATTCTTCAAGAGATAGGAATACGAAACCACCTGACCTGCCTCTTGAGAAACCTATATGCAGGTCAGGAAACAACAGTTAGAACTGGACATGAAAGAATAGACTGTTTCCAAATAGGAAAAGGAGTACATCAAGGCTGCATATTGTCACTCTGTTTATTTAACTTATATGCAGAGTACATCAAGAGAAACTCTGGGCTGGAAGAAGCAGAAGGTGGAATCAAGATTGCTGGGAGAGTATCAATAACCTCAGATATGCAGATGACATCACCCTTATGACAGAAAGTGAAGAGGAACTAAAAAGCCTCTTGATGAAAGTGAAATAGGAGAGTGAAAATGTTGATTGAAAGCTCAACATTTGGAAAACTAAGATCATGGAATCTGGTCCAGTCACTTCATGGCAAATAGATGGGTAAACAGTGGAAACAGTGTCAGACTTTATTTTTTGGACTCCAAAATCACTGCAGATGGTGATTGCAGCCATGGAATTAAAAGATGCTTACTCCTTGGAAGGAAAGTTATGACCAATCTAGATAGCATATTAATAAGCAGAGACATTACTTTGCCAACAAAGGTGCGTCTAGTCAAGTCTATGATTTTTCCAGTGGTCATGTATGGATGTGAGAGTTGGACTGTGAAGAAACCTGAGCACTGAAGAATTGATGCTTTTGAACTGTGGTGTTGGAGAAGACTCTTGAGAGTCCCTTGGACTGCAAGGAGATCCACCCAGTCCATCCTAAAGGAGATCAGTCCTGGGTGTTCATTGGAAGGACTGATGCTGAAGCTGAGACTCCAATACTTTGGCCATCTCATGTGAAGAGTTGACTCATTGGAAAAGACCCTGATGCTGAGAAAGACTGAGGGCAGGAGGAGAAGGGGATGACAGAGGATGAGATGGCTGAATGGCATCACCCACTCGATGGACATGAGTTTGAGTAAACTCTGGGTGTTGGTGTTGGACAGGGAGGCCAGGCATGCTGTGGTTCATGGAGTCACAGAGTCAGACACAACTGAGAGACTGAACTCTTCTGATGCATTTATGTGGAATATATAAACAACATAATTGACTTATTATCAAACTCATTGTTTCTTAACGGATTTTGAATATTTTCTCATATAATTAAATATCATTCTTATCTATTAAAGTGCAATTTTTATTTTTAGAAAAAGCATAACTGACATGCTACATATTTCTGTGTGAATACCAACAACAAGAATTTGAAGTACAGTTCCATGGACCCAGAAAGTTCCCTCCTGTCTCCTTGTATGTCACTTTATTCTCACCTGAGCAACCAATTTCTAATTTTTATGACCAAAGGTCAGTTATTCCTGTTCTTGCATTTCATGTAAATTGAATCATACAAAGTTTACTCCTTTTTTGTCATCCTTTAGTCAGCATCAAGTTTCCAAGACTCACATATTATTCTGTGTGTATCTGTAGTTTATTTTTCCCTCTTTGGTACTGAGTAGTAGTCTTTTGTATGAATATACTCTGCTTGTTCAACCATTTTTTTTTTCATTTATTTTTATTAGTTGGAGGCTAAATACTTTACAATATTGTTGTGGGTATTGTCATACATTGACATGAATCAGCCATGGATTTACATGTATTCCCCATCCCGATCCCCCCTCCCACCTCCCTCTCTACCCGATCCTTCTGGGTCTTCCCAGTGCACCAGGCCTGAGCACTTGTCTCATGCATCCAACCTGGGCTGGTGATCTGTTTCACCCTAGATAATATACATGTTTCGATGCTGTTCTCTCGAAACATCCCACCCTCGCCTTCTCCCACAGAGTCCAAGAGTCTGTTCTGTACATCTATGTCTCTTTTTCTGTTTTGCATATAGGGTTATCCTTACCACCTTTCTAAATTCCATATATATGTGTTACTTTGCTGTAAAGTTCTTTTTCTTTCTGGCTTACTTCACTCTGTATAATGTACTCCAGTTTCATCCATCTTATTAGAACTGACTCAAATGAATTCTTTTTAATGGCTGAGTAATATTCCATGGTGTATATGTACCACAGCTTCCTTATTCATTCGTCTGCTATTGGGCATCTAGGTTGCTTCCATGCCTTGGCTATTGTAAACAGTGCTGAGATGAACATTGGGGTGCATGTGTCTCTTTCAGATCTGGATTCCTCAGTGTGTATTCCCAGAAGTGGGATTGCTGGGTCATATGGCAGTTCTATTTCCAGTTTTTAAAGAAATCTCCACACTGTTCTTCATAGTGGCTGTACTAGTTTGCATTCCTACCAACAGTGGAAGAGGTTTCCCTTTTCTCCACACCCTCTCCTGCATTTATTGCTTGTAGACTTTTGGATAGCAGCCATCCTGACTGGCATGTAATGGTAGCTCATTGTGGTTTAGATTTGCATTTCTCTGATAATGAATGATGTTGAGCATCTTTTCATGTGTTTGTTAGCCATCTGTATGTCTTTTTTGGAGAAATGTCTGTTTAGTTCTTTACCCCATTTTTTTATTGGGTCATTTAATTTTTCTGGAGTTGAGTTGCAGGAGTTGCTTGTATATTTTTGAGACTAATCCTTTGTCTGTTGCTTCATTTCCTATTATTTTCTCCCAATCTGAGGGCTGTCTTTTCACCTTGCTTATAGTTTCCTTTGTTGTGCAAAAGCTTTTAAGTTTCACTAGGTCCCATTTGTTTATTTTTGCTTTTATTTCCAATATTCTGGGAGGTGGGTCATAGAGGATCCTGCTGTGGTTTATATCAGAGAGTGTTTTGCCTATGCTCTCCTCTAGGAGTTTTATAGTTTCTGGTCTTACATTTATTATATCTTTAATCCATTTTAAGTTTATTTTTGTGTGTGGTCTTAGAAAGTATTCGAGTTTCATTCTTTTACAAGTGGTTGACCAGTTTTACCAGCACCACTTGTTAAAGAGATTGTCTTTTTTCCATTGTATATCCTTGCCTCCTTTGTCGAAGATAAGGTGTCCATAGGTTTGTGGATTTATCTCTGGGATTTCTATTCTGTTCCATTGATCTATATTTCTGTCTTGTGCCAGTACCATACTGTCTTGATGACTGTGGCTTTGTAGTATAGCCTGAAGTCAGGCAGGTTGATTCCGTCAGTTCCATTCTTCTTTCTCAAGATTACTTTGTCTATTCAAGGTTTTTTGTATTTCCATACAAATTGTGAAATTATTTGTTCTTGTTCTGTGAAAAATACCATTGGTAGCTTAATAGGAATTGCATTGAATCTATAGATTGCTTTGGGTAATATAGTCATTTTGAGAATATTAATTCTTCCAATCCATGAACACGGTACGTTTCTCCATCTGTTTGTGTCCTCTTTGATTTCTTTCATCAGTGTTTTATAGTTTTCTATGTATAGGTCTTTTGTTTCTTTAGGTAGATATACTCCTACGTATTTTATTATTTTTGTTGCAATGGTGAATGGTATTGTTTCCTTAATTTCTCTTTCTGTGTTCTCATTGTTAGTGCATGGGAATGCAAGGGGTTTCTCTGTGTTAATTTTATATCCTGCAACTTTACTATATTCGTTGATTAGCTCTTAATTTTCTGGTAGAGTTCTTAGGGTTTTCTATATAGAGGCTCATGTCATCTGCAAACAGTGAGAGTTTCACTTCTTTTCCTATCTGGATTCCTTTTACTTCTTTTTCTGCTCTGATTGCTGTGGCGAAAACTTCCAAAACTATGTTGTTCAACCATATTTTTTGATATATACACACAATTATATTTTATACCTTATTTTTTTACTCTTCAAGAGCAGAAAGATTCAGCATTATTGTGTATCCTAGCACCTAAAACCTCATGTCTATGTTTTTCTTTTTCCTGAGTATGAAAATGTTACTAATTAGGAAGTCTCTAAATTTGTTGCTAAAATGATGAAAATACAATCTGTGTTATTAATTCAGTCAAACCAACAAATAACATTTAGCTTCTGCTAGGAATAACTTTAAACCCAAATGTTCCATTATAGTCTTCTTTATTGAAGTTAATTTTGCTTGTTTGGAAACTAGACTATAAGCTGTACATAAAAATAATTGTGTGTGTGTGCATATATATATGAAAATAAGAATATAGAAAAATATATATGTATTTTACTGTTGAAAGATATTTAAAGTTATCATATGGTGAAATTTATTTGTCTGTTTTTTCCCCTTTAGTAAAGATCTCTATGAATTATGGTCATGTGGACTTCCTAGATGCCTCAGTGATAAATAATCCGCTTGACAATGCAGATGTCACAGGAGACCTGGGTTTGATCCCTGGGTCAGGAAGATCCTCTGGAGGAAGAAATGACAACCCACTCCAATATTCTTGCCTGGAGAATCCCATGGACAGAGTCTGGCGGGTACAGTACATAGGTTCACAAGAGTCCAACATGACTGAGACTGAGCATCTATGCATGCATATGTTTATGAAACTGGCACCACGGTCAGAATATAGAACAATTCTTTCATCCTCAAAACCTGCCTCAAATAGCCCTACTCTTCCCCCACATCTACCCATGAAAAGCAATAATCTGTTCTTCATCTCTCTAATTTCATTACTTCACGTATGTTATATATGTAGAATCATACAGTTTATAACCTTGGGAAAATGGCTTCTTACATTCAGTATGATGCTGTGGAGATTCATCCAAGGTGTTCTGTGTATTATTGATTTGTTTATTTGTATCAATGAGTAGTATTCCTGTTTATGAATATAACAAAGTTCACCCATTCATTGGTTGAAGGACTTTGGGGTCATTCATGTTTTTTGGCTATTTGAGTAAAACTGATAAACATTATCCTCAGTGGTGAAAAATTGAAAGCATTTCCCCTAAATTCAGGAACAAGACAAGGTTGCTCACTCTCACCATTATTATTCAACCTAGTTTTGGAAATTTTAGCCACAACAATCAGAGAAGAAAAAGAAATAAAAGGAATCGAGATTGGAAAAGAAGTAAAAACAGTGAAGCTCTCACTGTTTACAGATGGAAAGGTCCTCTACATGGAAAACCCTAAAGATACCACCAGAAAATTACTAGAGCTAGTAAAGTTGCAGGATATAAAATTAATACATAGAAATCCCTTGCATTCCTATACACTAACAATGAGAAAACAGAAAGAGAAATTAAGGAAACAATCTCATTCACCATTGCGATGAAAAGAAAATACTTAGTAATAAATCTACGTAAAGAAACAAAAGACTATATATAGAAAACTATAATACACTGACGAAAGAAATCAAAGATGACACAAATAGATGGAGAGATATACCATGGTCATGGATAGGAAGAATCAATTCAGTGAAAATGAGTATGCTGCCCAAAGCAATTTATATATTCAACAAAATCCCTATCAAGCTACCAATGGCATTTTTCACAAAACAAGAACAAATAATTTCACAATTTTTATGGAAACACAAGAAGCTCAAATAGCCAAAGCAATCTTGAGAAAGAAGAGTGGAAATATAGGAATCAACCTGCCAGACTTCAGACTATACTACACATCTACAGTCATCAAGACAGTATGGTACTGGCACAAAGACAGAAATATAGATCAATGGAACAAAATAGAAAGCCCAGAGATAAATCCTTGCACTTATGAACACCTTATCTTTGACAAAGGAGACAAGAATATACAATGGATAAAAGACAATCTCTTTAACAAGTGGTGCTGGGAAAACTGGTCAACCACCTAAAAAAGAAAGAAACTAGAACACTTTCTAAGACCACACACAAAAATAAACTCAAAATAGATTAAAGATTTAAATGTAAGACCAGAAACTATAAAACTCCTAGAGGAAAACATAGGCAAAACACATTTTGACATAAATCACAGCTAGATCCCCTGTGACCCACCTCCCAGAGTAATAGAAATAAAAGAAAAAAAAAAAAAAAAAAAGGACCTAATTTTTTTTTCCATTTATTTTTGTTAGTTGGAGGCTAAATACTTTACATCATTACAGTAGTTTTTGTCATACATTGAAATGAGTTAGCCATGGATTTACATGTATTCCCCATCCCGGTCCCCCCTCCCACCTCCCTCTCCACCCGATCCCTCTGGGTCTTCCCAGTGCACCAGGCCCAAGCACTTGTCTCATGCACCCAACCTGGTCTGGTGATCTGTTTCATCCTAGATAATATACATGTTTCGATGCTGTTCTCTTGAAACATCCCACCCTCGCCTTCTCCCAGAGTCCACAAGTCAAAACAGGACCTAATTAAACTTAAAAGCTTTTGCACAATGAAGGAAACTATAAGCAAGGTGAAAAGACAGCCTTCACAATCGGAGAAAAAAGTATCAAATGAAACAACGGACAAAGAATTAATCTCCAAAATATACAAGCAGCTCATGCAGCTCAATACCAGAAAAATAAATGACCCAATAAAAAAATAGGCCAAAGACCTAAACAGACATTTCTCCAAATAAGACATACAGGTGCCTAACAAACACATGAAAAGATGCTCAACATCACTCATTATCAGAGACATACAAATCAAAACCACTGTGAGGTATCATTTCATGCAAGTCACAATAATCACCATCAAAAAGTCAATAAACAATAAATCCTGGAGAGGGAGTGGAGAAAAGTGAACCCTCTTACATTGTTGGTGGGATTGCAAACTAGTACACAAACTAGCCACTATGGAGAACAGTGTGAACATTCCTTTAAAAAAATGAAAATAGAACTGCCATACAATCCAGCAATCCTGCTGCTGGGCATACACACTGAGGAAACCAGAACTGAGAGACTCGTGTATCCCAATATTCATTGCAGCACTGTTTACAATAGCTAGAACATGGAAGCAACCTAGATGTCCATAGGCAGACTAATGGAAAAGAAAGCCATGGTACATATATATAACAGAATATTTCTCAGCTATTAAAAAGAACACATTTGAATCAGTTCTAATGAGGTGGATGAAACTGGAGCCTATTATACAGAGTGAAGTAAGCCAGAAAGAAAAACACCAATTTAATGCATATATAAGGAATTTAGAAAGATGGTAATGATAACCCTATATTTGAGACAGCAAAAGAGACACAGATATAATGAACAGACTGTTGGACTCTGTGCGAGAAGGCAAAGGTGGGATGATTTGAGAGAATAGTATTGAAACATGTATATTACCTTATTTGAAATAGATGGCCAGTCCAAGTTTGATGCATGAAACAGGGCACTCAAAGCCGGTGCACTGGGAAAACCCAGAGGGATGGAATGGGGAGGGAGGTGGGAGGGAGATTTGGGATGGGGGACACATGTAAACCCATGGCTGATTAATGTCAATATATGGCAAAAACCACCAGAATACTGTAAAGTAATTAGCCTCCAATTGAAACAACTTTTTAAAATGTGCTATGAACTTGAGACCTGTTCTTTATCTTGTATGAATCTGTTTCCTCATCTATAAAATTGAGATAATATTAGTAATCTCACAAGACTACTGAAAAGATAAATTAGAATGTATATGAAACATAGTATGGATTTAAAATAAATATTAATATAATAAAAATATATAACAATGCAAAACTGAACTACATTCAGGTGCCCCTATATTTTACTTTGGCAGCTAATTTTTTTAAATAATTATTGTGAAGTATTGCATGTATCCTTACTTATGCAATTTCATTAGTTTCTGCCTATTAGTAGAGAAATTCTAGTTTTCTTATCCTGCAACACTAGTTAGCTATTCATAAGTTGAGACATCTAAAAATTTTATAAAATTGTACATGAAATACTACATTCCAGAACCTGACTACTTTTAAGGATACTTTTACATTATACAATTAATCTTTGGAATCTACATAAATATCAAATTGTCTTTATTTTACATTGAGGTGTTAAGGTGGTTATGGTCACATTCTGTAATCACTATTACAAATGCTAGTATTAGTCTCATTAGAAACACCTTGTTTTCTACTTTTATCATTTATATTGGGTTGTGCCCAGTAATGTTCACTGTTGTTATTTCCAGATTCTGGATCAGTTTAAATATTCATCTACACTATAATATCAATCTATTATTCTGTGACACTTTTCCTTCCACCTGTTTTCCTTTCTGTCATCCATTGAGCAAATACTTATTAATTGCCTATTGTTATTATTTAGTCGCTAAGTCATGTCTGATCTTTTGTGACCCCATGGACTGTAGCCCGCCAGGCTCTTCTGTCCATGGGTTTCTCCAGACAAGAATACTGGAGTGGGTTGCCATTCCCTTCTACAGGGGATCTTCCCAACCCAGGGATCGAATCTGCATCTCTTGCCTTGGCAAGTAAATTCTTTGCCAACTGAGCCACTAGGGAAGTATAGCAAACCCCATGCTAAATGAACACAACATGATTCTGCCTTCACTTACCTTAACATATAAGGAGATATAATTAATACACAGGTGGATATCACAAAATGTGATATTTGCAAGGTAGAAATAAACTCTGGATGGTTTGGGAACATAAGGAAGAAGCACTGAGCTCAGCCTGGAAGGAGAGGTAGAGAATGTCACACTTCTGTGAAAATCACCACCCTCAACAATGAGGCCAATTGTTCAAAAGCTGGTAGAATCAGTGTTTTCCCCATAGATTTGTCTGCAATCAGATCCATTTCCTTCCATAGCCCTCAACTCAACGCTTTCCCCAGTTTGCCTACTCTATTTAAAGCACCACTTAAATATGTTGCCCATAAAGGACTGAGATCAGGAAACTGACAACTCACAAAACAGTCTTCTGGCACCAAAGCTCAAAAGGCTATCTAAAAACAGAGGCTCCACTCCTTAGCCTAAACAGAAGTTGTTATAATCCCTTTTGCCTTCTGTGCTTATATAATACAGGCCTTCTTCTATTACAAGGAACTTTAAGATCTCATCTTTTCCCATTACTTGTCTTGCACATAAAATGTACACAGATGTGAATCTATTAGAATGTGTGAGAACTGCAGTTGATAATTTATAAACCAATACTTCCTAAGGCTTGAAATTTGTTAGGATTCAGTGGCACTGATAGAGAGCCTGTTACTGCGAGGTTGCTCCCTACTGACCACAAGGGTTTTATTAAAATCATACATCCTATTTAAATTCAGATATGGTACCATCAACTCATAATCCCCATTATAGCTCTTATTTGAGTTAAACTTTCTTGTACCACTCTTTCTTCCTCTCTTCATGAAGCAACAGAAACTTATTAATTGAGGAGTTTAGTTTAGGTGTTCACATTCATAATTCCTGTGGTTATCTTTTCCAGTCATAATATGAGCTTTGCCTAATCGTCAAACAACTGTAGAGAGGGAAAGGTATTTGGAGTCTTCATTCTGGATCATTACCCAGTAATCTAGTCTATATGAATTGTTCTTAGAACACCTAAGTTTAAAGTAGATTATATAAATGCTGTTTTAAATAGAACAGCGTTTTAAGATGCCTCCACTCAAAAGTTTATCCTTATTCATTTGATAAAAATAATTATATATTTTTCTATGCAATATTGACTTCCTGTATTTACCTAAATAGGCAGTTAATTGAAAATAGCCTGAGTGAAATATTTATCTTGACTGTAAAACAGTGTATACAAGGCAGTCAAAATGGAATACTATTTTATTTTTAATGTCTTAAGAATGTTGATTTAATTAAAAAATGAAAACCTTATCAACATGATCATTGATTATTTGAAACAGCTTTGCGTCCATTTAACTTTATTTAGTGTTGATTAAGATAATCACTGGGAAATTGAAGGAAGTTGGTGAGGAAGTAAGCTTTGGGAGATGAAGTGGTTTTCTAATAGATATCAATCTGATGGGATTTCCCAGGTGGCACTAGTGGTAAAAGAACCTGGCTGCCAATGCAAGAGATGTAAGAGACTTGGGTCCTAATCCTGGGTGGGAGGAATACCCTGGAGGGAGAGCACAGAAACCCACACCAGTATTCTTGCCTGGAGAATCCCATGGACAGAGGAGCCTGGTGGGCTACAGTCCACAGGGTCACAAAGAGTTGGACACGACTAAAGTGACTTGGCACAACACAGCACATAGAACTGAGGACAGCTTTCTTTGTTTTTTCCTTTTTATTTTTTTTAATTCAGGCCGAAATACTCACTGTACATAGGGTTAATACTTTGTGCAAATTACCAAATGTTGTTTGCTATATTGTGTTTCATTAATTTTACATAGTATTTACATCAATCTGGTATGACATTTTCAACTCAAACATAGTTGTCTGATTTTTTATGTCAAGAGTGACACTATGAACAGAAAGTAGGTAGACAAAATGTTTTTCATTAAAAAATTCAACTGGATACCCATTTTGAATATAACAGTGTGTACATGCTGATCCCAACCAACAAAGACCTACTCTGTGCACATGGACTTACTTGGCTCAATGTTATGTGGCAACCTGTATGGGAAGGGGGGAGAATGGATATGTGTATGTATGTGTGTTTATGTATATGTATATGTATGGCTGAGTTCCTCCACTGCTCACCTGAAAGTATCACAAAATTATTAATCAGCTATGTCCCAATACAAATAAAAAGTTTTAAAAAATAAAAAAATAATTTTTTGATAAATATACTTTTAGTACTTCCAATAATACGCTACACAAGGCACAAAATAACAGTACAGTATAAATGAATGGATAATGAGAGAAATTACAAACAATTAAAAAGACTCAAAAAGTGTTTGCATGTAACGAGTAACAAACAAAAAGGAATAAAACAAGTCTTTGAGTCCAACCAACTGAAAACATGATTGTATCATTTATAGATATAGAATGGTAAGAAGTTAGAGGGGGATAATTCACTTTTAGACATTAAAATCTAAGTGGTAAAATAAATTTGAAATCATATTTCTAAATATATCAACTAGAAAAATAGAATTTAGAGACAAATGAAGAATAAAAGTACATATAAGGAAAAAAATGTCCTGGAGAGTGACATCAGCATCCTGGCAGTTTAAGATGTCCTTCACCTTTATCACCCTTTTAACAGATACAATTTGGCATCATCCACCAACAAAAGTGCCTCTTTGTGAGGTGGCACTAGTAGTAAAGAACCTGGCTGCTAATGCAGGAGACATAAGAGACGTGGGTTTGATCCTGGGTTTTGAAGATACCCTGGAGGAGATAATGGCAACCCACTTCAGTATTCTTGCCTGGAGAATCCCCATGAACAAAGGAGCCAGTCCATAGGATTGCAAAGAGTCAGACATGATTGAAGTGACTCAGAGCTTAGCACAAACAAAAGTGTGAATTGTGGGATCCAGGACCATACTCCAAGAGACCCAGGAGGAGTCTCAACCACTTATGTATCAAGTAACAGGCAGGCAGAACTTGATACAGACCGTAGAACCAGTAGTGACCTGGGAGCAGATGAAGAATACTGATTTGGGCAGACACACATAAATGAGTATCTTTACAGCAGTACAGTTTTTATGGAAGAGAAGTTCCACAACTTTATTGGAGTTGAAAAAGAAAAATACAAGTTTGTGTTCATTGGCTTGGGTAAGAAGAACTTTATCAGTATCATTTCCTCTCCCAAGGCAGCATAACTAAGAGCTATAAGAGGCCAGGGATCTTTCCCATGGGGGAATGAAAGATTAGTGAATGACCAGATTCCCAGCAATTTGAGAAGCTGCTAAAGAAATGCATCTCTTTCTCAAAGTATTAAAGTAAAAGCTCCATGATTAGCAATGCAAGAAGAGATCAGGAAAGAGGCAGAAAAAAATATCAGAAAGAATTTAAAGAATGGGGTTCCTACTAACTGCATCTGTACTTCAACAGGGAGTCTGCCTATGAGCCACTGGGAATATCTCACCTGAGGATCCCCTTTTTGGCCTAAATGTACACCTGATACCCCAGTAACAAATAACACCTCCTGCAACTCTGTGGCTGGCTCCTTGTGCATCTCATGAGAGTGGTGGCAAGAGTGAGTTTGAGTAAACAGGGAATGTACACAGAAAACAGTCCAGAGTCTGTGGGCAAGGAAGAAATTTCAATCTTGAGCTGTAGCTCTACCTCTGAGAAGACAAAAGAGAGGTTCCAAGTAGTTGGCTTGGCGCACTATAAGACCAGGAGAAAACATAAATATTATGCTTAAGGATTATGCTACAAGAAGAAACAAGCATGGAGCAAGTGTACCCATATAAAGTCAAAGAAAGTTTACCATATAAGCACAAACAACAAAATTTATCTCCTACCTGAAAGCAGCTAGCAAATATCAGAGGTTATTGCTGCATTGAATGCAAAAACAGTAATGCAAAACTCCAAGTAACATGGGGAATCAAGGACCCATGGCATCACCAAAAGATTATAATCATCTTCCAATAACCAAACCCAATGATACCGAGATCTGTTATATACCCAATAAAAATTCAAAATAGCCATTGTAATGAAGCTCAATGACTTACAAGAAAACAGAGAAAGACAATTCAACAAAATCAGGAAAGCAATACACAAAACATGAGAAATACAGCAAAGAAATAAGAATCATTGAAAAGAACCAGACAGAAATTTTGGAGCTGAAGAATTTAATGAATGAAATAAAAATGAAATGCAAACCATCAATACCAGATTTAACCAAATAAGAAAAATAGAATCAGTGAACTAGAGAATAGAAACTTAGAAATAACCCAGTTAGAGAACAAAGTAGAAAAAAAAAAAATGGAAAAAAGATAGCCTATATGATCTAGAGGACACCATCCAAAGAACAAATATCAGAATCATTAGAGGAACAGAAGAAAAAGTGAAGGAGCAGGGGGTAGAAATTTTATTTAAAGAAATGGTAACTAAGAACATGCCAAACATGGGGAGACACAGACATACAGACATCCAAGATCATAAAGCTTATAAATCACCCTATTAAAATCAAAACTATCTTTTCCAAGATACATATAGTAAAACTGCCAAAAAATCATAGACAAAGGGAAAATCCCAAAAGTATAAAAAAATAAAGACTGTGACTAATAAGGCAACCCAATAAATCTAACAGTGGATTTCTCTGACACATTACAGCCCAGAGGAGAGTGGAATGATATATTAAAAATGCTGAAAGGAAAAAAAAAAAAGAAAAAGCATATTCTACCTGGCAAAGTTATTCTACAGAAATGAAGGTGAACTAAAGATATTTCCAGACAAACTAAAGCTGAGAGAATTCAATATCATTAGACTTCCATACAAGAAAAGTTGAAAGACATTCTTTAAGCTGAAATGAAAAGGCAGTAGTTAGTAAGGTCAAAACTACAATAATATACAGCACACTAATAAAGATAATACACTGTCAGATTAAAAATCTCTAACATGATGTTGTGTCAGCCACCCAACTATGCTATAAAGGTTAAAGGGAAATAATATTTAAAATAACTATGGTTAATATTATTTATTAATGAACACAATGTCAAAAGTGGTAAATTATCACATCAAAAATATCAACGGGCAGAATAAAAAGGTAAAGTTTTTGTATTTAATTGAAGCTAAGTTGCTATCAGCATAAAATGGACTGTATTATTCATAAAATGTTTTATGCAAACCACATGGTAACCATAAAGTAAAAACGTATAACAGAATCACAAAATATAAAGAAGGAAATCAGAACTGACCACCACAGAAAACCACTAATTCCAAAATGTAATCAGCAAGAAAGAGAGAGGAAATAAACAAATTCAGAAAGCAATGGATAAGATGACATTTAGTCAGTCAGTTCAGTCACTCAGTCGTGTCCAACTCTTTGCGACCCCATGGACTGCAGCACATCAGGCCTCTCTGTCCATCACCAACTTCCAACTCAAACTCATGTTCACTGAGTCAGTGATGGCATCCAACCATCTCATCCTCTGTCATCCCCTTCTCCCCCTGCCTTCAATCTTTCCCAGCATCAGGGTATTTTCCAATGAGTCAGTTCTTCACATTAGGTGGCCAAAGTATTGGAGTTTCAGCTTCAACATCAGTCCTTCCAATGGATATTCAGGACTGATTTCCTTTAGGATGACATTAGTAAGTTCTTATGTATCAATAATTACTCTAATTATATATTAATTAATATATAATTAATCAAAAGGAAGAATGGCTAAATAGATTAAAAAAAATAAAAGATCCAACTACTTGCTGCCTACTTCAGCTTTACAGACACACATAAGCTCAAAGTGAGAGATGGAAAAAAGATATCTTATGCAAGTGGAAAACAAAAGGAAGTGATGATGGTAGTTATATCAGACAAAATAGATTATAATTCAAGAATGGTAAGAAGAGACAAAGCAGGTCATTATATAATAATAAAGACATCAGCTCATTAAGAAGCTATAACAATCATGAATATATATGGACCTAGCATCAGAATACCTAAATATATTAAACAAATACTAACAAAACTGAAGGGAGAGAGAGACAATAATACAATAATCACAGGGGACTTTAATACCCATTTTCAGTAATAGATAAGTCATCCAGACAGAAAATCAATGTGGAAACATTAAACTTTAACCATACTTTTAGGAAAAATGGACCTAACAGCTATATACAGAACTTTCCATTCAAAAGCAGCAGAAAATACATTCTTCTTAATTTCACTGTTAGAGAGAATGTAAATTGGTGCAGTCACTGTGGTAAAGAGTATGGGAATTTTTCAAAAAGTTAAAAATAGAAATACCATATGACCTGACAATCCCACTTCTGAGTATATATCCAAATAAATGAAAACAAGATATCAAAAATATATCTACACTCCTGTGTTTACTGCAGCATTATTCACACTACTCAAAATATGGAGACAACTGAAGTGTCCATCAATATATGAATGCATAAAGAAGATGTGGTGTATATAGATAGATAGATAGATAGATATCATTCAGTCATTAAAAAAAAAAAGATAGCCTGCCTCTTGCAAGAACATAATAGACAATGAGGATACTAGGCTGAGATAGTCAAAGATAAATATTGTATGATCTCACTTATATTTGGGATCTAAGCAAGCTGAATTCATATAAACAGAAAGTAGGATTGGGGAGATATGGGTCAAAAGGTACAAACTTGCAGTTAGAAGACAAATTCTGAAGAGCTAATGTACAGCATTGTGATTATAATTAACAATACTGCAGTATATGCTACTAGTTGCTAAGAGATTAGATTTTAGATGGCGTCTTCCCTGGTGGCTCAGACAGTAAAGAATCTGCCTGCAATGCTGGAGACACGGGTTTGATCTCTGAGTCAGGAAGATCCTCTGGAGAAGGGAATGGCAACCCACTCCAGTATTCTTGCCTAGGGAATTCCATGGACAGAGGGGCCCGGTGGGCTATAGTCCATGGGGTTCCAAAGAGTCAGACATGATTTTAAATGCTCTTGCCATAAAAAAAGAAGTGATAATTGTGTGGCATGATAGATGTTTAACTCAAATGGGTCCCCTATCAAATGAGTAGCTGGTGAGTCCATGTGACAATCTATGGATAAAGGGTCTCAGGATTGTATGCACTCTCCATCTTGCCTCTAGCCCTTGTTGAATGGGGGCAAGATCAAAATTTATAAAAATATGAAGAGACATAATTAAAGGACCTCACATATTTGGGCTTCCCAGGTGGTGCTAGTGGTGGGGACCCTGCCTGCCAATTCAGGAGACAAAAGAGATGCCGGTTTGATCCCTGGGTTGGGAAGATCCCCTGGAGAAGGAAATGGCAACCCACTCCGGTATTCTTGCCTGGAAAATCCTGTGGACAGAGGAGCCTCGTGGGCTACAGTCCAAAGGGTCATAAACAATCAGATATTACTGAAGCAACTTAGCATATGATGGTAATCATATTGCAATATTTAAGTGTACCAAATCAACTCATTGTACACCTTAATCTTACACAATGTTACATAATAACTTTTTCTTAATTAAAAAAAAAAAAAACTGAGGATCGAATTACCAGATTTAGCAAATAAAATTCATGATGATCAATTAAATAAGAGAATCAAACAATGAGAATTTCTTCCAGTATGGGACATACATTTACTTATATTGTATGAGATATATATATACTAAAAGTAATTCATTGTTTAAAAGCTTCAAACATAACTTGGCAACTTGTATTTTAATCTGGAAACCCCTGAGTATTAAATTTGTTGAGTTCTGAGTGTTTCCAGAAGATTAAGCAATATCAGGGACAAGTCTAAGATGAATAAAACCAGAAGAGAAACAGAGCAGAAGAAAGGGTAAAGAATGAACAATGGATTTGAAAAAATAAATAAATAAATAAATAAAGGAAAAACAGAGGATGAGGTAAATAAAATTATATATATATGATGGATATAAAGCATCATTAATCTGAGAGAGGCCATTATGCAACAAATGTTGTTTAGCAGCTTTAGGATGGCTAGTTTTTTTTGGATGGCTAGTTTTTGACTGGTTCTCTGGTATACTTCATGAGACTGAGATATTTGTTATGGAGAATTTTCAAGTTAGAGACTGAAGATACCAAATTAAATAAATATGTACTGTATTTGCCTCTGTTTACCAATGGAGTAAATATATTGAATGATCAATATTAGAGATGAAGAAACTGAATAGCTGAGACATGTCCAAGCTCATATAATGTTTTAGAAAGCTAACTAGAGCCTGAGTTTTCTCATTGTCACTTTTTTAACCCAGACTTGGAGAAGGAAATGGCAACCCACTCCAGTATTCTTGCCTGGAGAATCCCATGGACGGAGGAGCCTGGTGGGCTACAGTCCACGGGGTCACAAAGAGTTGGATACGACTGAGAGACTTCATTTTCACTTCGACAATGTATGGAGGGGAACATAACAAAATCAAACAAAGAACAGAAGGGCAGAATTTATCTCCATTTTGTAGATGAGGTATAACATGATCCTCAGAGTTTAATTTTCAGTGGCAGGATATAAACAGCTTGAGAAAAGCCACTGAGCCAGGATAATGACTAATTGATAAGCTTTGCCAAAATAGAAACCATGTTTCTATTCAACTGTTTTATCTCCAGAACAGAGTACATAACCTTGAATATACTAGGTGTTCAATACATAGTCACAAAAGAAAAACAAGGTATTCCTTATTTATGTAGATATTAAAGTTCCCATCAAATTAATTTGAAGTTCTGTAATGCTAACAACTAACTCAATAAAGACCACATAAAAGTTCTGAAAGATAAATTAAGATTAAAAATATATGCATATGCATGCATTATGAAAGACTCAAGGTCCTCAGAACATGAGGCAGACTTTACCAATTAAATAAGACTTCTGAAGCTATTTTAAGTAAATGTGTCATTTTGGAAATAAACCTGCTTAAAACATTTTTTAAAAATTTCAAATGCAAAAGAAGGTGCACAGGTTTCTAAGGCATCAGCACATACATTCTTTCTCAATCATTATCTCTTGTTTCAGCCATGTGATACATAAGGTTTATCAAAAAAACTTATGAGATATATAAATTTATCCAAAATTGGAGAGATAAAGAATGCTTTGCCCAAGGGTGACAGGCACATTTACAATAATGAACTGCTATTTGAAAATTTAAGTATGTCCTTTTTATGTCTGAAGCCAAAGAAAGACCTGGAGGCATTCTGAAACCTCATTTGTCATACTCTGGAGGTAATTCTATTAATGACTTCAAGTCAAGCTTTATGAAGCATGCTTCAAGTATATTTTAGGGATCAGTTGATCAGACAATTTTCTAAGGACAGTGGAGGAAAAAATGGCTAAGTGCAACTGAAAATACTATTAATAATAAAATTCAGTTATACTCAACTCTCTTCCACAGTGAATTTGGCAGTATCTTTTCCTGGTGGATTATCATTATTATTATTATTTTTATTTTTTGTGAGCATAGGCTGATCAAAGGCTATCTCAAAAAGCACTAGTCTTGCTTGGTTAGCACTGAATCATAGCCTACAAACAGATAGAAAACCTAGTAGTAATAATTGGAAGATTTCTTGCTTACTGTTTTCATAATACAGCATTTGCTTTACTTCAGCTTCTAACCTGAAAAGGTTTCATTATGCAGGAAGTGCCAAGAAAACTTGGAAAATTTCTTACAGGCCAGTAGCTATGGCAAAATCCTTGAAGAATCTTAAGCAAGAATACAGCAGATGTTGCTTTTGCAAAGATCATAATATCCCCATTTATATGAAAAACATGGTTCCAAAGATCAAATACTGACTGTTTTACTTTACAGATGTATTATGTATATGGCACTGAAGACACAGTTGCATCTAGTTAATAAACTCCCATATTGCACATTGGAGAAGAAAATATGCATCTTTGGGAATACTCTTTGTTGCTAATGTTAATATGGGACAGGCTAGTCAAGAAATGACCATCAAGAAACTCCACTCCTAACAGACTACTGTGGTAATTAATAGAGTGATGCTTCAATACTGGGCAATGCCATTTTTTTAGAAACAGCTGTTCAATATGGCATTTCTTGACAATACTGCACTATGGACAGACAATTTCACCAATTAGGGCTTCTTCAATGCCACACAAGAAAAATGAGGAGATTTAGAATGTAGCATTTAAATGCATGTGTCTGAGGACTGTCAGATTTCAAATCTCGGCCTTACTACTTAACAGCTACATATTAATAAGTTTGGGCCTCTCATTGTCTCAATTCCTCCATTATAACTTGAAATAATACTAGAATCAATTTCATGGCTCCATAGTAAGATCTAAGTGAGATAATGCATGTGAGGTTCTCTGCACTGTGAGGTTCAATTCATGTAAACTTTAGTATTATTATTATTAGTAGTGATATTAAACACCTACGTGCTAAACATCATGTTAGTCATTTTATATTTCTTATTTTTATATTATATTTTCAGTACAGTATTATTCATTGATTTGCCAAATAGTTGGTTCCTTTGCTGGCAACCTAAAAAGAAAATTGACTTTGGTTAACACACACACCTAAATAAAGGGTAGGAACCAGGATGATTCCAGTGATCATCATAGTAGTTATACCATGCTGCTTCTGCTGGGGCAAATCACACTCAACCATTTTTTTTTTTTTTTTTACTTTTTTATTGTTTTGCCCAAGAGAGACTCCAATTAGTTACTTTTGGGTTTTTAACCATAATTTGCCTAAGGAAGGAATGGACACCCATATCAATGTTCTCATGAAGACTAATCACAATAGGGAACAGGTAATCCTATAAAAGGAAGTCAACATTCTGTTACTTGAAAGAAACAAAGGATGATGGATAGCCAAAGACAGAAAGTTTCTAGGAATTGTATCCTATAATTAAAGGAGCTCTTCTTCTTCTTCTTCTTTTTTCTTTTTTTTTCACTTTTGTTGCTGTTCAGCTGCTAAGTCCTGTCCAGCTCTTTGCAACCCCATGGACTGTAGTGCACTATAGGCTCCTCTGTCTTCCACTGTCTCCCGAAGTTTGCACAAATTCATGTCCATTGGGTCAGTGATGCTATCTGGCCATCTCATCTTCTCCCCCACCCTTCTCTTTTTCCTTCAAGCTTTCCCAACATCAGGGTCCTTTCGAATGAGTCAGCTCTTTGTATCAGGTGGCCAAAGTATTGGAGCTGCAACATCTGTCCTTCCAATGAATATTCACTGTTGATTTCCTTTAGTATTGACAGGTTTGATCTCCTTGCAGTCTGTGGGACTCTCAAGAGTCTTCTCCAGCACCACAATTAGAAAGCACAAATTCTTTAGCACTCAGCCTTCTTTATGGTTCAAATCTCACATCCCTACACGACTACTGGAAAAATCCTAGCTTCGACTATATGGACCATTCTTGGCAAAGTGATATCTCTGTTTTCTAAAACACTGTCTGGTTTTGTCATAGCTTTCCTTCCAAGGAGCAAGTGTCTTTTAATTTTGTTGTTGCCTCCACTGTCCACAGTGATTTTGCAGCCCCCCAAAATAAAACTGTTTCCACTTTTTCCCCTTCTATTTGCCATGAAGTGATAGAATGATAGGCTACGATCTTAGTTTTTTGAATGTTGAGTTTCAAGTCAACTTTTCCATTCTCCTCCTTCACTCTCATCAAGAAGTTCTTTAAACCACCACAATATTGTAAAGTAATTAGCCTCCAATTAAAATAAATACTTCAAAAACTGGAAAAAAAAGAAGAAGAAGAAGCTCTTTAGTTCCTCTTCATTTTCTGCCTTTAGAGTGGTATCATCTACATATCTAAGGTTGTTGATATGTCTCCCGGCAGTCTTGATTCCATCTTGTAATTTATCCAGTTCAGCATTTCACATGATGTACTCTACATAGAAGTTAAATAAACAAGGAGATAATATACAGGCTTTCCCAATTAGGAACCAGTCCATTGTTCCATGTCCAGTTCTAACTGTTGCTTCCTGACCTGCATACAGATTTCTCAGGAGATAGGTATGGTGATCTGATATTCTAATATTTGAAGAATTTTCTACAATTTTTTGTGATCTACATGGTCAAAGACTTCAGCATAGTCAACAAACAGAAATAAATGCTTTTTTTTTCTTTCTGGAATTCCTTTGCTTTCTCCATGATCCAATGCATGCTGGCAATTTGTTCTCTGGTTCCTACTCTGCCTTTTCTAAATCCAGCTTGTACATTTGGAAGTTCTCAGTTCACTTACTGCTGAAACCTAGCTCGAAGGATTTTGGGCATATCCTTGCTAGCATATGAAATGAGTCCAATTGTATGGTAGTTTGAGCATTCTTTGGCATAGCCTTTCTTTGGGATTGGAATGAAAACTGAAAATTTCTAGTCTTGTGGCCACTGCTGAGTTTTCCAAATTTGCTGACATATTAAGTGCAGCACTTTAATGGCCTCATCTTCTTAGGATTTTAAATAACTCAGCTGGAATTCAACCACCTCCACTAGCTTTGCTTGTAGCAATACTTCCTAAGGCCCACTTGACTTCACATTCCAAGATGTCTGATTCCAGGTGAGTTATCACACCATCATGGTTATTATCTGGATCATTAAGCCCTTTTTAGTATAGTTATTCTGTGTACTCTTGCCACCTCTTCTTAATCTCTACTGCATGTGTTAGGTCCTTACTCTTTCTGTCCTTTATTGTGCCCATCCTTGCATGAATTGTTCCCTTGATATCTCCAATTTTCTTGAAGAGATATCTCACCTTTAAGAAGTGGGAAAAGGTGTTGAATAAAGGAAGATGACCTAATAGATGGTGTGGTAGTCCAGGCTAGGCATAATGTTGGTGATGGGTGAGACTCTGTTCTGACAGTTTTTCTTGGAAATTTAGTTTCTGAAATCTTAATAAATTTATTTAATATTTGTTCTCAAGAATGAATGTGCTCACAAAGATTTTATAAATTTGCCTTTAGGTTACATAAATAGAGGTGAATTGTTACAAGCTCCTCACAATATCTTAGAGCCTATGCAAACAAAAATACTGATAGGACCAATTTTTTTATGGAGATTCTAGATAAGATTTCTTAATTTTTAAAACATTAATTTCCCTACCCTTCCCAAATGTAATTTAGCTTTTCCTGTAATTAATCATGAACCTAACAAAAGAGCTATCAAACTGTCATCAATTTCCCGAAATACCTTCCAAAACCAGTGGAAGATTTATAGTGGAAGTGATAGTATTAGAAATTGTCCAAATATACCAGTACCTAATAAAAGTTTCTAAACCTCACTGAAGATGTGATTAGTTATTAAGTTGCATCTGACTCTTTGTGAACTCATGGACTGTAGTCCATCAAGCTTCTCCGTCCATGGGATTCTCAAGGCAAGATTACTAGAGGACATTGTCATTTCCTCTTCCAGGGGATCTTCCCAACCCAGGGGTTGAACCTGGGTGTCCTGCATTGCAGACAGATTTTTAACCATCTGAGCCACCAGGGAAGCCCTTATGAAGGTATCCATTGGCAAATATCAAAATATTACATATAAAATTATATATGTGGCAAAGTGGAATATAAAATACCTTTGGGGAAATTTTTTTTTCAGTTATTGTTTTGTTTTGTAGCAAGTAGAGATCAACTTATTGAACAATAATTTTCAGATTTAGTCAATTTGCTTGAAATACTGCCCACTCACTTTGAGAGCAGAAAGAGACTAGGCAACTGAACTATGAAACTTTCATATATTAACCACAGCTTCTGAAGAAACTGGCTTTGAATATTTTTATTTTTTTTTTCTATTGCTTTTTTTTTTTTTCTTCTTTTTCTGGGAAGATAAACTGAAGCAAATGTTCTTCCAAAACTATATTCTTTGGCTGTTGAAATATTCTGAAGTATCAATTTTGATTTTTGATTTTGCTTCTTGCTTGGTATTTCATTCCTGGTTTTTAGAATGTGTTGTAGCACCCATTTTAAGTTTATGGCACATCTTGCATAATATGAAGTCTTATGACAAAAATTACTTCCCTCAAACTTGAAGACTGCTGTAACTGTATCTTTTGCACCTGCTTGGAAGAAATGGAAGGTATCTTTATTCAGCTCTGAGGAAGGCAGAAGTTCCTCTAAAGGAGAGTTTCATCTATTTCAATAGCACTTACTGTAAATAGTCATAAAGGAGAAATAATTTTACAGTTACATAAAATAGTATCACTTTAAGCCAGACACAGATGTTTCAAATTAAAGCAGTCCATTTATAGAAGCACAAAACCAAAGAAAGCTTTTAAATGGAAGGGTGACAGACTGGCTACTTATCAATGAGCCAGCTTCAGAAGCCCTAGGTGCTTTCCCATTATAAAAGACAAAGCCTTTTACAAATATACACATCATAATATTTCTTAAAATGTGGGGATCAAAACTTCTGCCACTTAAGAACACTTGCTTCCAGAAATAAAGCTTTGGTTGTGCAGTAAACATCCTCTGAGCACTATATTTCAGCTCTGAATATATTTAGGATTTAAAACCATCAAAATATGGCAAAAATCATGAAGTACTATCATTACCAGTACACTAAAATTCTCCAGTAAGGAAAGGTCCATTTATACTTGCATTAAATAAGGAGGTCAGAAAACCTCCATAGCCAATAATATTTATCAAATTGGCCCTGCCAGTAATTCCCAATTTCCTATTATTTGTGTTAAAGCATTATTACCCCTCCTCTACAAATTTACAAAGACTTCCCCCTTCTGGAGGTTGTCTTCCAATTTCTTGATAATGTACTTTGGTGCACAAAATATTTTTAATTTTGATAAAGTTTTTGGTGTCATGTCTAACAATTTATTGCCAAATCCAAGGTCACAAAGAGCACAAAACCCTCAATTTCATTCTATAAGTATTAGAGTTTCAGCTCTTATATTTAGGTCTTTAATGAATTTTAAGTTATATTTTGTTTATGATGAGGGATACCACTCCAGTATTTCCTGGCAGCTCAGTTGGTAAAGAATCTACCTGTAATGTGGGAGTCCCAGGTTCAATCCTTGGGTTGGGAAGATTCCCTTGAGAAGGAAATGGCAATGCACTCCAGTATTCTTGCTTGGAGAATTCCATGGACAGATGAGCCTGGAAGGTTATAGTCCACAGGTTCACAAAGAGTCAGACACGACTGGGCAAATAACACTTTCCCTTTCACACCACTCCAGCTTTATTCTTTGGCATGTGAATATCAAGTTGTCTGAGTACCATTTGTTGAAGAGACTATACTTTCTTCATTGAATGAACTTGGCATCCTTGTTGAAAATCAATTTACCAGGAATATATGTGATTATTTCTGACTTCTAGACCCCATTCTATTGGTCTCTATGTCTGTCTTTATGTCAGTATCACACTGTTTTTATTACTGTGGCTTTGTAGCAAGTTTTGAAATCAGGAAGTATGGGTTCCCCAACTTTGTTCTTCTTTTTCATGACTTATTTATTTATTTATTCTCTTTGAGATCTCTTACTTCCATATGAATTTGAAGATTGGCTTTTCCATTTCTGGTAAAAAGGGTTTTAGGACATTGATAGGGACTATATTGAATCTTCAGATCATGTTGGGTAGTATTGCCATCTAAAAGTCATTAAATCTCATAATCTATAAACATGGGATGTTTTTTACACTTATTTTTGTCTTGTTTAATTTCTTAAAACAATATTTTGGAATTTTCAATGCTTAAGTCTTTCAACTCATTAGTTGAATTTATTCTGAGGTACTTTAATTTTTTGGATGGTATTACAAATAAAATTATTTTCTTAATTTATTCGTCAGACTGTTCATTCCTTGTTGTTGTATAAAAGCACAAATGATTTTTCCATGTTGACCTTGTGTCCAGTAACTTTGCTGAATTTATTATTAGCTCTAGTGTTTCTTCTGTGAATCTAATAAGATTTTAATTATAGCATCACATTATCTGTAAATCTGTTAAGTTTTTATATTTAGAGGAGTCTGAAGAAGCAAAACAGGGAAAAAAACACTTACAAAATCGGGGTAAGGAAAATGTTAGTCTTATGTAGGATGCCACAATTAGAGCAGAAGAAAGGGATAAAGAAAGCAAAAATAACGTATTAGTCTCCTTAAAAGTATACATAAAACAAGAAGGTAAAAAAAAATGAACAATAGACTAAAGGAATTTGAAAGGTCAGGTTTTCATACTTCACAAGTTATGCAGTATACAGCTTTAATCACAGCAGAAAGGAAATATCTTGCTTAATCAAAATCATTATAGTAAGATAATACCTAGAGACATGTTCTTATTGTAACAAAGATTTGAATTTCTGGAGATAGACTAGGTCAAATTCTTATATTTGGTCTGCATATATATTTTATAGTCTTAGACATAGAGATTAATATGCCTTATTTTGATTGTTACTGTCATTCTGTCTTTCCAAGTTGCCTCATGGAAAGCAATACACGGTTTGAAGAGACTTACTAAAATATGTCCGTATTTTGAAGAATTTTGTAGTAGATAGTATTTTAAAATCTTCCTACCTACTTCAATACACTTTCAACAGTTTCATTTTTATATTTAAGGACAGAAGTTCAAGGCTAGAATCCTGTTTCACAGGTGCCTTTATTTTTTAGTCATGTTTAAAAAATGATGAGCAGGAAATGATCCAAGTGCAGGTCATTCTAATCCACTACTCAATTTCAACCTCATCATAAAAAAATGTCAGTCAGTAAATGAAATAAATTGCCATTTTGATCATTTGATTTTTGCCTGCCAAATTGATTAAATTGGTATTCCTTTTTAACCCTATTTTTTAATGTGCTTATTTGGCACATCAAGTAACTGTTTGAAGCAGAAACCTAGTCTTTCTGGACACCAGTCTCTCCTTCTTAACCCACACCTATTCTATCAGCAAGTCCTGCAACTTCTATTGCTAGTTCCAAAATATATCTCACATGTCAATTTCTCTCTCTACTGCCACCAGCCTAGTACAGGCCATTCTCATCTCTTGGCTAGATTTTTAAATAGCCTCAAATTTGGTCCCCTGCATCCAAACTCCCTTCCCTCCTAATTCCATTCTCCACACAGCACATAATCTTTTAAAATGTAAATCAGGTGATCTCAGTCTCCTGTTTAATCCTCCAGTGCCTTTTCCCTTCACACTTAGAAATTTACATCCAAACTCCTTACTACAACCTGTAAGACTCTGCATGAACTGAACCTCTACTCATTTTCTCATGTCTTCTCTGACTACTTCCTCTCTCACATTAAATGCTCCAGCCTCACTGATTTCCTTTCTGATTCTCAACATCCCAAACTCATTCTCTTTTCAGAGCTTTTTCCCTTCTTATTTTTCTACTTGAGATGCTTTCCTGCAAGGTAAACTCTGTTCAACCCATTCATTAAAGTCTTAGCTCTAAAGAAACTTCCTAAAGCAGTACTTCCTTGACAACCTGATCTAAATTGGTCTCCTTATCCATCTCTCCCCCATGTTATTCTTTTTTCAACAGCCTCCTGTTTTTTTTCCATAGATGTCTTATGACAATATTCATTTATTTATTCATCTCCTACTAGATTGAATGTTCCACAGAGACAAAACCCTATATTTATTAATCATTACTCTACATGTACATAGGTATATTTTAAAAAATCCACTGTTTAAATAGCTTTTATTTTGTCAATGAAAAGGGAAATGTCATCTTAACTTTATTTCCTCCCACTTATTTTATTACTTCCTTCCATAAACGCTATACTTTCTCTCGGTGTTTAATTATCTTATTTCCCTTCTGTCATGTACAGGCTCAGGTTCTCTTGAATAACACAAAATTTAAACCTTACCCCTCTTGTCAAGAGATACTTTTGTTTCTCAACTTCTGCTTTACTTGCTCTTCCCAGATACATACTTCTGATTTTCAAGCTTGATATCAATGGCCTTAGCTCAGTTTCTGGTGATATGAATAGTAATAGTTAAGGGCTTCCCCGGTGGCTCAGTGGTAAAGAATCTGCCTGAAATGAAGGAGTCACAGGACGAAGGAATGCGATCCTTCGTTTGGGAAGAACTTCTGGAGGAGGGAATGGCAACCCACTCCGGTATTCTTGCTTGGAGAATTTCATGGGCAGAGGAGCCTAGCAGGCTACAGTCCATAGGGCTGCAAAGAATTGGAGATGACTGAAACAACTTGGCACACACACATGCATAGCTATGTATAAATGTGTTGCTTTCCCCCAATCCATGTTGTACTGCCAAACAACCTAAAATCTGGCTCACTGATGAATACCCACAGACTCATGGATTTCCCTGAAACCACAGTTATACTGTCCATACCCAAGTTACTACATTCAATAGAACTGTGTTTCTGTCTCGATCCATGTTTGTTAATTATCACAGATGACTTTTTTTTTTCTTTCTTTCTTTTTTCCTTCTGTCAAATTCCTATTCGAGTATTGGGGTTCTGCCACATCTTAATTCACTGACTATTCTCCCTGCTGTTTCCACTTACTTGTACCCTACCTTTACTAGAACTAGAACCATTTGCTCAGGGTGAGAACCAGAGACTTAGAATTTTGTCCTTTTATTTTCATGGAAAATGTCCAGGATAAGGGCTGACCACTCCTTAAATGTCCTACAGTTGAGATATCTTGGTTTGAGTGATTTCCTCAGGAACAGATGTTTCAAAAATCATTATTGAGATTTCAGTTGGTAGTACAATTAACTTCACCACCAGCTCACTAATCCTGTTCTCATCAAGTCCAGCCTGTCTCTAGCTTCTTGTTCACCTACATTTCTCTAAAATAGTATGCAGTCATTCTCTCTATTTTGGCACCATCAGTCCACCCAAATTCTTTGTAATCTGTTTCCTTTCTTTACCTCCGTACTGAAACTATTCTCTGGAACGATCCCCAAATGATAAAACCAATACCTTAGTTCTCATTAAAATTGATTTCCCTACAGTAGTTCACTAACCAACCTGCTTTTTATTGAAATGCTCTTAATTTTATTTGTAACCATTCATTACTGTTTTTTCCTCTCACCTTTTCAACTGAGCTTTTTGTTGTTTTTCTAATAACTCCTTTTTTTTCTCCTGCTCCTTAAATATAAGATTGTATCCTTGATTTTATTTCACTTGTTCCTTAGAGAATTAATTAATTTCAATATCTTATTTGTTACATCTAAGTGAAGTTTATGTACTTGGTTAAAAACCTCTCGGGGAGAACAAGATGGTGGAAGAGTAGGTGAACATGGAGTACATCTTTCTCCATGGATATATCAGGAATACACCTTCGGACACAGAAGGGCATGCAGAGCACCAGCTGAGAGCAGACAGGACTATTTGACCAGTAGAAAAGAATATATAGACCCACATAAAACTCGGTAGGAAGAAGGATCTAGGGGGAAAAACAGGAGCATTTGTAGGACTGGACCTGCCCTTGGTGGGTGGGGAAACTGAAGCAGGGGTCCGATCCCCATATCAGGGCAACTGTCTGAGTTAGAGGAGAAACATTTTAGGCTGAGAGGGAAACAGCTGATCTGTGGCAACCTAAATGGAACGAGAATCAAACAGCCTTTGCTGCAGCCATACATAGCCCAGACAGGGAGGTAGACCCCTTGGAAGGTGCAGAGGCTGGGAGCTGGAGTGTAGGGGTTGTGGAGCAATCCCAGGGCGAAGGCTGCTGTTACCTGTGGAGAGAGAGATTGAAGGGATGAGGGAGGAGATTGTGGTGGGAATTGCCTGTAGAGGAAACCCGGGCAGCCATGGAAGCAAGGCAATTCTGCTGAGTCACACGTAGGGGGAGGAGGCATCACCATAGCCTCTCTCCCCCCACATGCCAGCATTGGAAGCTGAACAGTAGAGAAGCTGGCCCATCAAGCACCTGATGCACTGAACTACAGAGTAAGACCCCACCCAGGGTGCCCCTTTAAGTGCCTAACATGCCGATCTACAGAGTAGGACCCCAGCAAGGGGGATCCCTCTATGTGAATGACATGCTGAACAACAGAGAAAGACCCCAGCGAAGAGAGTCCTCTAAGTGCCTGAACTGGCAGAGCTATGGAAAAAGACTGGACAAAGAGGCCTTCTGATGGCCAGCTACAACAGGCTCAAAAAAAGACACTGATAAGGCCATAACTCCTGCAGCAGAGGCAGTCCGTGTTCCTGCACATCTGGCACTGCCAGGGTCCCTGCAAGCCAGGCAGCTGCATCACCTGCATACTCAACTCTCACTGGGGCAGAGCTGCCACAGGCCAAAAGCAGTCTTGTGTCTATGTGCGTAGGGTCACTTAGGTAGTGTGCGACTCTTTGCAACCTTGTAAACTGGCCTGCCAGACTTCTCTGTCAGCGTGGGGGGAGGTTCTCCAGGCAAGAATACTGGAAGCATTGGCCAATACTGGTTGCCATACCCTTCTAGAGCACTGTAGTTCCTGCTGCCCTAGCCACCAACTCCCCTGAGTACATGGTGCCACCAGAACCCCTGCAACCCTAGGAGCTGCTCCACCTCCACACCTGACCCTCACAGGGGCAAACCCAAGGCCCCCAGGGCAGCCTCAGGAGCAAACCTCAGTGTACGACCCACATGCAGAGATGAAGATAAAGCCACAGTTGAAACCCAGGGGCAGTGTGACTAAGGAAGAAGACCCAAAACCTTCCCACCAGCTGTACAAGCTGCAGATTAAATCCACATGATCAACTAGGCAGACTTTGTGTCTATGAACTTTATAAAAGGTCATGGTGAGGACTCCACAAAAGAAAACACACTAGTTCTGATAGCTGTGGACATTTGAGGCAAGAATACAGAAGAGTAGGACCAGATTAGAATCTGAGCTGCCCCCACAACAGGTCCAGAGATCTGCACAGTGTTGTAAGGCATCCTAGAGAGGTGAGGTGAACAATGACTCCCAGTGAGGGAAAGGACTCTGACAGCAGTGACTCAGGGAAAACATTTATTATTCTTATGTTTTGAGTTATTCTGTAGATTCCTTTGGATTTTTTTTCTCCCCCCTCCCCACCATTGTAGTTCTTCTATTAGCATTATAAAATCTAACTAAACTCTTGAGCTTTTTTTTTTTTTTTTTCTTTTCCCTCAGTTACATTTGTTTTATTGTTAAAACCTATGCCTCTATGTTTGGCTTTTGTAGTTCTGGGGAGTTTTCCTTTTTTCTCTCCCTCTTTTTTTTATTTTTAGTTTTTTAAGCCTATTATTATTTTTTTTTTCTACATTTATTCTTTTGTTTGCTTTTCCTTCTGTTCTTTTCCCCTTGCAGTTAATCTTTAATGTATATAAACTTTCTTTATCTACTTCTATTTAACTTTGCACATCTATTCTTTCTTTCCTTTCCTCTCAACATATTTGCTAGTTTCATTTACATTGTTTAATTCTCCAATTGGCACCTTGTTTTAGTTTTGTTTTCCTGCTTGTGCTTTAGTTAGTTTTGTTCTGGTAGACATAATTTTTTATTTCCTTTGTTCTCTGAGTCAGTCTATTGTACTTTATTTTTGTTGGACTGTTTTGATTTTCCTTATGGGTGTATATGTATATGTGTATATTAAGTCACAATTTTTTTTTTTTTGTTATAAACCTCTGCTTCTATGTTGGGCTTTTGCAGTTCTGTGGAGTGTTCCGGTTTTCTTTGTTTTTCCTTTTTTTTTTCTTTTTCTCTTTTTTATAATTTTAACTTTTATATTTTTTAAAATCTATTACGTTTTTTGTACATTTATTCCTTCATTTGCCTTTCCTACTGTTCTTTTGCCCTTGTGGCAATCTCAAATGTATATAGATCTTATTTATCTCCTTCTATTTAACTTTGCCTAACTATACTTTCTTTTCTTTCTTTCCTTTCCTATCAACATATTTGTTAGTGTTTTTTTTTTTTTTTTATTGCTTTATTCCCTACCTGACATTTTGCTTTAGGCTTGTTTTCCACTTTTTGCTTTAGTTAGTTTTGTTCTTGATGATAAATATAATTTTTGATTTATTTTGCTCTCCAGGTCAATCTACTGTACTTTAATTTTGTTGGATTGTTTTGAATTTGTTCATGGGTATATAGGTATTTGTGTATATTCCAATATTTTAATTACTATTTGCCTGGTTTTCTAACTGCCATTTGTCTGGAGTTCATCTTTGGTTTCTCATTTTTGGATATTTGTTTTAATGTCACTTAATGCCATAACAAACCACTTGTGGAATCTATGTCCCTAACCAGAGATCAAGCCCTGAGCCTTTGGAGTGGGAGCACTGACTCCAAGACTGTAGACTACCAAGAGATAACCCTAGGGAGTATCAAATAGTGAGAACGCACACAAAAGAAACAACTTCAATACAAGACCCAGCATCAAACAAACACCAGTAGCACCCTGTGCAGGATGCCTCATCTAAAAAACAAACAAAACAAAAACACAAACCAAATCATCAGCAACAGGATTACCACCTCACTCAGCCTTGCCCATCAGAGGAAAAACAAACAAAAACTCAGCAAACATCTCACCCTATATGAAACTTACACAAGCCACTGAACCAAACTTAAGAGGGCAGAGACCAAAAGGAAGAAAGAATTAAACCTTGATGCCTGGGAAAAGGAGACCTCAAACACACTATATTAAAAAAAAAAAAAAAAAAAAAACAAATAATGAAAAGGCAGAGAAATGCTACACAAATGAAGGAACAAACTAGAAACACAGAACTCTAAATAAATGAAGAGGAAATAGAAAAACTTCCTGAAAAAAAGTTCAGAATAGTGATAGTAAGTATGATAAAAATCCTTGAAAACAAAATGGAGAAAATGTAAGAATCCATTAACAAAGATCTTGAAGAATTAAAGAATAAACATACAGAGACAAACAACACAATTACTGAAATTACAAATACTCTAGAAGGAATCAATAGCAAAATATCTGAGGCAGAAGAATGGATAAGTGAGCTGGAAGATAAAATGGTGGAAATAACTGCTAAAGAGCAGAATAAAATTTTAAAAAAATGAAAAGAATGGAGGATGGTCTCAGAGACCTCTGGGGAAATATTAAACTCACCAATATTTGAATTATAGGGGCCCCAGATGAAGAGGAGTAAAAGAAGGGGTATGAGAAAATTTTTGAAAAGATTATGATTAAAAATTTCTCCAACATGGAAAATGAAATAACCAATCAAATCCAAGAGGATTTTGAATCCCAAGAGTCCCATACAGGATAAACCCAAGGAGAAACACACCAAGACACATACTAATTGAAACTAACAAAGACTAAACACAAACAAAGAATATTCAAAGCAATAAATATTATACAAGGGAAACCCGATACACTTAACAGCTGATCTTTCAGCAGAAACTCTGCAGGAGAGAAGGGAATGGCAGGATATATTTAAAGTACTGAAAGGGAAAAATCTACAACCAAGATGCTGTACCTAGCAAAGATCTCATTCAAAATTGATGGAGAAATTAAAAGCTTTTCAGACAAGCAGAAGTTAAGAGAATTCAGTATCACCAAACCAGCTTTACAACAAATGTTAAAAGGACTTATGTAGTCAAGAAATACAAGAGAAGAAAAAGGATCTACAAAATAAATTCCAAACAATTTAAAAAATGACAATAGGAACATATATGTCAATAATTAATTTGAATGTAAATGGATTAAATGCTCCAACCAAAAAACACAAACTGGGTGAATGAATACAAAAACAAGACCCATATATATACTGTCTACAAGAAACCTACTTCAGACCTAAAGACACATATAAACTGAAAGTGAATGGATAGAAAAATATATTCCATGCAAAGGGGAAACAAAGCTGGAATCTAGAAATCTGCATATCAAACAAAATAGACCTTAAAATACAGATTACAAGAGATAAGGAAGGATATGACATAATAATCAAAGATCAATCCAAGAGGAAGACATAACAATTTTAAATATTTATACACTCAACATAAGAGCACCTCAGTACATAAGCCAAACACTAAAAGACATAAAAGGAGAAATTGACAGTAACACAATAATAGTAGGATATTTTTAACACCCCACTCACACCAAAGGACAGATCATCAAAACAGAAAATTAATGAGGAACATAAGGCTTAAATGATACATTAGATGAGATGGATCTCATTGACATCTTCAAGACACTCCATCCAAATGCAGAAGAATACACCTTCTGAAGTACACATGGAACATTCTCCAGGATAGACCACATCTCGGGTCATAAATCAAAACTCAGTAAATTTAAGAAAATTGAAATCATATCAAGCATCTTCTCTGATGGCAACACTATGAGACTAGATATCAGTTAAAAGAAAAAAAAAAAAAACTGTAGGAAGCAGAAACACATGGAGATTAAACAACACATTATTAAATAACCAACAGGTTACTAAAGAAATCAAAAGGTCAAACAAAAAAATTTCTAGAAACAAATGACAATGAAAACACAACCACTCAAATCCTATGTGGTGCAGCAAAAGCAGTTCTAAGAGGGAAGTTTATAGCAATACAATCCTACACCCGTGGTGGATTCATGTCAATATATGGAAAAACCACTGCAATATTGTAAAGCAATTAGCCTCCAATTGAAACAAATAAATTTATATTAAATAAAAAAGAAGTGAGATAAAATCGAATAGACAACCTAACTTTACATCTAAAACAAGTGGAAAAAGAACAACAACATAAAAAAAAAAAAAAAAGATTAGTAGAAAGAAAGAAATCATAAATATCTGAGCAGAAATAACTGAAAAAGAAATGAAAGACAGAATAGTAAAGATTAATAAAACTAAAAGCTTATTCTTTGAGAAAATAAGAAAAATTGACAGACCTTAGCCAGACATATCAAGAAAAAAAAAGAGAGATGAGTCAATTAACAAAATTAGAAATGAAAAAGGAGAGGTTACAACAGATAATGCAGAAATACAAAGGATTTTAAGAGACTATTATGAACAATTCTATGGCAATAAAATGGATAACCTGGAAGAAATGGACAGCTTCTTAGGAAATCTCAATCTTCCAAGAGTGAACCAGAAGAAATAGAAATTAGGAACAACCCAATTACAAGCACTGAAAATGAAGCTGTGATAAAAAATCTCCCAAGAAACAAAAGCCCAGGACCAGATGCCTTCACAGGATAATTTTATCAAACATTTATAGAAGAGCTAATGCCTATCCTAAAATTCTTTTGAACACTTGCAAACTCATTCTACATGGCCACCATTACCCTGATACCAAAACAGACAAAGATAACACACACACACAAAAGAAAACTACACGCCAATATCACTGATGAGAATAGATGCAAAAATCCTCAACAAAATTTTAGCTACAGAATTCAGCAACGCATCAAGAAGCTCATGTACCATGATCAAGTTGGGTTATTCCAGGAATGCAAAGATTCTTCAATATACACAAATCAATCAATGTGATACACCATTATTAACAAATCGAAAGATAAAAATCATATGATAATCTCAATAGATACAGAAAAAGCCTCTGACAAAATTCAGCACCCATTTATGATGAAAACTCTCCAAAAAAATGGGCATAGAACTGATCTATCTCAATATAGTAAAAGCTATATGTGATAAGCCTACAGCAAACATTATTCTTAATGGTGAAAAACTGAAAGCATTCCCCCTAAGATCAGGAACAAGACAAGAGTGTTCACTTTCACCACTATTATTGAACACATTTCTGGAAGTTGTAACTTCAGCAATCAGAGAATAAAAAGAAATAAAAGGAAGCTAGAATCAAAACCAAGAAGTAAAGCTCTCACTGTTTGCAGCTATGATACTATAAATAGGCATCCCTACAAACAGTATCAAAAAATTACTAGAGCAAATCAGTGAATTTAGCAAAGTTGCAGGATAAAATATCAATACACAGAAATCACTTGCATTTCTATATACTAACAATGAAAAATCAGAAAGAAAAATTAAGGAATCATCCTATTCACCATTGCAACAAAAAGAATTAAATATCTAGGAATAAACTTACCTAAGGAGACAAAAGAACTGTACACAGAAAATTATGAGACATTAGTGAAAGAAATCAAAGATGACATATAAACAGATGGAGAGATATTCCATGTTCTTGGGTAGGAAGAATAAATATTGTGAAAGGGACTATATTACCAAATGCAATCTACAGGTTGAATGTGAACCCTATAAAATTACCAATTAAAATACCAATAACATTTTTCACAGAACTAGAAGAAAAAAAAAATCACAATTCATATGGAAAAGCAAAAGACCCTGAATAGCCAAAGCAGTCTTGAGAAAGAAGAATGGAGCTGGAGGAATCAACCTTCCTGACTTCAGATTATATACTACAAAGCTACAATCATCAAGACAGTATGGTAGTGGCACAAAAACAGAAATATAGACCAATGGAACATGATAGAAAGCCCAGAAATAAACCCATGCACCTATGGGTACCTTATTTTTGACAAAGGAAGCAAGAATATACAATGGGGCAAAGACACACTATTCAATAAATAGTGCTGGAAAACTGGACAGCTACTTATAAAAGAATGAAATTAGAACACCACCTAACACCACACACAAAGATAAACTTAAATGGATTAAAGACTTAAATGCAAGACCAGAAACTACAAAACTCCTAGAGGAAAACATAGACAGAACATTTGATGACATAAATCAAAGCAAGATCCTCTATGACCCACCTCCTAGATTAACAGAAATAAAAACAAAAGAAAGCAAGTGGGGCCTGATTAAACTTAAAAGCTTTGCACAGCAAAATAAAATATAAGCAAGATGAAAAGACAACACTCAGCATGGGAGAAAATAATAGCAAATGAAACAACTGACAAAGGATTCATTTCCAAAATATACAAGCAGCTCATGCAACTAAATGCCAGAAAAGCAAACAGCCCAATCAAAAAGTGGGGAAAAGTCCTTAACAGACATTTCTCCAAAGAAGACATACAGATGGCTAGTAAAAACATGAAAAGATGCTCAACATTGCTCATTATTAGAGAAATGCAAATCAAAACCACAATGAAATGGCACCTCACACCTGTCAGAATGGCTATCATCAAAATGTCTACAAACAATAAATGTTGGAGAGGGTGTGGAGAATAGGGAATGCTCTTGCACTGTTGGTTGGAATGTAAATTGATACAGACACTGTGGAAGATGATATGGAGATTCCTTTAAAAACTAGGAATAAAACCACCATATGACCCAGCAATCCCACTCCTAGGCATATACCCAGAAGAAACCAAAATTGAAAAAGACACATGTATCTCATTGTTCATTGTAGCGCTATTTATAATAGTTAGAACATGGAAGCAACCTAAATATCCATGAACAGATGAATGATAAAGAAGTGTGGTACATATACACAATGGAAGATTACTCAGTCATAAAAAGGAACACATTTGTGTTAGTTCTGATGAGGTGGATGAACCTAGACCCTATTATACAAAATTAAGTGAATGAGAAAGAAGAAGTTAAATATCATATTTTAATGCACGTGTATGGAATCTAGGAAATATTATTGAAGAATTTATTTACAGGGCAGCAAAATGAACTGAACTGAACTGAATGGAGAAACAGACATAGAGAATAGACTTAAGGGCATAGGGATAGGAGAGGAAAGGGTGAGATATATGGAAACAGTAATGTGGAAACTTACATTACTGTATGTAAAATAGATAGCCAAGGCAAATTTTCTGTATGGCTCAGTAAACTCAACCTGTATCAACCTAGAGGGGTGGGATGGGGAGGGAGAAGGGAGGGAGGTTCAAAAGGGAGGGGATATGTGTATACCTATGGTTGATTTCATGTTGAGGTTTGACAGAAAACAGCAAAATTCTGTAAAGCAATTATCCTTCAATTAAAAAATTTTAAAAAACATAAAGGGGAAAAAATACTCTCTGGGACATTCTTCTCAAATTTTTTTTGGTAACTGACTGTTCATATTTGATGCTCCACCAAATCCTCATTCTCAAAATGTCAAAAAGCCAAGACCATAATCAAAGCCCTAAACCTGATTTCTTTTGATATTCGGTTGACAAAAATGGTCATTTGGATTTTATGAACATTTGACCAGCCCAGTAATTACTGTTCTTATTTTCAGTGTTGACACTTCAGAATTATTTTTATGTCTTTCTACATCACTCCCTACATTGAATTTTTCAATAAGTATTATCAATTTTTCCATTACAATGTTTCTCACATAGGACTTTATATCCAGAATACATTCCAGAAACCTAGTTCAATCTTTCATGACACATTCATGAACTATAAAAGTATCTCCTTAATTGTTTCCTTCATTTCAAGTAATACTTGTTCTACGCTAGTCATTTCTATATAGAAACAAAATAATTCTAAAGTACTCAAAATGATCCTCTAGATTTCAAGACAGAAAATCATAGATTTGTTTTACACTAATTTGATGTCTTAAAAATGAGAAAGAACCTTATTTTTCACCAATATTTAACATATATGTTGATGCTGGCCTCCAACTCAATTTATATGTTTATTTGACAATAGTGTGATGTCACGGTCTTTGTAGACCAGGACCTGGGGACTGGAGTCGATGAGAAGAAGGACGCAGGAGACCCAAGACTCGAGTGAAACAAGGGTACTTTATCTGCAGAAATGCATGCTTATAAATCTTCAATAAAATGATTACTCAACCATTAAAAAGAATGAAATTCCACCAGTTGCAACAAAATGGATAGTCCTGTAAGTAAAAGGTCACTGAAAAGAGTCACTGAAGGGAATCCAAGCAGGTGCTCTTTCCCATGATCTCAGTCCTGAGAACTGCATGCAGCTCTGCTCGTTCCTGTTTCCAGGAACTGATAAGGAACAGAGAGTCCTTGAGAAATGGCACGCAAGGGAAGAAAACAACATATTGGATCCCTTAAAGTTGAACGTCCCTTGACAGTGGGAGACATGTTATCTTGAAGAAAGAGAGGGGGAACACAATATGGAGGATTTCGAGCCTTCACTCTTCATTTTTCTTCAGCTTGCATTAGATATTGTGGTTTATTCATTCCAGTTCAGTGAATTTAAAGACTATATTTTCTGTTTTTAAGGAAATGAATGATCAGCATTGACCAAAGTCCCTAAAAATATGTTAGATGTTGAGTTAAAAATATTCACAATCTAAAAGTTTAGAGTTGTGTTTTATTCAGTAAGAAATTTTAGGACTTCAAGTCCGGGAGACAGCACCTCAAGTAACCCTGAAAGAATTGCTCTGAGGAGGCAGGGGGAACAGGCAGGTTATATAGAAATTTTTCATCAAAGAGTAGCTAGTCTGAATGTCAAAAGTTTTCTGTAAATTAAAGAAAACCAGATATCCCAAGTTAATCTATGTATGGGGACATGTAAGAATCTGGGCTTACTTAAATCATTCCTTTAATATGCACCTCAGCTATCCTGGGCCAGTATCCTCTTCATATCCTGAGTTCCTCAGAACTTACAGTAGGGAGTGGTTGTAGTCTGATTACTGCTAGATAGAAGAACTATCTAGAAGAACTATCAAGAAGAACTCTCCTTCTTGAGTTCACTTAGGGCTCACCTGGTCATTTTCGAGGGCTGCAATTGCCGATAACTGTGACATCCTTGTTTACTGTTATGGCAGGAAATATTCCATTTCTCATGGGGATGAAATTAAAGATGGAAAATTTCATTAATATTGTAAATACAAATGGATTTTATGAAAATTCAGCACACACTCCTCAAAGTAGCACTTCTTCACTCATTACAAGACAAAAATGACATTAGATAAGATATAAGAAATTTTCCAAATGTTGCTAACATTAGCAAAAATATTTGAATACATATTTATATCCACTGCTATTAATGATGATGTATATGTGCTTTGAGATAGTGGCTAGTGCTAATGCAAAATATCACAATAAGAAATACATTGTAAAATAATATTTATATCATTTAAATTTTGTCCTTCTTAAATTTTTATTTTTGACTATACTTTATAATATGCATATATAGCACAACAGGAAATGTATATACTTTCAACCAAATAATTATCTGTATATTGGAAAGTATGCAATCAAAGAGTTTATTTATGAGTGTATGATAAAAAATGGGACCATTGTTCTAGTACATCTTTTGTATCACATTGATTATTCTTTATGAAACACTATATGTCTTGCCACTTCCATGTTAAAAGTCTCCATAACTTTCCCATTGTTACTGAATAAAGTATAACACTTTAGCAAGGCTTCTAGTGTGTAGTTCCAGCGAATATTTCCACGGTTTTTTTTTTTTTTTTTGGCCATTTTCCATCAATTGGTTGCATGTTGGAAATCACCAATTATTAAGCTAGTTCTGCCCCCAAAGACTTTGATAATTTGATGTGCAAGCTATGAACTGCATAGGATTATTTAAAATTATTTATCCAGTTTCCAAAAAGTCATATTTCTCAGAAACATCTGAATTTTTGGTTTGTTTTAAATATCAAAAGATGTGCAAACACTGGGCTTTTACTTTTGAATGGCAACAGGAAGATAGAGCTGAGTAACAGATATTCCTTTTGAACTAAATGTGTATTCTCCAGGTCATCAAATTGTCAACCTCTCTCTTTTGTCTCTGTAATTCTAAGGCCAAGTGTTAATTGATATTTCTCACCAGTTTTGGCCATGGTAAAACAAAATGCACAAGGATTGTAATGTGTTTTAAGAGAAATGGAAGAGCATTCATATGTATATGGAAGAGAAGCATTTCCTTTCATCTAGGCATTTGTATCTCTTAATACCTACTTCAGAAGAACTTGCATAAATTAGAATTACATGAAGCACATTTAGACTTATTTTTGTGGTTTTATTCATGCTGTTTTCTCTACTTGAGAAATTCCTTCTTTATCCTTAATAACTAAAAAAGTCATGTAACACCTTTTTTTTTTTATTATAGATACTTAGATTCTTCAAGTAACCATTCAGTCCTATAACAACTAAAACTTTGAAAGATATTAGCTATGAGACATTGAAGATCTCACAAAAGGTACAGAAAGGTTTGAAGTAGTCTTCACCCTTTAAAAAGAAACAAACAAACAAACAACAACAAAAAAAAACAAAACAAAAAAAGGAGATCAGTTAAGAAAGAAACAATAAAAACTGTGGTCCAGATAAATACAAAACCAAAAGAGAATGTAGATGGGTCATACATGCCAGAGGTAGAGTTGCTATCTGTAAATTGATCTCTAGGCTACATGGTAAAGGTAAATTTGACCTTAAGCTCTGAAGTGAGACTCTGTAGGGTACGCTTATTGATTCTAGCTCAGTGGTCTAGATAACTGCTAAAAAATGGAAGAAGTAAATAATTTTTGCAAGAATTGTTTCCCATCTATTTAAAACTCCAAACAATGAACAGGTAGTAAAGTTCTTTTCAACAAAGTTCATAATGTTAAAAAAAAAAAAAAAAAGCCATTATTATATAAAGTAATAGTTTTGGCAATTTGAACCAGAAATCAAATTGTTAACATCTGTTGGATGACTGAAAAAGGAATAGAGTTCAGGAAAAGCATCTAGTTCTGTTTTATTGATTATGCTAAAGACTTTGACTGTGGGCATCACAAAATACTGTGGAAAATTCTTCAAGAGATGGAAATAACAGACCACCTGACCTGCCTCCTGAGAAATCTGTATGCAGGTCAAGAACCATCAGTTAGTACTGGACATGGAACAATAGACTGGTTCCAAATAGGGAAAGGAGTACATCAAGGCTGCATACTGTTACCCTGCCTATTTAACTTATGTGCAGAGTACATAATGAGAAATACTGGACTGGATGAAGCACAAGCTAGAATCAAGAATACTGGGAGAAATAGCAATAACCTCAGAAATGCAGATGACACCACCCTTATGACAGAAAGCAAAGAAGAACTAAAGAGCCTCTTGATGAAAGTGAAAGAGGAGAGTGAAAAAGCTGGCTTAAAGCTCAGCATTCAGAAAACTAAAATCATGGCATCTGGTCCCATCAGTTCATGTCAAATAGATGGAGAAAGAAAGGAAACAGTGCGAGACTTTTTTGGGGGGTTCCAAAATCACTGCAGATGGTGAATGCATCCATGAAATTAAAAAGACACTTGCTCCTTGGAAGAAAAGCTATGACCCACCTAGTTCAGTTCAGTTCAGTCACTCAGCCGTGTCCAACTCTTTGAGACGCCATGAACTGCAGCACGCCAGGCCTCCCTATACATCACCAAATCTCGGAGGCCATCAAAACCCATGTCCATTGAGTTGGTGATGCCATCCGACCATCTCATCCTTTGCCAACCCCTTCTCCTCCTGCCCTCAATCTTTCCCAGCATCAGGCTCTTTTCAAACGAGTCAGCTCTCTGCATCAGGTGACTGCAGCTGTGAAATTAAAAGACACTTGCTCCTTGGAATAAAAGCTATGAACAGCCTAGACAGCATATTAAAAGCAGAGACATTATTTTGCCAACAAAATTCTGTCCAGTCAAAGCTATGGTTTTTCAGTAGCCATGTATGGACGTGAGAATTGGACTATAAAGAAGGCTGAGCACTGAAGAATTGATGCTTTTGAACCTTGGTTTTGGAGAAGACTCTTGAGAGTCCTTTGGACTGCTACGAGATACAACGAGTTAATCCTAAAGGAAATTAGTCCTGAATATTCATTAGAAGGGCTGATTCTGAGGCTGAAGCTCCAATACTTTGGCCACCTGATGTGAAGAATTGACTCATTCTTCACATCTGATGTGAAGAAAAGACCATGATGGTGGCAAAAATTTGGAGGCGGGAGGAGAAGGGGATGACAGAGGGTGAGATGGTTGGATGGCATCACTGACTGGATGGACATGAGTTTGAGTATGCTGTAGGAGTTGGTGATGGACATGGGAGCCTGGCATGCTGCAGTCCATTGGGGTTGCAAAAAATCAGACATGACTGAGCGACTGAACTGAACTGAACTAAACTGAATTGCAGAAAGTAAGTAGAGGGGAACAAAAGCTAATAGAATTAGGGCTCTGAGGGCTTCAGTTATTGTATTACTCAGATATAGCATATAGAACAGCTATGCATATAATGGTTAAAAAATAAAGGACATCATCACAAAAGTCATCCATCAAGTCTAGCATATTGGAAATTGACATACAACTTCAAAACACAAGTGGAACTCCTAAATATGAAAAATAATACAATTACTCAAATACATGCATACACACACATGCACACATACACATTTAAGAGGAAAAATAGCAGGATAGATAACTAAAAATAGAATTAATGAAGTGGAAGATACACCAGTAGAAATTACCAAAATAGAAGCTTAGAAATGTAAAGATATGGAAATTAAAATAATAATAATAATTTGAAAATATATGGAGATTTGTATTTAAGTGTCTTGCATAAGTCTAACAAAAATCACAAAAAGAGAATAAATGTAATTGAAAGAGAGGCCATTTTCAAGGAGATAATGAATGAAAATTTTTCCAGAACTCTTAAAAATAAGAATGTACAGGTGATGAAACTATACCCAAGCATCCAGAAAGAAGGCCAAAACATTTAAAAAGAAACAATAATTATAATTACAGCACAGTGTATAATTACAGTGAAACCATGTCTTGAAAGTTCTGAGACAAAATAATCTAGATTACCATATGATGTTAGATTTTCAGTAACTGTTCTAAATAAGTTTTTTTTTCTTTTTTTAACCATGTTCTTATATAGTCCTCTCCCACATTAAGAATGTTCTTGTGCTTTGATTAATATGATATTATCAAATTTGGAGCTTAAAAGCCCTTGGGAATTGAAGCATAGCTTCCTGCTTCTGGGAACTCAACCTCTATAATATGAAGAAGTCTAGAATAGCTCACTGAAAGGTGAAAGCATGTGAACTCATTCCAAGTGAGATTCTCCCAGATCAATTGTGGCAAAATAGTACACTTACAACCCTACCAAAGATGTCAACATCCTAATCTATGGGATATGTGCATATATTACCTTACTAAGCAAAAAGGACTTTGCATTCAGATGTGATTAAATTAAAGGCCTTGAAATGGAGATGTTATCCTGGATTATTTGAGTAAGCCTAATGTCATCACAGGATCTTTAAAAGAGTCAAAGCAAATCTAGTTCATTTCAGTCGCTCAGTAGTGTATGACTCTTTGAGACTCCATGGACTGCAGCTTGATAGGCCTCTCTGTCCATTGCCAATTCCCAAAGTTTACTCAAACTCATATCCATTGAGTCAATGATGCCATCCAACCATCACATCCTCTGTCATCCCTTTCTCCCCCTGTCTTCAATCTTTCCCACCATCAGGGTCTTTTTCAATGAGTCAGTTCTTCACATCAGGTGGCCAAATATTGGAGCTTCAGCTTCAGCATCAGTCCTTCCAATGAATATTCAGGACTGAGTTCCTTTAGGATGGACTGATTGGATCTGCTTGCAGTCCAAGGGACGCTCAAGAGTCTTCTCCAACACCACAGTTCAAAAGCATCAATTCTTCAGCACTCAGCTTTCTTTATAGTCCAACTCTTACACCCATATATGACTACTGAAAAACCATAGCTTTGACTAGACAGATTTTTTTTGGCAAAATAACATCTCTGCTTTTAATATGCTGTCTAGGTTGGTCATAGCTTTTCTTCCAAGGAGCAAGCATCTTTTAATTTAATGGCTGCAGTCACCACCTGCAGTGATTTTGGAGCCCCGAAAAGTAAAGTCTGTCACTGTTTCAACTGTTTCCCCATCTATTTGCCATGAAGAGATGGGACCAGATGCCATGATTTTAGTTTTCTGAATGTTGAGTTTTAAGCCAAGTTTTTTACTCTCCTCTTTCACTTTCATCAAGAGGCTCTTCAGTTCTTTTTTGCTTTCTGCCACAAGCGTGATATCATCTGCATATCTGAGGTTATTGATATTTCTCCCAGCAATCTTGATTCCAGCTTGTGCTTCATCGAGCCCAGTGTTTCTCATGATGTACTCAGCATATAAGTTAAATAAGCAGGGTGACAATATACAGCCTTGATGTACTCCTTTCCCTATTTGGAAAAAGTCTATTGTCCCATGATCAGTTCTAACTTTTGCTTCTTGACCTGCACACAGATTTCTCAGGAGTCAGGTCAGATGGTCTGGTATTCCCATATCTTTAAGAATTCTGCACAGTGTGTTGTGATACACACAGTCAAAGGCTTTGTCATAGTGGATAAATCAGAAATTGAGATGTTATCTGGATTATCTGAGTGAGCCTAATGTCATCACAGGATCTTTAAAAGAGTCAAAGCAAGAGATGACAACAAAAGCAGAGATGAGAGAGAGAGACAGACAGGGGTGAGGAGAAGACAGATTTGAAGATACTACACTGCCATATTGCTGGCTTTGAAGAGAGGAAAGAGCCACAAGACAAGGAATGCATTCAACATCTAGAAGCTGGAAAATGTAAAGAAATAGATTCTTCCCTAGAGCCTCCAGAAGGATTTCATCTTTACTAACACATTGATTTTGTGTAATACATTCACTTTGGAGCTATTTTGATATAATAAATTGGGGTTATTTACAATTACTGTTTGTATTGGTTTTTTCAGCTACAATGGAAAACTAACACATAAGTGTTTCTCAACCAGAGAGAGACAATTTTGCTTCCCAGGGGACATCTATCTGGAGATATTTTTGCTTGTCACAATTTTGGGTGTTCTGATGTCATTGAAAAGATAGAAACAATGGATATTGCAAAATATAGCACATAGAAAAGCCCCATGAAACATAATATTGTTCAGGTTTATTAACCCTAACCTAGACCAACAAGCTCATGTTGATCCACAAGCTGAATGAACCCCAAATAAGACCAGCAGAAGTGCCATCCAACTGAACACAGACTAAATTAAAAACTCAAAATCAACATCAAATAAAATAAATTGCGTTTTGCTATATAGCAATAGACAACTGATACACACAGCCAGAAAACTCAATGTATGAAAAATTAGACTGGAAAAAAGACACTTTCAGATGAATCAGTTCAGTTCAGTTCAGTCTCTCAGTTGCATCTGACTCTTTGTGATGCTATCTGATCCTCAAAAGTCTGCACTCTGATTCACATGCTACTTTTGTTTATGATTTTATTTCTGTTCTATCACCATACATTATATGTTATTTTTATTAATTTATAAATAAATCTATAGAAATATATACCTCTTTAACATTTTACTTATTTGCTTACTATTATATATCTCAGACTCTTCTTCTGAAACATCATTTGTTCATTCTTAAGAAGTTAATTTGGCATAAGTCTCATTGGTAATCTCACTTTTTATTCATCTGAAATTAAAAGACACTTGCTCCTTGGAAGAAAAGCTATGACAAACCTACACAGTGTATTGAAAAGCTGAGACATTATTTTGCCAACAAAAGTCTGTCTAGTTAAAAGCTATGTTTTTTCTAGTAGTCATGTATGGATGTGAGTGTAGGATCATAAAGAAAGCTGAGCACCGAAGAAATTATGCTTTTGAACTGTGGTATTGGAGAAGGTTCTTGAGGGTCCCTTGGACTGCAAGGAAATCAAACCAGTCAGTCCTAAAAGAAATCAATCCTAAATATTCATTAGAAGGATTGATGTTGAAGCTGAAGCTCCAATACTTTGGCCACCTGATGTGAAGAACTGAATCATTGGAAGAGACCCTGATGATGATGGGAAAGATTGAAGACAGGAGGAGAAGAGGATGACAGAGAGTGTGATGGTTGGATGGCATCACTCACTCAATGGATATGAGTGTGAGTAATCTCTGCGATATGGTAAATGAGAGAAAAGCTTGGTGTGCTGCATTTCACGGAGTCACAAAGAATCGGACATGACTGAGCAACTGAACAGCAATACAAAAATAATGACTAAATATTTTATATATTATATTCAATTTAAAGTTATTACAAAAAAGGGCTCTACTTCCCTGTATTGTATGATATATTCTTGTTGCTTATCTACTTTATGCACAGTAGTTTGTATCTCTTAATCCCTCTATTCTAGCTTGCCTCTCTCCCATTCTCTCTCCCCACTGGTAACCACTAGTTTGTTCTCTATATACGTGAGTCTGTGTATGTTTTTTTACATACATTTATTTGATTTGTTCTTTTTACATCCCACATGTAAGTGATAACAGAGTATTTGTCTCTCTTCATCTTGTTTATTTCTGTAATCATAATACTCTTGGGGTTGCCATGTTGTTGCAAAAGGCATAATTTCATTCTGTTAAATGACTGAGTGTATATATATCACATTTTCTTTATCCATCCATATGTTGATGGACACTTAAGTTGCTTACATATATTGGCTATTGTAAATAATGCTGCTATGAACATTGGATTGTGTGTACCTTTTCAAATTACTGTTTTCATTTTCTTTGAATATTTACCGAAGAATGAAATTGCAGGATATTATGTAGTTCCATTTTTAGTTTTAAAAAGATCTTCCATACTGTTTTCCATAGTTGCTGTACCAATTTACATTCCCATCAAAAGTGTACAAATGTTCCCTTTTTTTCATATCCTCACCAATATTTGTTATTTATAGACTTCTGATGAAAGTCATTCTGATAGATGTGAGTTGATATCTCATTGTGGTTTTGAGTTGCATTGTCTAATGGTTAGAGGTGCTGAGTGCTCTTCATGTTCCTGTTATGCATTTGTTTACCTTCTTTGTGAAAATATCTATCAGGTCCTCTGCCCATTTTCAAATTGGATTGTTTCCTTTTGTATGTTGAGTTGAATGACCTGTTCATATATTTTTAGATATTAAGTCCTTATCAGTCAAATCATTTGCAAATATTTTCTTCCATTTTGTAGGTTTTTCCTTTAATTTCGTCAATGATTTCCTTTGCTATGCAAAAGTTTTTAAGTTTAATTAAGTCCCATTTGTCTATTTCTGCATTAATTTCTTTTGTTTAGGAGACATACCCAAAATATTACTATGAATTGCAACAAAGAGTGCTCTAAGTTCTTTTCTAGGAAATTTATGGTGTCAGGTTTTACATTTAGGTTTTCAATCCTTTTTGATTTTATTTTTGTATGCTTTGAAGAAATGTTCCAGTCTCATGTTTAACTTGTAACTGTCTTGTTTTCTCACCATCAATTATTGAAAGACTGTTTTTTCTCCATTGTATATCCTTGCCTTCTTTTGCCAAAGTTTAATTAGCCATGGGTGGCTGGGTTTATCTCTAGGACCTCTATTTTTTGCCATTGATCTAAGATTTGTGCCATCTTCTGTTTCCAATATTGTTTGATAGACAATTTTCTGCTAGTATCTAGTGCTCTTTTGTTGTTGTGTGTCTCTGACCATGTTCTACTGGGTCAGAAAACTGCTCCTTGAATTGGATCTTGCTACCTAAAAGTCCTGGCACACCCCAGTCCATAATTTACCAGTTCTTTCATGTTGTTCTGAAGAAGGGATCCAGTAAGGCCAATGTGAACATTACATTTTAAAAATTTTATAAATGTTATTACTCTGTCCTTTGGATTCTTGATTCCATGAGCTTTACCTACAGTGAAAACTGACTATTTCAAACTGCTATGTTCATCCAGACACAAGCACAGTAGTTCATAAGTTGTTACATCAATTTCCTTATTAAGTCCTTATTAAGGACTCCCCTAGTGGTTCAGATGGTAAAGAATTTGCCTGCAATGCAGGAAACCCAGGTTCGATCCCTGGGTCAGAAGGATCTCCTAGAGAAGGGAATGGCAAATTCTTGCCTGGAGAATTCCATGGACAGAGGAGCCTGGCAGGCTAATGCCCATGGAATCACAAAGAGTCAGACATGACTGAGAGACTAACACACACGTGCATCAGTTTCACATTTCCTTTGCTACACATGAATCAATTCATTTTTTACCATGTAAAACAGTAGCTCTGAAATATCTCATGTCCAATTCTTCCAGTTTTAAAGGACAGAAAGAGGAGTAACTATTAAGGTTTTTTTTTGTTTTTGTTTTTGTTTTTTGTTTTTTGTTCTTTTTTTGCTATAGAGGAAAGGGGGATTATTTTTCATACTTCAAAGTAAAACCTCTGGCATTTTATTCTCAATACCTTCATGAATTCTTTTTCTTTTTTTCCATTTATTTTTATTGGTTGGAGGCTAATTACTTTACAATATTATATGCCCATCAGCAGACAGATGGATAGGGAAGCTATGGTACATATACATTATGGAATATTACTCAGCCATTAAAAAGAATTCATTTGAATCAGTTCTAATGAGATGGATGAAACTGGAGCCCATTATACAGAGTGAAGTAAGTCAGAAAGATAAAGACCAATACAGTATACTAATGCACATATATGGAATTTAAGAAGCCGGTAACAAATTCTCTTTTTCTGTGAAACAGCTTTCAAAAGTGAAAAACCCTGCACTGTTTTTCCAAACTCTACATCATCTAAAATAATACTCTCTCTTCCTTGAAGGAAGTGTCCATAGATAAGCTGAGCTGAGCCACCAGGGAAGCCCTCTTTCCCTTTGGTAATCTGTCAAATACCAAAATCAGATTGATTATATTCTTTGCAGCCATAGATAGAGAAGCTACATACAGTCAATGAAAACAAGAGGTGGAACCGACTGTGGCTCAGATCATCAGCTCCTTATTGCAAAATTGAGGCTTAAATTGAAGAAAGTAGGGGAAACCACTGGACCATTCAAGTTTGACCTAAACTGCATCCCTTATGACTATAGAGTGGAGGTGATGAATAGATTCAAGGGGTGCAATCTGGTAGAGAGAGTGCCTGAAGAATTAAGAACAAAAGTTGGTAATGTTGCACAGGAGGCAGTGACTAAAACCATCCCCAAGGGGCGGGGAGGGGGGGGGGAATGAAGAAAGCAAAATGGTTGTCTGAAAAGACCTTACAAATTGCTGAGAAAAGAAGATAAGTGATAGGCAAAGGAGAAAGGAAAAGATATACCCAACTGAATGCAGATTTCCAAATAATAGCAAGTAGAGATAAGAAAGCATTCTTAATTAAACAATGCAAAGACCTAGAGGAAAAAGATAGAATGGGAAAGACTAGCGATCTCCTCAAAACAATTAAAGATAGTAAGGGAACATTACATGTAAAGATGGGCACAATAGAGGACAGAAACTGTAAGGACCTAACAGAAGAGTTTGTAAGAATATACAGGACTGTACAAAAGAGGTCTTAATGACCCGGATAAGCGCAATGGTGTAATCACTCACCTTGAGCCAGACATACTAGAGTCTGAAGTCAAGTAGGTCTTAGGAAGTATTGCTCTAAACAAAACTAGGGGAAGTGATGGGATTTCAGCTGAGCTATTTCAAATTCTAAAAGATGATGCTTTAAAGTACTACACTTGGAGGGAGGAGCCAAGATCGTGGAGGAATAGGACAGGGAGACCACTTTCTCCCCTACAAATTCATCGAAAGAAAATTTGAACTCTGAGCCAATTTCACAAAACAACTTCTGATCACTAGCAGAGGACATCAGGCGCCCAGAAAAGCAGCCCATTGTCTTCGAAGGGAGGTAGGACAAAATATAAAAGATAAAAATGGAGTCAAAAGAGCTACGGATGGAGACCCATCCCGGGAAGGGAGTCTTAATAGAGGAAGTTTCCAATCACCAGGAAACTCTCACATTGGCGGGACTGGGCGAAGTTTTTGGCAATCCAACTGGGAGGAAAAATTAAACAAGGCCCACAGATTACATGCCTAAAAGCAACTCCCAGCAGAAAAGTACCCCAGACGCCCGTACCCACCAGCAACAAGCGGGGGCGGAACGGAGAGGAGCGGGCGGCATTGCTTAGGGTAAGGACCTGCCCGAAGACCCTGAGAGCAATCAGAGGGAGCTTTTTTAAACTGTGGGATAGCAAGGGACAAAATTAACCGGCCTGAACACACTGCTGGCGGTTCGCAAAACAAAGGGACTGAGAAACTCCAGAGAAGAGCCGGCCCATCCCCGCTGGAGGTAGGAGGCAGGGGGGAGGGCAAAAGGGCAAACTCAGCCCCTGAGAAGACACCCCCTCTGACACTGCAAACAGGCCCCCGGTTCCTATCTAAAGACTTCCTGAGACCCAACTGGCGGCACGCGCTGGGGCTGCGGAGGGAAAAAGCGCGCCGTACCCGGGGAGATTGCGCCCAAGCCTCTGACTGCCTGAGCCGCTCGCCGCGGAGGGAAAAGGCGCGCCGCATCCGAGGAGAGTGTGCCCAAGCCTCTGGCTTCCTGGGTTGCTCGACGTGGAGGGAAAAGGCGCTGCACCCGGGGAGAGTATGCCCAAGCCCCTGGCTGCCTGAACCTCTCAGGCCGGGGAAGGCACAAAACGCAGAGGCAACTGAATTCGTGCTTTTGTAGAGTACCTGAAAACTGGAATGGCACTCAACGCAGGGCCCGCTCCATATAGAGCAGCCGGGAGCCTGAGCAGTGTAGATGGGGAAAGCACTGACACCCATAAGCGGGGCAAACCCAGTGTGGCCAGAACACGGTGAGTGCTATCCACACACAGCGATATCTGTCTGCAGCGCCCCGCCCTCCCCATAGCAGGACTGAACTGAACTAGCAAACCTAAATAAGAGATCACCTCCACCTGCCTGTGTCAGGGCGGAAATTAGACACTGAAGAGACGGCAAACAGAAGCCAAATAAACAAAGGGAACCGCTTCAGAAAGGACCGGTGCAACAGATTAAAATCCCTGAAGGTAACACTGACTACACCAGAAGGGGCCTATAGATATAGAGAAGTGTAAGCTGGAAAGAGGAGCTACCTGAAATTGAACTGAACCTACACTGACCACAACAACTCCAGAGAAATTTCTAGATATACATGTATATATTTTTTTTAATTTTAAAAAAAAATTTTTCTTTCCATTTTTATTTTTTATTTTTTCTCTTTTATTTTCTTTTAAAATTCCCTATTACACCCCCATTACTCCTCAAATTTCATTTTCATATATTTTGATGATTTTTTTAATTAGGGAAAAAAATTGTTTCCTTTTTTTTTCTTTTTCTTGTTTTTCTCTCCTATTTCCTTTTAAAGTCTTCTAATACTCCTCTATTATTCCTTAATTTTCATTTTCATTTCACTATAACCTTTACAAAAAAAAAAAAAAAGAAAGAGAGAGAAACCCTATTTTTAAACCGAACTTCATATACATTTCTAATTTTTTTGTGTGTTTTTGCTTTTGTTTTTAAACATTATATTTCAGAGTCTAACCTCTACACTAGATTTTTAATCTTTGTTTTTCAGTATGTGATATAAATTTTGGACATTTAAGAATCCAATATTCAGTTCCCATTGCTATTCAGGAGTGTGGTGATTACTCTCCCACTTTTGACTCTCTGTTTTCTACCTCAGAACACCTCTATTTCCTCCTTTCTCCTTCTCTTCCCAATCCAATTCTGTGAATCTTTGTGGGTGTCTGGGCTACGGAGAACACTTTGGGAACAGATAACTGCGTAGAACTGTCTCTCTCCTCTTGAGTTCCCTTTATCTCCTGCTGCTCACCTCTATCTCCTTCCTCCCTGTCCTATTCTTCATGTAACTCTGTGAACCTCTCTGGTTGTCTCTCATGGTGGAGAATCTTTTCACCATTAACCTAGAAGTTTTACTATCAGTGCTGTATAGTTGGAGAAGTCTTGAGACTATTGGAAGAATAAAACTGAAATCCAGAGGCAGGATACTTAAGCCCCAAACCTGAGAAAACCAGAAAACTCCTGACTACACGGAACATTAAGGAATAAGAGACCATCCAAAAGCCTCCATACCTACACCAAAACCAACCACCACCCAAGAGCCAATGAGCTCCAGTACAAGACATACCACGCAAATTCTTTAGCAATACAGGAACGTAGACCTGAGTGTCAACATACAGGCTGTCCAAAGTCACACCTACCACATAGACCCATCGCAAAACTCATTACTGGACACTCCATTGCACTCCAGAGAGACGAAATCCAATTCCATGGACCAGAACGCTGACACAAGCTTCCCTAACCAGGAAACCTTGACAAACCAATCGTCCAAGCCCACCCACTAGGTGAAACCTCCACAATAAAAAGGAACCACAGACCACCAGAATACAGAAAGCCCACTTCAGGCACAGCAATCTAAACAAGTTGAAAAGGCAGAGAAATACCCAACAGGTAAAGGAACATGAAAAAAGCCCACCAAGTCAAACAAAAGAGGAGGAAATAGGGAATCTACCTGAAAAAGAATTTAGAATAATGATAATAAAAATGATCCAAAAATCTTGAAAACAAAATGGAGTTACAAATAAATAGCCTGGAGACCAAATTGAGAAGATGCAAGAAATGTTTAACAAGGACCTAGAAGAAATTAAAAAAGTCAATTAAAATTAATAATGAAATAAATGACATCAAAAACACTCTGGAGGGAACCAACAGTAGAATAACAGAGACAGAAGATAGGATAAGTGAGGTAGAAGATAAAATGGTGGAAATAAATGAAGCAGAGAGGAAAAAAGAAAAAAGAATCAAAAGAAATGAGGACAACCTCAGGGACCTCTGGGACAATGTGAAACGCCCCAACATTCCAATCATAGGAGTCCCAGAAGAAGAAGACAAAGAGAAAGCCCATGAGAAAATACTCCAGGAGATAATAGCTGAAAACTTCCCTAAAATGGGGAAGGAAATAGCCACCCAAGTCCAAGAAACCCAGAGAGTCCCAAACAGGATAAACCCAAGGCAAAACACCCCAAGACACATATTAATCAAATTAACAAAGATCAAACACAAAGAACAAATATTAAAAGCAGCAAGGGAGAAACAACAAATAACACACAAAGGGATTCTCATAAGCATAACAGCTGATCTATCAATAGAAACCCTTCAGGCCAGAAGGGAATGGCAGGACATACTTAAAGTAATGAAAGAGAATAACCTACAACCTAGATTACTCTACCCAGCAAGGATCTCATTCAGATATGAAGGAGAACTCAAAAGCTTTACAGACAAGCAAAAGCTGAGAGAATTCAGCACCACCAAACCAGCTCTTCAACAAATACTAAAGGATCTTCTCTAGACAGGAAGCACAGAAAGGTGGTGTAAACGTGAACCCCAAACAACAAAATAACTGGCAATGGGACCATACCTATCAATAATTAGCTTACATGTAAATGGGTTGAATGCCCCAACCAAAAGACAAAAGCTGGATGAATGGATACAAACAAGACCCCTATATATGCTATCTACAACAGACCCACCTCAAAACACGGGACACATACAGACTAAAAGTGAAGGTCTAGAAAAAAATATTCCACCCAAACGGAGACCAAAAGAAAGCAGGAGTCGCAATACTCATATCAGATAAAATAGACTTTCAAATAAAGGGTGTGAAAAGAGACAAAGATGGACACTACATAATGATCAAAGGATCAACCCAAGAAGAAGATATAACAATTATAAATATCTATGCACCCAACATAGGAGCACTGCAATATGTAAGGCAAACGCTAACGAGTATGAAAGAGGAAATTAATAGTAACACAATAATAGTAGGAGACTTTAATACCCCACTCACAACTATGGATAGATCAACTAAACAGAAAATGAACAAGGAAACACAAACTTTAAAGGACACAATGGACCAGCTAGACCTAATTGACATCTATAGGACGTTTCACCCCAAAACAATCAACTTCACCTTTTTCTCCAGTGCACACGGAACCTTCTCCAGAATAAATCACATCCTGGGCCATAAATCTAGTCTTGGTAAATTCAAAAAAACTGAAATCATTCCAGTCATCTTTTCTGACCACAGTGCAGTAAGATTAGATCTCAATTACAGGAAAAAAATTATTAAAAGTTCAAACATATGGAGGCTAAACAACACGCTTCTGAATAACCAACAAATCATAGAAGAAATCAAAAAAGAAATCAAAACATGCATAGAAATGAATGAAAATGAAAACACAACAACCCAAAACCTATGGGACACTGTAAAAGCAGTACTAAGGGGAAGATTCATAGCATTACAGGCCTACCTCAAGAAACAAGAAAAAAGTCAAATAAATAACCTAACTCTACACATAAAGCAACTAGAGAAGGAAGAAATGAAGAATCCCAGGGTTAGTAGAAGGCAAGAAATCTTAAAAATTAGGGCAGAAATAAATGCAAAAGAAACTAAAGAGACCATAGCAAAAATCAACAAAGCTAAAAGCTGGTTTTTTGAAAAAATAAACAAAATTGACAAACCATTAGCAAGACTCATTAAGAAACAAAGGGAGAAGAACCAAATTAACAAAATTAGAAACAAAAATGGAGAGATCACAACAGACAACACAGAAATACAAAGGATCATAAGAGACTACTACCAGCAGCTCTATGCCAATAAAATGGACAACTTGGAAGAAATGGACAAGTTCTTAGAGAAGTATAACTTTCCAAAACTGAACCAGGAAGAAATAGAAGACCTTAACAAACCCATCAGAAGCAAGGAAATCAAAACTGTAATCAGAAATCTTCCAGCAAACAAAAGCCCAGGACCAGATGACTTCACAGCTGAATTCTACCAAAAATTGAGAGAAGAGCTAACACCTATCTTACACAAACTCTTCCAGAAAATTGCAGAAGAAGGTAAACTTCCAAATTCATTCTAGGAGGCCACCATCACCGTAATTCCAAAACCAGACAAAGATGCCACAAAAAAAGAAAACTACAGGCCAATATCACTGATGAACATAGAAGCAAAAATCCTTAACAAAATTCTAGCAAACAGAATCCAACAACATATTAAAAAAATCATACACCATGACCAAGTGAGCTTTATCTCAGCAATGCAAGGATTCTTTAATCTCTGCAAATCAATCAATGTAATACACCACATTAACAAATTGAAAGATAAAAACCATAAGACTATCTCGATAGATGCAGAAGAAGCCTTTGACAAAATTTAACATCCATTTATGATTAAAACTCTCCAGAAAGCAGGAATAGAAGGAACATACCTCAACATAATAAAAGCTATATATTAGAAACCCACAGCAAGCATCACCCTCAATGGTGAAAAATTGAAAGCATTTCCCCTGAAATCAGGAACAAGACAAGGGTGCCCACTCTCACCACTACTGTTAAACATAGCTTTGGAAGTGTTGGCCACAGCAATCAGGGCAGAAAAAGAAGTAAAAGGAATCCAGATAGGAAAAGAAGAAGTGAAACTCTCTGTTTGCAGATGACATGATCCTCTACATAGAAAACCCTAAAGACTCTACCAGAAAATTGCTAGACATAATCAACGAATATAGTAAAGTTGCAGGATATAAAATTAACACACAGAAACCCCTTGCATTCCTATACACTAACAATGAGAAAACAGAAAGAGAAATTAAGGAAACAATACCATTCACCATTGCAACAAAAAGAATAAAATACTTAGGAGTATATCTACCTAAAGAAACAAAAGACCTATACATAGAAAACTATAAAACACTGATGAAAGAAATCAAAGAGGACACAAACAGATGGAGAAATATACCGTGTTCATGGATTTGAAGAATCAATATTGTCAAAATGGCTATACTACCCAAAGCAATCTATAGATTCAATGCAATCCCTATCAAACTACCAACGGTATTTTTCACAGAACTAGAACAAATAATTTCACATTTGTATGGAAATACAAAAAACCTCGAATAGCCAAAGTAATCTTGAGAAAGAAGAATGGAACTGGAGGAATCAACCTGCCTGACTTCAGACTCTACTACAAAGCCACAGTCATCAAGACAGTATGGTACTGGCACAAAGACAGAAATATAGATCAATGGAACAGAATAGAAAGCCCAGAGATAAATTCACGAACCTATGGCCACCTTATCTTCTACAAAGGAGGCAAGGATATACAATGGAAAAAAGACAACCTCTTTAACAAGTGGTGCTGGGAAAATTGATCAACCACCTGTAAAAGAATGAAACTAGAACACTTTCTAACACCATACACAAAAATAAACTCAAAATGGATTAAAGATCTAAATGTAAGACCAGAAACTATAAAACTCCTAGAGGAGAACATAGGCAAAACACTCTCTGACATAAATCAGAGCAGGATCCTCTCTGACCCACATCCATGAATTTTGGAAACAAAAGCAAAAATAAACAAATGGGACCGAATGAAACTTAAAAGCTTTTGCACAACAAAGGAAACTATAAACAAGGTGAAAAGACAGCCCTCAGATTGGGAGAAAGTAATAGCAAACAAAGTAACAGAGAAAGGATTAATCTCAAAAATATACAAGAAACTCCTCCAGGTCAACTCCAGAAAAATAAATGACCCAATCAAAAAATGGACCAAAGAACTAAACAGACATTTCTCCAAGGAAGACATACAGATGGCAAAAAAACACATGAAAAAATGCTCAACATCACTCATTATCACAGAAATGCAAATCAAAACTACAATGAGGTACCATTACACTCCAGTCAGGATGGCTGCTATCCAAAAGTCTACAAGCAATAAATGCTGGAGAGGGTTTGGAGAAAAGGGAACCCTCTTACACTGTTGGTGGAAATGCAAATTAGTACAGCCACTATGGAAAACAGTGTGGAGATTTCTTAAAATGCTGGAAATAGAACTGCCATATGACCCAGCAATCCCACTTCTGGGCATACACACCGAGGAAACCAGATCTGAAAGAGACACGTGCTCCCCAGTGTTCATCGCAGCACTGTTTATAATAGCCAGGACGTGGAAGCAACCTAGATGCCCATCAGCAGACGAATGGATGAGGAAGCTGTGGTACATATACACCATGGAATATTACTCAGCCATTAAAAAGAATTCATTTGAATCAGTTCTAATGAGATGGGTGAAACTGGAGCCCATTATACAGAGTGAAGTAAGCCAGAAAGATAAAGAGCATTACAGTATACTAATACACATATATGGAATTTAGAAAGATGGTAATGATAACCCTATATGCAAAACAGAAAAAGAGACACAGAAGTATAGAACAGACTTTTGGACTCTGTGGGAGAAGGCGAGGGTGGAATGTTTCGAGAGAACAGCATCGAAACATGTATATTATCTAGGGTGAAACAGATCACCAGCCCAGGTTGGATGCATGAGACAAGTGCTCGGGGCTGGTGCACTGGGAAGACCCAGAGGGATTGGGTCGAGAGGGAGGTGGGAGGGGGGACTGGGATGGGGAATACATGTAAATCCATGGATAATTCATTTAAATGTATGACAAAAACCAATAAATAAATAAATAAATAAATAAATAAAACCAATAGGGATCAGTAAAAAGAAAAAACTTATAAAAAAAATGAACTGCTACACTCAATATGTCAATGAATTTGGAAAACTCAGCAGTGGCCACAGGACTAGAAAAAGTCAGTTTTAATTCCAATCCCAAGGAAAGGTACTGCCAAAGAATGTGCAAACTACCATACAATTGCGCTCACTTCACATGCTAGCAAGGTTATAATCAAAATCCTTCAAGCTAGGTTTGAACAGTACATGAATTGAGAACTTCCAGATATACAGGCTGGCTTTAGAAAAGGCAGAGGAACCAGAGATCAAATTGCCAACATATACTGGATCATAGAAAAAAGCAAGGAAATTCCAGAATATATATATATATATATATATATATATATATATATATATTAATCTATTTTGCTTCATTAACTGTGCTAAAGCCTTTGACTGTGTGGATCACAGCAAACTGTGGAAAACTCTTAAAGAGATGGGAATACCAGATGACCTTACTTGTTTTTTGAGAAATCTGTATGTAGATAAAGAAGCAAAAGTTAGGTCTGAACATGGAACAATGGATTGGTTCAAAATTGTGACAGGAGTATGTCAAAGCTCTATAGTGTCACCCTGCTTATTTAACTTATATGCAGAATATATCATGTGAAATGCTAAGCTGGATGAATCCCAAACTGGAATCAAGATTTCTGGGATAAATATCAATAATCTCAGAAATGCAGATGATGTCACTAATGGAATAAAGCAAAGAGGAACTAAAGAAACTTTTAGTGAGGGTGAAAAATTTGAAACTCAACATTCAGAAAACAGATTGTGATATCCAGCCCCATCACTTCACAGCAAATAGAATGGGAAAAAGTGGAAGCAGTGACCGATTTCATGTTCTTGGGCTCTAAAATCACTGCAGATCGTGACTGCAGCCATGAAATTAAAAGATGTTTGCACCTTGGAAGGAAAATTATGACAAACCTAGACAGCATATTAAAAATCAGAGACATCACTCTGCCAACAAAGTCAATGCTATGTACAGTCAATGTACAGTCAATGCTATGTTTTTTTCAGTAGTCATGTATGGACGTGAGAATTGGATCATAAAGAAGGCTGAGCACCAAAGAACTGATACTTTGAAGTTGTGGTGCTGGATAAAACTCTGGAGAGTCCTTTGGAGAGCAAAGAGATCAAACCAGCCAATTTTAAAGGAAATCATCCCTTAATAATCATTGGAAGCCCTGAGGTTGGACCTGAAGCTCCAATACTTTGGCTACCTGATGCAAAGAACTGAATCATCGTAAAAGACCCTGATCCTGGGAAAGATTGAGGGCAGGAGAAGGGGGTGACAGAGGAAGAGATGATTGGATGACATCACCTGCTCAATGGACATGAATTTGATCAAATTACAGGAGATAGTGAAAGACAGGGAAGTCTGGCATGCTGCAGTCCACAGGTTCATAGAGTCAGACAGGATGTAGTGCCCAAACAACAAGAACAAATACCTATTAATAGTATAAGAAATTGAGTCTCAATATTCAGATAAGTGAAAAGCAACAGCAGATGATGGAAATTTTCAGTCTAGGATAAGATTTTTCCAAATTTTTATCATCAAATATAATATTCCTGAAGCAATCTTTAACAGGTTTTGCTTCTTGAAGTCTTAAAATGTACTTTCTTGAAAATTTGAATACAAGACAATGCAAGTAATTTCCCATTTTCATCCACAGTAATAGTTTTTATGATTGTTTCAGCAAAGTTTCTCATTATCTGGAGAAGAGGCAATATATATTTCTCCCGGATGTCTTGTGTCTTCCAGTGGTTTCCACACCTGGTTTCTGGGTAGAAGGATCCATCTGGCCAAGTGGAGGGGTCTGACATCTTGGTTGAATTTATCACCAGATAGGGCCGAGAGATGATAAGGAGTAGGCCGAGGGGAGGATGGCAGCCAACATCATTTCTTGCTGCCTTCCATACATCACTCCACATCCCTGTCAGTCAGTCACCACATGACACAGGGGGCAAAGAGGGGGCCCAAAGGCATGCAGGGCGAAAGGATGGTGACTTCTGAGACAGTCATAGAGCCAGAGGATGCTGTGGAGACTTGCCAGGCAGTGCTCACCTAGTCCTCTTCAGCACAAGTCAACCCCCTAGTCTCCCTTTCAGTTTTGGGCCTCCTTCTACAACCCAGAGCAATTTCCCAATTCTAAATGTTAGAATTCACCAGTGAAGCCATTGACCCCGGCTTTTTTCTAGAAGGCTTTTAATTACTGATTCAATTTATTTACTGGTAATTTTTCTGTTCATATTTTCTAATTCTTCATGTTTCATTCTTTTTATGTTTTATGTTTCTAGGAAATTATTCATTTCTTTCAGATTGTATAATTTGTTGGCAGATAATTATTCAAAGAGGGCTGTTACAATCCTTTGTATTTATGCAATATCAGCTGTAATGTTTCCTCTTTCAGTTATAATTTTTATTTATTTGAGCCTTCTCTTTTTTCGTGGCAATGTAGCTAATAGTTTGTCTATTTGTTTTCAAAAATTAACTTTTAGTATCATTGATCTTTCTATTCTCCTTTTAGTCTCCAATTTATTTCCATTCTAATATTTATTTTCTTCCTTCTGTTAATTTTGGCCTTAGTTTGTTCTTTTTCTGGTTCCCTGATGTGTAAAATTATATTTATTTGAACTCTTTTTTTTAATGCAGGCCTTTATCACAATGAGCTCCCCTCATAACTTCTCTCACAGCACCCCATAAATTTTGGTATATGGTGCTTCATTTTCATTTGTCTCAAGATATTTTATTTATTATTTTTTATTATTTTATTATTATTATTTCATTTATTTTTATTAGTTGGAAGCTAATTACTTTACAATATTGTAGTGGTTTTTGCCATACATTGACATGAATCAGCCATGGATTTACAGGTATTCCCCATCATGAACCCCCCCTCCCACCTCTCTCCACATCCCATCCCTCTGGGTCGTCCCAGTGCACCAGCCCCGAGCACTTGTCTCATGCATCCAACCTGGACTGGCATATTTTAGATTTAAATTTTGATTTGTTATTTGCCACATTTGTTGTTTAAGAGCATGTTGTTTAATATACACCTGTCTGTGAATTCTCCAGTTTTTCCTATATATGTGATTGTCTGTTTCTGACCCCAAGTTTGGAAGTTCTAGCTATTAATTCTTTGACTGAGCTCTCTGCCCCTTTCTCTCTTTCTGTGACTCCTACACTACATATATTGGCTGCTTTCATGAATCCTATAATTCCCTTAAGCTAAATTCACTATTTTTATCTATTTATTTACTTCATTTTTTTTTCTTATTTCTTCCCTTATTCAAATGTATTCCACTGCCTATCTTCAGTTTCACTGATTTTCCTCTGCTTGATCTAGTCGGATGTTTAACCTCTCCATTGAATTTTTCTATTCAGTGATTTCTCTTTGGTACTTTTTAATATTTTCTACCTCTTTGTTGAAAATATCATTCTGTTCATGAATCATTCTCTTGCTCTTGGTTAACAACTTTATGACCTTTATTTTGAACTTTCTATCAAGTAAATCAATTATCATTTTCACTGAGGTCTTTTTTTGGAGTTTTATCTTGTTCTTTTATTTGGAACATATTGTTTTATTTCTTCATTTTATTTTTACTATGTTGGTTTCTGTGCATTAGATAAAAACAGTCACCTCACTCAATCTTGACTGGTCTCTTGTAGGAGATTGACTCCATCAGTCAGCCTACCAAGCTCCTGATTGTCTCTCAAACCTTTGATTGTTCAAGCCAGTTTGTTTTTATTTTTTTTTTATTTTTTTTTTTAAATTTTTATTAGTTGGAGGTTAATTACTTTACATCATTACAGTAGTTTTTGTTATACATTGATATGAATTAGCCATGGATTTACATGTATTCCCCATCCCAGTCCCCCCTCCCACCTCCCTCTCCACCCGATCCCTCTGGGTCTTCCCAGTGCACCAGGCCCGAGCAAGCCAGTTTGTTTTTAATGGCCACCAGTAGTTGAGAGTGTGCCAAGACCTGCTAGTGCTCCAAAGAAGAGGGTCACAGTTTACACCTAGATACACACTCATAGGAGGTTGTATCATCATGCAATAGATAGGAAAGGATGTGGCTAAGCTCCTTCCAGGAAGAAACTGAGAAACTGTGAAGTGGGCGTCTTTGCTTATTCTTTGTATGCTGGTCCTGGAAATAAAGCCATGGGGCAGGTGCTTCTGCACACATTAAGAGATGCTTCCTTTTTGCTACAGTCCTATGAGGATCATGAGTCCACGCTCCATTGTCTATTAGAGCCAAGTGATTCAGAGGCCAGTCCCTCATGCAGTAGCCACAAAAATTGGGCCACCATGTGTATAAATTCCTGCCAGGGACATACTAGCATTTCAGGGGAGCCTGGAGGGAGATGGAGAAAGAAATGTCCACCAGCTTCTGCCTCGTGGGAGGATCAATACCAGCCTCTAAATGTGTGGTAAATTAGAAGCTTGAACCTCAGGCAGCAGCTTTTAGAGTATGTATGTATACATACCCCTTTTAGGAAAAGACTTGGAAGATGGTCATTTTTGCCTGCTCCCTCAGTGCTGACCTCAGAGGAGATAGCTGGTTAAGAGTTTCTTTGTTTGCTACATTCTTGTGGGACTCATGAATGGAAGCCTTGCTGGCTAACAGAGCCAGGCAATCAAAGGACTTGTCCTAAGGCAGCAGAACAAAAGCAGGGTACAGACATGCATACAAGTTCCTTTCAGGAAGATACTGATGACATGGAGTCAGCTATGTAGGAGATGGCATGGTGACTGCCAATTTTCCTGGTCTTTGGGGAGGACTGCAATTAGTCCTTAGATGTGTGCTAAATTAGGAATCTGACTTTCAGGCAACAATTTTCAAAGCAAGTAGATGGACACTTTTTAAGGAAAGATTGGCAGAAGGAACTTTCTAGTTGCTCCTTCTGCACTAAGCCCTGGGGATACAGCCATGGTGAGTGCTTGTCACCCATTAACACCTCTCCTTTGTTTCCTGCATACAAGCATCACTGGCTTTCAGAGCTAGGTGTTTTGGGGATCCATTCTTTGTGTGGGAGTCTTACAAGTTGGGGCACTAGATATGGGGTACAAACCCTCTGCTCCTCAGGAAAAATCTAGAAGTTAGAGTTCCCTTTGGATTGTATGGCATCATGCCAAGAGTGGTATTTATGGCGAGAGTGTTTCAGCCTTTCTTATCCATTTTGATGAGGGTTTTTCTGATTTGTTTATCGTGTAGTAGTTGCTCAGCTCACTTCAGGATACCTTTCAAAGATAATCGTCTTGTGTGTAGCTGTATATTCATTGAGGCAATGGGAGGAGGGGAATTCAGGAGCCTCCTATGTTGCCATCTTGATCTATTCCCATCCTGTAGCCTTTTAATTTAAATTCCATTTTGTTTAATATTTGTTTAGCCCTCCATTCTCTTTTTCTTACTATTTGCATGGAATATCTTTCTCCCATCATTTCACTTTCAATCTGTTTGTGTCTTTGGAACTAGAGCCTTTCGTAGATAGAGTTGGTTCACTGTTTTTTTTTTAATCCATTTTGTCAATCTCCATCTTTTGACTGAAAAGTTTAGTCTGTTTACCTACAAAGTATTTACCAATATGCAGCAACTTCTGTAATTTTGTTGTTTCTTTTGTACGTACCTTTTAATTTTTTTGGTCCCTCATTTTCTGCATCATTGCCTTTTGTTGTTAGTTGATTTTTTTTTTTTTTTGGTAGCAAAACATAAATTTCCTTCCCAATTCATTTTATGTATTCTATAGCTGTTTTCTTATTGATGACCATGGGGATAACATCATCTAACATCTTTTTTTTCATTTATTTTTATTAGTTGGAGGCTAATTACTTTACAATATTGTAGTGGTTTTTGCCATACATTGAGATGAATCAGCCATGGATTTACCTGTATTCCCCATCCCGATCCCCCCTCCCTCCTCCCTTTCTACCCAATCCCTCTGGGTCTTCCCAGTGCACCAGCCCCGAGCACTTGTCTCATGCATCCAACCTGGGCTGGTGATCTGTTTCACCCTTGATAATATACATGTTTTGATGCTGTTCTCTCAAAACATCCCACCCTCGCCTTCTCCCGCAGAGTCCAAAAGTCTGTTATGTACATCTGTGTCTCTTTTTCTGTTTTGTATATAGGGTTATCATTACCATCTTTCTAAATTCCATATATATGTGTTAGTATACTTTAAGTAATAAAACTGAACTTAATTTTTTAGCAGCCTAACTTTAGTAACATACAAAAACACTGTCCCTGACTATATATCTCCATTTCTACTTCCTTTCAGGTACTAATGACACAAAATTATGGCTTCATATATTGTCCAAGATGTAGACTAGTAATTATTTTTATTTGTTAATCTCTTAAATCAAGTAGAAAGCAAAAAGCAGAAGTTTCAAATCAAAGTACAATTATAGCTTTTATAATTTTCTATATATTTACCTTTACCACATTTCTTAATATCTTCATGAGGCAGAAATTGCTAAACAGTATGGGACTTAGAGACTTCAATTCATTTTTTTTTAATTCAATTTTTTTCTTCTCAAGTAAGTATCTCACCCTTTGTTCCAATTTCCAAGCATTCATAGAAGTGCCTCCCTGGTCTGGTAAGTCATAAAACAGTCAGACCCAGGACAAGGCAATCATTAACTGCTGTCCAGTTTATCAAGAAAAATAGAAAAAAAAATCCAGGTACACAGTTAGCTCCTAAACATATATCTAGCTCCTGAATAATGGTCTGCAGTCTTGAGAAAGTGTCAAGGGATGGCCTCACAATGTCTGAAAAAACTGAGAGATCAAAGAAAGTCATAAAAATGACAAACTGAACATTGAAACATTTAAATTAATTGGTCAAAATTGGCATATATTAAAGTCACAAGCTAACAAAAAAACATACAGATCAATACAAGTAAAGATAAAAAACTGCTGTAATCCGCACCTTTTGGGGACTCTTCATGCCCTCTCATTGTCTATGCTGAGGACTATGTATCTCTGTCTTTTAAAATAAACTTTGCCTGTGTGAGTGGTTTTGAGTTTGTGTAGTTCCTTGGCTCCTGGAACAAAACAGAACCTGGTTTCCTGTTTCATTCATATATGTGTCTCCTGTTATTTCAACCTGAAGAACATTCTTTAGCATTTCTTGAAGGGTAGGTCCAGTGATAATGAACTCCCTCAGCTTTTGTTTATCTCAATTGTTGCCTTGTTTTCCAAGGACAATAAAAGACTCTTGGTTGACAACTTTATCTCTTCAGTTGTTAGATGTTTGAGTTGTAAAGTTACTATTTGGTTCCTCTTTATAACTCCACTTCTCTCCTGAGACTTTCAGCTTTTATTTGAACATATTTGTAATTGTTTGTTGATGCGTTTTTTTTTTTTTTTTTTGATAGCAGTTTTAAAATATTTGTCAGATAATTCTAACTTGTGTTTCATTTCAGTGTCCATATGTTTTGTTTCCTTTTCCCTTTAAGGTGAAGTTTTTTTGGTTCATGTTATACTGTGTGATTTTCAAATTAAGTCTGAATATTTGGGGTATTATGTTATGAAATTTGGGATCTTATTTTAACTGTTTTCACTAGGATTTCATGCACTGCTCCAACTGAAGAATAACAGAGGAGCTAGCTCTTGAAAATAGAAGTCCAGTTTCCTTATTTGATCTCCACTGACAGCCAAGAGGGGAAGAGTCTCCCTGTTATAGCTGGGCAGGGATGGATATTCTGATTACTCAGATAGGCTCCACTAATATATCTCCCTATGTGAAAGGCAGAAGAGCTTTGTTACTGCTTCCCACATGGAGCAGTAATTTCTATTGATACTACAGGTGAGGGGACGGACTTGTTAACTTTGAGCCAATGCCAATGTCTTGACTCTCTAATAAGACTTCTCTGATATCACTCCATTAGAAGTGCCTTTTTTTTCCCCTGCATCCATTGACATTTCTGAGTTCCACACTTCTTAAGCTCCAAAGCTTGAATGTAAGAGGCAAAAAAAAAAAATCCAAGAACTGACCAACATGTCTTTTTTGGAGTTTTAAGATCTCCAGCCAGTCTTTCTTCTTTTCTGTATTAAAAAAAATATATATTTCCTTGTATTATATTGTATATAATATCTGTAGTATATTTGCACTTACTGAAAGGGGCTAAGGAAAAGTATGTCTAGTCTATCTTTCTAGAAGGATTTTTTTTTTTAAATCTATTGATATTTTTATATGTTATTTGTCCTTTAATTCTATTAATCTGGTAAAGGACCTTCATTGGTTATTTTAAATGTTAAGCTAGCTGGCATTACGAATAAACTCTATGTGGCTTTATATTAGCATCATTTTAATATATTTTGTATTCAATATCCTAACATTTTATTATAGATGTTTTAATCACTCTTCTTAGCAGAGATTGGCATATACTTCTTGTTTTTTGAAAATCTTCTTGATATGTTTTGGTATATGGGGTATTTTGACTTCTTAAAAATTGGTAAAAGAATGCTGTCTCATTTTTACTATTTCATGGAAGAATTTATGTCTATACTGTAATTTTGGTCTTAAAAATTGATAACACTTTTACAATTTAATTTATACCAGAGCTTGAAAGTAAAAGTCACTAATCATGTCTGACTCTTTGAGACCCCATGAACTATACAGTCCATGGAATTCTTTAGGCCATAATACTGGAGTGGGTAGCCGTTCCCTTCTCCAGGGGATCTTCCCAACCCAGGAACTGAACCCAGGTCTCCCACATTGTGGGCAGATTCTTTACCAACTGAGCCATGATGCAAAGATCCGACTCATTTGAAAAGACCCTGATGCTGGGAAAGATTGAGGGCAGGAGAAGGGGATGACAGAGGATGAGATGGCGATGGCATCACCAACTCAATGGACATGAGTTTCAGTAGGTTCTGGGAGTTGGTGTCGGACAGGGGGTCCTGGCGTGCTGCAGTTCATGGGGTCGCAAAGAGTCGGACACGACTGAGCTTCTGAACTGAACTTACAATTTAATGATCTGGACCTGAAATTTACTGTGTAAGAAAGTTTTAATAGTGGAAATAATTACTTTTAGTAAATATGGGGCTTCTGAGATTTTCTATATTTTTATCAGCTTTAGTAAATTTTATTTTATAAAACTGTTCACATCTTATTGAATTTGTAGGATCTGTAGTTATGCCTCATTTCATTTATTATATTTTCAGTTTTTAACTGTTTTAAGGAATATTTATGACTATCAATTTTATAAGCATTGTTTAGTGTTGTTTTGCTGTCTGTTATGTACTGAATGCTTGTATCCCTGCCATACATGCATATGTTGAAGTATTATTCAACAGTTTCTGTATCTGGAGACAGGGCTTCTAAGGAAATATTTAAGATTAAATGAAGTCATAAAAATGGGGCACAAGTACAATAGAATTGTTGTTGTTGTCATTTAGTCACTAAGTCATGTCGACATCTTAGCAACCTCATGGACTGCAGAATACCAGGCTTCCCTGTCTTTCACTATCCCCCAAAGTTTGATAAAACTCATGTCCATTGAGAAGGTGATGCCATCTAACCATTTCATCCTCTGTCACCTCAATCCTTCCCAGCATCAGGGTATTTCCCAATAAGTCAGTTCATGTAGCTTTAGTTTCAACATCAACCTCCCAATGAATATTCAGGGTTGATTTCCTTTTGGATTGACTGGTTTGATCTCCTTACAGTTCAAGGGACTCTCAAGAGTCTTCTCCAGCACCACAATTTGAAGGCATCAATGCTTTTGCACTCAGCCTTCTTTATGGTCCAATTCTCACATCCATACATGACTATGGAAAAAAACATAGCTTTGACTATGCAGGCTTTGTCAGTAAAGTGATGCTTCTGCTTTAATGTATCATCTAAGTTTGTCATAACTTTCCTTCCAAAAGCAAGTATCTTTTAATTCCATGGATGCAGTCACTGTCTGAGGTGATTTTAGAGCCCAAGAAAACAAAATCTGTCACTGCTTCCACTTTTTCCCCATCTATTGCCATGAAGTGATGGGACCAGATGCCATTATCTTAGTTTTTTGAATGTTGAGTTTTAAGCAAGCTTTTTCACTCTCCTCTTTCAAACTCATCAAGAAACTCTTTAATTCCTATTTGCTTTCTGCCATTAGAGTGGTATCATCTGCATATCTGAAGTTGTTGATATTTCTCGTGGCAATTGTGATGCCACATTGTGATTCATCCAGGCTGGCATTTCACATGATGTACTCAGCATATAAGTTAAATAGGTAGGGTGACAATATACAACCTTGACATACTTCTTTCCCAGTTTTGAACCAGTTCTTTGTTCCATGTCCAGTTCCCACTGTTGCTTCTTGTCCTGCATACAGGTTTCTCAGGGGACAAGTAAAGTAGTCTGATATTCTCATCTTTGAAGAATATTCCACAGTTTATTGTGCTCCATACTGTCTAAGGTTTTAGCATAATCAATGAAGCAGAAGCAGATGTTTTTGTGGAATTGCTTTGCTTTCTTTATGATCCAATGGATGTTGGCAATTTGATCTCTGGTTCCTCTGCCTTTTCTAAACACAACTTGTACATCTGCAAATTGTTAGTTCATGTACTGCTGAAATCTAACTTGAAGAACTTTTTATCATAACCTTGCTAGCATGTGAAATAAGTGCAATTGTATGGTAACTTCAACATTCTTTGGCATTGTCTTTCTTTGGGATTGGGATGAAAACTGACATTTTCCAGTCCTGTGGCCACTGCCAAGATTTCCAAGTTTGCTGACATATTTTTGTGTAGCACTTTAACAGCATCACCTTTTAGGGTTTTAATTAGCTCAGCTGGAATTCTATCACCTCCTCTAGCTTTGTTCATAGTAATGCTTCCTACGGCTCTTTTGAGTTCACACTCCAGGATGTCTGGCTCTAGGTGAGTGATCACACCATCATTTGTTATCCAGATCATTGAGCCTTTTTTCTTTTTTTGTACAGTTCTTCTGTGTATTTCTGTCACCTCTTCTTAATCTCGTCTGCTTCTTTTAGGTCCTTGCTGTTTCTGTCTTTTATTGCACACATCCTTGAATGAAAAGTTTTCTTGATATTTCCAATTTTCTTGAAGAGATCTCTAGTATTTCCCATTCTATTTTTTTCCTCTAGTTCTTTGATTGTTCACTTAGGAAGGCCTTCTTACCTCCCCCTGCTATTCTCTGGAAACTTGCATTCATTGGTTATCAGTTCAGTTCAGTCACTCAGTCGTGTCCGACTCTTTGCGACCCCATGAATTGCAGCACGCCAGGCCTCCCTGTCCATCACCAACTCCTGGAGTCTACCCAAACCCATGTCCATCAAGTCAGTGATGCCATCCAGCCATCTCATCCTCTGTTGTCCCCTTCTCCTCCTGCCCCCAATCCTTCCCAGCATCCTTCCCTTTTTCATTTGTCTTTGGCTCCTCTCCTTTTCTCAGCTATTTGTAAAACTTCCACAGACAACCACTTTGCCTTCTTGCATTTATTTTTCTTTGAGATGGTTTTGGTCACTGTCTCCTGTATAATGCTACAAATCTCTGTCCATAGTTCTTCAGGCACTCTGCCTACTAGGTCTAATTCCTTGAATTTATTCATCACCTCCACAATGATTTTGGTAATAACTGAATGGTCTAGTGTTTCTCCCTACTTTCTTTTTAAACTTGAATTTTGCAATAAGGAGTTGATGATCCTAGCCAGTCAGCTTCAGATCTTGTTTTTGCTGCCTGTATGGAGCCTCTTCATCTTTGGATACAAATAATAAGTCTATTTGATTTTGGTATTGACCATCTGGTGATGTCCATGTGTAGAGCTGTCTCTTGTGTTGTTATAAAAAGATTAGTCTTTGTAAATAGAGGCACCAGAGAGCTTTCTTTCTTTCTCACAAGCACAAAGAAGTCATAAGAACACAGTGAGAAGGCAGCTTAGAAGACAGAAAGAGCCCTCACAAGAAACTAAACAGTACTGGACCTTGACCTTGGACTTTCTAGCCTTCAGAACTGTGAAAAAAATTAATTTCTGCTGTTTAAGCCATGAAGACTGTGATTTTTTTAAATAACAGCCTCAATAGACTAAGAAACTGCCACAAAATTACTACAAACATAGCACCTTAAAAACACAGAAATTTATTTCCGATCATTTTAGATCACAGTTCTGGGTGGCTTTTATTTATTTATTTTTGCTGTTATTTTTGGTGGTGGTGGTGGTTTTTTTGTTTTGTTTTGTTTTATTTTGTTTTTTGTGGTCTTACATGGCTAAAATCAGAGATAGAGGATCCCTGGGTTATACCAGTAGCAATAAGAAACAAATACATATCTCGGTATCAAAAGGGTATTATATTATAAAAAAATAACTAAATATGTGAGATCAGCTTTGTAATTAGTATTTGAGCAGAGGCTAGATGATTTTTAAGACTATATTAGAAAATGTCTAAATTTCTTTGAGCAAATTGCCTGTGAGACTGTTTTCCAAGTTGATTCTACTATTACACATTCCTACTAGAAATATATGAGAATTTTAATTGGCCCCCTATGGTGTTCATGATGTATTTAAAATATGGGTCTGTAATTTCTAATTTCTGCTGAATCTTGCTGGCTCTTCCACTTTGAGGCTTTGTGTTACAAGGGGGTGGCAAGTATTCTTGCCTGAAAAATTCCATGGATAGTGGAGCCTGGCAGGCTACAGTCCATAGGGTCACAAGGAGTTCGGCACAACTGAGCACACATTCACAACATAGCTTACAAGGGAGATTTTGCCAGTTAGTTTTGATAGTTCATGGAGGATATGACCCTTCTACACCATCTTCTAACTGTAGTCTCTGTGCAGTCACTTCTGAATTTCCTATGTAATGAAGTTTCTATGCATGTGAAAAAGTAAGGCAAGCAAACAAAAATCACCAAAAATTTAAAAACAAACATTAAAAAAAAATCTTGCAGATACTAATCAGTTATTGATACTATATAGGGGAACTAAGTTATGTTTCTGATATGTAATGAGTGAGTGAGTGACAGTTGCTCAGTCATGTCCAACTCTTTGTGACTCCATGAACTGTAGCCTGCCAGGCTCCTCTGTCCATGGAAATGTCCAGGTAAAAAGACTGGAGTGGGTTGCCATTTCCTTCTCTAGGGGATCTTCCTGACCAATGGACTAAACATGAGTCTCCTGCATTGCAGGCAGATTCTTTACCATCTGAGCCACCAGGATAGCCAACTATTCAGAGACATTTCTAAATATAAAGACAGGTCAACTTAAAAAGTATCAGCATATACATGCTTGATTTTATCTTATAATCTATAGATAATGCATTAGAAATTGCAATGAATCTATACACTTTTTCCAAAGGAATACCCAAGACAGAAGAAACAATAAAATTTTAAATGACAATCACCAATCAGATGACATAATTTAGATGAAGCTTATCTCTCTTGAAGAGATGGGGGCTGGGCAAGTGGCCAGATATGTAATAATTGGGCATTACAGAAAGACCAAAGAGTGCACCACCAGGGGCCTGGTTCTCCTAGCCAGTCCCAACCTGCCAACCCCAAGGGCAGAGCTGCTGGAACTAAAATAGCTATGGTGTGGCCATGGCCTAGAAAGCAGTGAGGAAGGGATGTAGGCGCGACCATGAAGAAGCAGTTGAAATGTGTTCCTTTTTATGGCTGAGTACTATTTCATTGCATATTTGTACTGCAGCTTCTTTATCCATTTATCTGTCCATTGACATCTAGGTTGCTTCCATGCCCTAGCTATTGTAAATGAGTGAACTGCATTGAACTGCAATGAACATTGGGGTACATGTTTCTTTTTCAATTTGGGTTTCCTCGTGGTCTATGCCTAGGAGTGGGTTTGCTGGGTCATATGGTAGTTTTATTCCTAGTTTTTTAAAGGAGTCTCCATACTGTCTTCCATAGTGGCTGTGTCAATTTACATTCCCATCAGCAATGTAAGTGGGTTCCCTTTTCTCCACACCCTCTCCAGCATTTATTGTTTGCAAACTTTTTGATGATGGCCATTCTGACTGGTGTGAAATGGTATCTCATCGTAGTTTTCATTTGCATTTCTCTAATAATGAGTGACGTTGAACACCTTTTCATGGGTTTGTTAGCCATCTGTATGTCTTCTTTGGAGAAATGTCTGTTTAGGTCTTTTTCCCACTTTTTAATTGGGTTGTGTGCCTTTCTTTTATTCCATTGTATGAACTGCTTGCATGTTTCATTTACTATTATTTTTTTCCCATTCTGAGGGTTGTCTTTTCACCTTGTTTGTAGTTTTCTTTGCTGTGCAAAAACTCTTAAGTTTAATTAGGTCCCACTTATTTTTATTTCCATTACTCTAGGAGGTGGTTAATAGAAGATCTTGCTTTATGTCATTGAGTGTCCTGCCTATGTTTTCCTCTAGGAGTTTTATGGTTTCTGGTCTTACATTTAGGTCTTTAATCCATTTTGACTTTATCTTTGTGTATGGCATTAAGAAGTGTTCTAATTTCATTCTTTTGCATGTAGCTGTGGATGAACCTAGAGCCTATTATAACTGAGTGAAGTAAGTCAGAAAGAGAAATATAATTATTGTATACTGACATGTATATATGAAATCTAGAAAGATGATACTGATGAATTTATTTTCAGGGAAGCAAGGGATAAACAGACATAGAGAACAGACCTGTGGCCATGGGGGGAGGGGAGGAGGGAGAAGGTGAGATATATGGATAGAGTAACATGGAAATCTACAGTACCATATATTAAATAGATAGCCAATGGGAATTTTCTGTATGATTCAGGGAACTCAATTCGGGGTTCTTTGACAATCTAGAGGGGTGGGATGGGGAGGGAAATGGGAGGGAGGTTCAGGAGGGAGGGGACATGGCATGGGTCTACCTATGGCTGATTCTGGTTGATATATGACAGAAAACCACAAATATTTGTAAAGCAATTATCCTTCAATTAACAAAATAAAGTAGCAAAAAAAAAAAAGAAGAAGAAGAAGAAGAAGCAATTCAACCATGTGAAGCAGCTGGTCAACCAGACTGTGGGCGGAGAAGAGAAAACAGAAGACCTCAGTAAAGATCTGTTACAGATCTAGCGATGCCAGATATGGTGCACTCCATGTGTCACCATTTCCAGAAGTACCTCATGGCCTGCTTCCAGCCAAGAAGAGACACAAACAACTCCCTTTGAGAACTCTAACTCAGAATATGCAGGAAGCATCAATTCAGCTAGAAGACTCTCTCCTGCAGAAGATGCTGGAGAGGTGTGGAGATGCTGAGAATCAGCTGGCTCTAGAACTTTCTCAGCATGAAGTCTTTGTCAAGAAGGAGATTGTGGCCCCCTGTACAGCATAGCAGAGATGGAGATTCCCGACATCCAGAAACAGAGGAAGCAGCTAGCCAAACTGGTGTTAGACTGGGACTTGGTCAGAACCAGGTAGCACCAGGCTCACAAATTTTCAGGAGCCAACTTGCAGGGGCTTCCACCAAAAATAGATGACCTAAAGGATGAAATGGATGAAGTTGGAAATAAAGTAGAAGAGTACAAGGATCAACTTGCAGTGGACATGTACAACTTTATGGTCAAAGAAGGCGAGTACAGCAAATTCTTTGTTACCTTATTATAAGCTCAAGCAGATTACCATAGAAAAGCGTTAGCAGTCTTAGAAAAGGTCCTTCACGAGTTGCAAGCCCATCAAGATAAGTGGGTGGAGAAATCCACCTTTGGGGCGTCTTTCAAGAACACCTGAAGCAGGGCAGTGGTGAGATGCACTGCACCTTGAGGCTTGCCTGATGCTATTGCTGCAGACAGGTGAGAAGGAGGAGAAAACTTTTCTGAACTGGGGTTGGGGCCTCGAAGTTAAGGAAACTGAAAGCTGCTCTAGACTGTTCTACTTCTCACCTGGATGAATTTAACTCCGCACCGCCCCCCCCACCCCCCCGCAAGACTGCAGCAGGTGCTTTAAAGTTCTACTTACAGGAACTGCCTGAACCTTTGATGACTTTTAATCTGTATGAAGAATGGACGCAAATAGCAAGTGTACAGGATCAAGACAAAAACTTCAGGATTTGTGGAGAACATGTCAGAAGTTGCCACCACAAAATTTTGTTAACTTTAGGTATTTAATCAAGTTCCTTGCAAAACTTGTTCAGACCAGTGACATTAACAAAATGACTCTCAGCAGCCTTGCAATCGTGTTAGGCACTAACTTCTTTTGAGCCAAAAGTGAAGAAATGCTTGCCAAGACGGCAGCAGCCACATCCATCAATGTGGTTGTGGTCATCAAACCCAACATTCATTGTGCCACCTGGTTATTCCCCGAAGAGGTGGAATTTAACGTGTCAGAAGTGTTTGTACCTCTCACCACCCCAAACAACAGTCACTCACCCCACACTGGAAATAACCCTGTCGACTCAGGGACCCTGGAAAGGAAGCAGTCTGCCAGCATGGTGGTGATGGAGGGGGACCTGGTGAAGAAGGAGAGCTTTGGTGTGAAGCTTATGGACTTCCAGGCCCACTGGTGGGGTGGAACTCTAAATAGAAAGCATTCATTCCCTTCTTTTCAGCTGCTACTCCGAACGACAGATGGCAGCACTTTTGCTCCAGTGGGCCCAAAGCCTCCTCCCCAGAGCTCTAGGACCTAAAGCAGCACAGGGTGTGGGACTGGCCCCTCCTCTGAGGGTATACTGGGGCAGGGGCCCAGCCCGGGTGACAGCAGTCCTGCAAAGCCCAAGGACTCTGCCGATACACCTGCACCAGGGAGAAACATCAGTCAGACTCCATTCACTCCCAACCCCCACCCCAGGCCCAGTCAGTTGCCGGTTCCCATCAGCTCTCTGTGCCTCCTCTCCCCCTGCGCACAAATTCCACCAGCCTGAGCCCATACAGTGTGAGCCAAACTGTTATTAAAAACAAAAAACAACAACAAAAAAAAAACACCTGCTCCTGAAACCAGGAAACTGGCCTCCCAGCCATTCTGGGGGCTAGAGTTCTCCAGAAACATCTCAGCATCCACCCAGCCAGTCACCAAAGCAGTCTACCTGAAGCCCTTCTCCCCCTACTCAGCCCCCAGGCCAGGCCCAAGGCCAGATCTGTGCCACCTCGCAGCTCTTCACACCTCCGGGGTACTTCAGCAGCCTGTCTCTGATCCAGGCCCCCAACCACCAGCCGCCACAGACCCCCATGCAGGCCACACCGCCGGCCGCGCTCACCAAACTCCGCAGCAGCAGGGCCCACCCATCCCCGGGGTGCCCAGTGAACCTGAACTCCAGCAGTTGCCCCACACCCTTTCCCAGACACCAACACCCCCCAGCACCCCGCCCCTCTGAAAACAGAACCCCAGCCAGGCAGTGAGTAACTCCGAGACCGCAGAGCAACACGCTGGAATCTTACCGAGACCTAAACAGGTACCGAAGCCAGGGAACTGGCCCAACGTCCCCAGCCCCGCCCCCTCATCCTCCTGCCGCCCATCCCATGGGGATGGCAACCTCATCATTGCAGTTCTTACCACCTCCAAAAATAGTCACAGATGTATGACCAGCCATATTCAGTAAGAACTGAAATTAGAATATTTAATGATGCCAATTCTAGGTTTTCAGAACCGTTTTGCAGTGTCTTTCCTGAAATGTATTCAGACTCAGCCAGCAGAGACTTGCTGGGCCGCATTCTGTGGGATATGGACAATGATACAGAAAGCACAGCCCTGTGAAGAAAGCCACGCCCCACGCTTGACACCTTCCACCCTGGCGAGTGTAGCAGGGACAGGCAGACGTTAATCTTTCCAGACAAAACAGTGAGAAGCTTTCACTAAAGGAGAAAAAAAGATCTCACAAGGCGAGACTTGGCCTTTCACAGCTCTAGGAGAGAGAAGAGGCTGGGTGATCTGTCTTGAAGAAGCTGGCTTTCTTTACATGGGAAAGAATCATGCCCCCCCCCCCCATTTTTTAAAGAGGTACTTAGCAGAAAGAGTATCATTGCCAAGATGTGCTTTTGTTACTACTGTTCATGCAGGTGGCACCATTGGCAACTTGGAATGAAGGAAGAGCAGTGAAGAAGAAAGAAGACTATTTAACAAAATATATCCATTACACTCAACTACTTCCTGCTACCTGGACTTTCATTCTCCTGTATCACAAGGGAGTTTCGTCTCCTTCAGACGTGCTGCAGAATCGTTTTGTATGAAGCATGGTCTATGCCTCCCCGACCTCTCAGAACCACAAACATTAGGGGTGACCACTGGATCCATCACCTCAGCAAACTGGATTGCCTTATGCTTTGCTGGATTGCCAGAATGTAGACAGAAATGTACTGTTCTTTAAAAAAAATGTAATTGCTAATTTATGAAGACGGAACGTTATTCTAATTTCATGTTTAATTTGAATTAAATATATTCTGTGGTTTATATGAAAACAAAAAAAGACCGAAGAAACATACATTAAACTATACACCAGAAAAAAAATGTTTTATTATCTTTGTGACAGTAAAAAGGCAACTTTATGCTACTTTTTTAAAAACAGGAAAATCCTTTATTCATTACATTTTAATAAAGTATAAGTCACCTTGTTAAATCATCATATGAACATGAGATGACGTTTTTCAAGGCTTTGTCTTTTGATATAGAACAATTTGCTTAAGCATCTTTGGAACAATCTTTATTTGATATTAACTAACCCTATAACAAAATGTAAAATATGTGATATAGACACTTTAAAGTAACACACAAAAGAGAAAAAGAGAGTATTCACCAAGATTTCAGAACACTTACCTTCAATTTGTTAAAATATTAATAAATGTGTAACAGCGTCTATAACAATGAGGTAGAGAATACGTCTTTTTCCATTTGGAAACCTTTATTTAGAAGGATTTAGAGACGCACAATATTACTTTGGTTGTAGAAGCAGTTAAGAATTTTATCATAGACATGACTTTCCATCATCAGCTACATACATATTCCAAATAATCAGGATCTAAATTTTCCATAAGATCACTCAAAATTAGAAGACAGTTCTTCTTTAATCTTATAAATAATAATTGCTATAGGTTATCCCAGACCCACTATTTAAACATACAACAATATGTGGCTATCATTAATGTTATTCAGAAGAAAATGAATGTTATCAGACACTTTTGATTCCTGGAAATAAGGAAAACACTACTGGTTGGATTTATTTTTATTTTCCAAAACTTTTGATGTGTTCCAAAACTCTGTAAGTCCAGAAGCAGAGAATAGTATAGAATGTGGTGATTCTTTTCAATGTAAATCAATTATTTTATTACATTGGAGAATGGTGTTTCAAAGTTGGGACACTGCCTGAAATTAATACCCAACATTTGCTGTATCATATGTATCATATTTCTCTCCCAAAATTAAAACTTGAGAGCAAGAATCATGTTTTTTTTACTTGCCTTCCCTAATTATCACTGGGAAAAACATGAAGTTTATTAGTTTCCCCCCCAAAAATAAAATCATTACAATTGCTATATACTAAAGAAAAGGAAATCACTTTGTGATTCATAAAAATCATATTCTGCCATGCAAGCATAATCCCAAGTGTCTTAAAGATGCAGTAAAACTGTTGAAATGATTAAAAGCTGTCTCCATATAATATAGGTATGGTGATAATTTAAATCTGAGAATTAAATCTAAAAAGAGATACCTCCTGTATGCCAATAATAGTGATGAATTAACATTTACTACTGCCAGACAAAATGATAAGTGTTTTCAGATATTCGCTGTTGTTGTTTAGTTGCTAAGTCATGCCTGACTCTTTTGCGACTCCATGGACTGTAGGCCACAGGCTCTTCTGTCCATGGGATTTCCCAGGTAAAACTACTGGAGTGGGTTGCTGTTTCCTTCTCCAGGGGATCTTCCCAACCCAGGGATGGAACCCACATCTCCTACATTAACAGCCAGATTCCTTACACTGAGCCACCAGGGAAGTCCCATATTTTGTTTAGTCCCCCCTTGAATATTTATGAGGCAAATATAATTATCCTCATTTTACAAATTAAAAAAAATTGAGGCATAGAGGTTATGTAACTTTTATATATCTTTCAGCTAGAAAGTGGTAGAAATAGACTTCAAAGTGTATGCTTTTAATCTCTATACTGTATTGCCTTTTTATCTGTGTAATACACTGGATGAGAAGAACTTAGGTCATACTATTGGACTGATTATAAAGAACTGATGTTTTGTACAATAGCATAATAACTTGATTCCTCAAGTACCAAATCTACTCAATATTTTGTCACAATATAGCAGAAGAACCTTATTATATAGTTCTCTATCAAATAGTGACAGTAATTTCTTATGGTGCTAAAATAACACTAACATTAGAGTCTTACTAAAATAGTATCTTTTTCAATAGAAAAAAGGAATGCAGTTTTTCAAAACTCTATGGTCCAAGGATCAACTTTAAACTTAAGAAAACATATCTCAATAATATCCTTTGCTAGTTTCAGTTGTCTGTGTGCAACTTTGCCACATTCATTTCATTCTTACTTTAGAGTTCATCTGTAGAAACCTGACTTCTGTTTCCCTGTTGCCACAAAGAAAATGTATCCAAGTGTTCACATAAACAGTTTGGAGCAGGGAATAAATGATCATAGTGAGCACAAGCTACAATTGAAGCAGTGACATCTGTAAGAATATGTGATACAAAAATTAACTCTCTGATTTCCTAGTAGAATTTGACAATTTTATTGCTATCATTTATTTTCAAATATTTCATATAGATTAACTTTAAATATAATCTTGACAAATCATTGCTGATACTGACAAATAAGCTCCAAAGAACACGAGAATACTTAAAATTTAATGCATTAAAATATAGTTTTCACAGTAAATCAAGGACTAAGTAAATGTAAATAAAATGCATTGTTCAAAGAGCTAGCTAGGCTTGTCCTTTGGTTTAAGTCATATATCAACTGCATGCTTATCTTATATCTATATTGATTCCACAGACTATTTCATTTGATGAAAGGAGCAAGTGTAGGATTCACAAATGGTACCAATACCAGTAGTAGACTCTTAAAATTCAGCTAACAAAAGAAAAAATGGAAAATAAAGATATGAAACTTAAAAGGGACAATCTGAATTCTCTTAAATATGTTTAGGAATTATCTTAAATATGTCTAGGTAGATTCCATATGACATGTATTACTGCGAAGTAAAACTATTCACCAGAAGATTCAGAATTAAGTAAGCACTGAAGGGCATTTGGATAAAAAGCCTGTTAGGGAGGGGATCGAGGTGACAGTGGTGTATAAACCAGAGAAAACATCGGAAATTTTGACATCACCTTTGAGGGTTGCTATTTAGAACCATTATGAGACTAAGTATTATATAAGTGCACTGATGTATAGAACAGTTTAGACAAGACTTGAAAGAAATCACATTCTGGGACAGATTTCCTAAATATCATGACATCCAACAGTAGTGCTACTGTTCTTTAAACTATGATTCTACACTGACAGATGTGCCATTACCATAACATTGACTAGAAAGTTAGGAAAAGTTTATTAAAATTATAAAAGCTGGTTGATACTTCCTCAAATTTTGTTACTGGTTAGGCACAGATGCCAGAGAAGGCAATGGCACCCCACTCCAGTACTCTTGCCTGGAAAATCCCATGGATGGAGGAGCCTGGTGGGCTGCAGTCCATGGGGTCGCTACGAGTCGGATACGACTGAGCGACTTCACTTTCACTTTTCACGTTCATGCATCGGAGAAGGAAATGGCAACCTACTCCAGTGTTCTTGCCTGGAGAATCCCAGGGACGGGGGAGCCTGGTGGGCTGCCGTCTATGGGGTCGCACAGAGTCGGACACAACTGAATCGACTTAGCAGCAGCAGCAGCAGCAGGCTCAAATGCAAGGATTCTTTATTGGACAGATGGAATAACAAAAATTTGAGGTTGCTTAGCCAGCAAAGTCTTACAAATCATATTAAGTATGATAATCTAAAGTGTTTTAATTATATGAACAATCCCACAGTCATGGAGTTATCAGATTCTTCAACTATGTTAGAATATTCACAGTGACGGGTGAGCAGAGAGGAATCTTCGGTGGGCACTGAAAGCTGGGTGGTGCTGAGGCTGAACGATATAGAGCAGGAGAAGAAAGTGAATGGGGAGAAGATATGACAAGCAGAAAATCATGAATGATAGGGATGATAAGAGACATGGGGATATCATCATGATAGTAAAATTTTGAATAGAATAAACAGTATAGAGAGGAAATATCTGTGGCATGAGGTATAAAACTCTTATAAGAACTTTTAGAGTAAGATCATATTTTCCAAGGTTGTTGGACATAGGCATTTATAAGTTTTTATATAAAGTAGAAAAAGCTTGGAAGAGTTGACCCATTGGAAAAGACCCTGATGCTGGGAAAGTTTGAAGGCAAAAGGAGAAAGGGACAACAGAGAACGAGATGGTTGGATGGTACACCGACTCAGTGGACATGTGTTTCAGCAAACTCTGGGAGATGGTGAGGGACAGGGAAGACTGGTGTGCTGCAGTCCATGGGGTCACACAGAATCAGACATGACTTTGTGACTGAAGAACAACAGGAAACTTGGCAGTAGGGTCAAGTGGATGAATAGAGCCTGTTGTATTGGTCAGTGGCAGACAGCACACACTTAAAAAAATAAAATGTCCCTCCTTGGCTACTTCCACATTTACATCATGTCTTGCAATGGTGTTTTACCTAATGATTTTTCAGCAAAATCTTAGGAACCACTTAACATATCTTAAGATTGATAAAATTTCTAGATAATTTATGCAGTGGGAGGAAACATATCCCTCTTCCTCCTAGCTGATACATAAGCTGCCACTGTTCTACAAGTTCTAGCTATCCACAGCCCAGAATTGCCCACTTAGACAATTAAACCATGCAAAAATGAACAGGTGGGACGGTCACCTGGATGGACTTGGACCTTAAAGCTGGAACTCCAGAACTCTGTATTATTTGAATGATGTACCCAAGTAATTTGCAGTGATGTGATCCTAAAATCTTAGGTGACTAAATATTTTGAGTTTCATATAACATCACTATAGAAAGTTTTTGCTAAATTATTATATCTCTATCCTCAACCCCCCCCCCCACACACACACACATACTGGGTAATCAGATAAGAGGTTTTGTATGTGCTTAATCTCTACGCTGAGAGTGACAAAAATTAAATGCAGAATTACATTCTTTGAATGTCTGAATTACAACACAAGTTGAACTCCCAGCCTCACAGAGTATCTGCTGTTAAAGGGAAGGAATAGGATCCTAAAAGTTGGAAGGGGATGTGCATAAAGGTCCTGGTGAAACTGAAGACATTGGGCTCCTAAATTCTGATGAGTCTTCTTTGCCAACTGAATCACCCTCTGAACCCCCAATGAAAGAGGCCTCTCTACCGATAGTGTAAGCACTTTTTCCACCTCCAGTGGAAAAAGCTTTCCCAAAATTGTCTAAGGGAATTGACCACACATTGCCTGAGGAAGCTTTAATAATCTCACCTGCGGCAGCTGCCATGCAAAACATTGCTGACTCTCCTTAGAATCCACCATCACTGCCACCACCACCACCACCACTCTGCTTCGAGATTCAAACTCCAGCAGACCCATAAATGTGAGGTACAAAGTGTGACCCATGAAGAGGTGCACTATACTCCAAAATAACTACTTGAGTTTTATAATTTATACAGACATAAAACCTGGGAGGTGATAGGGAAATAGATATTACAAGTATGACATAATTGTGAAAGGAACACAATGTTTTATCAGACTAAATTTATGGATATGGATTCACTAGGCAGAGATACAGCATTTAATATTGTAGCTTGGGGAGTTAGAATGGGCTCTAATAGTTTGGTTGTTTGGCTAAAACATGGACGAAAAGTGGGCACACAATTAGTTGGAAATGCTGCTGCTGCTAAGTCGCTTCAGTCATGTCCAACTCTGTGAGACCCCATAGACGGCAGCCCACCAGGCTCCCCTGTCCCTGGGATTCTCCAGGAAAAAAACGCTGGAGTGGGTTGCCATTTCCTTCTCCAATGCATGAACGTGAAAAGTGAAAGTGAAGTCACTCAGTTGTGTCTGACTCATAGTGACTCCATGGACTGCAGCCTACCTTGTTCCTCCGTCCATGGGATTTCCCAGGTGAGAGTACTGGAGTGGGGTGCCATCGCCTTCTCCTGAATTGGAAATGTTACCTTCCTTAATTTAATATAGAGGGAGGAGTTCAGATACTTAGGGAGATTAGAATGTTAGAGTGGATTTCTCATTTAAAACCTGTTCACCCTTCTGGGAAAGTCCAGAAGACATACAATTCACGACCATCACTGTGAAAGATAAAATTGTGTCAGGAGCTCTGAAACCCTTGATGAGCTTCACAATCATTCTTCTCTGAAGGCCAGAACTTACAGAGAGACTTATGGTCACTTAATCGAGAAAACTAAATGCAACAGGAGTAATAAAATTCTGGGTTGGCAGAGGCTAAGTGGAAGCACTCAACTGCTAAAGTCAAGGTGAACATGGTTACCACAGTGGACAGCAGAGTCAAAGCAGCAACTGGAATAGTCCTATTCATGTAGACATGGTGTTGGCTAATTGGTAATGGTGTCTTGGAAGTTAAATAGATAGGAAGCCTGGTCAACTCTTACTTGACCTGTATAAACAGAAAACAATTCTAGATCAAGTGAACAAAAGACTAACAAATCACAGAAAGAGAGTCATGGCTCATCAGTTAATTCTCAGGCTTGAGCTATTTTACACACTTGTAACCGCTTGAATGAAGTGGAGATCAGGTCCCATTGGGGAAGGACCTAGGTACATTGTCAACACTGTTAATCTATCTCTTAGACTTTCCTCAGGGTGCTGCATATTGGGGAAAAATAATCAGACCTTTCAGAGCCTACTAAATGCTGACTCTGAACCGACATTAATTTTAGGAAGTCAACATCATTGTGGTTCACCAGTTAGGGTAGGGGTTTATGGAGATGATAAATGTAGTCTCAGCTCAGGCCCATCCCACTGTGGGCCCAATGGACCCCTGCATCAGTCTTGTGATTATTTCCTCAGTTCCAGAATACATAATTGGAATGGACTTGACAATTTGCAGAATCCCCACAATGGCTCCCTGACCTGTGAAATGAAGACTACTATGCTGTGAAAGATCAACTGGAAGCCACTAGCATTGCTTCTACCTAGAAAATTAGTAAACCAAAACCAAAATTGCATTTTTTGAAGGATTGCAAAGATTAGTGTCACTCTTAAGAACTTGAATGATACAGAGCTGGTGATTTCCACCATAACCCCATTCAACTTACCAATTTGTCCTGTAGAGAAGACAGATGGTTCTTGGAAAATGAGAGTGAATTATCATAAATTTAACCAGGTAGTATTTCACATTACAGGTGCTGTGCCAGATGTGGTTTTACTAATTGAACACATCCCCTCATACCTGATATGCAGCTATTGATCTGTCAAAGATTTTTTCCCCATATCTCTTAATAAAGATGCTCAGAAGCAGTTTGCTTCAGGTGGCAAGATGAACAATATTAATTTAATATCAATATCTCTGCCCTATTTCAGAGTTATATCAACTCTCTGGCCCTATGCTCTTATTTAGTTCATATGAATCTTAGTTGCCTTTTCCATTTGCAAGTTATGACGCTGTTCTATTACATTGATAAAATTATGCTAATTGAACTTAATACACAAGAAGTAACAGCCTATTTATTGGCAAGACATTTGATTATCAATGGAAATGAAATAAATCTAACAAACATTTAGAGGTTGTCTACTTCAGTGAATATTCCTCATTTGAGGGAGTTACTTTTGCCCACATACTAGGTGACCCAAAAAGCTGCTAGTTTTTTAGTGGGACCCAGAACAAAAGGAAAGTTCTGCAGCAGATCCAGGTTGTTGTACAAACAACTACACCACTTGGGCTATATGACCCAACAGACCCAGTGGTACTTGAAATGTTAGTGGCAGATAGGGATGCCATTTGGAGCCTTTGGAAGGCCCCTACAGGCCAATCTTAGGCCCTTAGGATTCTGCAACAAAACTGTGCCATCCTCTTTTGGTAACTTGTCTCCTTTTAAGAAACTTTTTCCTGCTACTGGGCCTTAATAGAGATAATACAACCCTGATCCACCAAGTTACTGTCTCATCTGAGCTTTCCATCATGAACTGGGTGTTATCTGATTATATCACATACACCACTGTGCATAAATAGCAGGACTCCATCATCAAATGAAAGTGGTTTATAAATAACTGAATCAGAGCAGGCCTTGAAGGTATAAGTTACATGAAGATGTAGGCCAAATGCCTCTGGCCCCACTCTGGCCACACTACTGTCTCTCTCCCAGCCTACATCTACTCCGTCATTGTGAGTTCCCTATCATCACTTGACAGAAGAAGAGAAGACTCAGGTCCGGTTTTGTGTGAAATTCAAATACCTTCCACAAGTGAACAGCTCCTTTCTTGGACATCCACAAAGGAGAGTGATGAAATGAAATCATCCCATTGGACAGACCTTTGAGTAATGCACCTAATTGTCTATTTTTCTTTAAAGGAGAAATGATTAGGCATGTAATTATATACTGATTCATAAACTGTGGCCAATGTTTAGGCTCAGTGGTCAGGGGCTTGGAAGAGACATGATCAGAAAATTGGTGACAAAGAAATTTGAAAAAGAGGTAAGTGGATAGATGTTTCTGAGTGAGCAAATCATGTGAAGATAATTGTGCCCCTTATGAATGGTCATCAAAAGGTGACCTCAGTAGAGAAGAATTTTAATAATCAAGTGGATAGAATGAGCTGTTCTGTGGGTAACAGCCAGCCTCTTTAGTCACTCTTGTCATCTCCCAATGGGCTCTTGAACAAAGTGGTGGCAGAAATGGAGGTTATTCATGGGCTCAGCAACATGAACTTCAACTCAGTGAGGCTGACTGGGCTACAGCCACTGCTGAATGCCTAATCTGCCAGTTCAACAATGAGTCTCCTGTATGACACCAATCCCTGAGCAATCAGCCAGCCAGCTACTTGGGCCAGCTTGATTTCATTGGACCACTTCTACCATGAAAAGGACAGTGTTTTGTTCTTATTGGAATCAGTTCAATTCAGTTCAGTTGCTCAATCGTGTCCGACTCTGGAACCCATGGACTGCAGCATGCCAGGCTTCCCTGTCCATCAGCAAATCCCAGAGTTTACTCAAACTCATGTCCATCAATCAGTGATTCCGTCCAACCATCTCATCCTCTGTCATCCCCTTCTCCTCCTGCCTTCAATTTTTCCCAGCATCAGGGTCTTTTCCAATGAGTGGGGTCTTCACATCAGGTAGCCAAAGTACTGGAGTTTCAACTTCAGCATCAACCCTTCCAAGGAGTATTCAGGACTGATTTCCTTTAGGATGGACTGGTTTGATACCTTTGCTGTCGAAGGGACTCTCAAGAGTCTTCTCCAACACCACTGTTCCAAAGCATCAATTCTTCGGCACTCAGCTTTCTTTATAATCCAACTCTCACATCTGTACGTGACTACTGGAAAAACCAAAGCTTTGACTAGATGGACCTTTGTCTGCAAAGTAATGTCTCTGCTTCTTAATATGCTCTCTAGGTTGGTCATAACTTTTTTTTTTTCCCAAGGAGCAAGTGTCTTTCAATTTCATGGCTGCTATCACCATCTGCAGTGATTTTGGAGCCCACATAAATAAAGTCAGCCACTGTTTCCACTGTCTCCCCATATATTTGCATGAAGTGATGGGACCAGATGACATGATCTTAGTTTTCTGAGTGTTGAGTTTTAAGCCAACTTTTTCACTCTCCTCTTTCACTTTCTTCAAGAGGCTCTTTAGTTCTTCACTTTCTGCCATAAGTGTGGTGTCATCTGCATATCTGAGTTTATCTTACTGCATATCCGCATATCTTACCGGAATCAGTTCAGTTCAGTCACTCAGTCATTTCTGACTCTGCAACCCCATGAACCACAGCACGCCAGGCCTCCCTGTCCATCACCAACTCCTGGAGTACACCCAAACCCTTGTCCAATGAGTTAGTGATGCCATCCAACCATTTCATCTTCTGTTGTCCCCTTCTTCTCCTGCCCTCAATCTTTCCCAGCATCAGGGTCTTTTCCAATGTGTCAGCTCTTCTCATCAGGTGACCAAAGCATTGGAGTTTCAGCTTCAACATCAGTCCTTCCAATGAACACCCAGGACTGATCTCCTTTATGATGGACTGTTTGGATCTTCTTGCAATCCAAGGGACTCTCAAGAGTCTTCTCCAACACCACAGTTCAAAAACATCTAGTCCAACTGTCACATCCATTCATGACTACTGGAAAAACCATAGCCTTGACTAGACAGACCTTTGTTGACAAAGTAATGTCTCTGCTTTTTAATATGCTGTCTAGTTTGGCCATTTCATGGCTGTAATCACCATCTGCAGTGATTTTGGAGCCCCAAAAAATAAAGTCAGCCACTGTTTCAGCTGTTTCCCCATCTATTTGCCATGAGGTGATGGGACTGGATGCCATGATCTTAGTTTTCTGAATGTTGAGATTTAAGCCAACTTTTCCACTCTCCTCTTTCACTTACTGGAATAGATATTCTGAATATGGATTGGTCTTCTTTGCACAGAACATTTTTGCCAAAACTTCCATCTGTGGACTCTCACAATACCTTGTCTTCAGGGCATTATACACAGCATTGCTTCTGATCAAGGAACTCATTTTACAGCAAATAGTGTGTGATGATGAGCCCATGAGAATGAATTGACTGGTGTTACCATATTCTTCACTTTTCTGAAGGAGTTAACTTGATAGTGTAGTGGAATGACCTTTTGAAGACTCAGTTACAGTGCCAGCCAAGTGGAAATACCTTGCAGGGCTGGGCAAGGTCCTCTAGAAGGCTCATAGATTGCATGCAATATATAGTACTGTTTCTCTCACAACCAAGAGTCATGATTCCAGGAATAAAGAGATGAAAACAACCCCACTCACTGTTACCCCTAATGACTTAATAACAAATTTTTGTTGTTGTTGTTGTTCCTATGCTTATGACCTTATGTTTTTTTTTTTAGGTCTAGTGATCTTAAAGAGAGACATGCTTCTATCATGAAATGTGTCAATCATTCCATTTAACTAGAAGTTAAGAACATCATTGAGCCACTTTGGGCTCCTTATTCCTCTGAATCAACAGATAAAGTAGGAAGGTACATTGTTGCCTTCAGTGACTGATTCTGATTACTACTCAACATTGAGGGAAGGAGACTGCATTTCCAATACAGGAGACCTCTTAACAATCTCTTAGTACTACTATGCCCTTTGATTAAGACCAATTCAAAACCATATCATAGCATTTCAATCTAGGTCCAGACCCTAGGGACTTGTTTGCCTCCATAATTGCATAGGACAATTCCTTTTAAATATAATATTAATATATAAAGTAGAACTATATATATATATATATATATATATATATATATATATATATATATATATATATATAGTTTGTCTTGTTACTTAGGAAAAATCTAACTGAGGGGCTGTTTTGTTTTGTAACTATCCATGGTCTATTTTATCCTATTTTTTTAATGGGATTTAAATTTGTCTTTCAATGATCACCCTTCTTTTTTCATTTAAAAGGTGTGATCAAGACAACAACTTCTCCCACTGGCTTCAGCTAATCAGACGCTTATAATAATTCATTCAGGAATGAGAACATGACCCAGTTTGAACTGGGTATAGTCATGCCTTAAACTTTTTTTAGAAAGAGTGAAAAAAAGCAGTGACTCTCTTTCCACTGAAGTGCTAATTTCTAGTTGCTGTTGTTACCTTGCAGTTATAAGAGAAAAGTCTTTCTGAGAATGATACAAACACAGAACCAAAACATGTAGATAATGAAATTCTTAATGAAAAATTTTTAGTTTCTCAATCTAGCTATATTTTAAATCTTGTCTTTGGATTTTTTCATTTATATAAACTATCCTGGATGGATTTCTGTCACTTATAACCAAGAAAGTACTGTTTAATATAACACATACAGCTGAAAATACTACATTTATATCTTCCCATATAAATGCTATCTTGCTTGAGCATAAATTTCTTCCCTTACAATCAGTTTCTTTCTATTCTTTAGATATTTTCCCACATTACAACTTATACAGATGAGAAATTCAATGACAGTATGATTCTCTTTCATAGTTATTGTGGTGTTTTTTTTTATCTTTATAGGAGATTAACAGAGTTTCCTTTTATCCCTGTAGCTTAAAATTTTTGCCATCGCATGTCTAGATGTGGTTCTTGAATACACTTCCTGAAATCTTGTATGTGTTTTTGGTATAAAAATTCAATTTTTAAATTATTTTGGTTCAAAATTCAGTGAAGTTTTCTTTTTAATTACTTGTTCTTTGAGTTTAGATTTACTTCTATCTCTCCTTTCTTTCCTTTCTTCCATCTTCCCTTTTTTCTCTTTCCCTAAATCCATGTCCTATTTTAGTTTCTATTTTGTCCATATTAACACTGTTAATAGAAATAATAAAATATCTTAGCCTTTATTCATTGTAATACAACCATGATATTAATTTTATTAAAAGACTACATTTCTTAATTAGAGATGTGATTCTATGTTATATTCCAAGGTCATCCTACATTATAGATGAAATTTTGTAATTGCATACTGTGACTAATGAGAAATTATGTTAATATAACTTAATATAAGCTTAACATTATATTGTCATAAACATTCAGTAAACATTTGCAAAGAGTTGGACACTGCTTAGTGACTGAACAGCAGCAAATATTCAGTTTATTTAGAAATAACCATATCATAAATAATAGAATTTCATCTTAAATGTTGACTTGAGACTTATTGTAGGGCTATTTTATGAAAATTTAGAGGAAAGATGACACCACAGCATAGTAAAATTTTAAATATTAAGAAGTTAATTTTAAACATCATGTAATTTTCAATTTCAGAGACATTATTTATCATACATACATATGGATTTGAAGATACTTAAATTCATGAAATTATTACTACTGAAAATTTCTTTTATTAATTCAAATTATTAATTTAAGTTACACATTGAAGTTGTTTCACCATACTATATCTGGAATATATTCCCAAACAATTAAATAATTTACTGCATGTTTTTACAATTCTGTTATTTGAAATTATGTATAGTCATAGTATTGCAGCCATGAAATTAAAAGATGCTAACTCCTTGGAAGGCAAGTTATGACCAAAGTAGACAAACAGAAAAGGTCCACAATGTAAAGACTGAGGCAGTTTGCTAGTAATAACAATTACAGGGCTTCCCTAGTGGCTCAGACAGCAAAGAATCCACCTGCAATGCAGGAGATCTGGGTCTGATCCCTATGTTGGGAACATTCCCTGGAGGAGGGCATGGCCACCCACTCCAGTATTCTCTGGTGGAAAACCCTATGGACAGAGGAACCTGGAAGGCTATAGTCCATGGGGTCGCAAAGAGTTGGACATGACTGCACAGCAAGTACAGGAGCAATAACGACAAGAGGCATGGGAACTGCTGCTGCAATGGAGAAGGCTTAGTGAATCCATCATGTTAACAGACTGATATGGTCATCTGGACCCCAGAGAACTGGGCACTCTCAATTTGTAAACTGCATGGCATTTCCAATTGTAGAGTTATACAATAGTTTCTGCAATCCTGTAAAACTGCTGTTTCTTTTACTTCCACATATGGCATTCATTATTTATCCTTAGAGGTGATCTGAGTGACAAACTTTTTGACTACAACAAACTAAACTTCACAGGTCTGCACTTTCTCTCTCACACCCTTGTAAATTACTTTCAAATATATATAGTTTGATAATATTTTCTGAGAAAATTACAAGAAATCAGGTAATCATAAGCATTTCACCCAGGCAACTGCTAAACCATTAAATATACTAGAACAAGAAAAAATTAGCATGGTAAAAAAAAATTGGGTTACTTCCTTTTAAGATATTATTTTCCTTCTAAAAGCCACAAATACTGATTTCAGGTTTTCTATTTTATTTCTACTTCTTAATCCATTATTTCAAGTTGTACACTCCATTGGACCATTGAATGAGTTACTATCCACCTTGGCAAAATATATGAGAAAGAATATATATCCATGAGACTTCCTTGTCATTATTTATTTTTAATATAAACTTTAATTAAATTTTGGTAGAGTAAATATGATATAACTAATGGGATAAGTATGCACACATGCATATATATGTATATATTCATATACATGCATGTATTGTAAGTATGTATATAAGATCTCGACAAAAATAAGTCTAAATGAAAACATTAATTTGTAGTTTAGAGTAAAAGGAAACTAAGAAAGGTGATTACTAATAAAGAAAAAATATGCATTACTATAAGTAGTTGTTTTACTTACAATATATGCTAAATTTTGCATATTAAAAAATCAGGATAAAATGTTCTTCTTACTTTGATAGAATAACTAGTAGTGGACTTACCATCTCCTTTCAGAAACAATTAGAAAACTTGGGGAAATAAAAGATTAACTGAAGAGAATGTAAATACAGAGAATCACAGCTCATCAGAATCATAAACTCCTGCTGAAGCCTGCTAGGAACATTTAAAAATATCTTTCCAAAGTACAGGAACAATAAAGACATCCTCAGGTATAATAAAAATTGGATGAATTTTCATCATAGACATAACTTTCAAGAAAGGTTAAAAGTTCTTCACAGGAAAGAAAAATGTGCTAGGTCTTAGTTGCGGGAAGTAGGATGTTCGATCTTCCTTACAGCATGTGGGATCTTTCCTTGTGGCATGCAAATTCTTAGTTGCAGCATGTGGGATCTACTTCCTTGACCAGGACTGAACCTGAGCCCCCTGCAATAAGAGTGCAAAGTCTTATCCTGTGGACCACCAGGGAAGTCCCTTTTCACACCCTTAATTGATCCAACAGTTCAGAATAAAAACTGCAACAAACTATTAAGTCACTATAGCTTATGGAAGAAAAAATGAATTACTGTGGGCAAGAATCTCGTAGAAGAAATGGAATAGCCCTCATAATCAACAAAAGAGTCCAAAATGCAGTACTTGGGTGCAACCTCAAAAATGACAGAATGATCTTGGTTCATTTCCAAAGCAAGCCATTGAACATCACATAATTCAAGCTTATGACACTACCACCAATGCTGAAGAAACTGAAGTTGATCAGTTCTATGAAGATGTTCTATTCATTATTGGGGCTTGGAATGCAAAAGTAGGAAGTCAACAAATGCCTGGAATAACAGTCAAATTTGGCCTTGGAGTATAAAATGACGCAGGGCAAAGGCTAACTGAATTCTGCCAAGAGAATGCACTGGTCATAGAAAATACCCTTTTAGAACAACACAAGAGACAACTTTACACATGGACATCACCAGATGGTCAATAGCAAAATCAGACTGATTATATTCTTTGTAACTGAAGATGGAGAAGCTTCATACAGTCAGCAAAAACAAGGCCTGGAGCTGACTGTGGCTCAGATCATGAGGTTCTCATAGCAAAACTCAGGCTTAAACCAAAGAAAGTGGGGAAAATCATGAGGCCAACTATGTATGACTTACATCAATTCCCATATGAATTTACAGTGGAGGAGACAAATAGATTCAAGAGATTAGTCTAATAAACAGTATGTCTGAAAAACTATGGAGTGAGGTCTGTAATACTGTACAGGAGGCAGTGAACAAAAATATCCCAAAGGGGAAAAAAAAAAAGGAAGAAGCCAAAGTGGTTATCTGAGGAGGCTTTACAAATAGCTGAATAAAAAGAGAAGCAAAAAGCAAGGGAGAAAGGGAAAGGTACACCCAATTAAATGCAGAGTTCCAAAGAAGAAGAGGAGAGACAAGAAGGCCTTCTTCAATGAACAATGCATAAAAATAGAGGAAAATAACAGAAGGGGAAGACTAGAGATCTATTCAGGAATATTGGAAATATCAAGGGAACATTTCACCCAAAAATGGTCACAATAAAGGACAGAAATGGTAAAGACCTAGTAGAAGCAGAAGAGAGGAAGAAGAGATAGAAAGAATACACAGAAGAACTGTACAAAAAATATTTTAGTGAACTGGAAAACCATGATGATGTGGTCAGTCACTCAGAGCCAAGCTTTCTAGTGTGTGAAACCAAGTGGACCTTAGGAAGTACTTCTATAAATAAAGCTAGTTGATGTGATGCAATCCCAGTAGAGTTACTCAAAACCCTAAAAGATGATACTATCAAAGTGTTGCAATATATATGTCAGCAAATCTGGAAGACCCAGCAGCAGCTACAGGACTGGAAAACATCAACCCTTATCCCAATTCTCAGGAAGGGCAGTACTAAAGAATTTTCAAACCACTGGACAATTGCACTCATCTCCCATGCTAGTAAGATCAGGCTTAAAACCTTGCATACTAGGCTACAGCATTACATGAACCAAGAACTTCCAGACACCAAATCTGGCTTTTAAAAAGGCAGAGGAAAAAGAGATCAAGTTGCCAGCATTTCCTGGCTCATAGAGAAAGCAAGGGAATTCCAGAAAAACATCTAACTCTGTTTCACCGACTATGTTAAAGCCTTTGACTATGTGGATCAAAACAAACTGTGGAAAGCTCTTGAAGAGATGAGAATAGCAGACCATCTTACCTGTGTCCTGAGAAACCTGTGTGCGGGTCGAGATGCAACAGTTAGAACCCTGTATGGAACAACTGATTGGTTCAGGATTGAGAAAGGAGTACAACAGGGCTGTCTGTTGTCACTCTGTTTATTTAACTTATATGCTGAGCTCATCATGAGAAATGCCAGGCTAGATGAGTTACAATCTGGTATCAAGATAGGTGGGAAAAACATCAACAACCTCAGATATGTGGATGACACCACTCTGATGGCAGAAAGCGAGGAGGAATTAACTAATCTCTTAATGAGGATGAATGAGGAGAGTGAAAAAGTTAGCTTAACTAAACATTAAAAAAAAAAAAAAAAAACTAAGATCATTGCTTCATGACAAATAGAAGGGGAAAGTGTGGAAGCAGTGATAGATTTCCTCTTCTTGGGCTGCAGCCATGAAATCAGAAGATCATTACTTCTCAACAGGAAAGTTATGACAATCCTAAACAATGTGTTGAAAAGCAGAGGCCTCTTTCTGCTGACAAAAGTCCGTATAGTCAAGGCTATGGTCTTCCCAGCAGTCATGTACTGTTGTGAGAGTTGGATGGTAAAGTCAAGGCTATGGTCTTCCCAGTGGTCATGTACTGTTGTGAGAGTTGGATGGTAAAGAAGGCACCATGCCAAATAATTGTTGCCTTCGAACTGTGGTGCTGGAGAAGACTCCTGAGAGTCCCTTGGGCAAAAATGAGATCAGTCAGTCTTAAAGGAAATCAACCCTGAATACTCACTGGAAGGACAAATGTTGAAGCTGAAGCTCCAGTGTTTTGGTCACCTGATGAGAAGAGCAGACTCATTGGAAAAACCCGATGATGGGGAAAATTGAGGTCAGAAAGAGAAGAAGTAATCAGAGGATGAGATGGGTGGATGGCATCACTGATGAAATGGACATGAACTTGGGCAAACTTTGGGAGATGGTGAGGTACAGGGAGGCCTGGTGTTCTACAGTCCATAGGGCTGCAAAGAGTCAGACATGACTGGGCAACCGAGCAACAACAGCAGTAAGAGATAAGGGGCTTCCCAGGTGGTGTGAGTGGTAAAGTACCCACCTATCAATGTAGAAGACATAAGAGACACTGTTTTTATCACTGAGTCAAGAAGATCCCTTGGAGAAGGTAATGATTACCCACTGCAGCATTCTTGCCTGGGAAATCCCATGGACAAAGGACAAAGGACTGGTGGGCTACAGTCCCTAGGTTCATGATGAGTTGTACAAGATGGAAGTAACTTAGCATACAGGCAATAAGAAATAAGAGGGAAGAATTGAGAATAATTTGTTGTAAAGGACCTGAATTGCCCATATTATTTGAAAATGAATTTAGATTAGTTATATAGTGCAAACTCTAGGGCAACAACTAAAAATACCTTTGAAGGAATTATAATTGATATGCTATCAAAAAGAGGAAAGAGGATCACCTAAAATGATCAGTAAAAAGAGAAGAGAAAAAAAATATTGGAACAACAACAAAAGGAAAAGCACAATCAATGAAAAATATTTATAAATATTGTATATATTAATTAAATTATATCAACAATCACCTTAAGTATGAATAGTCTAAATGCAACAATTAAAATACAGAGATTGTCAGAGTGGATTTAAAAAAAAAAAAGAACTCAGCTATATGCTGCCTACAAGAACCTCATTAAATATGAAGACACAGCTACATTAAAATTAAAGGGATGAAGAAAGATTCATTATCCATATTAATCAAAAGAAATCTGCAGTAACTACATTAATTTCAGACAAAGTAGATTTCAAAACAAGGGATACAATCAGAGATTAAAAATGGCATTATATTACAATAAAGAAGTCAATTTTCCAAGAAGATACAGCAATTCTTACTATGTATGTGCTTAACAAAGAGCATGGCATATTTGAGGTAAGAACTAACAGAACTGCAAAGAGAAATTTAAAAATCCACTACTACAGCTGGAGATTTCAACACATCCCACTGTCAGATTTAATTGATGTTTATGGACTACTTCATCCAACAACAACAGAATTAATAATTTCTCAAATTTGTATAGGATATTCACCAAGATACACAGTATTCTGGGTCGTAAAACACACCTTTGTTAAATTTAAAAGAACAGAATGCATATAAAATATGTTTCCAAGTCACATAACAACTAAAATAGTAATCAATAAGCAAAAGACAGATAAAAGACTTCAAAATATTTGGAGACTAAACAACACACTCTGAAATAACATTTGGATTGAAGAAGAGAGCTGAAGAAACATTTTAAAACTATTTTGAAAAAAATGAATATGAAAACACAGCTAATAAAAAATTGCAGGATGCAGCAAAACAGTGCTTAGATAGAAATTGATAGTATTAAAGACATATATTAGAAAAATAAAAATAAAAAAATAATCAAACCTTCAAATTAGGAAACTAGGAAAAAAAAGGGTAAATTTAGTCCAAAGTAAGCAGAAGAAATAATAAAAATCAGACAGAAATCAGTAAAATTGAAACTGGGGATCAGGAAAGAAAATCACTGAAACTAAAAATTTGTTTTTTGAAAAGATCAATAAAATTGATAAAAGCCATGCTTGCTTACAGGTAACATGAGAGTCTTTGTAGAAAATCTTAAAGAATCGACATGAAGGTTCTGGAACTAATACTCAATTATAGCAAGTTTATATGATAGAAGGCTAATATAAAATAGTCAATTGGTTTCCTAAAATAGCAGCAATAAATATTAGAATTTAACTTTAAAACCATAGCACCATGCACTTTAGCAGCAAAAAGAAATACTTATGTATACATTATCAATGGTAAAATAAATTGTTTCCTTAATTTCTCTTTCTGCTTTTAGTTGCTAGTGTATAGGAATGCAAGAGATTTCTGTTCATTAACTTTGTATTCTGCAACTTAACTAAATTCATTTATTATCTCCAGTAGTTTTCTGCTGGCATCTTTAAAATTTTCTGTGTATAGAAATTTTAAATTTCTGTACAAATTGTCTATATATAGAAATCTTTAAAATTTTCTATATATAGCTGTTCTTATGAGAACAACTGACTCATTGGAAGAGTTCCTGATGTTGGGAAAGATTTAGGGTAGAAGGGGAAGAGGGCGTCAGAAGATCAGATTGATAGATGGCATCACCTATGCAACAGACATTACCTTAGGAAAACTTGGGGAGATGGCGAGGGACAGAGAGGTCTGGCGTGCTGTAGTCCATGGGGTTGCAAAAAGTCAGACACGATTGGGCATCTGAACAACCACAACATAATATCATGTCATCTGTAAGCAGTGATATTTCACTTTTTTTTCCCACAGTTTGGATTCGTTTCATTTGTATTTCTTCTCTCATTGCCATAGCTAGGACTTCAGAAACTATGTTAAATAAGAGTGGCAAGAATGGAGATCCATGTCTTGTTCCTGATCTCGGGGAAATGCTTTCAGTTTTTCACCATTGATAATGATACTGGCTGTGAGTCTGTCATATATGGCATTAATTATGTAGAGGTAGGTTCCCTCTATGGCCACTTCCTGGTGAGCTTTTTTTTTTTTTTTTATCATAAATGGATGTTGAACTTTGTCAAAAACATTTTCTGCATCAATTGAGGTAATCATATGGCTTTTATTCTTCAATTTGTTAATATAGTGCATCACATTGATTGATTTGCACATATTGTAGAATCCTTGCATTCCTAGGATAAATCCCACTTGATCATCTTGTATGACACCTGTATGTTGGATTTTGTTTGGTAGAATTTTTAGAAGATTTTTGCATCTATATTTATCAATGATATTAGGCTGTAATTTTATATTTTTTTGACATTTTTGTCTGTTTTTGGTATCAGGATGATGTTGTCCTTATAGAATGAATTTGGACTAGTTCTTCCCTCTGCAATATTTTAGAACAGTTTGAGAAGGATAGGTATTAGCTCTTCTCTAAATGTTTGATAGCATTTGACTGTGAAGCTATCTGGTTCTGGACTTTTGCTGCTGGAAGATTTTTAATTACAGTTTCAATTTCAGTGCTTGTGATTGGTCTTTTCATGTTTTTTAATTCTTCATGTTTTAGTCTTGGACAGTTGTACCTTTCCAAAACTTTGTCCATTTTTTCCAAGTCATCTATTTTATTGTCATATAGTTGATTGTGATCAACTTATTATCCTTCATGTTTCTGCATTGTCAGTTGTAATTTCTGCTTTTTCTAATTTTACTGAGTCTTCTCCCTTTTTTTCTTGAGGGATCTGGCTAATGGTGTATCAATTTTGTTTACCTTCTCAAAGAGCCAACCTTTACTTTTATCGATCTTTGTTATTGCTCTCTTTGCTTTTATTTCATTTATTTCTTCTCTAATCTTTATAATTGCTTTCCTTCTACTAACTTTGCTTTTTGTTATTGTTGTTGTTGGTCTTCTTTCTCTAGTTGCTTTATGTGTAAGATTAAGTTGATTATTTGAGATTTTTCTTGTTCCTTGAGGTGAGATTGAATTGCTATAAACTCCCCTCTTAGAAATGCCTTTGCTGCATCCCATAGGTTTGGGGTCTTCAGGTTTTCATCATCATTTGTTTTTAAGTATTTTTTAAAATGTCTTCTTTGATTTCTTTGGTGATCTCTTGGTTATGTAGCATCACAATTTAGTCTCCTTTTGTTTGTGTTTTTAGTGTGTGTGTGTGTGTTTCTCCCTTGGAATTGATTTCTAATCTCATAGTGTTCAGAAAAGATGCTTCATATAATTTCAATTTTCTTAAATTTTCCATGGCTTGGTTTGTGACCCAAGATGTGGTCTGTCCTGGAGAATGTTCCATGTGTGCTTGAGAGGAAACTGTATTCTGATGGTAAAGAATCTGCCTGCAATGCAGGAAACCTGGGTTCAATCCCTGGGTTGGGAAGATCCCCTGGAGAAGGGAATGTTTACCCACTCCAGTATCCTTGCCTGGATAATTCCATGGATAGAGGAGCCTGGCAGGGTACAGTCCATGGGATCACAAAGAGTCAGACATGATTGAGCAGAATAGCACTGGGGAAACTCCAATACTTTGGCCACCTCATGCAAAGAGTTGACTCATTGGAAAAGACCCTGATGCTGGGAGGGATTGGGGGCAGGAGGAGAAGGGAACAACAGAGGATGAGGTGGCTGGATGGCATCACCGACTCGATGGGCATGAGTTTGAGTAAACTCCAGGAGTTGGTGATGGACAGGGAGGCCTGGTGTGCTGCGATTCATGGGGTTGCAAAGAATCGGACACGACTGAGCGACTGAACTGAACTGACTGATTAAAGTCCTTCACTAGTACTGTGTTACTGTTTACGTGCTACTATTTTGGGTACACAAATATTTATAATTGCTATATCTTCTTCTTGGACTGATCCTTTGATCATTATGTAGTGTCTTTCCTTATCTTTTGTAACCATCTTTATTTTAAAGTTTATTTTGTTTGATATGAGTATTGCTACTCCAGCTTTATTTTGATTTCTGTTTGCATGGAATATCTTTTTCCATTCCCTCACTATCAATGTGTATGTGTCTTTGGGTCTGAAGTGGGTCTTCTTTCTGTATCCATTCAGTCAGTCTGTTTTTGTTGTTGTTGTTGTTGTTGTTGTTGGGGCATTTAATCCATTTACATTTAAGGTAATGATCAATAAATAAATTTCTATGACCATTGTTTAGATTGTTTTGGGTTTATGTTTTTGAATTTTCTTTTGTGTTTCTTGCCTAGAGAAGTTCCTTTAGCATTTGTTGTAGGGCTGTTTAAGTGATTCTCTTAGTTTTTGTTTGTCAGTAAAGCTTTTGATTTATCTGTCTAATCTGAATGAGCTCTTTTCTGAGTAGTGTAATCTTGATTGCAGGTTTTTCCCTCTTATCATATATCCTGCCACTCCCTTCTGGCCTGAAGTGTCTCTGTGGAAAATTAATCCTTATGGGGATTCTCTTGTATTTTATTTTTTGCTTTTCCCTTGTTGTTTTTCATATTTTTTCCTTTGTATTTATTTATTTTTTTAGTTTGATTAATATATGTTTTGGTGTTTTTCTCCTAGGGTTTATCCTGTATGGGACTCTCTGCACTTCCTGGACTTGGATGGCTATTTCCTTCCCCATATTAGGGAAGATTTTTACTATAATCTCTTCAAATATGTTCTCAGATATTTTCCTTTTATAATCTTCTTATGGGTCCCTTTTATTCAAAGGTTAGTGTGTTTAGTGTCCCAGAAATCTTTGAGACTGTCTTTATTTTTCTTCATTCTTTTTTTCTTCATTCTGCTTCTTTGCAATTATTTCCAGCATTCTCTCTTTCAGCTCACTTATCCATTCTTCTGCCTTGGTTATTCTGCTATTGATTCCTTATAATGTATTTTTCATTTCAGTTATTGTGTTGTTCACCTCTCTTGTTCTTCAGTTCTTCTAGGCCTTTGTTGAATATTTCTTGCATTTTCTCCATCTGTGCTTCCATTCTATCTCAGAAATTTTTGGATCATCTTTATTATCATTACTCAAAATTCCTTTTCAGTTTGCCTATTTCCTCTTCATTTATTTGGTATTGCAGATTTTTACCTTGCTACTTGGTCTGTAACATACTTTTTCTCCTTTTTTTTTTTTTTTTGTTGATGGGTGGAACTGTGTTCTTGTCTTACTGGTTGTTTGGGCTGAGGTATCCAACACGGGAGTTTGCAGTCAGTTGGGGAAAGCCAGGTTTTGGTGTTGAGATGGAAAACCCCAGAAGACCTCACTCCAGTGAATATTCCCTAGGTCCTGAGGTTCTCTGTTAGTCCAGTGGTTCAGACTCAGCACTCCCATCATAGGAGCTTATGCTTGATCTCTGGCCCATGAGCCAGGGTCCTACAAGGCATTGTTGCTTTTCAGTTGCTGAGTCATGTCCAACTCTGTGACCTGATGGACTTCAGCACATCAGGCTCCCCTGTCCATTACCAATTCCCAGAGTTTGCTCAAACTCATGCCCATCGAGTTGATGATACCATCCAACCATCTCATCCTCTGTTATCCCCTTCTCCTCCTGCCTTCAATCTTTCCCATAATCAGGGTATTTTTCCCATGAGTCAGTTCTTTACATCAGATGGGCAAGTATTGGAGCTTCAGCTTCAGCATTGGCCCTTCCAATGAATATTTAGGACTGATTTCCTTTAGGATTGATAGGTTGGATCTCTTTGCAGTTCAAGGGACTCTCAAGAGTCTTCTCCAACACCACAGTTCAAAAGCATCAATTCTTTGGTGCTCTGCTTTCTTTATAGTCCAACTCTAACATCCATACATGACTACTGGAAAAACCACAGCTTTGACTAGATGGACTTTTGTCAGCAAAGTAATGTCACTGCTTTTGAATATGCTGTCTAGGTTGGTCATAGTGTTTCTTCAAAGGAGTGAGTGTCTTTTAATTTCATGGCTGCAGTCACCATCTGCAGTGATTTTAGAGTCCCAAAAAATAAAGTCTGTCACTGTTTCCATCGTTACCCCATCTATTTGCCATGAAATAATGGGACTGGATGCCATGATCTTATCTTTTGACTATTCTGTTTTAAGCCAACTTAAAGGCAACTTACAGCCAACTAAAGTTTAAGCCAACTTTAAGCCAATTTTTTCACTCTCCTCTTTCACTTTCATCAAGAGGCTCTTTAGTTCTTCGCTTTCTTCCATAAGGGTGGTATCATCTGTATATCTGAGATTATTGATATTTCTGCCTGTAATTTTGATTCCAGCTTGTCCTTCATCCAGTCTGGCATCTCACATGATGTACCCTGCATATAAGTTAAATAAGCAAGGTGACAATATACAACCTTGATACACTCCTTTCTCAATTTTTAACCAGTTCAATGTTTCATGTCCAGTTCTACCTGTTGCTTCTTGACCTGCATACAGATTTCCCGGAGGCAGGTCAGGTGGTTTGGTATTCCTGTCTCTTTAAGATTTTTCCACAGTTTGCTGTGAACCACACAGTCAAAGGATTTAGCATAGTCAATGAAGCAGAAGTAGATGTTTTCCTGGAATTCTCTTGATTTTTATATGATCCAACGGATGTTGGCAATTTGGTCTCTGGTTCCTCTGCCTTTTCTAAATCCAAATTGAACATCTGCAGGTTCTTGACTCATGCACTATTGAAGCCTGTTTAAACCCTGAGATTTCATGTAAATCCAACATAAAATGTTTGAAAATGTGGAATTTCTTATAAACTATATATGAATGCTTCTATGAATATGGAAGCAATATTTGCTTTAAAATAGATTATAAATTTAGCAAATAAGCACTGTAAATTCCCTAAGAAGGACTGTGACTGTCTTGTTCCATACTGTATTCTCAAATGTTTTACACAATATATGTTCATTAAATATTTGTTGACTGGAGAATGATTTATTAGTGCAGGGATATTCAGTTTTTTTTTTTTTTTTTTCAAAAGCAATACATGGCTCCAGGCTATAAGTCTTGGGAATGCAAATTGATATTAACATATTTGATAAATTGGATTAGATGAAAGGGGAGATTACTTAAATCTTAGAAATACTGTGAACTTTCTCATTTATTAGTTCCTTTACCAAATGGCAACATGTAATAGAATCAAGAGAAATTAAATTTAAAAAGTCAACAGTTAAATCATTAGAAATCCTTGGGAACGCACACGATGACTTGATACTATGGAAGGGGGATAGATTTCAGACAGCTTTCAGTTGCATTTTTTTCATCATAGCATTGCCCTGAAATGATTCTCACAACTTTGACACCGCAGAGCAGGAAAATATCAGCTTGGCCAATCAAAAGACTATTAAGATTCCAGCCTGGGTGAGGATCAAATAACGACAAACTGAATTGGACCAGCCTTCACCCAAAAACTTTATCTTCCTGACCACTCATTTCCCTCCAAACACACTCTGTTTAAGGAATGCTGATGTGCTGTGCTTGGTCACTCAAGCGTATTTGACCCTTTGCGATTCCATGAACTGTAGCCTGCCAGGCTCCTCTGTCCATGGGGGTTCTCCAGGCAAAAATACTGGAATGGCTTGGCATGCCCTACTTTAGGGGATCTTCCCTACCCTGGGATCAAATGCAGGTCTCCCGCATTGCAGGCAGGTTCTTTAATATCTGAGTCACCAGGGAACCCCATGATTACTGTAGTTGGTAGCCTACCCCTTCTCCAGGGAATCTTTCCAACCCAGGAATTGAACCAGGGTCTCCTGCATTGCAAGTGGATTCTTTACCAGCTGAGCTACCAGGGAAGCCCCGCATTAAGGAATAGAGTACTGTAACCCAACAAGACAGTTTTTTTTTTTTTTTTTTTTTTTTTTTTTTACAAGAGAGTTCACCTAGTTTGTATGTAGTGGGACATTCTTTGAGGATTAATCAACAAATCAAGTATTCAGCAATCAAGCCCAGATTTTAACAACAGAGGTGTCTCATCATGACTCTCATCCTGACTTGCGTTGACCTACACAAAAACACACACACTCACACATAGACTAAAAACATCACCATTTATAGCTTCTGCTTTCATATATCTCCCTGGGTAAAGATATATGATAATGTTAAACATCTGAGGAATTAAAGTTCTGTAAAAAATGTAAAAGTTCAACAACACACAACCAAACAACAGAATTAATAGACCAGTCCAAGCAATAATTTAAGCTAGCCATTGTAAATATCCTTAAAGGAAAAAAGGATGATAATGGCAACTTTAAGCTGGAATAAGCCTCAATAAAGAAGAACCAAGAAAAAAAGCTGGATATGAAAATATAATAGTTAAAAAACAGAACTCAGTGTGTGAGTTGAAGAGCAGAATAGATTCAGACAGAATACAAAGTAGTGAGCTAGATCAGGTTGAAATATTTACCCTGGAAGCATCAGGAGAAATTTCTAGAGGGAAAAAAAAAAACAAGAAAATATCTTACAAAAGACTTAAAGCCAGGTAGACATGACTTCTAAAGATAAATACTGCATGTAAGAAGACAATGCAGAAAATTTGTTTTTAAATTTCAGAAAACTGAAACAATGCAAATTCAACAACATAATTCCTTTAAAATTACCATTAAAATGAGAAAGTGAAATAAAGATATGTTTGCTGTTTTGGATGAATATCTCAGCTACTGTAAATAATTCTGCAATGAATATAGGGGTTCATAGAACTTTTCAAGTTGGTGCTTTCCTTTTCTTCAGATAAAAATCCAGAAGTGAAATTACTGGATCACATGTTAACTCTATTTTTATTTTTTTTGAACAACTTCTATACTGATTTTCACAGTGGGTGCACCAAATTATGCAGATGGCAATCATCCCTGTATGCACAGACTACTGAGAAAATAGCTTGCTTTCACTTCCTTTATGTCTTGGCTGGTCCTGTGATTACTTTAACCAATAAAATACAGCAGAAAGAATATGCTGAAACAACTGAGCCTATACTTAAATAGAATTGGCAGTTCCTATTTCTTTCCCTTGGCAAGTCTTGTCTTGGAGTTCCTCTTAGACTCCAACCACCCTGCTATAATAAGTCCAAACTTAATGGAGAGACCACACCAAGTAGAACAAAGGTGATCACCATACACAACATAGATCAGAGTTAGCAGCTACCCCCAACTACCAATCATACAAGTGAACAATCTTTAATTTTCAAGCACAGTAGAGCCCCCAAATATCTGCAACCCCATTCAATATCTGAGGGAATAGAGGAAACCCAAGCTGAGCATGGATAACTAGTAAAATCATAAGATATAATAAAATGTTGCTTTGAGTCAGTAGGACATGGGGTAATGTATTACCCAACCATAGATAAATAAAACAGCTGGAATGTTGGGAATTAGAATAATCTGGTGGTTCATTCACTCACATATCTGGAAGTCCATGTTGTCTCACAGCTGAGGTCTTAGTTGAGGTTGTTGTACAGAAGTACCACATATAACTTTCCCATATGGTGACTGGGTTCCAAAAGCAAGTGTCCTGGGAGAAAAAGATAGAAATGGAATCAAGTGAAAGCTTTAAATTTTCTATGACCTGGTACAGAAGTCAAGTATCACCACTTCTGCTATACTTTATTGGTTGGAGAAGTCACAAGCTCCCTAGGTTCCCAGTGGGTAGGAGAATAAATCCACCACTTTGTTGGGATTGGCAAAATTCTGGAAAATCATATAAGTTAGAAAATACTCATGTGACTATTTCTATAAAATAAAATCTACCACAAATATTTCTTAAAAGGAAATGTGTGGTCACAAATTTAGTGAAACATATCATTTCTTTAAATCCTTATTCTCTATTAAAAAAAACAAATAAAATATCATGCCTTAAGTTGCAGATTAACATTCTGAATATAAGGAGCATAGAACAAATTTACTAAGAAAATATTCCATGTAAAAGAAAAATTTTCAATGCTTAAGTACCAGCAATATAGAAACTCATAGAAATGTTTGGCTTCAAAAACATGCATTTAATATTTTCTCTTTTAAAATTATTATTTCATTTAGAAATAAACTTATACCATGAATAAAATGAATTACAATTAATGGAATATCTTTTAAACAGCCTTCTGTTGACTCTTGATGTATTGCTTTACAATAATTGACTAAAATGAATCAGTAAATGTCATTTCAGAATTATTTTGGAATAGTAAAATGCTTCAGGATAATATTAGAAAGCCTATTTTAAAAGTTCAACAATGAATTTGATTAGCTTTAAAATATAATTTTTATAAGTTTCCAAAATACATTTACCTTAATCTCTACCATTCTATGAGATAGAGCAGGACCATTTTGTGCTTAGAATCTTTGTTTGAAATTCATTGCTTAAGACAAGACACTTTATTTTTTTTTAACATTTTGATCTATTTATTTCTTTATTCTTATGCATATTATTACAAAAGCTGGATCATACTTTATATATATTTTATTTATTTATTTATTTTTAATTTTTTTCCATTTATTTTTATTAGTTGGAGGCAAATTACTTTACATCATTGCAGTGGTTTTGTATGACAAGACACTTTAATGTTTTTTGAAAATGCATTTTTTACTCCATAATCTTATGATATTTACTGTGTAATCTTCTCAAAACTCCAGATGGCACTATCTTATCTCTTTATTTTGATGATAGAAAAGATGAAACATTTCTGATACTATATTCTGTCTTATGTCAGATTACTTTCAAAGTCATTGGAAGAGCAAAAATACCTCAGTGACCTTGAGCTTAGAAATGAGTTTGTAGAAGAAACACCAAAGGCATGGTCCTTGAAATAAGTAATTGATAAGAAAGACTTTATTAAAAATACAATTTTTTGCTCTGCAAGTGACACTTTCAAGAAAATAAAATAAGTTACAGATGGAGAAAATATTTGCAAAAGACATATGCAATGAAGGACTATGTGATAAAGAAATATCCAAAACATTCAAATAATACTCAAAATTCAACACTAAGAAAGCAAGCAACTTCATTATGAAATGAGCTAAATATCTTAATAGAAACCTCACAAAGAGGACATTCAGATGACAAATAAACATTACAGAATGCTCCACATCATATGTAATTAAAGAAATGCAAATTAAAACAATTATATACTATTACACATTTACTAGAGTAGTCAAAATCCAGACCACTGACACCACCAAATGAAGATGACTGGTGGAAATGAAAAATGATAAGCAACTTTGGAAGAAAATTTGACAGGTTCCTACAAAAACAAATATACTCTTACCATTTATTAACCACACTCCTTGGTATCTAGCAAAGAAAATGAAAACGTATCTATTCAAAATCATGCATAGCATTGGGAAGACCCAGAGGGATCGGATGGAGAGGGAGGTGGGAGGGGGGATCGGGATGGGGAACACATGTAAATCCATGGCTGATTCATGTCAATGTATGGCAAAAACCACTACAATATTGTAACCTAATTAGCCTCCAACTAATAAAAATAAATGGAAAAAAAAAACAATCATGCACACAGATATTTATAGTAGTTTTATTTATCATTGCCAAAACTTGGAGGCACTCAAGATGTACTTCGGTAAATAGATGTATAAATAAACTGTGGTTCATATGCCACACTGATTTATGAAAGAAACATTATCATTTTATATTTGGTAAAATTTGCCTGCCTGCCCACATTGTTTTGTTTTGTTTTTCTCTTTTCTATTCTTCTAGGTATTCTAACTTGCTGGTTTTGCCAAATGAATGCTAAACTCTAGGGTCAGAAAAATACCTAATAATTGTTTTATTGAGGCACTTTAATGAAAATAACTCAGGGAAAATTTACATTTATGATACAGATACTTCCTATTTAAGAACAGAGGACCCTACCAATTTTAAAAAAAAAGGTCTAATACTAAAGCTATCAGAAATTAACACTAAGCATATCTTTTTTAAAAAATTTAAAATGTAACTTTGGAGCATCTATATCAGAAAGCCTGGAAACAACAGTTTCCAGCACTCACTTCACATAGAACCAAGAAAGAAATTGAAAATTGAGAGTATTCCAGAGTTTAGGGCCAGTACTGTGGTGAATGATAGACAAAAGAGTAGAAGATGAGCTTAACCAAGGAGGATTTTCCAACCCCAAGTCAGCTCTATCCCACTTCAGAATTTCTATGTATCAATGACTGTTGTATTTCATTAATTTCATTCTTATTCCATGGAAATACTTATTGCTATTAAAGTGTGCAGCAGTGTGAATTATGTCAAAAAAGCAATAAGTTCAGTTCAGTTGCTGAACATGTCCGACTCTTTGTCACTCCATGGACTTTAGCACCGCAGGCTTCCCTGCCCATCACCAACTCCTGGAGCTTGCTCAAACTCATGTCCATCAAGTCAGTGACGCCACCCAACAATCTCATCCTCTGTCATCCCCTTCTCCTCCTGCCATCAATATTTCCCATCACCAGGGTCTTTTCCAATGAGTTAGTTCTTCGCATCAGGTGGCCAAAGTATTGGAGTTTCAGCTTCAGCATCAGTCCTTTCAATGAATACTCAGGACTGCCTGAGTTCTTTTAGGATTGACTGGTTTGATCTCCTTGTAGTTCAAACAATATACATATCTTAATAAAAAATTATTTATTGTTAAAATGTTAACTATCATCTGAGCCTTCAGCAAGTATAACAATAATAAAAAATTTTGAAATCTTTTGATAATTATAAAAATGTGACACAGAGATACAAAGAGAGAAAATGAGAGAGTAGCATTGAAACATATGCATTACCATGTGTAAAATTATATGGCCAGTGGAAATTTTCTGTATGATGCAGGGAGTTCAGATCTGATGCTCTGTGACCACCTAGAAGGGTGGGATGAGGTGGGAGATAAGAGGAAGTTTCAAGAGGGAGAGGACGTGTGTATACCTATACCTGATTCATGTTTATATAGGGTAGAAACCACCATAATATTGCAAAGCAATTAGCCCCAATTAAAAATAAATAATAAAAAATAAAAAATATCAAGATCATTTATAATGACAAATACAATAATAGTGGAAAACTGAAACATTATGAGAACGATCATTGGAAGGATTGATGTTGAAACTGATACTCCAATACTTTAGCCACTCAATTTGAAGAGTCAACTCATTGGAAATGACTTTTATGCTGGGAAAGATTGAGGGCAGGTGGAGAAGAGGGTGACAGAGGATGAGATGGTTGGATGGCATCACCAACTCAATGCACATCAGTATGAGCAAACTCCAGGAGATAGTGAAGGTAAAGGAAGACTGGAGTGCTGCAGTCCATGGGTTCAGAGTCAGATACAACTGAGCAACTTCTAAGTTACCTAGCTTCAGAGATCATCTGAAAAAATTCACATCTGAAAAACAGTTTGAGACAACTGAATTGGGGTATTACATTATAGCAAAGCTTTTCTAGAAGCTTTTTTTCCACCCCCTAAGAGCAATACAGAAATTGAAGTTGACAACATGATTAAAAAGGTGTACATAATATTTATGCTAAGAAAATCACACACCAGACTGTTGATTGCCTACAGTAATGGGGTCCAGGGAGAGCACAAAATTAAACTCCACAGATAATCATTTTAACCATGAGTTTCAATCATCTAAACTATTGGTAAGTAGCCAATTTTTTTTTTTTTCACTATTACTCTGGCTATCCTCCCCAGGATCATTAAAAGAGATAGTCAATGTTACATAACAAGGGTGAGTTATTAACAACTCAATATTCCAAAACCTAAATTGATTTCCTGTACAATGTAGAATTTATCACACCTCTCAATTGAGAAACATGATTTATATATAGATCAAAAGAGATAAAAAATATTGAGAAGTCTTTGTTTGAGGGACAGAGAAGAATCCAAGCAGAACTGGTCAGTCAGTGGGCACATAGCTAAACACTTCTATAATTTTTATCCCAATGGAAAGATTCAAATCTTTTATGAACACACTTGATGTATCCTTGATATTTCCTTAGTCTAGAAACATTATTTGAAATTATCATTGATCTCTGAGGGTTTGGAAATGAATAGATCACAAATTATGAATGGAAAGACAATTTAAACATTTTTTATTGTTGAAAAATGTATAATATTACTACCTTGGAAATCAGTTACTACTTCTCATACATTATTTTACACTTACATAAACTTCATATTTATTATTTTCCTGACAATTAGTTAACTTCCCAAATGATTCTAACTTATCAGTAGCATACTTTTACTTATTTATGCAAGGTAGTATGACAAAGGTAACTTAAAATCTTACCCTCAATATAAGAAATGCAAGTAATTGTAAAGATTATGGTAAACTAAAGAGCACATTTCACCTTGACAATACAACATTCCAATTATCCCCATTCAAAAACTTAAGGCCAAGTTTGTCAGATATCCCACTATTTCAAGAGAGGCCACTAACAGCATAATTATCAAGTTACACAGATTGATATTTTCATCAGTTTTGTGTTCTTTAAACCTCAGGAACAAAGCGGCATAGTATAAGGTTTCTGTCCCTTAAATTCTTAAGCAGATTTTGCATGTAGCCACATCATTTTTTGATATTATTTTATCATATTTTATTAATTAACTGTATATTTTAGTTGCTCTTTCTTATTGTTAATATCATATCCTGACCACACAGACAATACTTGGTTACTAAGAAGATTTTTTTAAGCACAATAATACTTTTTATCTTGCTCTGATATACAATTTCATATTTGCTCTGCTATACTCTCCTTTATTCCTGGTACTCAGAAAACAAGAGACATTTAACAAAATGTGTTTCCAGTTTTAAAAGGAAAATAATTAACTCATGCTGATATAAATCAAGGGATATAAATTCTATTTCTTTGAAACAACCTTAACAAACCACATCATGCTAAGCAGAGGAAATAATCATAGGATTAGTATGATCTTCCAAAAATATATTGATTACCTCATAGCTTAGTGAGCACATATGATGACAGTTATAGCTACATGAAAAGTAGGAGTGAATTATTTGAATTGAATTATTTGGGAATATCAACGATCCTTGCATCCCTGGAATAAATTCAACTTGATCATGATGCGTGATCCTTCTTATGTGTTATTGGATTTGGTTTGCTACCATCTTTTTGAGAATTTTTGCATCTATATTCATCAATATAATGTTTCTCTTTTTTGTAGTATCTTTGTTGAGTTTTGATATCAAAGTAGTGGTGTCCTTGTAGAATGAGTTTCAGAGAATTCCTCCTCTTCATCTTTTTGGAGTAATTTGAAAAAGATATTTACTAGATTTTTTTTTTTTTCCCTGTGCTTGGCATAATTCCTCTGTGAAGCACTGTCTTGTCCAGGACTTTTGTTTGCTAGAAGTTTTTAAATTAAAATTACAATTTCACTACTAATAATTGGTTTTATCAAATTGCCTGTTCCTTCTTGATTCAGTCTTAGAATGTTATTGTATTTTTCAAGAAATATGTTCATCTCTTCCAGGTTGTCCAGTTTGTTGGCATTCAGCTTTTTGTAATATTCAGATGGGTCATAGTGGAGAATTATGTCAAAACATGATCCACTAGAAGAGGGAATGGCAAGGCACCCCAGTATACTTGCTGTGAGAACCTCATGAACTATATAAAAAGGCACAAAGATATGACACTGAAAGATGAGTCCTCCAGGTAAGAAGGGATCCAATAATCCTACTGGGGAAGAGTGGAGGACAGCTACTAATAGTTCCAGAAAGAATGAAACTAGCTGGGCCAAAGCAGAAATGACAATCAACTGTGGGTGTGTCTGGTGATGAAAGTAAAATCCGAAGCTGCAGAGAAAAGTATTATATTGCATAGGGACCTGGAATGCTTGGTACTCATTGGAAGTGTCCCTGATGCTGGGAAATATTGAGGGCAGAAGGAGAAGAGGGAATCAGAGGATGAGATAGCTGGGTGGCATCATTGATGCAATTGACATGAACTTGGGCAAGCTCTGAGAGATGGTGAGGGACAGGAGGCCTGGCGTGCTGCAGTCCATGGAGTCGCAAAGAGTAGACATGACTGGGTGACTTAACAACAATATTCTTCTTTGATTTTTTGTATCTCTGTGGTATCAGATGTTATTTCTCTTCTTTCATTTCTTATTTTGTTTATTTGAGATTTCTCTCTTCTCGATGAAACAGGCTAAAGGTTTATCAACTTTGTTTCTCTTTTCAAAGAATTAGCACTTGGTTTATTGATTTTTCTATTGTCTTTTTTATCTCATTCATTTCCTCACTGATATTTATTATTTCCTTCTCCTGCTTATTTTGGGCTTTCTTTTTCTGAACTGGGCCAAAAGTGCCTAAATTAAACATTATTTATGGGTGTGATTGTGAGGGCTTTTCCACATGAGATCAGCATTTGAATGGCAGCCTGGATGAAGTAGAATGCCCTTCCACAATGTGGGTGGGCATCATTCAATTCATTGAGAGCCTGAATAAAACAAAAAGGTGAAAGAATAATTCATTTCATGTTCTTTCTGCCTGACTCCTCTAGCTGGGATGCTAATTTTCTCATGTTCTTGGACTGGGATTTATACCATCAGCTCCCCTGGTTCTCAGAGCTTCAAACTCAGACTGGTATTACACCACTGGCTTTCCTGTGTCTCCAACTTGCAGACACCAGAGAGTGGGTCTTTCGATCTTTTATAATCTTGTGACACAATTCTTAATATATATTATTGGTTCTGTTGGGTAACCCTAACATAGGTGTCTATATGTTAAGGGTTGTTATGTCTTCTTGGAAAATCCACCCCTTAATTATTATTTAATGCACTTTTTCTCTGATAACTTTCCTTGCTGTGAAATCTTCTCTGTATGAAATTAATTTAACTATTCCATTTTATCTTGATAAGGTTTAGTATCATATTTTTTTCCATTCATTTATTAATACTTTTAATTTGTACATTTCCTTATATTTAAAGTGGATTTCTTTTATATACATGCTTACTGTTAGTCTGAACTTTCTTTGTGGATATAAGTTGGGAAAGCTTTAATATAAATATTAGAATTTATGTAGGTTTCTGCCAGTAGTCAGTGGAAATCCTTTATCCTATGATATCTCAATTACCTATAGTGGTTTTAGCTGAATGGAGAAATCCCAAACCAATAATTTGTCAGCCTGAGTGTACCATTTTATTTCCTTAAGCTCTCAAGTGCAGTCAGAAATAGACATCCAACCCACAAACATTGTGTTCCTCATTCCAGTAGTGTATCATAAAACCTTGTGTTCTTCATTACAGTCATCAGTGAAAATTTAAGTAATTATCTGCCACTGCTTGCTATGAACTAACAGTGATACATTCTCCAATAGTAAAAAGATCTGTACTAATTTTATACATAATCAGGTCAGATAACCAATCCCAGATTCCCAATCTTGAAGTTTTATTGCCTGAATTTCTTCTAGCTTCACTTTGTCAGGGCTTGATTTAGGAAATAGAAATTATTCCAAATATTTTAAGTAGAAAGGGACTTAATATAGTAAATTCAGTATTTAAAAGGTTATTTCAAGAGTTGTAGGATGAAGCTCAAGACTTTACTAGACCTCTAATACTCAGTACTCCTCAGAACAGATATATTAAAAGTGCTAATATTTTCCATTATAATTAGGAAGGTGGGGACTCAGAAGGTTACAACTTATAAGTTGTGACCTTTAATATAAAATCTTTGTAGCCATGATCCATGGTTTAGGAAGACTGTTCATTAAGCATGACTACTATTAAAAACATCGTGTTTTTGGATGATGAATTATGGAATTTAGAGACTAGCCATCATTTTTCTCAATGCCAATAATGCTAATAACTGGATTCAGAAATGTTGAGTCTGGCTGCTATTATTGCTGCAGTTGTCACTTTCATGAAACTGGAAATTGAGCAATGACATCTCTACAGTCAATTTTTGAGAAGGAAACGGCAACCCACTCTAGTATCCTTGCCTGGAAAATCTCGTGGACAGTGGAGGCTGGTGGGCTGCAGTCCATGGGGTGGCAAACAGTTGGGCACGGCTGAGCGACTAATATTTCCTTACTTACTTACTTTTTTATTCCATTTATTTTTATTAGTTGGAGGCTATTACTTACTTACTTTTGCCTGACTTCTGCCTTCTAAGTCTTATGCAAGTACAACTCATTAGCAAAACTTATTTTGACTATGTAGGTGTTTTCTATTGCTACATAACAAGTTATCACAAACTTAGCAGTCCAACATTCTCTTTATCTAGTTATCTATTTATTAAGTTTAATGTGATCCCACTGGGTTCTTTGCTCAGTATATCACAAGGCTGGAAGCAAAGTATCAGCCATGCTGAATTATAGTCTAGAAGGTCTAGGAAAATATCTGCTTCTAGTTCATTGAGGTTGTTGGCAAAATTTAGCTACATGGAGTTGTAGGACTGAGGTTCCCATTTCCTTAAAGGCTGTTAGCCAGGAGTCACTCTTTATTCCTAGAAACCACTCTCTGTTCCTTGCGCATGTTTCCTTTCATCCTCTAAGCCAGCAACAGCAGACCCATTAAATCCTTCTTCTGCTTGAAAACTCAGTGACATCGCTTTCTGCCATCAGCCTCAGAAAATTTTCTGCCTTTAAAGGACTCAATTGAGTCAGGTCCACCCAGATAACTTCTGTTTATTAATATTAACTGACTTGGGACTTCAATTACACCCATAACATTCCTTCACAGAATGATATTTAATTGAATAACCAGAACATGGTAATATTAGGGCTAAAGGGCTGAGTTAGAATCTTGTTTATCAGTCTCCATAACTCCAGTCACAAGAAATTTCTGCATATTTATTTTTTAGCTAGTATTAAATATCATTCTAGGAAGACTTTAGAATTGTATCATTTAAGCACATCAAGCCCAGGATATTGGTAATAAATAGGAAGTTTTAAAAAGTAACGTATATAGGAAACTGCAAGAAATTCAGTGTGGTTAAATTGTAGAGTAGGTACATGGTGAAAGAGACAAGAAATGAGCCTCTCAATGTAGACTGGGGAAAATTGTGAAGAATCAAGTATAAATATATAAGGACTTTAAACTTATTTCTGCATGTAATGAGGATTTGTATGAAATGAAGTTTAAGTCATAAATATTGAAATGATACTGAGATTAACAATTACTTATCTATATCCTGGTTTCACCATTAATGATTTTTATTTTCTTGGACAAATTACTTAACATTTCTGAGCATCAATGTCTTTGCATAAAGATGATGATAATAATAGTAACATATTATTCTAAAAGGATAAAAAAAGACTATAAATGTTAAGTGAATAAGATATAAACAGTACTTTAAAAATGCTAGTCTTCATTGTCATTAAATGCATTGCATAGGGTAGTGAAATGATTTAATATCTGTTTTAGAAAGAAAACCTCCAAATAAATGTAAAACACAGTTTAAAATAGAGAAGATACCAGAGGCAATTAAACAACTTAGCAAAGATCAAGATAAGAAATTATAAGATGGTGTAAACTAAGACACTGTTAATCAGAATAAAAAGGAAAAGAAGAACTGAGAATAATTGCAGAAATAGGTTTGGGTTATCTATGTTAGTTTTTTTTTTAATTCATAGGTATCCTTAACTGGTCAGTCACAATACCTAATAGATCAAACCCATTTCCCTGCTAGGGGAAGTGACCTCTGGTTGTTTTTTACTTATGTGATGTCCAACTTTATACTTCTATACAATCAACACTTAGCTATAGGGTATTAGATTATAAACAGTCACTTGATTGTGACAAGTCATCTTCTAAACTTACCAGAAGGGCATGAAGTGGCAAAATTGACAATTTTGGACAAAAAAGTATAAACTGGACAAATAATATTCTCTTTTTAAGAAATATAGAGTGAAAATCCCAAGAGAATGATGTAGTCAATAGGGATAGCTGAGTCTAAAAGCAGGTATAGAGAATGAAAAGGCAAGAAGAATCATGAGAAAAATGAACTGAAGTTCATGGGTTGGTCAAAATTATAAGCAAACAGAAAATTTGTGTTATTTGGAGATTGTTCTATAGGATATCAGCTAACATACATTTATTTTTTATATAAAATCAATTTAGAATATTGAAATGTGATGAGTTATGCATAGTAAGTCTGGTTAATATCAGGGAAGAGAGAAAATATACTGAACAAAGGTTAAATTAGTCAATGCAGAGGAGGAGAAATAACATCAAAAACCAAAAGAGTAACTATGTCATATTAATGGTAGAACTCCACAGTGAAAATCCAAGAACAACTGCTATGTGGATTCCTAAAGTCTTGACATAGTCTAGCATAGTCTCAGAATTATGCTATAGTTCAATCTGAAATCTGACTACTGTTCTGCTAATGTTTTGGAATTTCCATGGAAGCCCTATCACAAGTTTTTTTTTTTTTTTTTCATATTTCTCCTCATATCAGTGCCCATAACTTGAACTCTTCCAATAAAGACCACGATCCTTGCAACTAGAAAAGAGAGACATTAAATAAGGCAGCTCTTACCTGTTTGTTCTTTGTATGATGCTCCATTTGTTAATTGCTCTACCGCTTGAATTCTTAATATCTTCTAGTATTGGGTTTTCCTCCTGTGTTTGCAAACATGGCTCAGCTCTCAAATCAAAAATTTTATTTACAGCTTTCTGTCACCTCTTTAAGGTACTGCCTTGTCTATTTTCCTTATTCTCACATTTCCTTCAGAGACTTCACAATTGTCTTCACTTCTTTGCCACCCATTCACGGTTTTAGTTCTTAAAATTAATCTCTTAACACCACCATTCTACTGAGACTGCTTTACCAGATATTAAAAATGACTTTCTGGTTTCCAAATCCATTCACCTACATCAATATTCATTTTTCTTGGCATTTCTTCAGTATTTGACTCCATAGTTCTAAGAATTCCTCCTTTTTTGGCATCTGTAAAACTATACTCTCCTCATTTCTGCCTGACTACTTCTGTATCCTTTGTCAGAGCCTGGCGTGCTGCAGTCCCTGGGGTCACAAAGAATCGGACATGACTGAGCGACTGAGCTGAACTGAACTTAATTCTTCCAGTCTGAAAAACACATACAATCCAAATTTTACTATATTATTATCCTAGTTCTGATGTATTTTATATCAATTCCTCTACAGTGCATGCCCTTATCATTTCTCACTTGGGGGAAAATGTTTAAGTGTTCCACTCTCGATGTATGAGTATTGTGCTATCCGTTGCTATGGTAAGTCTAGTCGTCCAGCTCGGCACAGTTTTCTAATTTGATTGCTATTGCTCTGCCCAGGACAAAAGGCATTGATACAATGTGGTAGTCAATCTGTTGCCATTAATCTGTTCCTACATTTGTGAATACTGTAGTTTTCTACTTGATTTACTCACCACAACATTTATGTCTTCTTGTTGTCAAAGCTGACAGGGTTTGCATGACAGTGTAATGGAGTGTAACTCCCTCTCCTTTATTTTCCAATTTGTTAAAAGAATCCAAATGGAGTACTCTTACCTCCATACCTTAAAGGATGTTTAATAAATTATCTTTCCATATGTTTCTGACAATCTAATCGAGGTTGAGTCAAGAAACTAAAATAATGATTAATATTTGTTGAACACATACTAAGTCTCAAGAATTATTCTATACCCAGATTGTATTTTAACTTATTTTACCATTACAATAGACTTATAGGGTAGTATTATTTTTTCAGTAATGCATTTTAAGGTATTGAGGCACAGAGAAGTTTAGACACTTGTCCAAAGCCACACAGCTAGTAAGTGGAAGGGCAAGAACTCAAACACACACAATTTGGCTCTAGAGTCTCTATTCTTAACCTCTAGGCTCTACCATCTTTCAAATTCATGCTGTGGACACAATGTTTTTCTTAGATTATTCTTTCTTAAACTAAAAAAATCCCATTATTGTGTCAAGCTAGGATTTTAAACCTTCCTATCAGGAGACTTTTGTTGAAAGAGTGAACTAGTTTGCTGGACTTGCCTACCTGAATTATTAAAAAAACATCCTCACATAATTTATATTGTGGGCCCATCACAGGAGCCATACATCTATTTTCAGATCTTCCTTAATCACTTTAATCCTTAAATTGCATCTTCCTACATGTATGTAGTGCTTACATAGATTCAACTTTCAATTCTATGTAAACAACCATTACACCCATGTCTTTAGTCTTAATATGTCTCTAGAACAGAAGACCTGCAGCTCTAACTGCTTCACTGATATTTTGGGCTCACTGGTACCAGAAATTCAAAATTTTCAGAATTGAACTTCTCGTTTCTTGCTCAAGACAATTTATTTTCCTGAGATTTAGTTTATTCCAACAGTTCTACTCAGGCTTGAAATTCCTGAATAGTTATTTTAATGTCTTCCTTTCTTCTATTTCCTGTGGACAATCAGTGGCTGAATTGTATTAATTTTAGTTTCCATGGTATACCTTTTATCCATTCTTCCCTGTTTCCTCTGCTGCTGCATAAGTCAGGCTTGATTGACTCAGCTTCTTCACTTCTAATTTACCTTACTCTCCTATGAGAAAAATATTCTTTCAGTAAAGCTTTATATATTTTAGTTTCCCAGTTAAGAATATTCATTGCTCCTGCCTAGTTAACTATCAAATTAACTTGAAACTACATTATTTTCATCCAAAACTCATTATTTTATTTCAAATTACCTTTTCAGGCTTTTATCTGTTTAACCTGCTAGATAATCTACATATTATCACGCCACAGACATACAGTGATGCTTCTTAACTCATGTTTTGCTTCTTCTATGTTTATTTTAATCCACCTTTTTTGAATGTCTTCTATACCCATCCTGGCCTGGAGTATATATTTTAAAATTCTGCAATTTTATCTCACCGTCTCTTTAGTGAAACATCTTTTGATCTCTCTAATTAGATGTGATCATTCATTCATTTCCCCCCACACCATTTTGTATATTTTAGTGTACATCCTGATTAATATAGCTATTTCTTACATATGTCCCATCTCCACCTTATGACCTCACTCCCAACTTCATCTTAACTGGTGTCTAAGCAATTTAAGAGAATGGGAATTATTTTTTTTTCATATTTGTTTTCCCTGTGGTGATTAATAGATTTCTTATACATAGAAAGTACTCAGTAAAAATCAATTAGTTGAATTAAATTTCAGAAAGGTCAGAATTCCTAATGTATGCACTTGGAATATAAAACATCTGTCAGTGCTCATAGAAAGAGAAGGAAGTTTGCTAATTTCTTGAGAAGGGCCAGGGTGATAACAAATACAGCTATACCAGAGACTGACCCCTAATAATTTCAAAGTGTCCCCCAAAATTCATCAGAGATGCTGATTACATATAAGTCATCAGCTGTGAAATAATGAACAATCAAAAATCTAGAACAGTTTGTGAAGTCCCTGAGGGCAGCAAATGTCTTTGCTTTCCTTACCATTCTATTCTCCATGAATAGTAGACTATTTGATGGATAACATATGTCACATATTTATAGAATGAATATATAAAGGAAATAAAAAATTGAATGATGAAAGTGGGAAAATATCATGAGGGCATTGTTTCCTTGTCAGTGTTTAAATGTTCTTAACTTAGTTGAGAGGTTAAACTAGGGTTGGGACATCTGAATAGAGACAGTAATAAAAGAAGCCATAAGGTAACTTTAAACTCACTGATTATAAGAATTTTAAACTTTACTGATACGCTATGCTTGGTAATCCCTATTCAAATAAACTCTCTACCTAAATATAAAATTGTCCTAATGTCTATTACAAATTCATAAATGTGCATAATTTAAATTTTTTATTTTATCAAATGCAGTAAAATGGAGAAAGAGAACAGACCTGCTAGTTTTTAGTCCATAATGGAAGGAGCTTGGAAATTATCACTCTGTCTTAAGTTCAAGGAAAAAGCTGAAAAAACTGAAAAGTCAACAGCTTTACTTAGATCATAAGAGAAGTGATGTCACAGGGCAAGCCACTGTCCTAAAAATTAGAGAGAAAGAAAGGTAAATACAGAGAATCACAACTTATCAGACCAGAAACCCATGAAAAGAAACCTCCTGTGCTGGGGTAGGAAAGCCTGAACTGTAACTGCTGAATTGCTGGAGGCTTAGTGTGGACAAGTCTGAGAGTAAATAACTACAGCGGGACTCAGTCACTGGGAAGTGAGTTTTACATCTAGGAGCTCACAGAATATCACAGTGAATATTTAATAGGAAAAATTGTTTCATGCAGAAGGAGAGGAAAAGTACCCATTTTGAAATACACCAGAGCAATCAACTCTTCTTAAGAAGGCCTGCACTTAGGAAAAGCTCTTCAGTTCAGTTCAGTTTCTTTTAATTTCACGGCTGCAATCACCATCTGCAGTGATTTTGGAGCCCCCCAAAAATAAAGTCTGACACTGTTTCCACAGTTTGCCCATCTATTTCCCTTGAAGTGATGGCTTTATTTACATATAAAACTTGGAAAACTCTCATCATGCCTGAGATATTATCTGAACAAGAGAAAGAAAAGCAGATATTTGGCATGAGCAGGGAGTTCCATCTAAGAACTTAAATAGGGTATATTGAAAATAACCACAATCTCAAGTTTGCTGCAGCTTTGTAAGGTTTAAGGTTAATATCTCAATAGACAAAACTTTTGTTTTGCAAGCTGTGGTAACACACCTGGTTTCTTATATGTAGGCCTCAGAGTCTACTTCGCACTGTGAACAGAAGCTGTAAAAAGTTTTACTCCTGTCAACAGTAAAGCATGTGAAAATATTTCTGTAAACTTATCTTTATCCTGGGAATGAATCAGAATAATTATATGAAGAAGTCACTTAGAGAGCTTGAAAGAGTCCCATCTCTCAGGCTGGCAGTAGCAGTCCTTCTAAATAAGAAAGCTACAGAAACTGCATGATAAGACTTCTCAAAAATGTCTCATTTGGGGAACTTTAATCCCAGTCATGTAGCAAGAGGAGGCCTGTCCACTTCTGACCCTTATTCCTCCCAGAACAGACATGTGACACTTCACGCCAAAGCAATCACATACTTGCTAAAAACTGACTCATCCTGCCTTCTTAGTTAGCCATCTCAAGCCATTTATGTTTGTAGAAAAGCCTCCAGGCTTGCAAGGAATTATAAGTACTCCCATCACCACCTGACTGAAGGAGATGTGCTTGAAGCTCCTACCTGACCTTGTCAGTTCCTTTCCATTTATTCCCAAGTGTATAAGGAAAGAAATTTCATGTACTGATCATCTATTTCAGGGAAGAATGTGAAAAATAATTTTATATGTATTTGGAAAGAACTTACACCCACTAACAATGCTGATTGACTTAGGCCAGGTATAGCAAACTCCTCAGGTAGGAAATGGGAAATGTAAATATGTGAAGCCTTTTAAGTGGAAAATATTAAATGATTATGGGGACTTTGGTGAATGTGAAAGTAAATTCTCTCTGCAAAACTCTAAGCCTCCAGTTTATGACTTCTGGATCTGGAATATAATGCAGAATTAAAATCACTGGATATGTCAGTATATTAGTAGCTCAAAAGAGAGAATTCAAATTGTCAAATCAGGTCAAACAGGTCAACCTATTAAGAAGTCTCATAGAAAAAAAAATGGAGAAATCTTTCAAAAAAATTCTTTTGAAATACATTGAAAAATTGAGTGCAGATGAATTTTTTGAAACACACAAAATCGAGTGCAAACTTCCACATAAAAAGGATAATTTCTCAGTGTTCTAGGATTTTTAATTTCCAAAAATTATATTGAAGAGATGCATTTAGTTGCAGAACTGACCCTAGAAAAAGCTATCTAGCCCTATCTATCTATCTATTCAGTACTTTTTTTTCCATTTATTTTTATTAGTTGAATGCTAATTACTTTACAAGATTGCAGTGGTTTTTGTCATACATTGAAATGAATTAACCATGGATTTACATGTATTCCCCATCCCGGTCCCCCATCCCACCTCCCTCCCCACCCAATCCCTCTGGGTCTTCCCAGTGCACCAGGTCCGAGCACTTGTCTCATGCATCCAACCTGGGCTGGTGATCTGTTTCACCCTAGATAATATACATGTTTCGGTGCTGTTCTCTTGAAACATTCCACCCTCGCCTTCTCCCACAGAGTCCACAAGTCTGTTCTATCCATCTGAGTCTCTTTTTCTGTTTTGCATATAGGGTTATTGTTACCATCTTTCTAAATTCCATATATATGTGTTAGTATACTGTAATGGTCTTTATCTTTCTGGCTTACTTCGCTCTGTATAATGGGCTCCAGTTTCATCCATCTTATTAGAACTGATTCAAATGAATTCTTTTTAATGGCTGAGTAATATTCCATGGTGTATATGTACCACAGCTTCCTCATCCATTCGTCTGCTGATGGGCATCTAGGTTGCTTCCATGTCCTGGCTATTATAAATAGTGCTGCGATGAACATTGGGATGCAAGTGTCTCTTTCAGATCTGGTTTCCTCGGTGTGTATGCCCAGAAGTGGGATTGCTGTGTCATATGGCAGTTCTATTTCCAGCTTTTTAAGAAATCTCCACACTGTTTTCCATAGTGGCTGTACTTATTCAGTACTTTTTAAACTGAAAATGTACACTGTGTTCAAAAAATTATGGCAAATTTTAAATAGTAATCATTTGTATAAATCACACACAAAAAAAATTACTTTCTTTCTCAATACTTACTAAGTGCTTTTCACATATTTAATCCTCAAAATGGCTTTAAATTTTATATTATCATTCTCTGCATTTTAGAGACAAGGAAGAAATACTTTCCCAGGACCACAGAGTTAATAAACAGTAAAGCTGGTTTTGAACTTTGCCCAAGCAGTTAAATATTTGAAAAATTGTCAAAGACCTATTCCACAAACCAGAATTGTGGGGCTAGATTAAAGTGAATATAAATTCTATCAAACTTTCAATAAATAAATAATACATGTTTTATTTAAACCAGTGTATAGACACTGCATAAACAGTGCATAGACAGAGAAGGAAACTGTTCAAATTTTGTATATAAATCTAGACAAATGCTGATAATAAAACATGATAAATTTAGAAAAAGTTAGTAAGCTTATTTAGCTTAAAAATTTAAAAAAAGTTCCTTCTTCATTCAATACATATTGGACTAAGATGCACAAGGCCCTATTCCAGGAACAAAATGAAAATTAACTTTTTGCTGTTGTTGTTTAGTGGCTAAGTTGTGTCTGACTCTTTGCTTCCTCACATACTACAGCAGCCAATTTCTCCTGTTCTTCACTATCTCTTGGAGTTTGCTCTAACTCATGTCCATTGAGTCAGTGATGTTATCTAACCACCTCATTTTCTATCATCCCTTCTACTCCTGCACTCAATCTTTCCCAGCATCAAGGTCTTTTCCATTGAGTCAATTCTTTGCATCAAGTGACCAAAGTATTAGAGCTTCAGATTCAGCAACAGTTCTTACAACAAATATTCAGGCTTGATTTCCACTAGGATTTACTGGGTTGATCTCTGTGCAGTCCAAGGGACTCTCAAAAGTTTTCTACAGCACCACAATTTGAAAGCATCAATTCTTTGGCACTCACCCTTCTTTGTGGTCCAACTCTCACATCAGTACATGATAACTGGAAAAATTGTACCATTAGGGCAGTCCTAAGATGGCCGACTTGATGGGCATGAGTTTGAGTAAACTCTGGGAGTTGGTGATGGACAGGGAGGCCTCGCATGCTGCAATTCAGTGGGTTACAGTCAGATACGACTGAGCGACTGAACTGAACTGAACTGAACTGAAGATGGCCGAGGAATAGTACAGGGAGACCACTTTCTCCCCTACAAATTCATCTAATGATCATTTGAACGCTGAGCAAATACCACAAAACAACTTTTGAACACTGACGGAGGACATCAGGCACCCAGAAAGGCAGCCCATTGTCTTCAAAAGGAAGTAGAACAAAATATAAAAGATAAAAAGAGAGACTAAAGAGTTAGGAATGGATACACATCCTGGGGAGGGAGTCTTAAAAGAAGATAAGTTTCCAAACATCAGGAAACCCTCTCACCGGCGGGTCTGTGGGGAGTTTTGGAATCTTAGAGGGCAACATAACCGGGAGGACAAAACAAATAAATAAAACACAGATAATGCACCTAAGGGAAATTTCCAGTGGAGAAATAGCCCAGACCTCGTGTCTGCCACCAGCAAGTGGGGGCTGAACAGGGAGGCACGGGCTGCGTTGCTTAGGGTAAGGACTGGGCCTGAATGCCCTGAAGGCAATCTGAGGGAGCTAAGGTGAGATAGCAACCCAAACCATGGGATAGCCAGAGGGCGGGGGGAAGAGGAAAGAGACAGAGAGAGAGAACTTTCCTGCAAAAAGCTCTAACCTAAGTCACTGGTGGGCCTGCTCACAGAACAAAGGACTGAGAGAATACCAGAGGAGAGCTAGCTGGCTGCTGACTGGCCCATCCCGCACAGGAGGCAGGAAGGCAAGTGGGAGGCAGCCAGAGTCAGAAAAGAGAAAACTAGGCCCCAGAGACGGCATCCCCTACCAAACTGTGAACAGGCTTCCAGTTGCTAACCAAATCTTCCTGGGATGCTGGACAGTTGACATCCACTGGGAGGGTCACAGGCAGAGATCAGCTCTCCAGAGGAGACACACGGCACACCTGAGCTGGCGCTCCTGCAGCATACCCAGGAAACCAAGCGGCTGGGACCAGGGAGGTGATAAGATGCACTGTACCTGTGGAGAGTGCATTTGCCAAGCACCTGGTCGCCTGAGTTGCTCAGACCTGGGAAGGGCACAAAACGCAGGCCCAACTGAGTATGCCTTTGTAGACTACCCAAGAACCAGAACCTGAGTGGCATAGATCTGGGAAGTGCACAAAATACAGGTCCCACCTAGACAGCTCGCCTGCAGAGCAACCTGGAGCCTGAGCAGTGTAGACTGAGAAAACACACACGCCGTGAATGGGAGCATACTCAGTGTGGCCCAGACACTGCGAGCACTCCCCACACATGCCAGTGATATTTGTTTGCAGGGTTCATCCCTCCCCGCAGCACAATTAAACAAGTGAACTTAAATAAATGACCACCTTCGCCCCCTTGTGTCAGGGCAGAAGTTAGATACTGAAGAGACTTGCAAACAGAGGAAGCCAAGATAAACAAAGAAGAGGGAACAGCTGTGGAAGTGGCAGGGCAACAGATGAAAACTCTGTACTTAGCACTGTCTACATTGGAAGGGACCTATAGACCTTGAGAAAAATTATAAGGTGGAACAAGGAATTATCTGAAACTGAACTCACCCCATACTCCCCTGAAAATCTCCAGAGAAATTCCTAATATATTTTACTATAAACATTTTTTTATTTTTAAATTTTTTTTAAGTTCTTTATTACTCCTTTAAGCTTTCATTTTTAAAGCCTACTATTACCTTGAACATGCCTGACTTAAGTCTCTACTACAAAGCCACAGTCATCAAGACAGTATGGGACTGGCACAAACACAGAACTATAGATCAATGGAACAAAATAGCAAGCCCAGATATAAATCCACACACCTATGGACACCTTATATTCGACAAAGGAGGCAAGAATATAAAATGGTGAAAAGACAATCTCTTTAACAAGTGGTGCTGGGAAAACTGGTAAACTACTTGTAAAAGAATGAAACTAGAACACTTTCTAACTTCATACACAAAAATAAACTCAAAATGAATTAAAGATCTAATAAATGTAAGATCAGAAAATACAAAACTCCTAGAGGAAAAGATAGGCAAAACACTCTCCGACATAAACCACAGCAGAATACTCTATGACCCACCTCCCAGAATATTGGAAATTAAAGCAAAAATAAACAAATGGGACCTAAATAAAATTAAAAGCTTTTGCACAACAAAGGAAACTATAAGCAGGGTGAAAAGACAGCCTTCAGAATGGGAGAAAATAATACTAAACAAAGCAAAGGACAAAGAATTAATCTCAAAATTATACAAGAAACACCTGCAACTCAATTCCAGAAAAATAAATGACCCAATAAAAAAGTAGGCCAAAGAACTGAACAGACATTTCTCCAAAGAAGACATACAGATGGCTAACAAACACATGAAAAGATGATCAATATCACTCATTATCAGAGAAATGCAAATCAAAACCACAGCTAAGTACCATCTCCCACCAGTCAGAATGGCTACTATCCAAAATCTATAAGCAATAAATGCTGGAGAAGATGTGGAGAAAAGGGAACCCTCTTACACTGTTGGTGGGAATGCAAACTAGTACAGCCACTATGGAGAAGAGTGTGGAAGCTCCTTAAAAAGCTGGAAATAGAAATGCCATATAACCCAGCAGTCCCACTGCTGGACATGCACACCAAGGACACCAGAATTGAAAGGACACATGTACCCCAATGTTCATTGCATCAATATTTATAATAGCCAGGACATGGAAGCAACCTAGATGGCCATCAACAGATGAATGGATAAGAAAGCTGTGGTACATATACACAATGGAATATTACTCAGTCATTAAAAATAATACATTTGAATCTGTTCTAATGAGGTGGATGAAACTGGAACCTATTATACAGAGTGAAGTAAGTCAGAAAGAAAAAAACACCAATACAGTATAGTAATGCATATATATGTAATTTAGAAAGATGGTAATGATGACTCTATACACGAGACAGCAGTTTAGACACAGATGTATAGAACACACTTTTGGACTCTGTGGGAGAGGTCGAGGATGGGATGATGTCGGAGAATGGCATTGAAACATGTAAATTATCATATGTGAAATGAATCGTCAGTCCAGGTTCGATGCATGATACAGGGTGCTAGGGGCTGGTGAACTGGGATGACCCAGAGGGATGGGATGGGGAGGGAGGTGGTGGAGGGGGGTTCAGGATGGGGAACACATGTACACCTGTGGGGGATTCATGTCAGTGTATGGCAAAACCAATATAATATTGTAAAGAAAATAAATAAATAAACAAAAAGAAAAAAATACTATTTTTAAAGCAAATTTCATATCTTTTTATATAACAATTGAAATTTTGTTTTATAATGTATTTTTGAGAGTATATCCTCTACTCTGGATTTTTAATCTTTGTTTTTTTGGTATCTGTTATCAATTCTGTACCTTTGAGAATCCAATCTCCAGTACTAATTTTTTACTTAAGAATGTGATTACTGGCTTGATGGCTCTCTCCCCTTTTGACTCTCCTTTTTCTCCCCCAGATCATCTCTATCTCCTCCCTCCCCCTTCTCTTCTTTACTTAACTCTGTGAATCGTTTTGGGTGTTCTGGGCTGTGGAGAAAACTTAGGGAACTGATCACAGGCTAGATTGGTCTCTCTCCTTTTGACTCCCCCTCCTCTCCTCCTGGTCACCTCTATCTCCTTCCTCCCTCTTCTCTTCTTTATGGAACTCTGTGAACCTCTCTCAGTGTACCATACTGTGGAGAACAAATAAGGAATTGGATACTTGCTAGACTGATCTCTCTCCTTTTGATTCCCCCTCTTCTCCTCCTGGTCACCTCTATCTACCTCCTCCCTCTTTCCTTCTTCATGTTGCTCTGTGAACCTCTCTGGGTGTCCCTCACTGTGGAGAATCTTGTCACCATTAACCTAGATGGTTTATCATCAGTGATGTATGGATGGAGAAGTCTTGAGGCTACTTTTAGAATAAGAATGAAAGCCAGAGGCAGGAAGCCTAAATCCAAAACTTGAAAACACCAGAAAACTCCTGACTGCAGGGAACATTAATTGACAAAGTTCAGTTCAGTTCAGTCACTCGGTTGTGTCTGACTCTTTGCGACCTCATGAACCGCAGCACAGCAGGCCTCCCTGTCCATCACCAACTCCAAAAGCTCATCCAAAATCCTGCATACCTATACTGAAACCAAGCTCCACCCAAGTGCCAACAGGTTTCAGAGCAAGACATACCTAACTAATTATCCAACAAAGCAGGAACAGAACCCTGAGCACAAAAATACAGGCAGCCAAAAGTCACACCAAGCTCATAGGTACCTCAAACCTCACTACTGAACACTTCATTGCACTTCAGAGAGAAGAGATCCAGTTTCACCCACTAGAACACTGACACAAGCTTCCCTAACCAGGAAAACTTGACAAGCCACTCATCCAACCCCACCCACCAGGAGGAAACTTCCCAATAAAGAGGAACCACAACATTCCAGCATACAGACAGGCCACCCCAAATGCAGCAACCTAAACAAGATGAAAAGACAGGGAAATATTCAGCAGGTAAAGGAGCATGATAAAAGTCCATCAAATGAAACAAAAGAGGAGGGGATAGAGAGTCTACCTGAAAAATAATTCAGAGTAATGATAATAAAAATGATCCAAAATTTTGAAAACAAAATGGAGTTACAGATAAATAGTCTGGAGACAAGGATTAAGAAGATGCAAGAAAAGTTTAACAAGGACCTAGAAGAAATAAAAATGAGTCAATCAATAATGAATAATGCAGTAAATGAGATCAAAAGCACTCTGGAGGGAACCAACAGTAGGATAACTGAGGCAGAAGATAGGATAAGTGAGGTGGATTAGAATGGTAGAAATAAATGAAGCAGAGAAGAAAAAAGAAAAGAATTAAAATAAATGAGGACAATCTCAGAGACCTCTGGGACAATGTCAAATGCCCCAACATTCGAATCATAGGAATCCCAGAAGAAGAAGACAAAAAGAAAGGTCGTGAGAAAATACTTGAGGAGATAATAGTTGATAACTTCCCTAAAATGAGGAAGGAAATAGCCACCCAAGTCCAAGAAACGCAGAGAGCCCCAAACAGGATAAACCCAAGACAAAATACCCCAAAACACATATTAATCAAATTAACAAAGATCAAACACAAAGAACAAAGATTAAAAGCAGCAAGGGGAAAACAACAAACAATACACAAGGGGATCCCCATAAGGATCACAGCTGATCTTTCAGTAGAAACTATTCAGGCCAGAAGGGAATGGCAGGACATACTTAAAGTTATGAAAGAGAAAAAACCTATAACCCAGATTATTGTACCCAGAAAGGACCTCATTCAAATATGAAGAAGAAATCAAAAGCTTTACAGATAAGCAAAAGCTGAGAGAATTCAGCACCAACAAATCAGCTCTCCAACAAATGCTAAAGGATCTTTTCTTGACAGGAAACACAAAAAAAGGTTTATAAACTCGAACCTGAAAGAACAAAGTAAATGACAATGGGATCATACTTATCAATAATTACCTTAAATGTAAATGGGTTGAATGCCCCAAACAAAAGGCAAAGACTGTCTGAATGGATACAAAAACAAGATCCCTACATATGCTGTCTACAAGAGACTCACCTCAAACCTAAGGGCACATATAGACTGAAAGTGAAGATCTGGAAAAAGATATTTCATGCAAATGGAGACCAAAACAAACAGGAGTAACAATACTTATATCAGATAAAATAAACTTTGAAATAAAGGCTGTGAAAAGAGACAAAGAAGAACACTACATAATGATCAAAGGATCAATCCAAGAAGATATAACAGTTATAAATATATATGTACCCAATATGGAAGTGCTACAATATGTAAGGCAAATGCTAACCAATATGAAAGGGGAAATTAACAAAAACAAGTAATAGCGGGAGACCTTAAGATGCCACTCACACCTATGGATAGATCAACTAAACAGTAAATTAACAAGAAAACACAAACTTTAAATGATACAATGAACCAGCTGGACCTAATTGATATTTATAGGACATTTCACCCTGAAACAATTAATTTCACCTTTTTCTCAAGTGCACACGGAACCATGCCCAGGATAGATCACATCCTGAGCCATAAAACTAACCTTGGTAAATTAAACAACAAAAAAAGAAAGAAATCATCTCAAGCATCTTTTCTAATCACAATGTGGTAAGATTAGATGCCAACTACAGGAAAAAAAATAAAAATACAAGCATATGGAAGCTAAACAACACTCTTCTGAATAACCAACAAATCACAGAAGAAACCAAAATATGCATAGAAAGGAATGAAAATGAAAACACAACAACCCAAAACCTATGGGATTCAGTAAAAGCAGTGCTAGGGGGAACATTCATAGCAACAAAGCCTACCTCAAGAAACAGAAAAGAAATCGAATAACTAACCTAAGTCTACAACTAAAGCAACTAGAGAAGGAAGAAATCCCCAGGTTTAGTAGAAGGAAAGCAATCACAAAATTAGGGCAGGAATAAATGAAAAAGAAACAAAAGAGGCCATAGCAAAAATCAACAAAGTTAAAAGCTGTTTCTTCGAGAAGATAAATACAATAGACCTATCATTTTCCACACTCATCAAGAAACAAAGGGAGAAGAATCAAATCAGCAAAATGGGGAAATCACACCAGACAACACAGAAATACAAAGGATCATAAGAGACTACTATCAGCAACTATATGCCAACAAAATGGACAACTTGGAAGAAATGGAGAAATTCTTAGAAAAGTATAACTTTCCAAAACTGATCCAGGAAGAAATAGAAAATTGTAACAGACCCAACACAAGCACATAAATAAAAACTGTAATCAGAAATCTTCCAACAAATGAAAGCCCAGGATCAGATGGCTTCACAGCTGAATTCTACCAAAAATTTAGAAAAGAGCTAACACTTATCCTTCTCAAACCCTTCCAGAAAATTGCATAGGAAGATAAACTTCCAAACTCATTCTATGAAGCCACCACCACCCTAATACCAAAACAAGACAAAGATGCCACAAAAACAGAAAACTACAGGCCAATGTCACTGATAAACATAGATGCAAAAGTCCTTAACAAAATTCTAGCAAACAGAATCCAACAACATATTAAAAAGATCATACATCATGACCAAGTGGACTTTATCCCAGGATGCAAGGATTCTTCAATATTCACAAATCAATCAGTGTGATACACTACATTAACAAATTAAAAAATAATAACCACATGATTATCTCAATAGATGCAGAGAAAACCTTTGACAAATTTTGACATCCATTTCTGATAAAATCCCTCCAGAAAGCAGGCATAGAAGGAACATCCCTCAACATAATAAAAGCCATATATGATAAACCCACAACAAACATCCCCAATGATGAAAAATTGAAAGCATTTCCCCTAAAGCCAGGAACAAGAGAAGGATGTCCACTCTCACCACTCCTATTCATCATAGTTTTGGACGTTTTGGCCCCAGCAATCAGAGCAAAGAAATAAAAGGAATCCAGATTGTAAAAGAAGAAATTAAACTCTCACTCTTTGCAGATGACATGATCCTCTAATAGAAAACCCTAAAGATTCCACCAGAAAATTACTAGAGCTAATCAATGAATATAGTAAAGTTGAAGGATATAAAATTAGCCCACAGAAATCCCTTGCATTCCTATACCCAGACAATGAGAAAAAAGAAAGAGAAATTAAGGAAACAAATCTATTTGCCATTTCAATGAAAAGAATAAAATACTTAGAAGTAAATCTACCTAAAGAAAAAAAAAAAACGACCTATATATAGAAAACCATAAAACACTGATGAAAGAAATCAGAGATGACACAAAAGATGAAGAAATATACAATGTTCATGGATCAGAAGACTCAATATAGTGAAAATCAGTATACAACTCAAAGCAATCTGTAGATTCAATACCATCCCTATCAAGCTACTAGTGGTATTTTTCAGAGAATTAAAAGAAACAATTTGATAATTTCTATGGAATTACAAAAAACCTAGACTAGCCAAAGCAATCTTGAGAAAGAAGAATGGAACTGGAGGAATCAACCTGCCTGACTTCAGGCTATACTACAAAGCAACAGTCATCAAGAGAGTATGGTATTGGCACAAACATAGAAATATAGATCATTGAAAAAAAAAAAAAGAAAGCCAAGAGATAAGTCCAGGCACCTATGGACACCTTATCTTCGACAAAGGAGGCAAGAATATACAATGGAGAAAAACAGTGTCTCTTTAACAAGTGGTGCTGGGAAAACTGGTCAACCACCTGTAAAAGAATGGAACTAGAACACTTTCTAACACCATACACAAACATAAACTAAAAATGGATTAAAGATCTAAATGTAAGACCAGAAAATATAAAATTCCTAGAGTAAAAGATAGCAAAAACATTCTCTGACATAAATCATAGCAGGATTCTCTATGACCCACCTCCTAGAGTAATGGAAATTATAGAAAAAATAAACAAATGGGACAGAATTAAACTTAAAAGCTTATGCACAATGAAGGAAATTATAAGCAAGGTGAAAAGACAGCCTTCAGAATGGGAGAAATAATACCAAACAAAGCAACTGACAAATAATTAATCTCAAAAATATACAAGCAACTCCTGCAGCTCAATTCCACAAAAATAAACCAGCCAATCAAGAAATGGGCCAAATAACTAAAAACACATTTCTCCAAAGACGACATACAGAGGTCTAACAAACACATGAAAAAATGCTCAACATCACTCATTATCAGAGAAATGCAAACCAAGACCACAATGAGATACCATCTCACACCAGTCAGAATGACTGCTATCCAAAATCTGCAAACAATAAATGCTGGAGAGGGTGTGGAGAAAAAAAAATCCTCTTACACTGCTGGTGGGAATGCAAACTAGTACAGCCACTATGGAGAACAGTGTGGAGATTTCTCAAAAACCTGGAAACAGAACTGCCATATGACCCAGTAATCCCACTGCTGGGCATACACACCAAGGAAACCAGAACTGAAAGAGACACATGTACCCCAGTGTTCATTGCAGCACTGTTTATAATAGCCAGGACACAGAAGCAACCTAGATGTCCATCAACAGACGAATGGATAAGAAAGTGTGGTACATATACACAGTGGAATATTACCCAGCTATTAAAAGGAATGCATTTGAATCAGTTCTAATGAGGTGGATGAAACTGGAGCCTATTATACAGAGTGAAGTAAGTCAGAAAGAAAAGCACCAATACATTATATTAATGCATATATATGGAATTTAGAAAGATGGTAACATTGACCCTATATGTGAGACTGCAAAAGAAACACAGATGTAAGGAACAGACTCTTGGACTCTGGGAGAAGGCGAGGGTGAGATGATTTGAGAGAATAGCATTGAAACATGTATATTATCATATGTAAAATAGATCGCCAGTCCAGGTTTGAGGTATGAGGTAGGGTGCTCAGGGCTGGTGCATTGGGGTGACCCTGAGGGATGGGATGGGGAGGGAGGTGTGAAGGAGGGTCAGGATGGGGAACACATGTGCACCCATGGCTGATTCATGTGAATGTATGGCAAAACCCACCACAATATTGTAAAGTAATAGCTTCCAATTAAAATTAAATATATATATATATATATATATATATAACTTTGACTGTATTGACCTTTGCAGGCAAAGTGACCTGTCTGCTTTTTAATATGCTGTTTGAGTCATTGGTTAAAGAATCTGCCTACAATGCAGGAGACAAAACGCTGGTGACGTGGTTTTGGTCCTTGGGTTGGGAAGATCACTTGGAGAAGGAAATGGCAACCCACTCCAGTATTCTTGCCTGAAAAATCCCATGGACACAGGAGCCTGTTGGGCTACAGTACAAAGGGTCACGAAGAATCCAATATGACTAAGTGACTAAGTACACACAGACTACGTTTGTCATAATTTTCCTTCTAAGGAGCAAACATCTTTTAATTTCATGGCTACGGTCACCTTTCACAGTGATTTTGGAGCCCATGAAAATAAAATTTACCATTTCTTCCACTTTTTAACTTTCTATTTGCCATGAAGTGATGGGACATGATGTCACAATCTTAGCATTTGGAAAGCTGATTTTTTAAGCCAGCTTTGCACTCTTCTCTTTTACCCTCACCAAGAGGTTCTCTAGTTGCTTTTCAATTTCTGCCAGTAGAGTGGTATCATATGCGTATCTGAGGTTATTGATATTTCTCCTGGCAATCTTGATTCTAGATTGTGATTCATCCAGCCTGGCTTTTCATGTGATGTATTCTGTACAGAAGTTAAAAATCAGGGTGACAATATATAACCTTAATGTATTATTTTTCCAATATTGAATCAGTCCATTGTTCCATGTCCAGTTCTAACTGTTATTTTTGTCCTGCATACAGGTTTCTCAGGAGACAGGTAAGTTAGTCTGGTATTCTATCTCTTTAAGAATTTTCCACAATTTTGTGTGTGTGTGTGTGTTTGTTTGTTTGTTTGTTTTTTGGTGATTCACACAGTCAAAGGTTTTAGCATAGTCACATAGTCAATGAAGGAGAAGTAGATATTTTTCTGGAATTCCCTTGATTTTTCTATGATCTGATGAATGTTGGCAATTTGATCTCTAGTTTCTCTACCTATCCAAACCCAGCTTGTACATTGGAAAGATTTTGGTTCACATACTGCTGAATCCTAGCTTGAACAATTTTGAGTATTACCTTGGTATCATGTGAAATGAACAAAATTGTGTGGTAGTTTGAACATTCTTTGGGATTGGAATGGAAACACATCTTCCAGTATGATGGCCACTTCTGAGTTTTCCAAATTTGCTGACATATTGAGTGCAGCATTTTAACAGCATTGTCTTTTAGTATTTGAAATAGCTCAGCCCTAATTCCATCTCCTCCAATAGCTTAGTTCTTAGTGATGCTTCCTAAGGCCCACTTGAGTTCTCACTCCAGGATATCTGGCTCTAGGTGAGTGATCAAACCATCGTGGTTATCTGGGTCATTATGACCTTTTTTGTATGGTTCTGTGTATTCTTGCTGTGCTTTCTTAATCTCTTTGCCTTTTATTAGGTCCTTAACATTTCTCTCCTTTATTGTGACTATCCTTACATGCAATGTTCCCTTGATAGCTCGCATTTTCTTGGGGGGGGGTGGTCTATAGTCTTTCCTATTTTATTGTTTTTCTTTCTTTGCATTGTTCATTTAAGAAGGCCCTCTTATCTCTCCTTGCTATTCTTTCAAACTCTGCCTTAAGTTGGGTATATTTTCCCTTTCCCCCTTGTTTTCTCTTCTCTGCTTTCCTCAGCTATTTTTAAAGCCTCCTCAGACAAACACTTGCCTTCTTGAATTTCTTTTTCTTGGGTATGGTATTGGCCACTGACTCCTGTTCAATGTTACAAACCTCTGTCCATAATTTTTCATGCACCCTGTCTACCAGATCTAATTCCTTGAGTCCACTGCACAATCATAAAGGATTTGACTTATATCATACAGCAGGGTGACAGCAGAGAGCCCTGTCATGTTCCTTTCTCAATCTTGAACCAATCAGTTGTTCCATACAGGATTCTAGCTGTTGTTCTTGTCCCGCATACAGGTTTTTCAGGAGACAGGTAAAAAGGTCTGGTATTCCCATTTCTTTAAGAATTTTCCACAGTTTGTTATGATCCATATTGTCAAAGGCTTTAGCATAGTCGATGAAATAGAAGTAGATGATTTTCTGGAATCCCCTTGTTTTCTCCATGATACAGTGAATTTTGGCAATTTGATCTCTGGTTACTCTGCCTTTTCTAAATCCAGCTTGGACATCTGGACGTTCTTGGTTTGCATAATGCTAAAGCCTAGCATGCAAGATTTTAAGCATGACCTTACTAGCAGAGGAGATGAGTGCAATTGTCCGATGGCTTGAACATTCTTTACTACTACCCTTCTTGGTAATTAGGATGAGGATTGAACTTTTGCAGCCCTGTGGCCACTGCCGAGTCTTCCAGATTTGCTGACATATTGAATGCAATACTTTGATAGCATCATTTTTAGGGTTTTGAATAGCTCTCTTGTGGGATTAGATGATACCCACCCACAGTTGGTGAAGGCACTCTTCTTTACTCAACCTACTGATTCAAATGCTAATCTCTTACAGAAACACAATGACAAATACATCCAGAAATAATATTTTATCAACTATCTTGACAACTCTTAGTTCACTCACGTTAGCATATAAAATTAACTGTCACACCCCCCTATGTTTCCTGACACGTGGGCTTCATAAGAGAGTAGCTGCCAACATAGAAGCTAATTTCCATTGGAGCTACCAATCAAGAAAGCAAGAGAAAGAAAGATCAAACTAGGGTTATTTTTTTTGCTCATCAGAAACAAGTTGTTAGGTTCAGTCCATGCTCATGAGGAGAGGACTACACAAGGACATAAATATCAGGAGGTGGAAATTGTTAAAGGTGATCTCAGTGGTTGCCTACCGTCAGTTACCATAAAAGGCAAACTTTTCTGAAACATATGTAGATTATCATGCTTTGTAGATTTATCCATGTGAATCCATCATTTTATAATTTTAAGTATTGCATAGTACAGTTCATGTAAACATTTTTATCATGATAAGAGACTAATACAATTTTAACCTATTCCACTCCTATCAGAATTGTATGAGAATATATATTTCCTTCAAATTTGAATTTCTACGTTTCTGTATTATCTTCATTTAGCAGAATGAGCAAGTATGACTTCCAGGAAAAGTCATACTTGCTCATTCTACTTAATATATATATATATATATATATATATATATATATATATATATACTATATATATATATATATATATATATGTATGCATATATATGTATATATGCTCATTCTACTAAATATATATATATATATATATACATATATATATATGTATATATATACACATATACATACACACATAATCAAAATTTGTGTGAGTTACTGTGGTAAATTCTATCATGTGACATTAGACAGAAACCCAATGTCAATGACTACAAAGTACTGAAAAACAATTTAAATTATCGTTGGATAATTTCAGAGGAATCCATGTGCATGATCCACATCTAAATGTGCTAAAGTTACTCATCTCTCATCTCAATGTCTAACTCTTCACAATGCCATTTTCCAAGCTATTATCCACTACCATCCCAACTTTCACAAGAATTACTATATATTTTTATATTTTTAATCTACTCCTCTTCCTCTCAATTCTACCTCAATATATCATGTCATAAGCCATTGTAGTACTTCTGCAGTTCACTCATGTGTTTTCTTCACCCTTTATCCTGTTTGTACAAAGAGTACCAAAACTTAACATTATAGACATACATAGGGATTATCCTGGTGGAGGGATGGGTTAGGTATGAATAAGGGAAATGGAAAGGGAAAATCTGTAAATGCATTAATGATTCTTCAATTGTTGCACAAAAACAAATTTTACCTTAAGAAAGAAAAGGAAGACTATACAAAGAATCAACATAGTTTAGTACATCAAATTGGTAGTTTTTGGTAGTGTGAAAATATAAGTTAGTTGCTATGATAAAACTAATTCTACCCAATGTATGGCTTTCCTGGTGGCTCAGAGGGTAAAGAATCTACCTGCAATACAGGAAACCCAGGTTCTATCCCTGTATTGGGAAGATTCCCTGGAGAAGAGAATTGCAACTCACTCAAGTATTCTTGCCTTGAGAATTCCATGGATAGAGGAGCCTGGTGTGTTATACTCCATAGGGTTGCAAAGAGTCAGGAACAACTGAGTGACTAACATACACAGAGTGTATGTTAATAACACAATATCAGAACAATTGTGAATTTCAAATTCCTCTTGAATTGTCTGATCCATCTGTACCTGTGTTTTCTATTTTTTTTCAAATTAACCTTATATTAGTATGTTTATCTTTGTATATATACTAAACTCATTACATTTTAGCCAAAGACAATTTATCTCCTCAATCAAAACATATATATATATACACACATATATATATGAATCATTCCTTCCCTGAGAGAGGTTATGCACAGTGTTGATTACCAACCATTCAGGTTGGCTTTACTATTATTTAGAAGTACTAAGGGGAAAAGTAATCAGTCATTTCTAACTAATATAAATAAGATATCAAAAAAATAAAAAAGCATGCATGCTGGGCTCAAAAAACTAAGATAATCTATGCAATTTAGACAAAGAAAGACAACGGTGTGGCAAAATTACCTTCCCCTTATTCTCCCACCTTCAAAACCAGGAAGGATTCTAAGTTCATATCTATCCAATTCATTCTCACATTGAATTGATGTGTCTAGCCACTGTTGCTATATGTTAACTTATCTAGGAGCACATCTTAGATGCAGCTGGGCCCACATCATTAGTTTATCAAACAAAATGAAGAAGCAGAGAGTTTTGGTTAAGTTAGGTCTCAAGGTACCTGGCATACTGCTAGTATGATATGAGTCTTAAAACTGTCAGTGTTTTTAGGCTACCTACACAAGCTGGAATCAAGATTGCCAAGAGAAATATCAATAACCTCAGATGTACAGATGACATCATCCTTATGGCAGGAAGCAAAGAGGAACTGAAGAGCCTCTTGATGAAAGTGAAAAAGGAGAGTGAAAAAGCTGGCTTGAAACTCAATATTCAAAAAAACTAAGATCATGGCATTTGGCCCATCACTTCATGGCAAATAGATGGGGAGACAATGGAAACAGTGACAGACTTGATTTTCTTGGGCTCCCAAATCACTGCAGATGGTGACTGCAGCCATGAAATTAAAATATGCTTGCTCCTTGGAAGAAAAGCTATGACTAACCTAGACAGCATATTCAAAAGCAGATAAATTACTTTGCCAACAAAGGTCTGTCTAGTTAAAGCTATGGTTTTTCCAGTAGTCATGTACAGATATGAGAGTTGAACCATAAAGAAAACTGAGCGCTGAAGAATTGATGCTTTTGAACTGTGGCGTTGAAGACTCGAGAGTCCCTTGGATTGCATGAAGATCCAACCAGTCAATCCTAAAGAAAATCAGTCCTGAATATTCATTGGAAGGACTGATGCTGAAACTGAAGCTCCAATACTTTGGCCATCTGATGTGAAGAACTGACTCATGGGAAAAGACCCTGATATTGGGAAAGATTGAACACAGGAGGAGAAGGGGCCGACAGAGGATGACATATTTGGATGGCACCGCCGACTCGATGGACATGAGTTTGTGCAAACTCTGGGAGTTGGTGATTGACAGGGAAGCTTGGCTTGCTGCAGTCCATAGGGTAGCAAAGAGTTGGATATGACATAGCAACTGAACTTAGGCTTCCTACCTTCTCTCCCTCTATTCCTTTTACTAGATTTAAGGTGTCCTTCTCTTTGATCTGTAGTTCCCAACACTTGTAACAGAATCAAGGGCCAAATTTTAATTGGATTACTTAAGTTTAAATTGTCTTAATTGGAAGTAGATGCCCAAGTTTTGGAGATTCAATTATTTTATGTTGCTAAATAAGAGTTTAATAGTAGTAATCAAAATATTCTTTAGGCTATATAAGCAATGACCAATATACAGTGTTTATTTTGCTTTGTTATGATACTTCCAGGTCACAAAAAATTTGATTTTGTTCTCCTTTACATATCCCCCAATGTGAAATAATCACAGCAGAATTTTAAGGTATTTCTTATTTTAACTCTTACTTGGATTTTCATCATAATATTCCCATTGATTATTTTTGTGTTTGCACATTCACCTTAATTTTTTTTTTAGATTTTCCTGTTATTCAATAGCCTTTTTATGAAATAAGTTCTCTTTTCAGAACTAGGCACTTTATTCATAGACATCAGAGTCTTGATTTGAAGGAGCTGAAAAAAGGGAAAGGGTGTGATTAATGAAAACAAATGCAGAATAGAGATATATGGAAAGAAAATCAGTTAAAATTATAATATGTATATAAAATAATTGGTGTATTCTTTAAAGATAGTTCAGATTTTTCTTACCAATGTAAATAATGACTGTGGTACTGATAATTCTTGAAATATTGTTATTGGATGTGAAAACTATATTTGGACTATAATATAATATTTTAAAATCTCTGTAAATATAATAACAGTATACAATTTATGACAAGGCCATGGAGTTCACTTGTATTTAATTTGTTTGGAAATTAATTATTTTTCTCCTAGGGAATATTTAGTATGGCAAATAAATATCTACAGCACTCCCATAATATCTTACTTAACTTTTAAGGTCCCTTAAGCATTGTTCTAAACAGATTTTAGCAGAAAATATTACATTTTGTTTAGCAAAATTTATATGGAAAATATGCTCAGAGCTCCAAATTAGCCTTGGAGGAATAATTCTTCCTTCACTGAGGTAGGGTCATTGTGCCTATTAGGTAACATTGGTTGACTACTCGCCCTGTGTTGTGAAAGGGCACAATGCTAATTGCTTTATATACACACATCAGGATGAACTTTTCAATATTCCCCTTGATGATTTTTCTCCTGTACATTTTTTTAACATTTCACCATTAACACTAAAATTAGACATTGAGATTTATTTCCTTCAAAGTAGAAAGAAAACATATTTTTATTGAGATAATTATAGATTCATATGCAGTTATAGGAAACAGTAGAGAAATCTACCCTGTATCTTTGATCTGGTTTTCCCAATGGTAACATTTGAAAAATTATACAACAATATCACAACCAGGATATTGACATTAATAAAACCTGATTTCAGATTTCACCAGGTTTACTTGTATTAACTTGTGAGGTATATTTGTGTATGTATATTTCTATTAATTTTGCAACATTTTATCACACCTGGAAGTTTGTGAATCCACCACCACAGTTAAGATACTGAACATTTCAATCAAAAAGAATCTGATATTGCCTTCTATGACTGCACCCACCTCCTCTTCCCTTCCTCCTGTCCCTAAACCTCTAGAAACCTTCATTTGTCCTCAATTTCTAACATCTATTTAAAAAATGTATATAAATGAAACTAAATGGTATGCAACCTTTTGGGACTGATTTTTTTTTTTTCACTCCACGTAATCCCAAGGAGATTCAACTAAGTTGAATCCATCAGTATGTTTACTGGTTTAAGATGCTGAGAAGTTATTTGTATGCATCAATGTGCTGTGCTTAGTCTTTCAGTTGTGCCTGACTCTGCAGTCCCATTGACTGTAGCCTGCCAGGCTCTTCTGTCCATGGGGATTCTCCAGGGAAGAATATTAGAATGGGTTGCCATGCCCTCATCCAGGGGAATCTTTCCAATCCAGGGATCCAACCCAGGTCTCTTGTATTGCAGGCAGATTCTTTATCATCTGAGCCATCAGGGAAGACTGTATGTATCAATAGTTTATTTTAATTGCTGAGGTAGTATTCCATGTTATGCATGTACCATATTTTGTTTAACCATTCACCAGTAAAATGACATGTGGAAATTTTGGCTCTTACAAATAAAGCTGCTATGAACATCTCTGTACAGGCTTCTGTACAGAAGTGAATTCTCATTTCTTTGGATAAATGCCCAAGAGTACAATTTCTGGATCATATGGCAAATGCATATTTAGTTTTATTAGAAACCACCAAATATTTCCTAGAATGGCTCTATTATTTCATATTAGCAATATATGAATGCTTTAGTTTCTCTGGATCTGGTTGTGTTACAATCTGTAATTGTCAGCATTTTTCAATTTTAGCTATTCTAATAAATGTTTATGATATTTTATTGTAGTTTTTGACATGCATTACCCTTATGACCAATGTTGTGGAACATATTTTAATCTGCATATTTTACATTTATATATCCTTTTTAGTTCTGACAAAACCTGGTCTACTGTAGAAGGGAATCGCAAACCACTTTCGTATCCTTGCCTTGAGAATCTTATAAACAGTATGAAAAGGCAAAAATAGAGGACACTGAAAGATGAACTTCCCAGGTCGGTAGGTGACCAATATGCTATTGCAGATAAGTGGAGAAAAACTCCAGAAAGAATGAAGAGATGGTGCCAAAGCAAAAACAACACCCAGTGGTGGATGTGACTGGTGATGGAAGTAAAGTGTGATGCTGTAAATACCAATACTGCATAGGAACCTGGAATGTTAGGTCCTTGAATCAAGGCAAATTGGAAGTAGTCAAACAGGAGATGGCAAGAGTGAACATCAACATTTTAGGACTCAGCAAAATAAAATGGACTGGAATGGGTAAATTTAATGCAGATGAAAATTTTGTCTACTACTGTGGGCAAGAATCACTCTGAAGAAATGGAGTAGCCATCATAGTCAACAAAAGAGTCCGAAAGGCAGTACTTGGATGCAATCTCAAAAGCAACAGAATGATCTCTGTTTGTTTCCAAGGCAAGCCATTCAATGTCACAGTAATCCAAATCTATGCCCCAACCAGTAATGCTGAAGAAGCTTAAGTTGAACGGTTCTATGAAGACCTATAAGACCATCTAGAACTAACACCCAAAAAAGATGTCTTTTTCATTATAGGGGACTGGAATGAAAAAGTAGGAAGTCAAGAGATACCTGAAGTAACAGGCAAATTTGGCCTTGGAGTACAAAACAAAGCAGGTTTTCACAGAGTTTTGCCAAGAGAATGCACTGGTCATAGCAAACACATTCTTACAACAACACAAGAAAAGATTCCACACATGGACATCACCAGATAGTCAATACTGAAATCAGATTGTTTATATTCTTTGTAGTCAAAGATGGAGAAGCTCTATACATTCAGCAAAAACAAGACCAGAAGCTGACTGTGGCTTAGATCATGAACTTATTGCCAAATACAGACTTAAATTAAAGAAAGTAGGGGAAACCACTAGACCATTCAGGTATGACCTAAATGGAGTCCCTTATGGTTATGCAGTGGAAATGACAAACAGATTCAAGGGATTAGATCTGATAGAGTGCCTGAAGAACTATAGACAGAGGTTCTTAACAGTGTAGAAGAGGCAGTGATTAAGACCAACCCCAGGGGAAAAAAGAAAGCAAAAAGGCAAAATGGTTGTCTGAGGAGGCCTTACAAATAGCTGACAAAAGAAAAGGTGCAAAAAGCAAAAGAGAAGAGGAAAGATATACCCATATGAATGCAGAGTTCAAAAGAATAGCAAGGAAAGATAAGAAATCCTTCCTTAGTGATCAATGCAAAGAAACAGGGGAAAACAATAGAATGGGAAAGACTACAGATCTCTTCAAGAAAATTAGAGATTCCAAAGGAATATTTCATGAAAAGATGGGCACAATAAATAACAGAAATGGTATAGACCTAACAGAAGCAGAAGATATTAAGAGGAGATGGCAAGAATACACAGAAAAACTACACAAAAAATATTCATGACCGAGATAACCACAACAGTATAAACACTCACCTAAACTCAGACTTCCTGGAATGCGAAGTCAAGTGGGCCTTGACTTTGTAGTGATGTAGGAAGCATCAGTACAAGCAAAGCTAGTGGAGGTGATTGAATTCCAGTTGAGCTATTTCAAATCCTAAATGATTGTGCTGTGAAAATGCTGCACTCAGTATGCGAGCAAATCTGGAAAACTCAGCAGTGGTCACAGGACTAGAAAAAGTCTGTTTTCATTCCAATCCCAAAGAAAGGCAATGTCAAAGAATGCTCAAACTACCGTACAATTGTACTCATCTCACATGCTAATAAAGTAATGCTCAAAATTCTCTAAGCCAGGCTTCAATAGTACATGAACAGTGAATTTCCAGACGTTCAAGCTGGATCTAGAAAAAGCAGAGGAACCAGAGATCAAATTGCCAATATCCGTTGGATCAGTGTAAAAGCAAGAAAGTTCCAGAAAAGCATCACCTTATGGAAAATTGTTCAAGAGATGGGAATACCATACCATCTGACCTGCATCCTGAGAAATCTGTATGTAGGTCAAGAAGCACCAGTTAGAACTGGACATGGAACAACAGACTGGTTCCAAATCAGGAAAGGAGTAAGCCAAGGCTGTATATTGTTGCCCTGCTTATTTAACTTATATGAAGAATATAGCATGCAAGACACCTGGCTAGATGAAGCACAAGCTGGAATCAAGATTGCTGGGAGAACTATCAATAACCTCAGATATGCAGATGACACCACCCTTATGGCAGAAAGCAAAGAACTAAAGAGCCTCTTGATGAAAGTGCCAGAGGAGAGTGAAAAAGTTGGCTTAAAATTCAACATTCAGAAAACTAAGATCATGGCATCTGGTCCCATCACTTCATGGCAAATAGATGGAGAAATAATGGAAACAGTGAGAAAGTTTATTTTGGGGGCTCCAAAATCTCTGCAGATGATGACTATAGGCATAAAATTAAAATACACTTGCTCCTTGGAAGAAAAGCTATGATCAACCTAGACAGAATATTCAAAAGCAGAGACATTACTTTGTCAATAAAGATCCATCTTGTCAAAGCCATGGTGTTTCCAATAGTCATGTATGGATGTGAGAGTTGGACTATAAAGAAAACTGAGTGCTGAAGAATTGATGCTTTTCAACTGTGGTGTTGGATGGCATCACCGACTCTATGGACATGAGTTTGAGTAAGCTCCGGGAGTTGGTGATGGACAGGGAAGCCTGGTGTGTTGCAATCTTTGGGATTGCAAATAATCGGACACGACTGAGTGACTGAACTGAATTGATCTTTTTTAGTGAAATTTATCTTCATATATTTTGCTCATTTTTAATGCAGTTCTTATAAATATTAGTCTCAAGAATTTTCTTGTGTAGTAGTATTAGTCCTTTTTAGGATATGTATATTGCAAATGTTTTCCTCAAATCTGTGATTTGTCTTTTTACCCTCTTCACATGGGCTTTCACAAGGGAAAAGTATGTTAATAAAATATGCTTAGTATATTTAAAAAAATAATGACATCTAAGTAATCAACTTATCTTTTTATGGATCACATGTTTGTTGTTAAATCTAAAGCCTTTTTGCCTAGGTCTAATTCATGAAGGTCTTCTCTTATAAATTTCCTGAAATTTTGTAGTTTTACATTTTGCATTTAAGTCTGTAATCCATTTTGAAATCTTTAAAAATTTTGTGTATATGTTTAAATGTCTAATTGCTCCATGACCTTTTGTAGAAAAGGCTATTTTTCCTCAATGAATCTTTTTGTTGTTGTTGTTGTTCATTCTTGTGAGACATCTACTTGGTGTATTTTCATAGGTCAATATCTGAGTTATTCTTCTGTCCCATTGATCTTGTATCTATCCCTCCATTTCAATTTTACACTGTCATGGTCATTATAACTACATAATAGGCTTTAAAATAGAGTGAAAAATACCTCCCACTTCATTATTCTTTTCAAAATTATTTTAGTTTCTAGGTCCTGTGCCTTCCTATATATTTTTTAGAATAAACTTGTTTATGTCTTCAAAAATCCTTGCTCTGATTTTGTTAAGGATTGCATTAAACCTACAGATCCATTCGGGGAGAATTGACATTGTGACTATGGTGAGTCTTCCAATTTATGGATATGGTATGTCTTCACGTTTATTTAATCCTTCTTTGATTTCCTTCATTAAGGTGTTGGTTTTTTTTTTATTTTTTATTTATTTTTTAATTTTTTTTAAATTGAATTAACATCATCCTAAGTTTATTTATTTTTATTTATTTTTTTTTCCATTTATTTTTATTAGTTGGAGGCTAATTACTTTACATCATTACAGTAGTTTTTGTCATACATTGAAATGAATTAGCCATGGATTTACATGTATTCCCCATCCCGGTCCCCCCTCCCACCTCCTTCTCCACCCGATCCCTCTGGGTCTTCCCAGTGCACCAGGCCCAAGCACTTGTCTCATGCACCCAACCTGGGCTGGTGATCTGTTTCACCCTAGATAATATAGATGTTTCAATGCTGTTCTCTTGAAACATCCCACCCTCGCCTTCTCCCAGAGTCTACAGGTCTGTTCTATACATCTGAGTCTCTTTTTCTGTTTTGCATATAGGGTTATCATTACCATCTTTCTAAATTCCATATATATGTGTTAGTATACTGTAATGGTCTTTATCTTTCTGGCTTACTTCGCTCTGTATAATGGGCTCCAGTTTCATCCATCTCACTAGAACTGATTCAAATGAATTCTTTTTAATGGCTGAGTAATATTCCATGGTGTATATGTACCACAGCTTCCTTATCCATTCATCTGCTGATGGGCATCTAGGTTGCTTCCATGTCCTGGCTATTATAAACAGTGAGGTACCATTATATGCCAGTCAGGATGGCTGCTATCCAAAAGTCTACAAGCAATAAATGCTGAAGAGGGTGTGGAGAAAAGGGAACCCTCTTACACTGTTGGTGGGAATGCAAATTAGTACAGCCACTATGGAAAACAGTGTGGAGATTTCTTAAAAAGCTGGAAATAGAACTGCCAAATGACCCAGCAATCCCACTTCTGGGCATACACACCAAGGAAACCAGATCTGAAAGAGACACGTGCACCCCAATGTTTTTTTTTTTAAATTTTCAAAACCAATGTCTGTTTTTTGCAGTATATACTTAAGCATCAGATTCTCTTTAAAGGATTATAAATAATATTTTATTTTTATATAAAATTTTATTTATTTAAGCATATATTATTTTATTTTTGGTTGTGCTGGGCCTTCATTGCTGCACAGGCTTTTCTCTAGTCACGGCGAGCAGGGACTACTCTTTAGTTGTGGTCCGTGAGCTTCTCATTGCAGTGGCTTCTCTTGTTGCAGAGCACCCACTCTAGGGTACTCAGGCTTCAGAAGTTGCAGCACACGGTCTCAGAAGTTGCAGCTCCCAGGCTTAAGAGCATAGGCCCAATACTTGTGGAGCACAGGTTTAGTAGTTCCTTGGCACGTGGGATCTTCCCAGATCAGGGATCATACCAGTATCTCCCACATTGGCAGGCAGATTCTTTAAAAAAGGGCCACCAGGGAAACCTATATTTTGGTTTTAATATTAATTTCCAAATGTTCACTGTTATACAGAAATGTAATTTATTTTCAATTTTGTCTTTGCAGCCTGGCTAAACTCACTAAGTTTTGGGATGTTTTAGTAGATTGCTTGAAATTTTCTAAATATACTATCATGTCATCAGGAAATACTGTCAGTTTTATTTCTTTCTTTCCAAACTGTATAATCTTTGTTTCATTTTCTTGCCTATTGCAAGAAATATTTGTAGTATGCTGAATAAGAGTGGTGAGAGTGGACATCCTGCTTTTAAGGGAAGAGTATGCAGTATAAAGATAGTTGCATTTTCCTTGTAGATACTCTTTATCAAGTGTAGATACTCTTTATCAAGATTCCTCTATTACTATTTTTCTGAAAGCTGTTATCAGGAATAGGTGTTGGATTTGCCAAATATTTTTTTTATGATGTTAGTTGTAGGATTCTTGTAACTGTACTTTATCATGTAGAGATGATTTTTCATCTATTTCACCTTCTCGAAAGCTTCTTTTATTATGAGTGAATTTTAAATTTTGTCAGTGTTTTTCTATATCAAATTACTCAAATATTTTTTTCTTTCTGTACTCATATTGGATAACTTTATTGATATGTCTTAAACTTCAATAATCTCTTTTCTTGCATTAATATACTTTTAATCTTAAACAGTGTATTTTTAAATTTCAACAGTTTAACTTTTTATTTGCAGAAGTTCATTCTGTATATTTTTTAACATCTTCCACATAACTATTTACAGGCTTATTTTTTCCTCTAATTTCCTAAACATATGAAATATGTAATAATATTGATTAAATCTTCTCCAGTACTAATTTTTTTCATAATTTTTAGCCTATTTCTGACTTTTTTTCAAAGTTATGCATCAATTTTTCTTGCTTCTTCCATGCCTGGGAATTTTGTTATTGAATGCCAAGCATTATGAGTTTTATATTGTTGAGTGCTTATGCTTTATTTAAAATTCATTTCAATAATTTTGGGGTTTGTTCTGAGATGAAGTTAAGTTACTTAAAAATAGTTTAGTCTTTTTCAGTCTGTCTTGTAAACTTTGTTACATGAAGCCAGAACTGTATTTAGGGCTAGTTTGGCATCATTACTGATGCAATATTCTTTGGATAACTCTATCCATTGTGTGTATGAAGCAGTTTCTCCTTCCTCTGAGGAGCAAGAACTATTCCCAGTCTTATGTGTTCTTCAGTAGTTGCTCTCTTTGCTAATCACTTGATAGTTCACTCTGTCCTCTAGTAATATAGAAATTCATTTTGCACTAATAAATGATAAACAACAAACTCAAGGGGATCCTCTACAACTCTCTAGAACTCCTTTTCTGTGAAGCTCCCTTGGTAGATTTTGTTGTTATTTCTACCTGGTTGCTTTTCTTGTTTTCTCAACTCTGTTTCTTCAAGTTAAGGAGACCAGCGTGCTGTCTCTGGGGCTGCTCTCAATGTGCTTCAGCCTGGAAACTGGGTCAGTGATAAGGCTCATCTCATGTGTTTGTCTTCTCTCAGTAATCACTGTCCTGCATTGTTTATTGCCCAATGCTCTACAGCATTGCTTAATTTAATTACTGTATTTTTTATTTTATAAACTGGAAAGATAAATTCTATTTTTTCACTTGTCCCTGGAAACAGAATTTCTAAGTTCTAACATTGATTACTGATGAAAATGCTTAATAAAAAAATCAATGGACACTTTTTTAAAGCATGATAATTCATGTGTGTGTGTGTGTGTGTTTCTCAAACAAATGTCTGAATCAATAAAACACCAGAGTCATTTTCAGTCTTGGATAGAAGCAAGGTAAAAAAGCTCATTATTTCCAATACTATCTATCATTGTGCTTGAGGTGTAAGGAACTGCAATTAGATAACAGTAAAACAACTGGAGGCTTAAAAATTAGAAAGAAAGAATTTAAACTATCTCTAAATGTAGTAATTTTGTATTTGCAAACAAGGAGAATCAATGTTGTTGCTTTTTGTTTTTTTAATCTCCTTCAAAATATAAAGAATTTGAATGAGATAGGAACATAAAACATCAACACACAAAACCAATGAACAACAGATATCTCAGTAGTTGAAGATGCTGGTGAGATCTGCATCTCCAATAGGTCTTCTAGAAACAATATGAAAATAAAAGTAGCTTTCATTATCTTGCCATAGGCAATGATCTCCTAGATAGAATGTATAAAAGTAAAATTAACTAAAAGTAAGAATTTGCAAGTCTTACTTTGTAGGAAGTAACAGGATTTGCTCTTCATTCAATTCAGTCTCTCAGGCGTGCCCGATCCTTTGTGACCCCAAGAATCGCAGCATGACAGGCCTCTCTGTCCATCACCAACTCCCGGAGTTTATTCAAACTCATGTCCATCGAGTCGGTGATGCCATCCAGCCATCTCATCCTCTGTCGTCCGCTTCTCCTCCTGCCCCCAACCCCTCCCAGCAACAGGGTCTTTTCCAATGAGTCAACTCTTCACATGAGGTGGTCAAAGTATTGAAGTTTCAGCTTCAGCATCAGTCCTTCCAGTGAACAGCCAGGACTGATCTCCTTTAGGATGGACGGGTTGGATCTCCTTGCAGTCCAAGGGACTCTCAAGAGTCTTTGCCAACACCACAGTTCAAAAGCATCAATTTTTCAGCGCTCAGCTTTTGTCACAGTCAAACTCTCACATCCATACATGACCACTGGTAAAACCATAGCCTTGACTAGATGGACCTTTGTTGGCAAAGTAATGTCTCTGCTTTTTAACATGCTATCTAGGTTGGTCATAACTTTCCTTCCAAGGAGTAAGCGTCTTTTAATTTCACGGCTGAAATCACCATCTGCAGTGATTTTGGAGCCCCCCCAAAAATAAAGTCTGACACTGTTTCCACTGTTTCCCCATCTATTTCCCATGAAGTGATGGGGCCAGATGACATGATATTAATTTTTTGAATGTTGAGCTTTAAGCCAACTTTTTCACTCACCTCTTTCACTTTTATCAAGAGGTTTTTTAGTTCCTCTTCACTTTCTGCCATAACGGTGGTGTCATCTGCATATCTGAGGTTATTGATATTTCTCCCAGCAATCTTGATTCCAGCGCATGATTCTTCCAGCCCAGCGTTTCTCATGATGTACTCTGTATATAAGTTAAATAAGCAGAGTGACAATATAGAGCCTTGACATACTCCTTTTCCTATTTGGAACCAGTCAGTTTGTCCATGTCCAATTCTAACTGTTGCTTCCTGACCTGCATATAGGTTTCTCAACAGGTGGGTCAGGTGGTCTGGTATTCTCATCTCCTTCAGAATTTTCCTCAGTTTATTGTGATTCACACAGTTGAAGGATTTGGCATAGTCAATAAAGCAGAAATATATGTTTTTCTGGAATTCTCTTGCTTTTTCAATGATCCAGGGATATTGGCAATTTGATCTCTGGTTCCTCTGCCTTTTCTAAAACCAGATTGAACATCTGGAAATTCTCGGTTCACATATTGTTGAAGCCTGGCTTGGAGAATTTTGAGCATTAATTTACTAACGTGTGAGATGAGTGCAGTTGTGTGGTAGTTTGAGCATTCTTTGGCATTGCCTTTATTTGGGATTGGAATGAAAACTGAGCTTTTCCAGTCCTGTGGCCACTGCTGAGTTTTCCAAATTTGCTGGCATATTGAGTGCAGCACTTTAACAGCATCATCTTTCAGGATTTGAAAAAGCTCAAATGGAATTCCATCACCTCCACTAGCTTTGTTCATAGTGATGCTTTCTAAGGCCCACCTGACTTCACATTCCAGGATGTCTGACTCTAGGTGAGTGATCACACCACCTTGATTATCTGGGTCATGAAGATTTTCTTGGTACAGTTCTTCTGTGTATTCTTGCCACCTCTTCTTAATATCTTCTGCTTCTGTTAGGTCCGTACCATTTCTGCCCTTTATCAAATCCAGCTTTGCATGAAATGTTCCCTTGGTATCTCTAATTTTCTGGAATAGATCTCTAGTCTTTCCCATTCTGTTGTTTTCCTCTATTTCTTTGCATCGATTTCTGAGGAAGGCTTTCTTTTAACTCCTTGCTATTCTTTGGAACTCTGCATTCAAATGGGAATATCTTTCCTTTTCTCCTTTGCTTTTTGCTTCTCATCTTCTCACAATATTTGTAAGACCTCCTCAGACAACTGTTTTGCCCTTTTGCATTTCTTTTCCATGGGGATGGTCTTGATCTCTGTCTCCTGTACATGTCACAAACCTCCATCTGTAGTTCATCAGGCACTCACTCTGTCTATCAGATCTAGTCCCTGAAATCTATTTCTCGCTTCCACTGCATAGCCATAAGGGATTTGATTTAGATCATACTGGAATGGTCTAGTGGTTTTCCCTACTTTCTTCAAGTTAAGTCTGAATTTGGCAATAAGGAACTCATGATCTGAGCCACAGTCAGCTCCCAGTCTTGTTTTTGCTGACTGTATAGAGCTTCTCCATCTTTGAGTGTAAATATTATAATCAATCTGATTTCAGTGTTTACCATCGGGTGATGTCCATATGTAGTCTTCTCTTGTGTTGTTGGAAGTAGGTATTTGCTATGACCAGTGTGTTCTCTTGGCAAAACTCTATTAGATTTTGCCCTGCTTCATTCTGTACTCCAAGGCCAAATTTGCCTGTTACTCCAAGTGTTTCTTGACTTCCGACTTTTTCATTCCAGTCCCCTATAATGAAAAGGACGTCTTTTTTGGGTGTTAGTTCTAAAAAGTCTTGTAGGTCTTGATAGAACCATTCAACTTCAGCTTCTTCAGTGTTACTGGTTGGGGCATAGGCTTGGATTACCATGATATTGAATTGTTTGCCTTGGAAATGAACAGAGATCATTCTATCATTTTTGAGATTGCATCCAAGTACTGCATTTTGGACTCTTTTCTTGACCACGTCCAAGGAGCGGTGGCTGCGTGGGCACAGGAGGGCTGAGAGGATCTACTCCACGTTCAAGGACAGGAGGGGCAGCCGTGAGGAAATACTCCTCGTCCAAGGTAAGGAGCAGTGTCTGCACTTTGCTGGAGCAGCCATGAAGAGATATCCCACGTCCAAGGTAAGAGAAACCCAAGTAAGACGGTAGTTGTTGCCAGAGGGAATCAAAGGGCAGGCACACTGAAACCATAATCACAGAAAACTAGCCAATTTGATCACAGGGCCACAGTCTTGTCTAACTCAGTGAAACTAAGCAATGACGTGTGGGGCCACCCAAGAAGGATGGGTCTTTGTGGAGAGGTCTGACAGAATGTGGTCCACTGGAGAAGGGAATGGCAAACCACTACAGTATTCTTGCCTTGAGAACCCCATGAACAGTATGAAAAGGCAAAATGATAGGATACTGAAAGAGGAACTCCCCAGGTCGGTAAGTGCCCAATATGCTACTGGAGATCAGTGGAGAAATAACTCCAGAAAGAATGAAGGAATGGAGCCAAAACAAAAACGATACACAGTTGTGGATGTGACTGATGATAGAAGCAAGGTCCAATGCTGTAAAGAACAATATTGCATAGGAACCTGGAGTGTTAGGTCCATGAATCAAGGCAAATTGGAAGTGGTCAAACAGGAGATGGCAAGAGTGAATGTCGACATTTTAGGAATCAGCGAACTAAAATGGACTGGAATGGGTGAATTTAACTCAGATGACCATTATATCTACTACTGTGGGCAGGAATCCCTTAGAAGAAATGGAGTAGCCATCATGGTCAACAAAAGAAATGCTCTTCATTAGACACTGTTAAAATAAAACAAAAGCAATGGAGTGGAAGAAAATATAATATGTATATATGTCAAACAAATTAGACTCTATGAAGAACTCCTACAATGAAAGACATACCATCCAATAAAAAATGTGTGAAATATTTAAATGCATCATAGAAGAAGAATACAAATGGTCAATAAACACATAAAAAGGTAATCAAATCATTAGACATCAGAAAATTTAAAATGATACTAAGATACTATTATATACTAGACTGATTAAAATAGCAATGTTGATTTTAGCAAGTGTTTGTTAGTTTGTGGAATTACTCAAATTCTCATGTTACAGTGACACAAAATTATACAGACATCTTGGAAAACAGTTTGACAGTTTCTTATAAACCTAAGACTATGCTAGCTGTACCATCCAGCATTTTCCGTTCTTAGATATTTGCACAAGAGAAATGGAGAAATCCATCCACTCGAAGAGCTGTAGGAAAAATTTCATAGTGGCTGTATTTACAGTAAAAACCAAAAAACAACATTAAAAAGGCAATAAACAGGAAAATAAATCAGCACATTGCAATACATCTGTTCAATTGAATAAATTTGAAAATTAAAAGGAATGCTCATCTATGCAATAACATGGATGAATCTCAAAAAGAGTATGCAGACAAAAACAGGAACCAGGCACAAAAAATTGTGAACTGTACTTATGACTCTATTTATATGAAATTTAAAAATGGGAAAAACTAGGGATAGGGAAGCCTGGCATGTTGCAGTCAATGGGGTCGCAAAGAGTCAGACTCAACTTAGTGACTGAGCAACAACAATAAATCTATACTGAAAGAAAATAGATCACTTGTTGCTAGGACCAAAAGTTGATGACAAAGGGCACAGCTGAACATTTTATGTTAGATACAAATTATTTGAAATTAAAGACGTTTGCTCCTTGGAAGAAAAACAATGACAAACCTAGACACCATATTAAAAAGCAGACTCATTACTTTGTCAACAAAGGTCCATCTAGTCAAAGCTATGATTTTTCCAACAGTCATGTATGGATGTGAGCGTTGGACCATAAAGAAAGCTGAGTACCAAAGAACTGATGACTTTGAACTGTGATGTTGGAGAAGACTCTTGAGAGTCCCTTGGACTGCAAGGAGATTCAACCCGTCCGTCCTAAAGGAAATCAGTCCTGATTATTCATTGGAAGGACTGATGCTGAAGCAGAAGCTCCAATACTTTGGCCACCTGATGCGAAGTCCCAACTCATTGGAAAAGTCACTGATGCTGGGAAAGATTGAAAGCAGGAGGAGAAGTGGATGGCAGAGGATGAGATGGTTGGGTGACATTACCAACTCAGTGGATATGAGTTTGAACAAGCTCTGGGTGATGGTGAAGGAGAGGGAATCCTGGTGTGCAGCAGTCCATGGGGTGGCAAAGAGTCAGACATGACTTAGCTACTGAACATCAACAAATAATCTGTAGCCTATTTTGAATAGTGGGTACACTGCTTTATACACAATTGCCAAAAAGATGTGAACTACTAAGAACTGTATTTTTTTAAGTAAATTATGTCTCAATAATGCTGATTTAATCTTTAAAATAATTATGCCAATTTTGAAGTCTCAGCACTGGTTTACTGAATTATTTACTTGGGAAATTATGATTGGAGCTCTTCAAGAATCCTTTATTATTTTTCTATTTCAGTCTTCCATCTATCTCCTGGAGGATGTTTTTTCTTATGAATGTATCATGTACACTCACTGATGCCTCTGTTTCTGGCAGTTTAGATGCTTTAAATGAATTATTTAACTCCTCAGCTCATTGTAGTTTAGGTATGGTTGTTGGAGTATTCTAACCTCTGGCTTTTGTACAAAGGGGGAAGGAAAAAGTATTCTAAGATGTATCCCCTCGGGTTGGCAATTTAGAAGCAGGCAGGCTGCTAGTCCTCCACTGAAGTTGCTCTGATTTCCACATCTCTCATAACATCAAGAAAAATGAAAACTTAACAAACTGTCAAATGACAAAAGTAAGACACTTTAATATCAAGCTTAATGTCTTTCTTCTAGGGGGAAAAATTCATGGAATGGGAGAGTACAGACTCACAGGCAATGGTGCACTCTTCGCGAGGGATTTTGGGCATAAGTTTTCTACCAGCATTAGAAATGGCAACATGGAACCAGGGCATGATTTCCTGGGGTTGCATATCTGACTTATTTAGAAAGATTAAAGAACAAGGAAGTAAGTATGAGCCCCAGAGTTGGTTTGGCATTTTGCAATTGGCTGACAGGACACACAGTTGACTCTTGAACAGGGCAGGTATTAAGGGCAAAATCCAAGTACAAATTTACTGTCCCATATCCACACTTTCACATCCACACATTCAATCAACCTCATATCATGTAGAATTATAATATATCTTTATTGAAAAAAACCCACATATTAGTGAACCCACATAGTTCAAAACCACCTTGTTCAAGGGTCAACTGTACCACATCTCTGATCAACTGTATTTCTAGTCAACTGGAGCATTTATAGAAATACAAAAGTTTGGTTTGCTGACATGACACCTGGGGCAGGAATGGCTCCGTCTTGGGTCTAGAAATGTATTTCAACACTATATATACAACCCCTTTTGCCATTTGCTGGCCTTATTGACTAGGTAAATGATAGGGCCCACATGAGGTCTCATTGATAAAATGACACATTATGTCGACCTCTCAAAGAATAAATCATAGTGATCTGTGAGACTGACCAAATTGCCCAAATAGCATCCTGTTATCTCACTGGTGCCTATCTTCTCAAAGCTGCAAGACCACCAGAATCCAGACCTCTGACGATGTGACCATCCCTTCAGATGGGGGTATAGAAGAACTCCATCAGAAAGGGAGAACGCTGGTTTTCCTTAAGAGCCAGTCACCCTCTCTTTTCCCTCTAATAAATTTCCTTTTCTTGCCTGACTGCCCGGCTCGCTTTCTTTTTCTATGCGCTCGCCTTATAGGAAACATATATTAACTGATGGTTACCTGCTCCTTGAGAATCAACAGATCACTGTGGGGCCAGTCCTTTCCAAGATTGTTAATATGCGTTAAGGAGAGTTAATATGCATAATCGTGAAAGGAAAAAAAAAAACAAGAAACAAAAGAAGAAAGTATAAATTAAAAGACAAACATAAGGGATATAAAATACAATTTAAATATGTTACAATAATTTGATTTTTTATATTAATAATTTGTAAGATACAAATCAGTGGGGGAATATGGACTGACAGGATAGTGATATTTATTATTTGTTTTTATATGTGACAATGTTATTATGATTATAATTTAAAAGAGTTCTGATCTTTAGATGTTTTAAAATATACTGACCAGAAACCTCAGATTAATTAGTTAAAATTGTTCCCAAGAAAATTAAATATTTTTGGTTGTAATCCAAGAGAACACAAACCTTATAAAATATAGTCCTGTGTTCCACATAGATTCTCAATGTTGAGTAGTGTGACAGATACTGAAGAATGACTATTCAAAGTCATTTATAATTCACTTTTACTTTACTTTATTGACTGGAAACCTAAAATATTCACCTTTTCAAATTTCTTCTTTGCAGATAAGGGTGGTCATATATCCTAGATGTGGCTGATAGAAGGTAAAATTAAGAAATTTAGGAATGTCTCTTGGAATTCTTTTAAAAGGGACAAAATCAATGGCTATGTGAAAATAAACAAAACCCACCCAAATGAGAACAAGTAAAGGCTATTTATTCAGAGTTTGCTATAGCAAGTCAGGCAACATCATTTATCTTTAGCAGAAACTCAAAGAGAAGTGTGTTCATGCTCAGTCACTTTAGTTGTGTCCAATTCTGTGACCCCAAGGTCTGTAGCCTACCAGACTCCTCTGTCCATGGAATTCTCCAGGCAAGAATACTGGAATGGGTTGCCATGCCTGCCTCCAGGGGATCTTCTGGATCCAGGGATAAAACCCCTGTCTCTTGTGTCTCCTGCAGTGGCAGGCAGATTCTTCACTACTAGCACCATATAGTGGTAAAAAAAGAAAGCTTCAGGTATTCTCTGATTGGCAAGGGGAAAGCAGGCTAACTGGGAAGTCCTATATGATTAGCTAAGGATATTTATTTAACTTCCTCCAGTTGGAAAGGGAGCAAAAATTAGAGTAGTTGTCAGTCATTAACCAGTCCTGACCATTTGGGACCTTTTGTTTCAGGAGTTATTGTTTGGCTTCCTGAATTTGAATTTGTTGCTTTGCTAGAAATAGTGGACTGACTTCCTGCAGTGGTTACCCTAGATATTGAGTTGGATTTCCAGGCTTGTTGCTGAAGATTTGGGGTCAGAGTCCTATTTTTATATATGGTCTGGTCATTCTCCAATTGTGTATTCAGTCTCTCAGCTGTTTCATTGATATTTTGCCCTTTGCTCTTCACCTTTCTTCCTTTTCTTCAGGCACATTAGTTACATTGAAAACACAAGGACAAAAACCACATGCTGTGGATGATAAAAAATAAAATACAGAGACTGGGCCCTTGATGACATTTTTTTTGTGAATTACTAAGGTCCTATACAACCTAATTAAAGATTTCTTGTTACATAAGAAAGTCTCTTCTTGCTTGAGGCACAATTAGTGTGGCTATCTATTGTTTGTAGCTAAGTGAATTCTTAACTGGCAAAGGTAAGCCACTGACAGTGAGTGAAGAGAGAGAGTCTGAGTAAATGGAGCTAACAGCAACCTAATGGAATCCCAAATACTCTTCCCGTGATATATGATAAATAATCAAGATTTTCTGGCTCCTCTTAAAGTGTTATAGAAGTGGCTGGGAGCAGATTGACAGTTAAATTATATTTATATAGAAAGAGTTGAGTTTATTGCCAAACATACTTATACTACCTATATTTGTTAATTAAGTTATATACATAAATAATACCATGCAAATTTGGGAAATATGAGTGCAAAAATAGAAGTGTTTCTATAAAAGCTAGGTTGAATCCTTTGGTAAGACTTAATATTAAAGAGATGTTAAAAATAACTGCTATATAATTAAGCACACTTAACCTTAAAAGTTATGCAGATGACACCACCCTTATGGCTTGGACATGACTGAGCAACTGAATTGAACTGAAACCTTAAAAGACTGGAGAACAAATCATAAAGTTAGGTAGGAAGTTAAGCATGAACAACAAAGAGTGACCTATATGAAAAGGATGCAAGCTGATCTCTGAACCCCTCCCCAGACACCCCCAGGAGATCTCACATATATGCCACAAAATTAAGCACAGAGGCTTTTCAACTCCTGCACATGCATCCTAGGCATGGAGTGGACACAAACTAACCACAGGGCCTTCTTCAACTCCAGCACATGTACCCTTGATGAACAGCTGTGTCCTCAAGTAACTTTAGGCAGCTAGGAGCTTATTAAGGGTTCATAAATATTATATACATACACACTTCTGATTATAACAGGCTGAATTTTGGGAAAGATATTTGCAATAAAGCCTGTTATTATGTAACTTTCAACTGTCGATCAAAATTCTCAGTCAATGCCCATTTAGATGAATATGAAAAAGCCCAGACATGCCTCCTTCCCTAATTGACCTTGAGCTTATGCCTATTTGCATTTTGCACAGGGCAGAACCAAAAGAAGGAGACAAGGAATATAAAAAGGGAAGCCAAGAGGGATCATGGCCATTCCATGGTCGGCCTGTTCCCACATCTCAGAAATGTACTGTCTGCTGTCTGTTGAATAAAAGTTCTGTATGCTTGAGCTGTAGCTGAGCTATAACCAGTCTGTTGTTTTGAATTCTTGCTACAATGAGAAGGGAGTGGAGAAATCCTTCCTGCTTGAGCATGATTAGTCTGTCATTCCAAATCTTTATATAACTAGACAGGCCAAGGGAGAGAATTAAACTGACCTGACAATGACAATTTTAAAGTTTTCATATTCAGATTGATTCACAAGGACATATAAATTATTGATCCAGCTTAAAAAAAAAGCATGAAATTGTAGAAGTTGCAGTATGGATAAGATTTAGATAGGAGAGGTGATGTGAGAGGGACCCTAATTACTGATCCATTTCTAAGATACAACAAAATAAGCTTGGCAGTATAGCAATTGGATAGTGAATGAGTGTGTATCGGATTAATCAAACAACTCCTGTTTTCAGTTTTCTTATTTACAAATGTGTTTTGTTGGTGTTTTAGGATTTAATTCCTGAGGATAAAAAGCCCAAATACTTAAATAATTTGATTATTTTTTAATTATTTTCAAGCTAAAAAGTTTATGTGGAAAGCTCTCATTTAAAAAATAAAAAAGCCTAATGACAGCCTCTAATGAAGCTTGCTGCATCATTTCACTAAAATACATAGATATGCTTTACAGGATATATAGGTTATTTTTCTATTTAGTACACAACTCAAATCTGTATTTCCTATTTATTAGTTATCCTCTTAATCTTAGAATGGGATTCCCTAGTGGCTCAGACAGTAGAGAGTCTCCCTATATGTTGAGTTTGATCCCTGGGTCTGGAAGATCCCCTGGAGTAGAAAATGGTATTCTTGCTTGGAAGAATCCAAGCATTCCTGCTTGGAAAATCCCATGGATGGAGGAGCCTGGTGAGCTACAGTACATAGGGTCACTAACAGTTGGACACGACTGAGTGACTTCACTTTCATCTTAGTATATTTTTAGCTAATTAGTACTATATAACTATATCTAATTGAAATGTTGCTTCCATTGTTTTCTCCATGTATTTTTGTTTTGTTTTGTTTTGTTTGTTTTATTTATTTTTATTAGTTGGAGGCTAATTACTCTACAATATTGCAGTGGTTTTTGTCTCCATGTATTTTTTTAAATTTATTTTTATTATTTGGAGGCTAAGTACTTTACAATATTGTAGTGGTTTTTATCATACATTGACATGAATTAGCCATGGATTTACATGTATTCCCCATCCCGATCCCCTCTCCCACCTCCCTCTCGACCCGATCCCTTTGGCTTTTCCCAGTGCACCAGGTCTGAGCACTTGTCTCATGCATCCAACCTGGGCTGGTGATCTGTTTCACCCTAGATAATATACATGTTTTGATGCTGTTCTCTTGAAACATCCCACCCTCGCCTTCTCCCACAGAGTCCAAAAGTCTGTTCTATACATCTGTGTTTCTGTTTTGCATATAGGGTTATCGTTACCATCTTTCTAAATTCCATATATATGTGTTAGTATACTGTAATGGTCTCAAAATTTCCATGTATACAGTTTGAATTGTTTCATAAATATATACTCAAATTAAAAATATATATATTTATTATGAATTTTACCTTTGTACCACTAAATTACTCTTCTTGAATGGGGTTTCCTGATTTACAGCCCTCTTTAGGCATCATAATTTTTATCTATGTTTTTCTTGGTATTTAAAAATACATTACAAACCCATCTTTTATTCTGCTTTATATTTTTCTACAAGCGATGGCTCTTCCAGTGCCATTCTATTGCTAGATTTGTTACTTGCCTCAATCTTCTCTTGACACAGGAAGTGAATATTCTGTTATTATTGTTATATTTGGACTAATTTACATTTTCTTATTTATTATCTTATTTTTTTGAGTTTGTGGTTTGTTTTCTCTTTTCTCATGCCTATTTAAATAATGAACTGTATACTGATTGACACACAGCTGAAATCTACTGAAATATGGCCTAAATTTGACATTGTAGGAGGCATATATCTATTGCTCTAGGTTCCAAAGGGAAGTGCTATGAATAACATGTACTTCATGAAGGCAAACCTGGAAATTATAGTTTGCTGGGTGTGTTGGAGACTATAGGCTTTAAAACTAATATCCTCTGAAAAGTTATATATTCTGTGGGAAAAAAAATTATTGAGAAAGGATCAAGTATTATAACTATATAAGAAATATAGATTACCTTGAAAAAAAATTCTAAATGAAGCTATTTCCTTCAATATATTTTATATGAGATTCAGCCAAAAGGAAGTTAAGTCAACTTTAAGACATCTTTATGACTGTGTAACATCTAAGCGTGTGAATAAAACTTATTTACTCCATTTCATCATCACAACAGTCCTACAAAATAGAGTCTATTAATCACAGTGAGGGAAAAAAAGCTTAAAAAGTTTAAATAACATTCCCCAAATTGTTTGGTAATGTTTAGATGACATTCCTAACGACTTAGAAAGTGGTGAAGCAGGGATTTAGACATAGTTCACTCTAACTCAACCACTCTCTCTCAAAAAACAAGCAAACAAAAAATACCATCCTAAAATAGAATTTCAGGTATTAACAATAAAACCTGGGATAAAAAAGAAATGCTCTTTAGAGAACAGATTTGTAGTTGCTAAGGGAGAAGGGATATAGGAGGGATGGAGTGGGAGTTTGGGGTTAGCAGATGCAAATTATTATATATAGAATGGATAAACTACAAGATCCTACTATATAGCAAAGGGAACTATATTCAATATCCTGTGATAAACCATAATGGAAAAGACTATGAAAACAAATACACACACACACACACACACACATATGAATCATTTTACTGTACAGCAGAAATTAACACAACATTGTAAATCAACTATACTTCAATTTTAAAGAGTGAAGAAAGAGTTATCTTTCAAAATAAAGGCACAGTGCTTTTATCAAGTGAAAGGGAAGAGATTTTTTCAAAAAAGAAAGGAAATGTTCTTAAAGTGCATTAGAATTTTAAAGTAGCAAGCTGTAAAGAATTTCAGATTCTGATACAATATAAATGTCATTTCATTCCTGTGTTTCCTCATCTCAGTTGCGATGGATATCTATATTTGAGCCATTTTCATATTCTTTTTTGGTCAGAATCTTATTGGGTATATGTATTCATAGATGTTTATTATCATGCATAATGGCAAAGATGATCTTGGCAATTTCATTGCTGCACAGGCACATGCCACGGTAAAACATTTTCCTACAGTTTGTTTTTTTTTTAATATAGATAATCCCCTAACCTGTGATAAACCACAAAAATTGACCTTTCATAGCTTATTTTACTTTGCAAAAGAGAAAGGCAGTGGCTATTATATTTTTAGACAAAAGGAAGATCAAATATCACTTGAAAGTGTTGATTTATATTTACATAATAACAATAAGCAGATTAATTGCAAAGGAAAATTTAAAAATTATTCAATTTTCTTATGTCTATCTATCTATCTTTATATGTATAGATATACTTTGTTGTCTTTGTTCATTGCCCTGCAGTGTATAAAGTCACTGTTTAAACAAGTTAAAAAAATTTTTTTCACTTGTTGACTTATATTTCTTTCATTTATCTAAGACTACTGAGTCTTGATCTACTTAATCAACTACTTGATAATTGACATATCACAGAAAGTCCCAGGAACAAAGTATTCTGATTTTTCATATTTTGCTTTGCATAAAAATTGCCTCGAGTGTGTGCATGCATGCTAAGTCGCTTCAGTTGCGTCCTACTCTGTGTGAACCTATGGACTGCAGCCTGCTAGCCTCCCCTGTCTATGGGATTCTCCAGGCAATAATACTGGAGTAGGTCGCCATTTTCTCCTCCAAGGGATCTTCCCAATCCAGGAATTGAACCCACACCTCTTGAGTCTCCTGCATTAGCAAACGTGTTTTTTTTTTTTTTTTAACCACTTGGGACACCTCTTGAATAATTCTACGTAAATCAAAATTACAATTTGCAACTCTGAATAAAAACTATTAAAGATACTTATTCTTTCTTGTAATGAAAAGCTCATTGAAAAGAAACATTAAAAAAATGTAATCTTTCCTGGTTTTTCCATATTTAAACATAGATACACTGTATTTGTGTCCTCTGTAGAAGAAATACATTTGATTGATTTATGTCTTTTCTTTGTGTTACTTGAAAAATAAATTTTGGAGATGCCAAGTTTATTGAAATATACAGCATTACATTTCAGTTGGAAGGGCTACAGTTTAAGCAACACTGAAAACTCTAAGTGGTCTAAGGTAGATATCCTGTTTTATCTCTAGTTTTGCAGGTTCTACTAATTTCCTCTTTGATGTTTGATGATATCCCTCCATTTTTTTTAATAAATTTTATTTTTTAGAGCAGTTTCAGGTTCCCAGCAAAATTGAGAGGAAGGTACTGAAACTTCCCATGTACCCCTGCCCCTACACACTTATACCTCTCTCCATTATCTACATCCCCAATCAGAGTATTACACTTGTTACAACTGATGAACAAGTGACACATCATTATCAAACAAGGTCCACTGTTTACATTAAAGTTCATTCCTGCTGTACATTGAATGAGTTAGGACAGATTTATAATGACATATGGGCTTCTCAGGCAGTGCTAGTGGTAAAGAACCTGCCTGCCAATGCAGGAGATATAAGAGATGCAGGTTTGATCCCTGGGTTGGGAAGATCCTCTGTAGGAGGGCGTGGAAACTCACTCCAGTATTCTTGCTTGGAGAATTCCATGGACAGAGGAGCCTGGCAGGCTCCTCCTATGCGACCCTAAGTACATAGGGTCGCAAAGAGTCAGACACAACTGAAGTAACTTAGCACACACACACACACACACACATAATGACATAAATCTACCAAAGGGAAAGGGGTGGGAGAGGGAAGCAGTGGGAATTTGGGGGTTAGCAAATGCCAATATATATATATATATATATATATATATGCATATACATATACATACATACATACACACACATGCACATGCATATGTATATATGTATATATAGAATAAATAAACAACAAAGTCCTATTGTTCACTTGTATTACTTTTACTTATTTGTCAAACATCAGTTGACTGTATTTATGTGAGTCTATTTCCTGGTTTCTTCCATTGATCTCAGAGTAAGTCATCATACAGAATAACTTCACTGCTCTAAAAATCCTCTGTGCCCTGCCTCTTCATCCCTTCCTCCCAACTAACTCCCGGCAACCACAGATTCTTTTTACTATCTCATATTTTCCCCCAGAATGTCATATAGTTAGAGTTACAGAATATAAATCTTTTTTAAGAATATCTCCTTCCTTATGCATTTGTGTCCTCCATGTCTTTTTAGAGCTAAATAATAGTTCCATTGTCTTCAGGTACCGTAGTGTATTTATCTATTCACCTACTGAAGGACATCTTGGTTGCTTCCAAGTTTTGATGATCATGAATCAAACTGCTATAAACATCTGTACAAGTTTTTCTGTGGAAATAAATTTTCAACTGTTTTGTGTAAGTATCAAGGAGTATGATTATTGGATCATATGATAAGAGTGTGTGCTGTTTTCTAAGAAGCATCCAAACTGTTTTCCAGTGTGGCTGTTAACATTTTGCATTTCCATCAGCAATGAATAAGGGTAATTGTTACTTCACATTCTCTTCAGTATTTGAATTTTTCAGTGTTCTGGATTTTGGCCTTACTAATAGTTGTGTAGTGGCATCTTATTGTTATTTTAATTTTCATTCCCCTGATGACAAATGATGTGAAGTGCCTTTTAATATGTTTCTTTATCATCTATATGTCTTCTTTGGTGAGGAGTCTGTTAAGACCTTGGGCCATTGGTTAAGTTGTTCCCTTTTAAAACCATTTTAATAGTTCTTTGAAAGTTTGGATAACAACAATTTATGTGATATATCTTTTCATGTGAAATTCCAGGTTGGATGAAGCACAAACTGGAATCAAGATTGCAGGGAGAAATATCAATAACTTCAGATATGCAGATGACACCAACCTAATGGCAGAAAGTGAAGAGGAATTAAAGGGCCTCTTGATGAAGGTGAAAGAGGAGAGTGGAAAAGCTGACTTAAAACTCAGTATTCAATAAACAAAGATCATGGCATCTGGTCCTATCACTTCATGGTGTGTAGACAGGGAGACAATAGAAAGAGTGACAGACTTTATTTTTTGGGCTTCAAAATCACTGTGGATGGTGACTATAGCCATGAAATTAAAAGACACTCCTTGGAAGAAAAGCTACTGACAAACCCAGAGAGTGTATTAAAAAGAAGAGACATTACTTTGCTGACAAAGGTCTGTATAGTCAAAGCTATGGTTTTTCCAGTACTCATGTATGAATGTGAGAGCTGGACAATAAAAAAGGCTGAGCTCCAAAGAATTGATGCCTTCAAACTGTGGTGCTGGAGAAGACCCTTGAGAGTCCCTTGGACAGCAAGGACATCAAACCAGGCGACCCTTTAAAGGAAATCAACTCTGAATATTCATTGGAAGGACTGATGCTGAAACTGAAGTCCCAATACTTTGGCTACTTGGTGCAGAGAGCCAACTCATTGGAAAAGACCCTGATGCTGGGAAAGAGTGAAGTTAGGCTGAGAAAGGGATGACAGAAGACGAGATGGTTGGATGGTATCACTGACTCAATGGACATAAATTTGAGAAAACTGTGGGAGATAGTAAAGGACAGGGAAGCCTGGTGTGTTCCAGTCAATGGGGTCACAGAGAGTCAGACACCGACTGAGCAACTGAACATCAAAACCTTTCCTAAACATTTTCTCCCAGTATGTGGCTTGTCTTTTCATTCTGTTAACAGTGTCTTTTTCAGAGAAGAAAATTTTTATATTTTAATGAATCCAACTTATCATTGTTTTCGTTCACAGACTGTGCCTTTGGCACTGTATCTAAAAAGTCATCAATAAACCCAAGGTCATGCAGATTTTCTCCTATGGTGTTTTCTAGAATTTATTTCCTAGTTATAGTTTTCCATTTTACATTCATATGTATGGTCCATGTTTAGTTTATTTTTGTGAAAATTGTGAAGTCTGTGTTTAGATTCGTTTCTTTGCATGAGGATGCCATGCATGTTCCAGAACTAGTTGTTGAAAAAACTATCTTTTCTCCTTTGTATTACTTTTACTCCTTTGTCAAAATCAGTTAACTCTTTATGTGGGTCTATTTCTTGGCTTTCTGTTTTCTTCTATTGATCTGTTTGTCTTTTGTTAATATAATACATTCCTGATTACTGTACCTTTGGAGTAAGTCTTGAAGTCGAGTAGTGTTAGTCTTCCAGTTTCATTCTCCTTTTTGTGTTGGCTATTCTGTGTCTTTTGTCTTTTATTGAAAATTTTGGCATATGTTTGTTTACATCCACAAAATGGTTTGGTGCAGTTTTGAGTGGGATTTCATTGGATCTATAAATCAAGTTTAGGATAACTGACACCTAGATTATACTGGATCTTACTATTCATGAATATGGAATATCTCTACATTTACTTAGTTCTTTGATTTCTTTCTTCAGAGTTTTGTAGTTTTCCTCATATAAATAAATCTTGCCCATATTTTGTTAGATTTATAATTCAGTGTATTAGTTGGAGATGTTAGAATAGAACACAATATATTGAGTGGCCTAAACAACAAATGTTATTTCCTGAAGTTCTGAAGACATGGAGGTCTAAGACAAAGCCACTGGCAGACTCAGTGACTGGTGAGAGTGTTCTTCCTGGCTTGGAGATTGGCCATCTTTTTGCTGTGTTCTTAGATTGTGAATAGACAGAGATCAAACTGGCCTTTTCTTATAAGGACAGTAATTCATGAGGACTCCACTCTCATGACTGTATCAAAACCTAATTACCTTCCAAAATTCAACCTCTAAGAACCATCACATTGGTACTTGGATCCTCAACATATGAATCTCAGCAGTACATATTTAGTATATACCATTCCTCCCTTTGTCTCTTAAAGTGTACTTCTTTCTCATATATAAAATGCATACATTCCATCACAATAGTCTCAAAAGGCTAAATTAATTCCAGATTCAGCTCTAAAGTCTAAAGTTCAAAGTCTCATATAAATGACTTGAGATATGGATGAGACTTTAGATGAGATTCATCTACAGCATGAACCTCTGAAAGAAAACAAGTTACATGCTTCTAGAATACAATGGTAGAATAGACGTAAGATTGAAAAGTCAAAACTCAGCAGGACAAATCCCATTAAATCTTAAGGAGTGAGTAAACATTTTTGGTTTGATGTTTTACCTTCCAGTCCCACTGGGGTGTCAATGTCACTCCCGTAGCTGGGTGGGATGCATCTCCTCCTTTATATGGCAGAACTGTAGTATGAAAAACATCCCCAAAGAGAACCAAGGCAGACTCTGCAGAATAATGTTCCTACTCACAGGACTATGCTAAGTGGGAGTCTCATTCCCAGGGCTCTGTGTAGCCCAGCTTCCATGGCTTCAAATGGATGTTTTGCCTTTTGAAATTGAGGCAATGGTCCTGAAGATCTCTGAATTGCCTTTGACCCTACCCTTACTTGTTTTTGAAGAACAGCACAAATTCACAGCCAAAGTTATCATCCTGTCCTCTGTGATCTAAGTTCAAAAGTCTTCCTTCATTCTGTCGCATTTACATCACCTTTAGTTTAAATTGTTCCTGCTTGAGTGGTTGTTTAGCTCCATGATTCCCACCTGTATTAATCTATTTATCAAAAGGCAAGCACCATTTTTATCCTTTCTGAACGAACGCACTTTCTTTTTTTTTTTTCTCAATATGGATAGGCTGACAGTTTTCTAAATCTTTAAGTTCAGCTCATTTTTGTTTAACAACTAATTTCTTCATTTCTCTCTTCTCATAGTTTACTGCAAGCAGTCAGGAGGAATTGAGATGCTTCTTCAACACATTGTTTAGAAACCTTGTCAGCTGAATATCCCATTTTAATCATTCTTAAGTTCTACCTCCCACAAAACACAAGGAGAAACAATTCAGTCACGTTATTTGCTAATTTGTAATAAGAATTGCCTTTTCTCCATTGCTCAATCACGTTTCTAATTTTTATCTGAGCCTTCACTAGAATGTCCTTAAGTGTCTGTATTTCTATTATTCTCTATATAATTATTTATGTAATCTCTAAGAAGGTGAATGTTTTCTCTACACCTTTTCACTTTTCTTTCTGAGTCCTCAGCATTGTCACCTTTAACAATTCTTTCACAGTGCTCGCTTTGGCAGTATATATACTAAAACAATTCTTTCACAGCAATATCAATAGTCACAGACTTGATCTCCAGTCTTCTGTCTGACTTGCAGATAGCCATCTTCTTTCTGTGTCTCACATGGATAAGAGAAAGAGAGAGAGAGAGAAAGTTCTTTAGTTTCCTCTTAAGAGCACGAATCCCATAATGAGGACGATATTCTCAAGACCTCATATAACCTTGAAAGTGAAAGTCGCTCAGTTGAGTCCGACTGTTTGTGACCCCGTGGACTATACAGTCCACGGAATTCTCCAGACCAGAATACTGGAATGGGTAGCCTTTCCCTTCTCCTGGGGATCTTCCCAACTCAGGGATCGAACCCAGGTCTCCCACATGGCAGGTGGATTCTTTACCAGCTGAGCCACAAGGGAAGTCCAAGAATAGTAGAGTGGGTAGCCTATCCCTTCTCCAGCGGATCTTCCTGACCCAGAAATCAAGCCGGGGTCTCCTGCATTGCAGGCAGATTCTTTACCAACTGAGCTATTCGGCAACCTTAACTATCTTCAGATACTATTATCAGGGGTTAAAGGCTTCAAGTTATAAATTTTACACAGATAGAAATTCAGTTGATAACAATAAATAGTTATCTTTTCTTGGATGCTAATAAAAATGGAAATATGTTTTTTTATTTTACATTTTAATAATTCTTTGCTTGTGTATAGGGAAGCAATTGATTTTTGTGTTTTTACCTTATTTCGAAAAACTTGCTATAATTACTATTAATTCTAGGAGTTCTTTGCTCAATTCTTTGAGATTTTCTGCATAGAGAATCATGTTGTCTGGAAAAAAATACATTTTTTTTCTTCCTTACTCATCAGTATATCTTTTGTTTTATTTCCTTGACTTATTACATTGCTATAACCTCTGGTATGATATTGAAAAGCAGTGTTTAGAGGGAAAATGTTTGCCTTACTTCTATTAGCATAATTGTCAATTTTCTCACTATTAAATGTTATGTTATCTGTAGGATTTGTAAATATTCTATATCATATTGAGGAATTCCCCTCTATTCCTAGTGAACTGAAATTATTGCCTATATTTTTTTAAAACAATGTTTCTTTGCCTGATAAAATCTTTATTCTCCACTTTTGAAGGATAATTTTGCAGGGTACAGAATTTTAGGTTGGTGAGTTTTTCCTCTCAACATTTTAAAATATTTTATTCTATACTTTCTTGCTTACATAATTTCTGAGGATGTAACTCTTATCTTTACTCCTGTACAGGTGTACCATTTTTACTCTCTGGTTTTTCTTTATCTTTGACTTTCTGAAATTAGAATATTACATGCCTCAGTATAGTTTTTTTTTTTTTTTCTTTTTTTTGGGCATTTATCTTGTTTTGTGTTCTCTGATTTTCCTAGATCTGTGATTTGGTGTCTGACATTAATTTGGGGAATTTTCCAGTCATCATTGTTCTTCTTTCTTTTTTTTTTTTTTTATTTTTTCTGTTATTTTTTTTTCTTTTTCTGTTCCTTTTCCCTTTTGGTTTGTCCATTATGCTTTTGTTACATCTTTTGTAGTTGTTCAACAGAACTTTGTTATTCTGTTCTGTTTCCTTTCCCCCGTCTTTTCCTTTGAGCTTTTTAGTTTTGGATGTTTTGATTGAGGTGTACTAAAATGCAGATAATTTTTTTCCTCAGATGTATCCAGTCTGCTAATAAATAGATCAGGGTATTTGGAATTTCTGTTACAGTTTTTATGAACACTGACATTTATTTTTGATTCTTTCTTAAAATTTTCATCTCTTTGCTTATATTGCTCATCTGTTCTTGTATGCTGTCTACTTTTTTAGAAGCTTTAGCTTACTAATTATAGTTGTTTTAAATTGGTAGTCTTATGATCTTCTGTCATAGTTGAGTCTGGATCTGATGCTAGTTCTGCCTCTTCAAACTTTTGTTTTTTTGCCTTTTACTATGCCTTCTAAATTTTTTCTTGCCATCTGGACATGATGTACTGGGTAATGGGAGAAGACAATGGCAACCTCCTCCAGTACTCTTGCCTGGAAAATCCCATGGATGGAGGAGCCTGGTAGCCTACAGTCCATGGGGGTCGCTAAGAGTCAGACACGACTGAGGGACTCCACTTTCACTTTTCACTTTCATGCCTTGGGGAAGGAAATGGCAACCCACTCCAGTATTCTTGCCTGGAGAATCCCAGGGATGGGTAGCCTCGTGGACTGCCATCTATGGGGTCCCAGAGTCAGACACGGCTGAAGTGACTTAGCAGCAGCAGCAGCAGTACTGGGAAAACAAACAAAACAAACAAACAAAAAAACTACTATTAATAGTTCTCTAACAATGCAATGTTACAGTGTGTGACAAGAGGAATCATTTTATTGTCCTATGATTAGATCTCTGTCTTTTAGTGAGTGTGTGACTCTGGACTGTGAATTTCACAAGTGCTTTTCAATGCTCCCTCCTTTATGTGTAACATAAAGGTTAGAGTGGACTTGAATTGAATAGCTGCCTTTCTTTGCATGAAGAGATAGAGAGGACTGGAGTTGGATATTTCCTTTTCCTCAAGTCAGTTAGATTTTGATAAAACCCCAGTAAATTAGGCACTGGCTAAAGAAATTAAAAGATGCTTACTTCTTGGAAGGAAAGTTATGACCAGCCTAGATAGCATATTAAAAAGCAGAGACATTACTTTGCCAACAAAGGTCCATCTAGTCAAGGCTATGGTTTTTCCAGTGGTCATGTATGGATGTGAGAGTTGGACTGTGAAGAAAGCTGAGCACCGAAAAATTGATGCTTTTGAACTGTGGTGTTGGAGAAGACTCTTGAGAGTCCCTTGGACTGCAAGGAGATCCAACAAGTCCATCCTAACAGAGATCAGTCCTGGGTGTTCATTGGAAGGACTGATGCTGAAGCTGAAACTCCAGTACTTTGGCCACCTCATGTGAAGAGTTGACTCATTGGAAAAGACCCTGATGCTGGGAGGGATTGGGGGCAGGAGGAGAAGGGGACGACAGAGGATGAGATGGCGGGATGGCATCACCGACTCGATGGACATGAGTTTGAGTAAACTCTGGGAGTTGGTGATGGACAGGGAGGCCTGGCGTGCTGCGATTCATGGGATCACAAAGAGTCAGACACGACTGAGCGACTGAACTGAACCAAATTGAACTGAAAGACAGATGAAAAAATACATGTAGATATAGAAATAAACACTTAAGGTCAGCTCTGTAAGCTTTTATTACCTACAAAGTCAGAAGTACGTTTAAATGGTTCAAAAGATTTATTTGTTTAGCATTTGTTATTGTCTGTTATTGTCTACTAAACAATCTTGAAAATAATGGAAGTAGTGGATGGTGAATGCTTGCTTACCCCTTAAGCCATAGTGAATAAAATACACCAGGAAAAAAAAAAGTCTGTAAATGTAACTCCAGAATCCTCTATCTTGTTAGCTCCTGATTTCTTGTCCTTCCTTTATGCTTTAGGACAAATGGTGCTGCCAAGAAATGACATTGTAAATGCTTGAGATGATTTTAAAACAATAGCTTATAAGCTATTTCTAACCTGTTTTAGTATGTGGGTGTCGCCCCATTTCTAAAGAATTGATCAGCTGGAAAGAAGGGGATATCTATTTTCAAAGTTTGATTGTAAACAATTTTTGCCTCCAGATAAAAACAATCTCTGAAAAATCTTATGCTTACTTAAAATAAATCTTCAGGAGCTGGGCGGGGAAAATGGAGAATTTTGTTGCTCAATTGGTATAAAGTTACAGTTATACAAGATGAATGTTCTAGAGATCAGCTGTACAGTATAGTGTCTATAGTTAAGAATATATAATTGCACATTTAAAGTTTTGTTAAGACAGTAGATTTCATATTGTATTATTACAGTAATAAAAAATATACAAAGTATAAGTTCTACAAAAACTCATAACGTCTTTCCCAGATGTGTAATGAGTATATGGCAATGCAAAAATTGATTCTAGACTATAAAGATATGATAAAGTTGTATGTTTTTATTGATGATTTTTCATGATCCTTTCAATTCTAATATTTGTATAATAGCTTTTGTTTTTTCTGCAAAAAGGATTAAATATGTTCACTTAAATTATTTTTTTCACATTTTTAGAAAAAAAAATTCAACAAAGACAACTTATGTAGCAGCCAGAATAAATAAATGAAAGATAGAAGTCGAGGGTATGAAATTCAAATATGGCAATATCTAACAAAATGTGTAGAGCTACTTAAGAAACAATTTTGCTTTGGACAAAATTAATCTTGGTCAATAGTTTTATTTTTTTCATATAAGCAAAAATTTTATAATCCTTTTCCTTTTCAAATCTAATCTTACAAAAAGTGAGGCAGAATATAGAAGGAATATATTCCTTCTTATATGTTAATTTACTTCTTCAAATGTATCAATTTACAAAGCAAATAAATATTCATTAATTGGCTAAGATTAAGCTTTATGTAAAACTTGTTTGAAGGTGCATTATTTCAACTATCACTACAGAACAGCTTAATGATACAAAACATTAATATATTATTATTGTTGCTATTATTATCATCTCATGGTCCAGAGGGATGTTTTTGATCAGGTAGACAATTCTTTTTATGGGTCTCCAAGTTTACAATCAGTTGGTGACTGTGGCTGAAATCATTTTGAAGTCTTCCTCACTCACACAAATGGCAGTTGATGCTGACTGCTGCCTGGGACCTAAATGATGACTATCAGCTTAAGTATTGTGAGAAGGCTTCTCAATGTGTCTTGGGCTTCCTTACAGAGTGATAGCTGACTTCCAGTAGTAGCTACTGTCTCATGAGGAAGACAAGTAGAAACTTTATTTTGTTGTCAAACATATGAACTCTTATCAAGAATATAACATATTCTTGAACCTTATATAACATCACTTACACTATATGTAACATCACTTCATCAGGCCAGTAACAAAGACCCACCCAAGTTCAAGAGGAGGGAATATAGGTTCTGTTTCTTGATAGGGTTGTTGTGAGAATCTGAAAGAGTGTGTAGGACTGTAAATATTGTTGCAGTCATTGGAAAATACTATCTGCTATAGGGATCCAAGGAAAATAGCTTGAGAGAGTAGTTAAGTATAGTTCAATCTCTGACAATTACCACACATATTAGCTTAGTAGGTAATTCATTCTACCTTTCTAAGCATGGTTTCCTCATGTATAAAGTGGGGATAACAACTTCTAATTTATAGGGCTAATGTAAAGGTTAAATGGGATAATGCATTTAAAGTGCTTGGTACATTGTTAAGGCTTAATAAATATTAGTTATTACTATTATTATTGTTATTGTATGACATAGAGTCACTCAGTCTGCCAATATAATTTTCTTCATTAATAGAAATGTTCCATATTTTCACTGTTCACTTGGCAGCCTTTAGCCACATATGGCTATGGAATTTTTTAAAGGTGACTAGTGTAACTTATGAACTTAATTTTAACATTTTATTAAATTTAAAATAGCCTCTGTTGGGAGAAATTTTTAATGAGTCACTTGAGTTTCTGTATCTCTTATGAGGAAGGTCTGTTTTTCTGAACTAGCTTTTTAAGAATGTTTGTATAGAGAAGAGGTTTGGAAGGCAGAGGTAACCTTTCCCTCCAGAGAAATGAGCAGTCATACTTAAGGTCCATTGTAAAAGATTTGAGCTCCATAAACTGAAAGTTCATTGTCTATAATACATCCCATTGTCTGTTCAGGTTTCAGATGACTTTTTTGTATCCCCTGGCAGGAACTGAGAATCAGGAAAGCAATACAAAACGTGATACTCTTGCTACTGCTATTGCTGTGAGTAATGAGCTATCCTTTGTCTCTGATCCAGGAGATTCAGAAAGCTGAATAATATTTTACTGTATACATATACCACATTTTACTTATCCATTGATCTGTTGACAGTCATGAAGATTACTTCCATATCTTGCTTACTGTGAGTGATGCTGCAATGAGCATGGGAATACAGATATGTCTTCGAGATCCTGATTTGAATTATTTTGGATATATACCCAGAAATGGGATTGCATTCAAGTTCACTGATCCTTTTTATATGCTTGATCAATTCTGTTGTTTAAACCCTCTAGTGAGTCTTTCAGTTCAGTTATTATAAATTTCAGCCCCAGAATTTCTGTTCTATATATATATATAGTTTCTCTTCACTGTTATTCTCATTTTATTCTGGTATTGCTTTCCTAATTTTGTTTAGTTGTGTATCTGTGTTCTCTTATAACTCACTGAACTTTGACATGATTATCTTGAATTCTTTGTCAGATAATTCATAGATCTCCATTACTAGACATTTTTGTTTTTGTTGCTGTTCCTTTATTGTATCATGTTTCCCTGATTTTTGTGTTCCTTATAGCTTTCTTTGATGTCTCTACATTTGAAGAAACATCTGCCACTTTCAGTCAAGTCCAGACTGGCTTTGACACGAAAAGACCTTCATCAATCAGCCTGGCTAGATGTTCTGGGAACCACTCAAACCTTTTTTATTAATATGAATGTAGATTCCCTGAACTTGTGTATGTAGTTTGTAATTTAGAGCGATTTACTTGTTTCTTTCTTTTTTAAAGAATCTGTAATCTCTTTTTTTTTATTGGACATTTTAGTTTGTATTGGAGCATAGCCGATTAACATTGCTGTGATCATTTCAAGTGGAAGGCAAAACAATTCAGCCATACATACATGTGTATTCATTCTACCCCAAATTCCCCTTCTATCAAGGCTGCCACATAATAGTGAGGAGAGTTTCACGTGCTATACAGTAGGTCCTTGTTGGTTATCCATTTCAAGAATCTGTAATCTTTTGCTCCTCTGTCCTTCTGGTATCTGAGTGCTATACTGTGGGTTAGGACATTAGAGGAATGCTCTCTACTCCTCTCCCTCCTTCCTTGCAGAGGAGTCTTAAGATCTGCCCTTTCTCCCAATTTTGCAGAGCAGTACTGGGTACAGTATGCTACTCTTCACTTTTCCTTCTTTTTAGTTTCCTCCATGAAAATAGGTTGATTCCATTAAAGTCTTGTGAGGGGTGACAGAAACCAATCTCTTGGGCAGCCTAGTGAAAGACCAGGATGTTGGAGGCATCCTCCACTCCTCTCCTTCCCTCCAAGGGGAGAATATTCAGGTTCTGTACTTGATTACAGAGCAATGACAACCACAGCAGGTTGTCTGTCCCATTTCTTTTTTTCTAAACTGCCCCGTGTCATCTGAATTATGCCAGTTTTTGTGGCAGTATGTATGAGGCAAGACATAAACCATCTTCTCCAGCAATGCATGTAAATACTGAGATGTTTGAGGTATATCCCATTCTATCTTTTCCCTGATTAGAGAAGTTGTAGGCCAACATTCTCTCTAAGTATTGAGCTGTGCCAACTTGAGGAAAGAACTGGCCTAGGATAAATACAACTATTCTCATTTTTCATTTCAAAGTGACTCTTCTTTGTTTTGTGTTCATCTGGAATACAGCTTCCTAACCAAATTTTAGACCTCTCATAAAGATATTTTGGTCCATACATTATTGTTAAATTGGTATTTCTGTTGGGGAACAAGGATCGGGTTTTCCTATTTTGCCATCTTGCTGACTTCACTCCCTTGTTGTTTTAATTGATGGCATATATTCCAATTTTCCTGAAAAGTCAGAATTTATTCCAAAGTTAAGAATCAGGAACTAAAAACTATTTTGAAACTGATGAGCTTTCATTGAGCTTTCATTGATTGGTCTGAGATTTGGTCATTATGTTGGTGGATGCCCATAGGCTAGAACTCAGAAAATTTCACTCTGAGATAGTTCAATTTATTTTTATTAGAAAAATTGATTGTATCTGGAAGACAGGCTTTGGGAGGTAGTACTTCTTTTTTAGGAAAGGGAGAGCAAATGGGAAATTTACTCTTCAGTATTCAGTCTTATGATCCATTTCCTATTTTCAGCCCAATATTTTTTTCTACAACTCTCTTATCTAATAGAAAAGATAACAATAGGCACTGCAGAACTCCAAAGAAGTTGAGTACATAGAAAGAGTACACACGATGATGTGAAGCTTGTCTACCTGACAAAGAAGTGGAAGCTTATGTCCACACATACTCCAATAACTTTTTCAACTATAGAATAAGTGAGCCTTGGCTTTCAAATATATTTTCTAATTTTGAATAACACTAAAATTTTGTAGGTTTGCAGAATTTGTTATGGAATAGAGGGTTGCTTACAAATTGAGAGAAAGAATTAAGAGAGAGAGAGAGAATCTTTACAGAAATGGAGTTTCTATCATGGAAGGAATAGCATAAGCATGTCCTGCAAGGTACAGATAATAGATCTTTTAAAGGATGACAGAACTGTTTTGTATGGATGTAGATGAGTGAATTATAATTATACTATCCCTAGATAGTGTTATTTGTTGTTAAGCAATATGATTTGCATTCCTTAAATAATTTAATCTCCACAGTTATCCCTCTATTTTACTCTCATACACAAAGCTTGTAATATTGATGTTATTTTGTCTTCAGTGTAGTGGGATTCAGCTAGTTTTGCAACTAAAACAGATTAAGCAATTAACTAATAATAACATAAACTTGATTAAAATACATTCAGCATATCCATTCCATAGACTGAGAAGTAAATTTTGAAAGTATGTTAATTCAAACCCTAGATTCCTATAGACTAATGTAACTCTGGTCTCTCACAAGTGTGACAGACTAAGTTAAAGCATTGTTGCCAGTTTTCAAGGAGTCATTGAAAACCACTGAAAAATAATAAATATCACTTAGTACAGAAAGTTATCACATTGTAATGACAGTTTTTTTCAAAGTGTGGCTAAAGGTATGAAACAAGATGCTTTGGAATCTGATGTCTTGAGGTTCAACCTAGCACAATAACCTTTTAATGTCAAGAAAACTGACTTTCTACTCTGCATTTGATGCAAGATCTCCAATTTATAAGACATATGTTTCATTTTAATTAATAAAGAATGCACTGTTAACTGTTCCATGAAAGAACCTGTAAAAGTATAGATTAATGTGAAAAGTGATCCCTTTTGTTATATTTTGAATAGAATATTCAAAACATTCAATTTGAGTATAATTTGTATAATTTTAGCTTCTTTGAATAATTCAGATGCATTCATTTATTCTTGATTAGTGAATCAAAGTCTGAAAAAGAATGCATTTTACTTTACAACATGTAACATTAATAATTTATTACTTCACTCACAAATCTTTCTTTCGGGAAAGCAGTAGGAAACATTCAGGGAAAGTAATTCTCAAAATCATAGATGTACTAATTCCAGGTAGCCACAGCATGATATGAAAAGCAATCTTGATGGATTTGATAAGTGAAGTTAGTGTTCTGACAAGCACAGTCACATAAAAATACTCCTTTTCAAAAAAAAAATACTCCTTTTCTATGATTTTAAAATGGAATATTTACCCAGGATTATTTAGGTAACTATACCTGGGTAAAATATCTCCTAGATTATGGTTTCTCAGTATTCTCAGGCACAATTCAATGTTACTATACCTTCCTGATATTTTTCACATAGTTGTGCTTGTATGACTAATCAGCCAAGCTAAATGAAAAAGTAGCCAATTTGGTGCTCTTAGACACCTTAGTAAACAACTACAGGAATTCTATAATGAACAGATTGTATTGAATTCCATCACTAAGATATGGACATTTGATGAGTCATGTGTGCCATAAGCCCTTCCCAATGTGTTGTCAAATATTTGCCAAAGTGCACATTTTATTTTTGTTTCAACTGAGAATATGTGCTTCACAGAAAAATCTTTCATAAGAAATACTGAGCTGAGCAACTGTGAGATACAACGTAAGAAGGAAGAGATGTAGCAAACATCAAGTTGCTGTCAGATAAAAATCTTTTTTTTCCACAAAACTCTAGTGAAATTCGCCTCATGAGTATATAAATGGGTAAGGTCAAGTTAGTAAAAAACTGTAATGATTTAACTAAAATGAACACAAAAGTGAATAGAGTGATCAATGTTGATGATATGTACATCTTCTGAGTCACAGTTATACTGTAGTAATTATTGTTTATTACTACTGGTGATTTGTGATTTTTTGGATACATTTAATTTCTATAATTCTGTCACTCAAACTTCTAAATTTCGAATGGATTGTGAATTTCATGATCAAAGCTGGACACATATTTTTGTTTTCTTGCTCTCCTGATGAATACAGCTAAGAGATTCATGAGTCTCTAAAAAGATTATACCTATTCTTTAAGGAAGATATTGGAAATAAAGTTTCTTTTTAATTAATTTATTTAGTTTAATTGGAGGCTAATTAGTTTACAGGGTTTTAATCTGTTGCACTTGTCACTTCCAGAGCAGGTCCCTCTTTGTTTATTTTGGCTTCCTCTGTTTGCAGTCTCTTCAGTGTCTAATCTCCTCCGTGACACAAGGGGTGAAGAGGGTGACTTATTTAGGCTGACTTGTTCAGTTGTGTTGTGGGGAGGGAGGGAAACTGAAAACAAATATCACTGGCTTGTGTGGAAAGTGCTCGCAAACTCCACACTTGTGTATGGACCACACTGGGTTTGCCCAAGCTCAAGGCGGCATGTGCTTCTGGGTCTACACTGTTCAAGCTCCAGTATACTCTGCAGGGACACTGCCCAAAGCAGGCCCTATATTTCATGCACTTCCTAGGTTTAAGCCTCTCAGGTTCTCGGATACTCCACAAGGGTACAGACTCAGTTGGACACGTGTTTTGTGCCCTTTTCAGGTCTGACAAGGTGCTTAGTGAGTGCACTGTCCCAGGTGGACCATGCATCTTAACCACCTCCCTGGTCCTGGCTGCTGGTTTCCCGGGTGTGCCGTGAGAGCACTGTGGTGTGCCATGTGTCTCCTCTGGGGAGCTGATCTCAGGCTGTGGCCCTCCTGGGAGATATCAACTATCCAGGATTCCAGGAAGACAGGGTTAGCGACTGGAAGCCTGCTCACAGTTTGGTGGAGGATGCTGGTCTCTGGGGACGAGATTGTAAGCGCCCCTTGCCTTTCAGTTCTGGCTGTTGCATGCCTGCCTCTCTGCCTCTGGCGGTGGCAGGGGTGGGGAATCTGTACACAGCTGGCTTGCTCTCCACTGGTATTAGCTCAATCCTTTGATCTGAGAGAGGGTCAGGCTGCAAGTTAGATCCTTTCCTGGGAAAGTTCTATTTTTTTTTTTTCCCCTCTCTGGTGATCCCACAGTTTGGGTTGCTATCTCAGGTTAGCTCCTTCAGATTGTCCTAAGGGCATTCAGGTCGGGTTCTTACCCTAAGCACGGATTATGCAGCCCACAACTCCCTGTCCAGTCCCTGCTCGCTGGTGGCAGACTCGAGCATCTGGGCTACTTCTCTGCTGGCAGTTGCAGTTAGAACGGTATTCTGTGATTTTTTTTTTTTTTTTTTTTTTTGGCCAGTTATGTTGTCCTCTGAGATTCCAAAACTCCCCACAGACCCACCTGTGAAAGGGTTTCTTACTGTTTGGAAACTTCTCCTCCTTTACAGTTCCCTCCTTAGGATGAATCTCTGTCTCTAACTCTTTTGTCTCACTTTTTGTGTCTTCTATTTTGTCCTACCTCGTTTTGAAGAGAATGGACTGCCTTTCTGGGTGCCTGGTATCCTCCGCCAGTGCTAAGAAGTTGTTTTGTGGAAGTTGCTCAGCATTCAAATGATCTTTTGATGAATTTGTGGGGGAGAAAGTGGTCTCCCCGTCCTATTCCTCTGCCATCTTGGAACCACCCCTGGAAATCCAAGGTTTGAATAACTAGAGAAGGCCCTGGATGCCAAAAGAGCAGCCTATTTTAATGCATGAGGGAGTCCTTTCAAATTATGCTAATTCATGCCAAGTTTACCACAAAAATACTTTCTTTAAAAGCCAGTAGTAAATGAACAAATCAATTTTGTACAATTATATTTTTTAAATTATAAGTTCCAAACCTATACAAAGTAAAAAGCATTCTCTAATGAAGCCATATGATCTCAGGTTGGGTACATGAGACAAGTGCTCGGGCCTGGTGCACTGGGAAGACCCAGAGGGATCGGGTGGAGAGGGAGGTGGGAGGGGGGACTGGGATGGGGAATACATGTAAATCCATGGCTAATTCATTTCAATGTATAACAAAAACTACTGTAATGATGTAAAGTAATTAGCCTCCAACTAATAAAAAAAAAAATTTAAAAAAAAAACTTTCCAACTATTCAAATTATTCATCAGCAATTCAAATCCTACCTTGATTAATCTATACATCCACCAAGTCCCCTAGCCCACCCCTTGTTGTTATTTAGTCACTAAGTCATGTCTGACTCTTTGGCAACCCCATGGACTATAGCCCACCAGGCTCCTCTGTCTATGGGATTTCCCAGGCAAGAATACTGGAATGGGTTGTCATTTTCTTTTCCAAGGAATCATCCAGACCCAGGGATAGACCCCATGTTTCCTCCATTGGCAGGTTGATTCTTTATCACTGAGCCACCACGGAAGCCCACCCCACCAATACCTGAGATTATTTTCAAGAAAATCATGTAATTATTTCATACTTAAGTATATGATTCTACAAGTTAAGACTTTAAAAAGTTGTAACCACAATGAAATCACCACACTTAAAATTAACAGTTCCTTAATATTGTGAAATATCCAGTTATGCACTAATTTTCCCTCATAGTCTTACATTATGAGATGTTTTTAAAGGCCTTTTAAAAAATTCAAGTTAGAACTCTCTAGAGCTTAACTTAAGGCTTGCATTTAGTACAAAAATGTGCCAATGTTTTCCTTTTGCTCTTACTGTTGCTCCTGTGCACAGGTGGTTTAAATGACTTGTATGAAGTATTTGTCACAGTTGGGAGGCAGGGAAAAATAAAGCAAAAGAAACAAAAGCATTTATCTGATAGTGCAGTGCTTAACAAAGAGAGTACTGGAGAAAAAAATGAAAAAAACAGAAGTGCTTTTTATATGTTTCTTTTTTTCTGTTGTTTTATGATGAAGGTACAACAGTGTCTATACCTAAATCAAGAGCCATTTGAATAATATTTGTTGAAGAAAGTAGATTTTCATTTGCTTTTTCTTTTAATTCACTAGCATTATCCTCCATCCAATTCCCACATATGTCAGAATATAAATTGTAGTCTTCCTTGACAGTAGTCTGAAATGAAAATGCAAGGAGTATTCAGGCCAAAATAGTCCCAACTGATTCTATTCTGTCCAAGCTAGACTTGATCCTCATCTTTTACTCCATCTACTTATTTTCAATAAGTTTGCACCCACTTATTTTCCTGCCAAAGCTGAGAAGCAAAATCACTGGCTTCAGTAGAATGCACTTTAAACACATATATCTAAAATTGGGAAATTTACAGAATGTTAGGCTTTTAAATTATGCACATTACAACAGTAGTTTCCAAACAAGCTGGAATGCTTCCAAATTTCTTCACATAAAGTATTTTTGCTATTACTGCCACACCCCACACCATGGCCTAAAACATTTGAGTGTTTAGTGATTATTTCATTTCAGATAGGCTTATATTTCTTTGTAAAATTAAATCTTTATAAAAGTGTGAGGTGAAATTTTTTTCTTTACATAATTTTTTGAAATCTAATTCTTCATTCTTTATTTGACAAATTCATAACTTTACCAGATTTTCTTTCTCTCCATGTATTCTCATGACAGCAACACAAAATTGATTTAATATTCAGTCATTTCCTATAGCTTTTACCTTCCCATATAAACATGTAAATGACTGGGAAACAAATGAAGCATGACTTGCACTTTATTTATGTCTCCAATAATAGTCATTAAAAAAATCAAGACCCTTAAAATATCTCAAGGGAAATTCAGTTTGTTCTATATGTTTCTAGGTTTTAAATCTCCTCTTTTATTGTCTAAATCCATCTCCCTTCAAACTTTACTCATCTTTCAGATAAGAAGAAAGGAAATTACACTTTTTGATTATATGTGGAGGAATTTTACATCATATTATCTTTGTATAGGTACTTCATTCACATTACCAAACTCTACTCATATATAAAGGAAATGAGGGCCCGAGTAAATGTCAGTAGCAGAATCAGAAAATAAATGAAATAAACCCAAAAATGAGGCTAGGGCTTTATAAATTGCAGGTGTACCTCAGATTTGTGGGTATGTTATAGTGACTATCACAATAAAATGACTCATTTTTTTTTAGTCTTCCAAAGTATATAAAAGTTACACTTAGAGTATATTAGTCTAAGTGTGCAATAGAATTATGTTTAAAAAATAACATGCATACCTTAATTAAACATACTTTATTGCTAAAAAATGCTAATCATTATCATAATTTTTGCAAAAATAACATCAAAGATCACTGATCACAGATCACCATAACAAATATAATAATGAAACTATTTCAAATATTGAGAGAATTACCAAAATGTGACACAGAGACTCAAAATAAACAAATGTTTGTGGATAAATGGCACAGATAGACTTGCTAAATGTGGAGTGGTCACAAACCTTCAATTTGTAAAATGCACAATATCTGGGAAGGGTAACAAAGTGTAGATCAATAAAGCAAAGTATGCTTGTTTCTTCTTCTTCTTCCCTCCTCCCTGTAATCCTACTCCCAAAAGAGAATGGGAAACTACTTTTGTTTGCAAATTGCAGACTCTGGAGGTAATATTAATACCAATTTTGGAAAGGATGCTAGGTAAGACAAAATCTCCTAATCGAAGCATTTTTTCTGAAATGCTTTTTCGAATCCTTTTCGGTATATAAGCTAAATGACAAAGGACAAAAGAAGACCAAAATATTCAGTAAATTTTGAAGTATTTCCCCTTTTAAGTTTTTAAATTTAAAACATAGACATTGTGCAAAATTTACCATCTTAAACACTTTCAAGTGTACACTTTAGAGGTAATAAGTAAGTTCATAGCTTTGTGCAGCAATCACCATCATCCTTCTAAAAGATTCTTTTCATCATGCAAAATTGAAGCTATGTACTCATTATACTATAACATTATTTCAATTCTATCCCAGTACCTGGCAGTGCCATATTTAATTTTTATCTGTATGCATTTGATTGCATAGATGAATTGTACAAATGGAATCATATAATATGTGTCTTTTTGTGACTGACTTTTATAACTTAGTGTAGTATCTGAAGATATTTTAAGATGGCTTAGATGGTAAAAAAAAAAAAAAAAAAAAATCCACCTGCAGTGTGGGAGACCTGGGTTCAGTTCCTGGATTGGGAAGATCTCCTGGATGAGGGCATGGCAACACAATCCAGTGTACTTGCCTGGAGAATCCCCATGGACAGAGGAGCCTGGCATGCTACATACAGTCCATGGGGTCGCAAAGAGTTGGACACGGACACAACTGAGCAGAAAAGCACAGCACAACACATAATATCCTTAAGAATCATCCATGTTGTAGAATGTGTCAGAATTTCCTTCCTTTTTAAGATTGAATAATATTCCACTTCATGGATGTACTACATTTTATTTATCCATTCATCTGCTAAGGGATACTTAGGTTGCTTCCCCTTTTGGGCTATTGTGAATAATGCCTCTGTGAAAGGGAGTGTTCAATTCAGTTCAGTCACTCAGGTACGTCCAGCTCTTTGCGACCCTATGGACTGCAGTATACCAGACTTCCCTGTCCATCACCAACTCCCAGAGCTTGATCAAACTCTTGTCTATCAAGTCAGTAATGCCATCCAACAATCTCATCCTCTGTCATTCCCTTCTACTCCTCCCTTCAATCTTTCCCATGTTCAGGGTCTTCTCTAATGGGTCAGGAATTTATATCAGGTGGCCAAAGCATCAGAGCTTCAACTTCAGCATCAGTCCTTCCAATGAATATTTCCTTTAGAATGGACTGATTTCCTTTAGGATGGACAGGTTTGATCTCCTTGCAGTTCAAGGAACTCTCAAGAGCCTTCACCAGACCACAGTTCAAAAGCATCAATTCTTTAGTGCTCAGCTTTCTTTATAGTCCAACTCTCATATCCTTACATGACTAATGGAAAAACCATAGCCTTGACTAGACAGACGTTTGTTGGCAAAGGAATGTCTCTGAGTTTTAATATGCTGTCTAGGCTGGTCATAAATTTTCTTCCAAGGAGCAGGTGTCTTTTAATTTTATGGCTGCAGTCACCATCTTCAATGATTTTGGAGCCACCCCACAATAAAATCTGTCACCATTTTCATTGTTTTCCCATCTATTTGCCATGAAGTGATGGGGCCAGATGCCATGATCTTAGTTTTCTAAATATTGAGTTTTAAGCCAACTTTATTACCCTCTTTCACTTTCATCAAGAGGCTCTTTAGTTCTTCTTTGCTTTCTGCCATAAGGGTAGTGTCATCTGCATATCTGAGGTTATTGACATTTCTCCCAGCAATCTTGATTCTGGCTTCCCAACCCAGGGACTGAACCCAGGTTTCCCACATAGCAGGCGGATTCTTTATCAGCTGAGCCACAAGGGAAGCCCAAGAATACTGGAGTGGGTAGGCTATACTTTCTCCAGCGAATCTTCCCAACCCAGGAATTGAACCAGGGTCTCCTACATTGCAGGCGGATTCTGTACCAACTGAAACCTGACCTTTTCCAGTCCTGTGGCCACTGCTGAGTTTTCCAAATTTGCTGACATATTGAGTGTAGCACTTCCACAGCATCATCTTTTAGGATTTAAAATAGTTCTGCTGGAATTCCAACACCTCCACTAGCTTTATTCTTAGTGATGCTTCCTAAGGGCCACTTGACTTTGCATTCCAGGATCTGACTAGGTGAGTGATCACACCATCGTGGTTATCTGGGTCATGAAGATGTTTTTTATATAGTTCTTCTGTGTATTCTTCTGCTAAGTCACTTCAGTCATGTGTGACTCTGTCCAACCCTATAGACGGCAGCCCACCAGGCTCCCCCCCTCCCTGGGATTCTCCAGGCAAGAATACTGGAGTGGGTTGCCATTACCTTCTCCAATGAATGAAAGTGAAAAGTGAAAGTGAAGTCGCTCAGTCGTGTCCGACTCGTAGCGACCCCATGGACTGCAGTCTACCAGGCTCCTCTGTCCATGGGATTTTCCAGGCAAGAGTACTTGAGTGGGGGGCCATTGCCTTCTCTGTGTATTCTTGCACCTTACTAAAATATTCTTCTGCTTCTGTTAGGCCCATAACATTTCTGCCTATCTTTACATGAAACATTCTCTTGGAAAAGGAGTGTGCAAATATTTTTTTCCAGACCTGGCTCTCAATCTTTGGGAGTATATTATCCAGAAGTAGAATTACTAGATCATGTAGTTGTTGTTGCTTAGTCACTAAATCCTGTCCAAACTTTGTGACCCCATGGACTGTAGCCTGCCAGGCTCTTCTGTACATAGGAATTCCCAGGTGAAAACACTGGAATGGGTTGCCATTTCTTTCTTGCAGGGAGTCTTCCTGACGCAGGGAGTGAACCCACATCTCCTCTATTGGTAAGCAGATTCTTTACCACTGAGCAACCAAGGCTCATGATCATCTATGTTCTTCCAATCAATGAGCATAGATGTCTCTATTTTTCGTGTCTTTATTTCATAAACATTTTATAGCTTTTGGTGTGTAAGTCTTTCATATTCTTAATTTTATTCTTAAGTATTTTATTTTTTGATGCTATTATAAAGGAAATTGCTTTCATTATTTCATCTTTAGGTTGTTCACGTTAATATACAAAAATTCAGCTGCTTTTTGTATTGATTATAAAAATAATTTTTAGTATTTTTCTGCATCATTTGAGAGGATCATTTTTTTCTTCATTATGTTAGTATGGTGTATTGCATTGATTGATTTTTGTATGTTGAATCATCCCTACATTTCAAGAATATATTCCATTTGGTCTTGATCTATAATCCTTTTAATATGCTATTGACTTTGCTTTTTTAGCATTTCGTTATTTATTTTTGCATCAATATTCATCAAGGATATTGATGTGTAGTTTTCCTTCCTATTTTTATCTAGCTTTGATATCATGTTAATGCTGGACTCACAGATGAATTAGAATGTGTTTCATCCTCTTAAGTTTTTCTTTTTCTTTTTTCTTTTTTTAAGAGATGAAGGAGGACTGGTGTTAATTCTTCTTTGAATATTTTGTGGAATTCACTCTTGAAGTATTCTTTATAGGTCTGTCCAGGCTTTTTGCTTCTTCATAGATCAGTCTTGGTAAATTTTGTATTTTTAGGAATTTATCCATTTCATTTAGATTATTTAATTAGATGGCACATCGATGTCCACAAAATTATGTTATTATCCTTTTAGTTTCTGCAAAATATTTTATAATATCACTTTTACTTCTGTTTTTAGTTATTTGAGTCTTCTTTTATAGTGAATACAGCTAAAGATTTGACAATTTTGTTGATCTATTTGAGGAACAAACCATTGGTTTCATTTATTTTCTGTTCTCTACACTTTGTCTCTCCTGAAGTCTTTATTATTTCTTTCTTCTCCTAGCTTTTGATATTCAGTACTAGAGTATTAACTGTCAATACCGGTATATTAAAGCCTTCCACTAATATTTGAAATTTTCTACTTCTTTCTTCAATTTTGTCAATGTCTGCGTCATGAATTTAGGAGCTCTGATGTTCAGTTTGTATATAATTTCTATGTTTTCTTATTGATTTGGCTTTTTTATTTTTATATAATGTCTTGTGTCTTTTGATATAGCATTTTACTTAAAGTCTATATGTTCTGACATTAGTTTAGCTACATTTACTCTCTTTAACTTTTTATTTTATACTGAAATATAGTTGATTGAAAAATGTGTTAGTTTCAAGTGTAAAATAAAGAATTTGAAAAAGGAATAGATACATGATTAACTGAATAGATATACGATTAACTGAATTGCTTTGTTGCACACCACTGCTCTCTTTTGATTATTATTTGCACAGGATAACTTTTTCCATTCTTTCCTCTTCAACCTATGTGTGTCCTTGAATATAAAGTAAATATCTTATAGATTGCAAACTCTGGATCCTTTTTTTTTTTCTTTTAATCCATTCCTTCAAATCTTGTTTTTTTTTTTTAAAAAAAAAAAAAAACTGGGAAGTTTAATCCATTTACATTTGAAGCAATTCCTGAAAAAGATTCACTATTGTCATTTTGTTATTTGTTTTCTGTGTGTCTTATACCCATTCTGCCCTTCATTTCCTCCCTTACTGCATCATTTCTCTGCTGTTGTTTTTGTTTTTGCTGCTGTTGTGACATATTTTGATTGACTTTTCTTTTTTGTTTAGTCTATAGGTATTTTCTTTGTGATTACCATGAGAATTACATAAAACTTCCTTTAAGTTATAACAATCTGTCTTACTTTGAGACAACTTAAATTCAATCATGAAAATTTTCATATCTCTGCCATCTTTATTTTATTCAAGTCACAAAATTCCATCTTTATTTTGTATCATTAGAATATATTTATAATTATTTTTATCTTTTAAATGTTTTAAAAAATTAAAAGTGAGATTCCAAATAGAATTGTAATAATACATGCTTTGTTTATATATTTACCTTTATGGAAGAACTTAACAGTTTTTTATGTGTTCAAGTTACCATCTAGTGTACTTACCTGAACAGCTTTCTTTATCACTTCTTGTAGAACAAGTCTAGCTTTCGTTTTATCTGAGAACATTGCACTGTATCCTTCTTTTTGGAAGGATGATTTTTACAATATAGAAATTTTGATTAACACCCTTTTGTTTTTATTTTTCTTAGCACTTTAATTATACCATACCACTCTTTTCTGGCTTTCAAGGTTTTTGCTGAGTAATCTAATAATCTTATTGGAGTTTCCTTGCATATGATAATAGATCTCTGTGAAAATTTCTCTCTGTTTTCTAATTTCTTTAGTTTGATTATAATGTTCTTGGTATTTCTTGGTATTAACATTTTTTGTTAAATATGAATACATTTTGAACTTGGAGTTTAATGAGACTTTTGAATTTGTAGATTCATGATTTTCTTTAAATTTGAGAAATTTTCAGAAATTATTTCTTCAAATAATCCCTCTGCCCCTTTCTCTCTCTTTTACCTTCTTGAACTCCCATAATGTTGTCTTCCTTAAACCCCTTAGGCGCCATTCACTTTTTTTTCTATTTTCTCTTCATATTTAATAGTTTCAATCTTCAAATTTGCTTATTCTTTCTTCTACCAGTGTCTTGTCTTGATTATTGTGTTTTTTAACTTCAGAATTTCTGTTGGGTCCCTGTTATAATTTCACCTTTCTGTTGATAGTCACCATTTGTATACAATTTTCTTTAATTTTTGATCTATTTTCTCCTTTAGTTCACTGAGTATATTCAGGCTAGTTGTTTTATAGTTTTGTTTTTTTTTAATGCAAATTTGAAAGCTATGTTTCTTTAGCATCAGTTTCTAGACATTTATTTTGTTCCTTGTATGTGCCATGTTTCCTTGTTTCTTTGTATGTCTTGTGATCTTCTGTTGAAAATTTGGCATTTGAAAAACTACCCCTTCCAGTCTTTGTTGAGTGGTTCTGTCCAGGGGAGGAACTTCATTAATCAGCCTGTAATTAAGATCTTTGATGCCAGTTCATGCTTTGTCTTTTCCCCCAATGTTTCCTAGTTTTTCCAAGACTTTCATTCCTATTTCTTTTCAAATCCTTAGATGCTCTGTATTATTATTATTATTATCTAGTATTATATAATTGTATTTTTATTTGTTTACAAATGATCTTTTGCTGCCAGATGCCATTGGATCTACAGTCCCCATGCAAATTCTCTTAGTCAGTAGTTCCTGTCACTACTTTTATTGGCCTCCAAATTGATATCCAAATTCTACCGTTCAGATTAGTGCTTAGTCAGGTGACACAGCAGTCAGTCCCTTAAGGCAGCTCCCAGATAAGGCAGAAACTTTCAAACTAGTTTTGTCTCTTTTCCTTTCTTCCCAAGGGAAGTAACTAGTAATTGGGCAGCTTCTTCTTCACCATGTCATGCTTCACTAGGGGAGAGAATAGCACAAAGAAAAGCAAAAACTTCACAATATTTCCTACTGCTTTAAGTGGCTTTTTTTTTTTTTTTTTTTTTTTTTTTTTTTTTTAGTTTGAGGCTCACTTTGTTGCTGCAGACCTTTAACTGGTTTCTAGCATTCCTACAAAGCTACTTTGGTCCATGCATTGTTTATTTAGGGTTTCCGTGGGAATAAGTGCCTGGAGCTTCCCAGTCCACCATCCTGCTGACATCCCAGGTAATACACTTTTATGTCACTGTTTAACCAAGCAGTCTACTTGCTTTAGGCGGTTTCGTGTGTCTTCTTTTATATGGCAAACTTTGTTAGTTGGAATATTTTCTCAATGAAATTCTACTAAGGTACTTACTATATTTTCAAGGACTCCAACAGGCTATGATGCCAATGAATCCTCCAAACCACTAGCATTTCTTGCCTGGGTTATTATTTTTTCTTTGTTTTCTTTATGTCTTTTTCAAAGTATATTCTATTACATTTTATTTTATAATCATCAATTTTAATATAACAAATTTTCATATTGGTAGATAATTTTTAGTACTTTTTCCAGCTCTATTGAAATAAAACTGACATATAACATTGTGTATGTTTGAGCTATAAAGTGGTGATTTGATACACATATATATTCTGGAATGATTACCATAATTACTTAACAGATTCATCCCCTCACATAATTACCTTTTTTGTGTGTCTGTGGTAAGAACTTTTAAGGTCTACTTACTCTCTTCTCAGGTTTCCAGTATATAATACAGTGTTGTTAACTTCCCCCACATGCTGTACATTAGATACTAAGAACTAAATTACCTTATAAATGGAAATTTATTCCCTTGACTAAAATCTCTGCATTTCTCTCACTCTCAGTCCCTGTATTGCTATGAGTTCAGTTTCTTTAATATTCTCTGTAAAAGTGAGATTGTGCAATACTTTCTTTCTTTGACTTATTTCACTTAGATCTAAGTGCTCTCAAGATTCAATCCTGACATTGTAAGTCAACTATACTTCAATTTAAAAAAAGTTTTTAAAAGGAAAGTGATCTCAATACATTTTATTATTTTATTTCCACTAGAATACTTCTGTAATCCATGCCTTCCCACTGGTGTGGACCTTGGAGGTACAGCAAAACTTGTACTCAGACACAAGTTTGGACGAGGCAGTTACCTTTTTCCTGCTGAGTCACAACATCAAGACCATGTCCTGAATAACACTCACTGGCATCTTAATATTTCTCTTTAATGTTTCCATTATTCCTAAAGAAAATAAAGAGTATATTACCTGCATAAGTATTTGCAAAAAGTCTCCTTTGTTTTCTGAGTGGAAAATAAGAAAGAAAAAAAAGACTGTAATTTCCCCCAAAACAAAAGTAAAAAAATCCTATAATTATAATGGGAGGGTCTCTTTTTTATTTTCATTTTTTATTTTTCATTTATTTTTATTAGTTGGAAGCTAATTACAACATTGCAGTGGTTTTTGTCATACATTGACATGAATTAGCCATGGATTTACATGTATTCCCCATCCCGATCCTCCCCTCCCACCTCCCTCTCCACCCGATCCCTCTGGGTCTTCCCAGTGCACCAGGTCCAAGCACTTGTCTCACCCATCCAACCTGGGCTGGTGATCTGTTTCACCCTAGATAATATACATGTTTTGATGCTGTTCTCTTGAAACATCCCACCCTCGCCTTCTCCCACAGGGTCCACAAGTCTGTTCTATACATCTGTGTCTCTTTTTCTGTTTTGCATATAGGGTTACCATTACCATCTTTCTAAATTCCATATATATGTGTTAGTATACTGTAATGGTCTTTATCTTTCTGGCTTACTTCACTTTGTATAATGGGCTCCAGTTTCATCCATCTCATTAGAACTGATTCAAATGAATTCTTTTTAATGGCTGAGTAATATTCCATGGTGTATATGTACCACAGCTTCCTTATCCATTCGTCTGCTGATGGGCATCTAGGTTGCTTCCATGTCCCGGCTATTATAAACAGTGCTGCGATGAACATTGGGGTGCACGTGTCTCTTTCAGATCTGGTTTCCTCGGTGTGTATGCCCAGAAGTGGGATTGCTGGGTCATATGGCAGTTCTATTTCCAGCTTTTTAAGAAATCTCCACACTGTTTTCCATAGCGGCTGTACTAGTTTGCATCCCCATCAACAGTGTAAGAGGGTTCCCTTTTCTCCACACCCTCTCCAGCATTTATTGCTTGTAGACTTTTGGATAGCAGCCATCCTGACTGGCATGTAATGGTACCTCATTGTGATTTTGATTTACATTTCTCTGATAATGAGTGATGTGGAGCATCTTTTCATGTGTTTGTTAGCCGTCTGTATGTCTTCCTTAGAGAAATGTCTGTTTAGTTCTTTGGCCCATTTTTTGATTGGGTCATTTATTTTTTCTGGAGTTGAGCTGGAGGAGTTGCTTGTATATTTTTGAGATTAATCCTTTGCCTGTTGCTTCGTTTGCTATTATTTTCTCCCAATCTGAGGGCTGTCTTTTCACCTTGCTTATAGTTTCCTTTGTTGTGCAAAAGCTTTTCAGTTTCATTAGGTCCCATTTGTTTATTTTTGGTTTTGTTTCTAATATTCTGGGATGTGGGTCATAGAGGACCCTGCTGTGATTTATGTCAGAGAGTGTTTTGCCTATGTTCTCCTCTAGGAGTTTTATATTTTCTGGTCTTACATTTAGATCTTTAATCCATTTTTAGTTTATTTTTGTGTATGGTGTTAGAAAGTGTTCTAGTTTCATTCTTTTACAAGTGGTTGACCAGTTTTCCCAGCACCACTTATTAAAGAGGTTGTCTTTTTTCCATTGTATATCCTTGCCTCCTTTGTCAAAGATAAGGTGACTATAGGTTCGTGGATTTATCTCTGGGCTTTCTATTCTTTTCCATTGATCTATATTTCTGTCTTTGTGCCAGTATCATACTGTCTTGATGACTGTGGCTTTGTAGTATAGTCTGAAGTTAGGCAGGTTGATTCCTTCAGTTCAATTCTTCTTTCTCAAGATTACTTTGGCTATTTCAGGTTTTTTGTATTTCCATACAAATTGCGAAATTATTTGTTCTAGTTCTGTGAAAAATACCGTTGGTAGTTTGATAGGGATTGCATTGAATCTATAGATTGCTTTGGGTAGTATAGCCATTTTGACAATATTGATTCTTCCAATCCATGAACTCGGTATGTTTCTCCATCTGTTTGTGTCCTCTTTGATTTCTTTCATCAGTGTTTTATAGTTTTCTATGTATAAGTCTTTTGTTTCTTTAGGTAGATATACTCCTAAGTATTTTATTCTTTTTGTTGCAATGGTGAATGGTATTGTTTCCTTAATTTCTCTTTCTGTTTTCTCATTGTTAGTGTATAGGAATGCAAGGGATTTCTGTGTGTTAATTTTATATCCTGCCACTTTGCTGTATTCATTAATTAGCTCTAGTAATTTTCTGGTAGAGTCTTTAGGGTTTTCTATGTAGAGGATCATGTCATCTGCAAACAGAGAGAGTTTCACTTCTTCTTTTCCTATCTGGATTCCTTTTACTTCTTTTTCTGCCCTGATTGCTGTGGCCAACACTTCCAAAACTATGTTGAATAGTAGTGGTGAGAGTGGGCACCCTTGTCTTGTTCCTGATTTCAGGGGAAATGCTTTCAATTTTTCACCATTGAGGGTAATGCTTGCTGTGGGTTTGTCATATATAGCTTTTATTATGTTGAGGTATGTTCCTTCTATTCCTGCTTTCTGGAGAGTTTTAATCATAAATGGATGTTGAATTTTGTCCAAGGGTTTTTCTGCGTTTATTGAGATAATCATATGGTTTTTATCTTTTACCTTGTTAATATGGTATATTACATTGATTGATTTGTGGATAATAAAAAATCCTTGCATTCCTGGGATAAAGCCCACTTGGTCATGGTGTATGATTTTTTTTAATATGTTGATGGATTCTGTTTGCTAGAATTTTATTAAGGATTTTTGCATCCATGTTCATCAGTGATATTGGCCTGTAGCTTTCTTTTTTTGGTGGCATTTTTGTCTGGTTTTGGAGTTAGGGTGATGGTGGCCTCATAGAATGAGTTTGGAAGTTTACCTTCTGCAATTTTGTGGAAGAGTTTGAGTAAGATAGGTGTTAGCTCTTCTCTAAATTTTTGGTAGAATTCAGCTGTGAAGCCATCTGGTCCTGGGCTTTTGTTTGCTGGAAGATTTCTGATTACAGTTTTGATTTCCTTGCTTGTGATGGGTTTGTTAAGATCTTCTATTTCTTCCTGGTTCAGTTTTGGAAAGTTATACTTCTCTAAGAACTTGTTCATTTCTTCCAAGTTGTCCATTTTATTGGCATAGAGCTGCTGGTAGTAGTCTCTTATGATCCTTTGTATTTCAGTGTTGTCTGTTGTGATCTCTCCATTGTTGTTTCTAATTTTGTTAATTTGGTTCTTCTCCCTTTGTTTCTTAATGAGTCTTGCTAATGGTTTGTCAATTTTGTTTATTTTTTTCAAAAAACCAGCTTTTAGCTTTGTTGATTTTTGCTATGATCTCTTTAGTTTCTTTTGCATTTATTTTTGCCCTAATTTTTAAGATTTCTTTCCTTCTACTAACCCTGGGGTTCTTCATTTCTTCCTTCTCTAATTGTTTTAGGTGTAGAGTTAGGTTACTTATTTGACTTTTTTCTTGTTTCTTGAGGTAAGCCTGTAATGCTATGAACCTTCCCCTCAGCACTGCTTTTACAGTGTCCCATAGGTTTTGGGTTGTTGTGTTTTCATTTTTGTTCATTTCTATGCATATTTTTATTTCTTTTTTGATTTCTTCTATGATTTGTTGGTTATGCAGAAGCGTGTTGTTTAGTCTCCATATGTTTGAATTTTTAATAATTATTTTTCCTGTAATTGAGATCTAATCTTACTGCACTGTGGTCAGAAAGGATGACTGGAATGATTTCAATTTTTTTGAATTTACGAAGACTAGATTTATGGCCCAGGATGTGATCTATTCTGGAGAAGGTTCTGTGTGCACTTGAGAAAAAGGTGAAGTTGATTGTTTTTTGGTGATACGTCCTATAGATGTCAATTATGTCTAGCTGGTCCATTGTGTCCTTTAAAGTTTGTGTTTCCTTGTTCATTTTCTGTTTAGTTGATTTATCCATAGTTGTGAGTGGGGTATTGAAGTCTCCCACTATTATTGTGTTACTATTAATTTCCTCTTTCATACTCGTTAGCGTTTGCCTTACATATTGTGGTGCTCCTATGTTGGGTGCATATATATTTATAATTGTTATATCTTCTTCTTGGATTGATCCTTTGATCATTATGAAGTGTCCTTCTTTGTCTCTTTTAACAGCCTTTATTTGAAAGTCTGTTTTATCTGATATGAGTATTGCGACTCCTGCTTTCTTTTGGTCTCTGTTTGCATGAAATATTTTTTTCCAGTCCTTCACTTTTAGTCTGTACGTGTCCCTTGTTTTGAGGTGGTTTTCTTGTAGACAGCATATATAGGGGTCTTGTTTTTGTATCCATTCAGCCAGCCTTTGTCTTTTGGTTGGGGCATTCAACCCATTTACATTTAAGGTAATTATTGATTGGTATGGTCCCGTTGCCATTTACTTTGTTGTTTGGGGTTCACGTCTATACAACCTTTCTGTGTTTCCTGTCTAGAGAAGATCCTTTAGCATTTGTTGAAGAGCTGGTTTGGTCGTGCTGAATTCTCTCAGCTTTTGCTTGTCTGTAAAGCTTTTGAGTTCTCCTTTATATCTGAATGAGATCCTTGCTGGGTGCAGTAATCTAGGTTGTAGGTTATTCTCTTTCATTACTCTAAGTATGTCCTGCCATTCCCTTCTGGCCTGAAGGGTTTCTATTGATAGATCAGCTGTTATCCTTATGGGAATGCCTTTGTGTGTTATTTGTTGTTTCTCCCTTGCTGCTTTTAATATTTGTTCTTTGTGTTTGATCTTTGTTAATTTGATTAATATGTGTCTTGGGGTGTTTCACCTTGGGTTTATCCTGTTTGGGACTCTCTGGGTTTCTTGGACTTGGATGGCTATTTCCTTCCCCATTTTAGGGAAGTTTTCAGCTATTATCTCCTCGAGTAACTTCTCATGGCCTTTCTTTTTGTCTTCTTCTTCTGGGACTCCTATGATTTGAATGTTGGGGCATTTCACATTGTCCCAGAGGTCCCTGAGGTTGTCCTCATTTCTTTTGATTCTTTTTTCTTTTTTCCTCTCTGCTTCATTTATTTCCACAATTTTATCTTCTAACTCACTTATCCTATCTTCTCTCTCCGTTATTCTACTCATGGTTCCCTCTAGAGTGTTTTTGATCTCATTTATTGCATTATTCATTTTTAATTGACTCTTTTTTACTTCTTCTAGGTCCTTGTTAAACATTTCTTGCATCTTCTCAATCTTTGTCTCCAGGCTATTTATTTGTAACTCCATTTTATTTTCAAGATTTTGGATCTTTTTTATTATCATTATTCTAAATCCTTTTTTCAGGTAGATTCCCTATTTCCTCCTCTTTTGTTTGACTTGGTGGGCATTCTTCATGTTCCTTTACCTGTTGAGTATTTCTCTACCTTTTCAACTTGTTTAGATTGCTGTGTCTGGAGTGGGCTTTCTGTATTCTGGTGGTCTGTGGTTCCTTTTTATTGTGGATGTTTCACCCAGTGGGTGGGGTTGGACGATTGGTTTGTCAAGGTTTCCTGGTTAGGGAAGCTTGTGTCAGTGTTCTGGTGCGTGGAATTGGATTTCTTCTCTCTGGAGTGAAATGGAGTGTCCAGTAATGAGTTTTGCAATGGGTCTATATGTTAGGTGTGACTTTGTACAGCCTGTATGTTGACACTCAGGTCTATGTTCCTGCATTGCTAAAGAATTTGCGTGGTATGTCTTGTTTTGGAGCTTATTGGCTCTTGGGTGGTGGTTGGTTTTAGTGTAGGTATGGAGGCTTTTGGATGGTCTCTTATTCCTTAATGTTCCTTGTAGTCAGGAGTTTTCTGGTTTTCTCATGTTTTGGGCTTAAGTCTCCTGCTTCTGGATTTCAGTTTTATTCTTCCAATAGTCTCAAGACTTCTGCAACTATACAGCACTGATAATAAAACTTCTAGGTTAATGGTGAAAAGATTCTCCACCATGAGGGACAACCAGAGAGGTTTGCAGAGTTACATGAAGAATAGGAGAGGGAGGAAGGAGATAGAGGTGAGCAGGAGGAGAAAAAGAGGAACTCAAGAGGAGAGAGACAGATCTACGCAGTTATCTGTTCCCAAAGTGTTCTCTGTAGCCCAGACACCCACAAAGATTCACAGAATTGGATTGGGAAGAGAAGGGGAAAGAAGAAAATAGAAGTGTTCTGAGGCAGAAAACAGAGAGTCAAAAGAGGGAGAGAGTAATCAACACACTCCTGAATAGAAATGGGAACTGAATATTGGATTCTTAAATGTCCAAAATTTATATCACATACTGAAAAACAAAGATTAAAAATCTAGCATAGAGGTTAGACTCTTTGAAATACAATATTTAAAAACAGAAACAAAAACACAAAAATTTAGAAATAAATATGAATTTTGGCTTAAAAATAGGGCTTCTCTCTTTTTTTTTTTGCAAGGTTATAGTGAAATGAAAATGAAAATTAAGGAATAATAGAGGAGTATTAGAGGACTTTAAAATGGAAATTGGGAGAGAAAAACAAGAAAAAGAAAAAAAAGACAAAATTTTTTCTCTAATTAAAAAAGTCATAAAAAATATATGAAAATGATGCAAAACAGAAAAAGAGACTCAGATGTATAGGACAGACTTGTGGACTCTGGGAGAAGGCGAGGGTGGGATGTTTCAAGAGAACAGCATTGAAACATGTATATTATCTAGGGTGAAACAGATCACCAGCCCAGGTTGGTTGCATGAGACTAGTGCTCGGGCATGGTGCACTGGGAAGACCCAGAGGGATCGGATGGAGAGGGAGGTGGGAGGGGGGACCGGGATGGGGAATACATGTAAATCCATGGCTAATTCATTTCAATGTATGACAAAAACTACTGTAATGATGTAAAGTAATTAGCCTCCAACTAATAAAAATAAATGGAAAAAAAAAAAAGAAAATGAAAGTTGTGGAGTAATGGGGGAGTAATAGGGAATTTTAAAAGAAAATAAAAGAGAAAATATTAAAAAGAGGAAAGAAAAATTTTTCTTTTTTTTTAATTAAAAAATATATACATATATATCTAGGAATTCTTCTGGAGCTGTTGCAGTCAGTGTAGGTTCAGTTCAATTTCAGATAGCTCCTCTTTCCAGCTTACGTTTCTCGATATCTATAGGCCCCTTCTGGTGTAGTCAGTTTTACCTTCAGGGATTTTAATCTGTTGCACCGGTCCTTTCTGAAGCGGTTCCCTTTGTTTATTTGGCTTCTGTTTGCCGTCTCTTCCGTGTCTAATTTCCACCCTGACACAGACGGGCGGAGTTGATATCTTATTTAGGTTCACTAGTTCAGTTCAGTCCTGCTACGGGGAGGGTGGGCCGCTGCAGACAGATATCGCTGTGTGTGGATAACACTCACCGTGATCTGGCCACACTGGGTTTGCCCTGCTCACGGGTGTCTGTGCTTTCCCAGTCTACACTGCTCAGACTCCCGGCTGCTCTATATGGAGCAGGCCCTGCATTGAGTGTGGTTCCAGTTTTCCGGTACTCCAGAAAAGTGCGGATTTGGTTGCGCCTGCGTTTTGTGCCTTCCCTGGCCTGAGCGGCTTAGGCAGCCAGGGGCTTGGGCGCACTCTCCCCGGATGTGGCACGCCTTTTCCCTCTGCGGCCGCAGCGCACACCAGTGGGATTCCAGCGGCTTGTGTTTGTTCTCAGGAGCTGGCCTCTAGCCGCGACCCTCCCGGCGGCGGATGTCGACCATCCAGAATCTCACGAAGTCTTTAGATAGAAACCCGGGGCCTGTTTGCAGTGTGGGAGGGGGTGGCTTCTCTGGGGCTGAGTTTGCCCCTTCCCCCCCCCCCCCCCCTGCCTCCTACCTCCAGCGGGGATGGGCCGGCTCTTCTCTGGAGTTTCTCAGTCCCTTTGTTTTGCAAACTGCCCGCAGTGTGTTCGGGCCGGTTAATTTTCTCCCTTGCTATCCCACAGTTTAAAAGAGCTCCCTCCTATTGCTCTCAGGGCCTTTGGGCCTGGTCCTTACCCTAAGCAATGCCGCCCGCTCCTCTCCGTTCTGCCCCCCCTTGTTGGTGGCGGGTACGGGCGTCTGGGGTACTTTTCTGCTGGGAGTTGCTTTTAGGCACATAATCTGTGGGCCTTATTTAATTTTTCCTCCCAGTTTGGTTGCCCTCCGAGATTTGAAAACTTCCCCCAGACCCGCCAGTGCGAGGGTTTCCTGGTGATTGGAAACTTCCTCTATTAAGACTCCCTTCCCAGGGTGGGTCTCTGTCCCTAGCTCTTTTGTCTCTCTTTTTATCTTTTATATTTTGTCCTACCTCCCTTTGAAGACAATGCATTCTTTTCTGGGCACCTGATGTCCTCTGCTAGTGATCAGAAGTTGTTTTGTGAAATTTGCTCAGCGTTCAATTGTTCTTTCAATGAATTTGTAGGGGAGAAAGTGGTCTCCCCGTCCTATTCCTCTGTCATCTTGGCTCCTCCTCCAGTCTCCTTCTTTTTAATAGGTGCATAATGTTCGTGTGTGTGTGTGTGTGTGTGTGTGTGTGTGTGTGTGTGTGTGTTTGTATCAACAGCTTTTATCCATCTGTCAGTAGGCATTTAGGATTTTTTCAATATCTTGGCTATTGTGAATAATTCTGCAATGAATGTGGGAGTGCAGGTATCTCTTCAAGGTAATGATTTCCTTTCCCCTGGATGGATACCCAGAAGTAGAATTGCTGGATCATACGTTCTATTTTTAATTTTCTATGCACCTCTATACCATTTTCCATAGTGTCTACACCAATGTATATCCCTTCTAACAGTGTGCAATGATTCTCATTTGTTTACATTCTTGCCAGCATTTTCTATCTGTTCTCTATTTGATAATAGTCATCCTAACAAGTGTGAGATGCTATCTCATTATAATTTTGATTTGCATTTCCATGATGATTATTGATGTTGAGCATATTTTAGTATAACTTGTTGGCTGTTTGTGTGTCTTTTTTGGATAAAAAATCTATTCGTGTCTTTTGCCCTTTTCAAATTGAATTATTTGTGAAGATTTTTGTTTTTGGAGGTGCTTTTGAATATCCAGGTTACCAGTACCATTGGAAAGAGTATCCTTTTCCCATTGAATAGTATTGTCTCCCTTTCAAAACATTACTTAACCATATGCATATTTATTTATTTATAAGTTCTTGAATCTGTTTCTTTGGTTTATGTGTCTATTTTTATGCCAGTACCACATTGTTTTGATTACTATAACTTTGTAATACGCAGTTGTACACAGATTTGAACTGCACAGGTCCTCTTTTACATGGTTTATTTTCTCTAAATATGTACTACAGTACTGTACAGTCCACAGTGGCTGAACTTGGTGGATATAGAAGTGAAGATACAGGGACCAAATTGTAAAGTTATACATAGATTTTCATCTTTCATTTTTCTCAATTATTTGTGGACTATTCAAGATCTTTTGTGTGTTTCCTCAATGGCTCAGCAGTAAAGAATCCTCCTGTAATGCAGGAGACACAGAGACATGGGTTCTTCCCTGGGTCACAAAGATCCCCTGGAGGAGAAAATGACAACCCACTCTAGTATTTTTTCTGAGGTAATTCCATGGACAGAGGAGCTAGGTGGTCTACAGCCTGTGAGTTCACAAAGAGTTGGACATGACTATACACACACACATGGTCTTTTGTGACTCCATATGAATTTTAGAATTCTTTTTGTATTTCTGTGAAAAATGACATTGGAATTTTTATGGGGACTGCATTGAATTTATGGATGTCTTCAGATATTGTGGATATTTTAACAATATTAACTCTTTCAATCCATGAACACAGGATATTTTTCCATTTATTTGTGTTTTCTTCAAATTCTTTCATCAATCTCGTAGAATTTTCAAAACTTTTACCTCTTTAGTTAAATGTATTCTTAGGTATTTTGTTATTTTTCATGCTGTTGTAAATGGAATTGTTTTCTCTATTTGTTTATCAGTTACTTCATTGTTAGTGTATAGTAAGGTGACTGGATTTTGCCTGTTGATTTTGTACCCTGAAGCTATACTGAATTCATTTATTATTTCTACCAGAATTTTGTTGGAGTCTTCAGGGTTTGTCATATATAATATCATGTCATCTACAAAAAAAAATACTGTTTTACTTCTTTCTTTTTGATTTGGATGCCTGTTATTTATTTTTCTTGCCTAATTTCTCTAATGAGGACTTCCAGTACTGTTTAGAAGTTGTCTGAGTGGACATCCTTATCTTGCTCTGGATAACAGAGAAAAAGTTTTCGACCTTCATTGCTGAGTATGATGTTAGCTATGGGTTTATTATGATAAATAGCTTTTATTATGTTGTGGTATGTTCCTTCTATACCCACTTTGTTGAAAGTTTTTTTTTTTTTTCATGAAAGGAAATTCAATTTGCAAAATCTAATCTTGCATCTATTGAGATTATATGATTTTTATCTTTCATTCTATCAATGTTGTATTCTACATTTATTTATTTTTGTGTGTTGAGGCATCCTCTGTCCCAGGGATAAGTCATGATCAAGCATGGTGTATAATTTTTTTTTAATGTGATGTGAATTCAGTTTGCTAATATTTGGTTGAAAAATGTTTGGATATATATTCACAAAGGATGCTTTGCCTGGATTATTAAAATAGCTTTGTTACTTTATTCTTCTATTCTAGGCTTTCTAGAATGTGTTCTTCAGCATCAGTAATGTATATCAATGGAATAGTTTTTCTTTATGCTTCCTATTTGATCTTTTCCCCTTATGGTGCAAAATTTTACTTAATTATTTACCGCTGTATCCTCAGCATCTAGAATAAAATAGCTTTCACATACTCATCCCTAATGCCTAAAATAGCAATTTACCACATAATCAGTATTTAAAATATATAAGAATTGTTTATGTCTCATAATATCCATATAAGTTAGGACTATTATCATCTCTTTAATTATCAAGGACTAAACACACAGAATATATAACTTGCCTGATATTATACAATCCATAAATAGTAGAGCCAGATAGGAAATCTAGGATCTTGCTGACTCTAGAGCAAATGGTTTTCACCACTATGCTCTATCTTCAGGTACATACAGGGCTCTCAATTAATATTTATTAAATGAAAGAGAAAAAAAAAATCAATGAATGTCTAGCAGAGAGCTCTGAAACCTATGATCCATGGGCCAAATCCAAGACCACTACCTGTTTTTTTGTAAATAAAGTTTCATTGGGACACTGCCATGTCCATTTTTTATACATTGTCTATGATTTTTTTATGCTTAAATGGCAGAGTCATGTAGTTGCAGCATAGATATTGTAGCTCTTAGATTCTACAATATTTACTACCTGACCCTTTACAGAAAAATTTTGCCAATCCTTTCTCTAGCTCATGATCCAAATTTTCCAAATCTTCACCTTCACAAATCTCATATTTAGCATACTAGTGTTAAATGCATAATATCACACCTCGTAATGTCTTATCAGGTATTAAATTTAAGTTTCTCTAGGAAATTTGCACAATTTGGTTGAAAGTTCCTCCAGAGATGGGGATACATATTTTCTATATTCTATTGTTTCTTTAAATTTTGAGAGACAGTTTGTGGTGAGGACAGCATGAAACTTGAAAACAAGAAGATGTGGATATGAAAGTAGCCTGACTACTGTATTTATGACCTTGGAAAATGCATGGCGTAAGCTTTAAGAATAAAAGTTTTATTTTTGGAAAATAAATATAACAATGCTTCACTCATAAAATTCTTTTAAGGAGTAAATAAAATAATATAGGTGTCACATATTAAATACAGTTTAAATATGTAGTAAGATCTCAGTAAATTACTTATTATTGTTTCTGTATAAAGACAGTGCAATGTACAAATGATGAGCTACTGAACAACAATAACAAAAAAAGTGAAATGTTCCCATAATTGAAGGAAAGAGGAACAGGTGATAGATATAAAAGTACATTAAAAATTACTGGAAGTAAAAGTAGCAGGAAAAGGGCAAATCACTACATTAAAAGGTTATAAATAAAGATAAAATATAAGAGAATTAAGCCCAAGAATATAGGAATGAAAAAAGTATAAAACAGAATAAAATATATAATAAATAGATAGGAGGCAGAATAGTAGAAAAGGGGAAAAATACACAGTAATGAGACTATCATAATAAGGACAGAAACAAGTAGAAAGAGGGAGTAAGTGTAGTCTTCCAAACATTATCCTCTAAGAAAGTATGGATTTTTACTGGTACAAAAATGTTTCATCTGGTAAAATGGTCCCTGTAAATATAGATGCTGATGGTACAAGATTACAAGACTAAAGGAACGCCATGCTGTCACAGTGCACAATCTTGTCAGAACACTTTTATTGCACAAGCGGAACAACCTGACTGAAAGTTAGCATGATAAATTCACCAATTTAAAAGGGGTGTAGTAAAGTCACCACAACAAAAAACAGATAAATAAAATATGGGAGACATATAATTTGGAGAAAGAAAAAAGTAGGGTGAAATATAGGTACTAAAACTAATAATGCAAGAACAAAGAACAGGTAAAAATACTAAAAGAGTAATCTATTCAATGGAAGGACTAATGCTGAAGCTGGAGCTCCAATACTTTTGCCACTTGATGCAAACAGATGACACACTGGAAAAAACCCTGATGTTGGGAAGGACTGAGGGTAAAAGGAGAAGGGGGTGACAGAGAATGAAGTGGTTGAATGGAAGCACCAACTCGATGGACTTGAGTTTGAGCAAGTTACAGGAGTTGATGATGGACAGGGAAGCCTGGCACGCTGCAATACATGGGGTCACAAAGAGTCCAATGCAGCTCAGTGACTGAACAGTAACAACAAATCTTAGAAATGAAAAAAGACGGTAGAGAAGTACACAATAGTGACATAAAATGAGAAATAGAAAAATAACTTGTTTATAAAATAAGCTGCAATTACTTTTGTGGAAAAATTTATTAGTGCCAAACAGGAGGATATATAGCAAATCCAATAATGATGACAAATTAATTCAACATTCCATTCAAAACAAATACAATATACTCATTTTCCTATATTTTCTTTTAGTATTTACACATATGTGTATATAATATTGCTAGCCAGCTAGCAAAATGATAGAGATAGAAATACAGATTTAGTGTCAATTAGTAGATATATTAATATTCATCTGTTTTACATAAGTGTACATATTTAGCACAATTTGCTGAAATATCACTATATAACCTTATAATGATTTAATTAAATATCTTATAGAGTTTGAGTATCAAGGCCTTTCTATCTATCTTCTCTTAATCTCTCATTCCTTCTGACTACTAGCACCACTGATTCTGTTTGCTTAAAAAAACATGATAAACTTTGCATGTTTCTACATTACTACTCATTCCCTTACTTCCAGGCATCTACTCCAGCCACATTTTGTAAATAACCAATGGTCACAACCTGATTTGGCTCTCCCCATGCTTTTTACCTTGTTCATATTTATCATAAGCAAGCATATTCATACTTATGTGTGTAATTTTTAGCCAAAGAAAATTGTTTAAAAAAGTAAGAGATTTCGAGAAAACCATCTGCTTCATTGACTATGCCGTCTTTTATTGTGTGGATCACAACAAACTGTGGAAAGTTCTTAAAGAAATGGGAATACCAGACCACCTTACCTGCCTCCTGAGAAATTTGTATGAAGGTCAGAAGAAAGAGTTAGAACCGGACATGGAACAATGGACTGGTTCCAAATTGGGAAAGGAGTACAACAAGGCTGTATTTGTCACCCTGCTTATTTAACTTATATGCAGAGTACATCATACGAAATGCCATACTAGATGAACCACAAGCTGAAAACAAGATTGCCAGGAGAAATACCAATAACCTCAGATATGCCGATGGCACCACCCTTATGGCAGAAAGTGAAGACGAACTAAAGAGCCTCTAGATGAAAGTGAAAGAGAAGAGCAAAAAAGCTGGCTTGAAACTCAACATTCAAAAAACTAAGATCATGGCATCTGGTCCCATCGCTTTATGACAAATAAATAGGGAAACAATGGAAACAGTGACAGACTATTTTCTTGGGCTCGAAAATCACTGCAGATGATGACTGCAGCCATGAAATTAAGAGACACTTGCTCCTTGAAAGAAAATCTATGGCCAACCTAGACAACATGTTAAAAAGCAGATGCATTACCTTACTGACAAAAATCTGTCTAGTCAAAGCTATAGTTTTTCCAGTAGTCATGTATGGATGTGAGAGTTGGACAATAAAGAAAGCTGAGTGCCAAAGAACTGATGATTTTGAATGGTGGTGTTGGAGAAGACTCTTGAGATTCCCTTGGACTGCAAGGAGATAAAACATGTCAATCTTAAAGGAAATCGGTCCTGAATATTCATTCATTGGAAAGACTGATACTGAAGCTGAACCTCCAATACTTTGGCCACCTGATGGGAAGAACTGACTCATTGGAAAAGACCCTGATGCTGGGCAAGATTGAAGTCAGGAGGAGAAGGGAATGACAGAGGATGAGATGGGTGGAAGGCATCACCAACTCGATGGACATGAGTTTGAGCAAGCTCCAGGAGTTGATGATGGACAGGGAAGCCTGGTGCGCTGCAGCCCATGGGGTCACAAAGAGTCGGACAGGACTGCGTGACTGAACTATTTCTCTGCATCTTTCCTCAAGCAAAAGTATGTTGTGGGAGTTATGCAAAACTAGGTGTTACAGCTCCAAATCATTTTGAACATTGCTGCATTATATTCCATTGTGTTATTAGTATTCACATTATGGTTTAAGTTTTGCCAGATATTGGGCAAAAAGGGTTGCAATTTTTCCTCTGTAAGTGTATTTCTGTTGGATAGGTTCTGTGATGTAGAACAGCTGATAAAGAAAAGATGGAGAGAGAAAAATAAAGTATGAGAGAGAAGACAAGTGAAGAGAAGAAAGAAGAGGAAAGAGGGAGAGAGAACCAAATATGTTTAAAGCAACAGAATGGCAATGTTTTTTTTTTTTTTCATTTATTTTCTGTAGTTTTTTCAAGAGTACTTTTCCACAAATTAATTCACAGACCCACTCGCAATGAATGAATATCATTTTCCCCAGGTCTTTCCTTGCCAGGAAGAGCTTTATGGCCTTTCAAAAATTTTGTCATTCTCTTGGGTAAAAGCAGCTGTTCATTTTTATTTTAATTCACATTTCCCTACTAGGGATACTATACTTATCAGTCCATTTGGATTTGCGCTTATGATAATTATCTACTCATACTCCTTTCTCATTTTTCTATTATTATTTTTGTCTTTTGGTCTCAATTTTAGAAATCAGTACTTTTATGTGTCTATGTTTTATCTGTTATCTGCCTTGCATATATTTTTCCTAATCTATCATTGATCTTTTGACTTTGTGTAATACATCAGTTAACAAATCATATTTTAAAATTTTAACTTAATTGAGGAATAATTGACAAATAGATTTCTTATATTTAGAGTGAACAATATGTTTTAATATTCATGTGCATTGTAGAATGAATATGACATCAGGATAATTAACACATCAATAACCTCATATAGTAAACATTTTTAATTCCTTAAAAAAAAAAGTTAGTTCCTAAATACTCAAGTGCTTTTTGTTATCTTTTATAGCATCTGCACTTCCTATCTTAGAGAACTCTCTCCAGGTCATTGGTTACATATATAATCTATAAATTCAAAGAGTTATGATTGCTTTAGATTTTATATTTGCACATTTAAGCTCCCTGGAATTTATTTCTGAATATGATGTTTTCCGGAAATCCAACTTTGCTTTCTTCCAGATGGTAATGAGTTTTGCTCATTCTATTTGTTGAAAAAAACTTTTTTTTTTTTAACCATTTGCCTAGAATGCAGCCTTTAGAATATATTTCAGTGTTTACTGGAATGTACATGTGGTCTCTCTTTCTGTTCAATTAATCCATTTATTCCTACTTTTGCCAGTACTATATATTTTTTTTATGTTGGAAAATCTAAGCTCTTTGGTTTTTCTGATTGTATATTTTTGGCTACTCTAAGCTATTTCACTTTTCATTGAACTTTAAAATTATTTTGCCCAATTTCTGTCTTAAAGCATGTGTTAGATTGCAAATTAAAAAGAGCAATTCCATAAGCTCTTCTTACAATATGACTTTGGTTCTCCTTTTGACTATGTCAAATGTGACAATATGTGGCTTCTGAGACTAGACCATGAAAAGTGATAGCACTTTTGTTTGTTTTGCTTGAGTTTCTCATTGTTGTGCATACTCCGTCGCTCAGTCATTTCCCACTTTTTGTGACCCCTTGAACTATAGCTGCCAGGCTTCTCTGTCAGTGGGATTCTCCAGGCAAGAATACTGGAATGGGTTGCAATTACCTCCTCCAGGGGATCTTCATACCCATGGATCAAACCTGCAGCTCCTGCATTGACAAGTGGATTCTGTACCACTTGGGTCACCTAGAATCTAGGTAACAGATCTGTGAGAAAGTCCAAGCAAGCGTGTAGGGAGACCCACTTGGGGAGGAACCACAGGAACAAGAAGTCCCCGGTCCACAGTCCCATATTAGCTCAGAATCAAGAGCTAGTACCAATTCAAAAACCATTTGAGTGAATAATTTTAGAGTGGATTCTTAAGCACATTCCAATTAACATTAATCTTTAGAAATGTCTCTTATTATTGGGTTTCCCTGGTGCCTCAGATGGTAAAGAATCTGCTGGCGATGAAGACCCATGTTCGAACCTTGGGCTGGGAAGATCCCCTAGAGAAGGAAAATGGCAACTCATTCAAGTATTCTTGCTTAGAGAAATCCATGGACAGAGGAACCTGGCAGGCTACAGTCCATGGGGTCACAAAGAGTCAGACATGACTGAGCAACTATCACTCACTTAGATAGATCAGGGATTGGATAAAACTCAATTTCTTGAATTTCTTATGGGAGAATAGATAGCTCAACATTATCATTAACTACTTATTTTAAAGGCTGAATTTGTATTCAGGCAGTGAGAAATGATATATATAGATGTCGAGTTTGAAAGACTAAAGTCCATTTTAAAAAATATCTTATTTATTTTAATTGGAGGCTAGTTATTTTACAATATTGCAGTAGTCTTGCCATAAATTGACATGAATCAGCCACAGGTGTACATGCATCCTCCATTCCAAACCCCCTCCCACCTCCTTCCCCATCCCATCCCTCTGGGTTGTCTCAGTGCACCAGCTTTGAGTGCCCTGTTTCATGTATCAAAATTGTACTGGTCATCTATTTCACATACGTGTTTCAATGCTATTCTCTCAAATCATTCCACCCTTGCCTTCTCCCACAGAGATCAAAAGTCAGTTCTTTATATCTGTGTCTCTTTTGCTGTCTCATATATAGAATCATCATTATCATCTTTCTGAATTCCATATATATGTGTTAATATACTGTATTGTTGTTTTGCTTTCTGACTTACTTCACTCTGTATAAAAGGCTCCAGTTTCATCCTGCTCATTAGAACTGATTCAACTATGTTCTTTTTAATAGCTGAGCAATAATTCATTGTGTATTTGTATCACAGATTTCTTATCCATTCATCCTCGAGTGGACATCTAGGCTGATTCCTTGTCTTAGCTATTGTAAACAGTGCTGCAATGAACATTGGGGTGTGTGAGTCTCTTTCAAATTTGGTTTCCTCAGTGTGTATGCCCAGTAGTAGGATTGCTGGGTCATAAGGCAGTTTCATTTTCAGTTTTTTAAGGAATCTCCACACTGTTCCCCAAAGTGACTGTACTAGTTTGCATTCCCACCAACAGTGTAAGCGGATTCTCTTTCCTCCACACCCTCTCCAGCATTTATTGTTTGTAGACTTTTTGATAGCAGCCATCCTAACCAGTGTGAGATGGTACCTCATTGGGGTTTTGATTTGCATTTCTCTGATAATGAGTGATGTTGAGAAACTTTTCATGTTTGTTAGCCATTTTTAAGTATTCTTTGGAGAAATGTCTGCTTAGTTCTTTGGCCCATTTTTTTATTGGGTCGTTTGTTTTTCTGGTATTGAGCTTCATGAGCTGCTTGTATATTTTGTGGATTAATTTTTTTGTCAGTTGCTTCATTTGCTATTATTTTTTCCATTCTAAGGGCTTTCTTAACACACTCCAGTACTCTTGCCTGGAAAATCCCATGGACCTAGGAGCCTGGTAAGCTGCAGTCCATGGGGTTGTGAAGAGACAGACATGACTGAGCGACTTCACTTTCACTTTTCACTTTCAAGCATTGGAGAAGGAAATGGCAACCCAATCCAGTGTTCTTGCCTGGGGAATCCCAGGGAAGGGGGAGCTTGGTGGGCTGCCAGCTATGGGGTTGCACAGAGTCAGACACGACTGAAGCGACTTGGCAGAAGCAGCAGCAGCAAGGGCTTTCTTTTCACCTTGCTTGTAGTTTCCTTCGTTGTGCAAAAGCTTTTAAGTTTAATTAGGTCCCATTTTATTTTGCTTTTGTTTCCATTACTCTGGGATGTGGGTCATAGAGGTTTATGCTGTGATTTATGTTAGAGGTTGCTTTGCCTATGTTTTCCTCTAGGAGTTTCATAGTTTCTGGTCTTACATTTAGATCTTTAATCCACTTTTAGTTTATTTTTGTGTATGGTGTTAAACAGATTTTTAGTTTCATGCTTTTACAGGTGTTTGACATGTTTTCCCAGCACCACCTGTCAAAGAGATTGTCCTTTCTCCATTGCATATTTTTGTCTCCTTTGTCAAAGATAAGATGTCCATAAATATATGGGTTTATCTCTGGGCTTTCTATTTTGTTCCATTAATCTATATTTTTGTCTTTGTTTCAGCACCATGCTGTCTTGGTGACTGTTGGTTTGTAATAAAGCCTGAAGTCAGGCACGTTGATTCCTCCATATCCATTCTTCTTTCTCAAGATTGCTTTGGCTATTCGAGGGTTTTTGTATTTCCTTGAAAACTGTGAAATTATTTGTTCTAGTTCTGTGAAAAATAAAGTTGGTAGCTTGATAGGGATTGCATTGAATCTATAGATTGCTTTGAGTGGTATACTCATTTTCACTATATTGATTCTTCTGATCCATGAACATGGTATATTTCTCAATCTATTTGTGTCATCTTTGATTTGTTTCATCAGTGTTTTATAGTTTTCTATATATAGGTCTTTTCTTTCTTTAGGTAGATTTATCCCTAAATATTTTAATCTTTTCATCACATTGGTGAATGGGATTGTTTCCATAATTTCTCTTTCTTTTCTGTTTTCTTATTCTTAGTGAATAGGAATTCAAGCGATTTCTGTATGTGAATTTTATATCCTGAAATATTCATTGATTACCTCTAGTAATTTCCTGGTGGTGTCTTTAGGGTTTTCTATGTAGAGGATGATGTCATTTGCAATCAATGACAATTTTGCTTCTTCTTTTCCATTCTGGATTCCTTTTATTTCTCCTTCTTCTCTAATTGCTGTGGCTAAAACTTCTAAAACTATGTTGAACAGTAGTGGTGATAATGGGCACACTTGTCTTATTTCTGACTTTAGGGAAAATGCTTTCAATTTTTTTGCTATTGAGCATAATGTTTGCTGTGGGTTTATCTTATATGGCTTTTATAATGTTGAGCTATGTTTCTTTTATGCCTGCTTTCTGGAGAGTTTTTTTTTAATCATAAATAGGTGTTGAGTTTTCTCAAAGGCTTTCTCTGCGTCTATTGAAATAATCATATGGTTTTTATCCTTCAATTTGCTAATGTGATGTATCACATTGACTACTTTGCAAATATTGAAGAATTTTTGCATCCCTGGGATAAAGATCACTTGGTAATGATGTATGATCTTTTTAATATGTTGTTGGATTCTGTTTGGTAGAATTTTATTGAGGATTTTTGCATCTATGTTCGTCTGTTACATTGGCCTGTAGTTTTCTTTTTTTTTTTTTTTTTGTGGCATCTTTGTCTGGTTTTGGTATTAGGCTGATGGTGGCCTTACCGAGTGAGTTTGGGAGTTTACTTGTCCCTGCAATTTTCTCGGGGAGTTTGAGTAGTGTAGGTGTTAGCTCCTCTCTAAATTTTTGTTGGAATTCAACTGTGATGCCATCAGGCCCTGGGCTTTCGTTTGTTGGAAGATTTTTTATTACAGTTTCAATTTACATGCTTGTGATGGGCCTGTTAAGATTTTCTATCTCTTCCTGGTTCAGTTTTGGAAGGTTATGCTTTTCTTTCAAGTTGTCTATTTTATTGGCATATAGCTTCGATAGTAGTCTCTTATGATTCTTTGTATTTCTGTGTTGTCTGTTGTGATTTCTCTATTTGCATTTCTAATTTTGTTGATTTGATTTAAATTTGTTTTTTAAAAAATTTAAGTGATAAAATTTTTGTATAGCATTTGCCAGTTAGTATAGTGGGCTTTGTTACTAGTAACCAATACCTGATTCTCTATATCCTGTCACACAAATGTATTACATTACCTCATCAAGTTGAAATTAAACAAGGCTACATGAACAACTTTGGCCAACAATGTGTAAACTTTCATTTTCAAGTGGAAGTGTTTAATTGCTTATAGTCAGCTCTTCATCTAGCTCTTCTACAGTTTTTCAGACACTAAGTCATGTCCAACTTATTGTGATCTCATGGACTAAAGTATACCAGGATCCTCTGTCCTCCACAAAATCCATGTGCATTGAGTCACTGCTGCTATCTTAATTATCTCATTTTCTGCAGCTCCCTTCTTTTTCCTCCAGTCTTTCAACTACCACAGCGTTTATGGAAATATGTGTGTAACTGGAATATTAAAGAAGCCTGGAATGGTAAAGCAACCCATAACAGAAAGATATCCTGGAGGGTCACCTGGATCCTCAACAGATTTTTTGTGTTTTAAGCTGCTGAGACAAGATAGTTTAAGGGTTTCTCAGGTTGCTCAGTGGTTAAGAATTTTCTTGCTAATGCAGGAAACATGGGTTCAATCCCTGGGTTGGGAAGATCCCCTCGAGAAGGAAATGACAACCTTTGCCAGTATTCTTGCTAGGATAATCCCATGGACAGAGGAGCCTGGAGGGCTACAGTCCATGTGGCTGCAGTTGGACATAACTAAACAATAACAGCAACAGCTTTGCATAACCTAGCCTCACCTATTTCAGTCGAATTACAACTTGAAAGTAAAATTACTTTTCCACAATATATTTTTTACTGAAATATAGTTGAGTTACAATGTTATGTTAATTTCAGAGGTACAACAGAATAAGTTACTATTTTTATATTTTATAAAATAATCACCTCTTGAGTTTAGTTACCATTAGTCACCATAAGAAGCTATTATAATATTATTGACTATATTTCCTATTTTGTACATTCCATTCCCATGACTTATTTTACAAGTGGAAGTTTACACCTCTTAATTTTCTTTACATCTATCACTCTTTCCACATAGTTCCATTACCTCTGACAACCACTAGCTTGTTCTCTATATTTCTAAATCTGTTTCTGTTTTGCTATGCTTGTTCTTTTGTTCTTTTTAAAATATTTTTTATATTACACATATAAGTGAGAACAGATGATATCTGTCTTACTCAATCTGACATTTCACTTACATGTACTAACCTTTAGGTTCATTCATGTTGTTGGAAATGGCAATATTTGGGTGAATAATATTTCACTCTCTATATAAATACATGTTTTGTTTTGTTTTTAATCCATCCTTCTACTGATGGACACTTAGGTAGCTTCCTTGCCTTGGCTCTAATAAATAATGCTGCTATGAACACTAGGATGCACAAGTTTTTTCAAACTAGTATTTCCATTTTTCTTAGATGAATACCCAGAAGCAGAATTTCTGGATTGTATGGCAGTTCTATGTTAATTTTTTTGAGCAGTTTCCATAGTATTTTCCATAGTGACTGTACCAATTTATGTTCCTAGCAATACTGTGCTACATTCCCAGGTTCTCCACATTTTCATCAACACTTGTAATTTCTTGTCTTTGCTAACAGATTCTGAAGGATGTGATTCTCATTGTGGATTTTATTTGCATCTCCCCAATGATTAGAGATGTTGAGCTTCTTTTCACGTGCCCATTGGCAATCTGTATGTCTTCTTTGGAAAAAATGTCAATTCAAATTCTGTGCCAAATTTTTTTTTTCATTTATTTTTATTATGTGCCCAATTTTTAATCTAAGTTTTTAAAAATTCTTTTTTTCATGTTCAGTTGTATGAGATTTTTATATATATTTTGGATATTAACTCTTCACTGTATATATAATTTGAAGACTTCTCCTACACAGTAGGTTGGCTTTTCATTTTGTTGATGGTTTCTTTCACTCTGAAAACACCTTTTATTTTTTTCCATTTATTTTTATTAGTTGGAGGCTAATTACTTTACAATATTGTAGTGGTTTTTGCCATACATTGACATGAATCAGCCATGGATTTACATGTATTCCCCATCCCGATCCCCCCTCCCACCTCCTTCTCCACCCTATCCATCTGGGTCTTCCCAGTGCACCAGGCCCGAGCCCTTGTCTCATGCATCCAACCTGGGCTGGTGATCTGTTTTACCCTAGATAATATACATGTTTCAATTTGGGTCTGTGTCTTCAGGCAAGGGCAACAAGGGTAACACCCTTTATTTTCATGTAGTCTCATTTGCTTATTTTTGCTTTTGTTGCCCTTGCCTGAAGACACAGACCCAAAAAATATTGCTAAGACATACCAAAGAGCATACTGCCTGTGTTTTCATATAGGAGTTTTATAGTTTCATATTTAAATGTTTAATCCATTTGAGTTTATTTCTGTACATGGTTCTAGAAAATGGTTTAGTGTCATTCTTTTATATGTAGATGTCCAGTTTTCCCAAGTGCTATTGAAGAGACTGTCTTTTCTCCACTGTATAGTCTTGGCTTCTTTGTTGTACATTGATTGACATGTAAGTGTGGATTCGATTCTAGCCTCTCTAGTCTATTCTGTTGATCTATGTGTCTGTTTTTGTGCCAGTATAATGCCATTTGATGATTATAACTTTGTAAGATAGTTTGAAATCATGGAGTTTGATACCTCAATCTTTGTTCTTTCTCAAGACTGTTTTGATTATTTGGAGTCTTTTTGTTTCCATAAAAATGTTAGGACTTATTTTTTTTGGGGGGGGAGGGGGGTCTGTGTATGATTCTGTGGAAAATACCACAGGTATTTTGATAGGGTAACATGGAAATTATGACATTAATTCACCTGATCCATGAGCACAGTATATATTTGCATTTGTTTATGTCACTTTCAGTTTCTTTCACCAATGTCCAGTGATTTTTCAAAATATAGATCTTTGACCTCCTTGGTTAAATAAATGTATTCCTAGATTTTTTTGTGTGTGTGATGTAATTTTATTTTTTATTTTATCTTTTTTTTTAAATTTATTTTTGTCAGCACTAGGTCTTCATTGCTGTACATGGGCTTTCTATAGTTTCTGTGAACAGGGCCTATTCTTCATTGTGGTGCATGGGCTTCTCATTACAGTGGCTTCTCTTCTTGTGGAGCACAAGCTCTGGGCATGAGGGCTTCAGGAGTTGCAGTGCTCAGGCCCAGTAATTGCAGCTTGCAGGCTCTAGAGCATAGGCTCAGTAGTTGCAGCACAAGGGTGTTGTTTCTCCACAGCATGTAGGATCTTCCCAGACAAGTGATCAAACCCGTGCCCCTGCATTGCCAGGCAGATTCTTAACGACTGTACCACCAGGGACGTGGCTTGATATAATTTTAAATGAGATTATTTTCTTAACTTCTCTTTCTGATACTTCATTATTTGTATATAGAAATGTAACAGATGTCTGTATATTAATTTTGTATTCTACAACTTTATTGAATTTATTTATTAATTCTAATGGTTTTGGTGGAATATTTAGGGTTTTCTATATATTATTATGTCATCCACAAATAGTTTTACTTCTTCCTTTAAAATTTGGATTCCTCTTATATATTTTTATTTTTTGGTTGCTCTGACTAGGACTTCCAATACTAGGCTGAAAAAAAGTAGCATAAATAGGCATCCTTTTTCTGTTGCTGATCTTAAAGGAAAAGCTTTCATGATTTTCATTATTAAGTATGATTTTAGCTGTGATCTTTACAGACCTAACTAATTTTATTGTGCTCTGCTTTATTATGATACTATGTTTTTTTTTTTTTTTTTTTTTTTTAATTTGAAGGTTTATGGCAACCCTGTGTTAAGGACTTTCATTGACACCAGTTTTTCCAATAACATTATTTTTAAATTAAACTATGTACACTGTGATTTTAGACATAAAGTTATTGCACACTTAATGAACTACAGTATAGTGTAAATTTAACTTTTATATGTACTTCCTTAGCCTTTTCAACTGTGTCTGACTCTTTGTGACCCAAAGCCCTCCAGGCTCCTCTGTCCATGGGATTCTCTAGGCAAGAACACTGGAGTGTGTTGCCATTTCCTTCTCCACGGGATCTTCTCAATCCTGGAAATAAACCCAGCTCTCCTGCATTGCAGGCAAATTCTTTACCATCTGAGCCATGAGAGCTAGGAAACCAAAAGAAATAATGTGAGTTCTGTTATTCAATATTTGCTTTACTGCAGTGCTCTGGAATGAAACCCACAATACCTGAGTTATTATGTAATGGCAGTTTTTTCTTTTGTTATATATTTTAAAAATCTATTTTTTTAATATGAGCTTCTTATAGGCAGCATATAGATAGGTCTTATGTTTTTGTCCTTTCAATCACCCTATGTCTTGATCGGAATATTTATTCCATTTACACTTAAAGTGATTATTGATATATACGTTCTTATTGCTATTTTATTGATATTTCTCCCAGCAATCTTGATTCCAGTTTATGATTCAGCGAGCATGACACTTCTCATGATGTGATCTGCATATAAATTAAATAAGCAGAGTAACAATATACAGCCTTGAAAACTCCTTTCCCAATTTGGAACCAGTCCATTGTTCCATGTCTGGTTCTAAGTGTTGCTTCTTGACCTGCATACAGATTTCTCAGGAGGCAGGTAAGGTGATCTGGTATTACCATCTCTTTAAGAATTTTCCACAGTTTGTTGTGATTCACTTAGTCAAAGGCTTTGGTGTAGTCAGTAAATCAAAAGTAAATGTTTTTCTGGAACTCTCTTGCTTTTCTATATGATCCAACTGTTGGCAATTTGATCTCTGGTTGCTCTGAGTTTCCTAAATCTAGCTTGAACATCTGAAAGTTCTCAGTTCATATACTATTGAAGTCTCATTTGGAGAATTTTGAGCGTTACTTTGCTAGTGTGTGAGATGGGTGCAACTGTGCAATCGTTTGAACATTATTTGGGATTGGAATGAAAACTGACCTTTTCTAGTCCTGTGATCACTGCTGAGTTTTCCAAATTTGCTGGCATATCGAATGTAACACTTTACACCACCATCTTTTGGGATTTGAAATAGCTCAAATGGAATTCTTTCTCTTTCACTGCTTTGTTTTTAGTGATGCTTCCTAAGGCCCACTTGACTTCACATTCCAGGATGTCTGGCTCTAGGTGAGTGATCATTCCATCATGGTCCTCTGGGTCATGAAGATCTTTTTTGTATAGTTTTTGTGTGTATTCTTGTCACCTCTTAATATCTTCTGTTTCTGTTAGTTCCATACTGTTTCTGTCCTTTATTGAGCCCATTTTTGCATTAAATGTTCCCTTGGTGTCTTGCATTTTCTTGAAATGATCTGTAGTCTTTCTCATTTTATTGTTTTCCTCTATTTCTTTGCCTTGATCACTGAGGAAGGCTTTCTTATCTTTCCTTGCTATTCTTTGGAACTCTGCATTCAGTTGGGTATATCTTTTCTTTTCTCCTTTGCCTTTCACTTCTCTTCTTTTCTCAGCTATTTGTAAGGCCTCCTCAGACAACCATTTTGCTTTTTGCATTCCTTTTTCTTGGGGTTGCTTATACAATCTTCTATATCATATAGTCTGCTGTTGATTCCCTCTATTGTATTTTTTTTAATTTTTTTAATTCTTCATCTATGATTCACTTTTTTTTAGTCTTTGTTGAAGTTTTTATTATGTTTCTTCATTTCTCTCTTGAGTTCCATGAGCATCTTCATGACCATTGCTTTGAACTCTTTACCAGTTGAATTATCTGTACCTAATCAGTTTTTTTTTCTGTAGTTTTATCTTATTCTTTCATGTGAACACATTCCTCTGTCTCTTCATTTTGTCTGATTCTCAGTTTTTATTTCTATCAATTAGATGAAGCAAGTATCTTTCTTGGACTTGAAGGAGTTTCTCCTGTATAGACTATGTGTGCCTGGCAACTTTGGCAGGCTTTCTCAGGCCGCAGGTGGCATGTGCCAGGGTGATCCTTGGGCGCACTGGTTTGGGTTGGGTCCACTTTTATGGGAAAATTGGACCTAGAGATGTGCCAACTGGGGATTGCTTGGGGCACTCTGGGACCACTGCCTTGGTGAGATGACAGGAACTGAAGTAGGCACAAACTGGGTCTTTGCTGGACTATCTAAGGGCCTTCACCTTGGCAAGACAGATGCAGTTGGATCAGACATTGGCAAGGGGTATGCTGGGATGCGTTTGACAGACCAGCTTGAATGCTACATGCTTTCAACTGCTGCCTCTGCCCTGAGAATCAAATGGGTGCATTTGTGTGCAGGCTATCAAAGAGTGGAGTCTTGGTTTCCTATAGTCTTCTGTAACTAAGCCTACTGTTTTTCAAAGCTAAGTATGGGGGCATCTCTTATACTGGTCACCAGGGCTGGGGTGCCCAATGTGGGGCTTTAACCCCTCACTCCTTGCCACTTGTAACATCCCTCCCACTTCTGAGTCATCACACGAGAATGTAAGGTATATGTATATACATCTACTTTTTAAATTCAAACATTGAAAATAGGTTAAAAAATATGCTTTTCTCTCCTGTTCTTGTTCATAAATTCCTCTTTTCAAAGAAACAACCATTAATAGCTTTCAAGAGACTATTTTTTTGTTCTTTTCAATAGTTTTATTTGTGATACAGCAAAGTTAAAGCGTAGCACAATGAACATGCCTGTAACCTCTCTTGCTCTCTACCTCTCTGTACACACATACATGTACACACATACATGTACACACATTTGGCATGGCAGACAAATCATTTTAAAATATGTTTCATACTTCCTGAAACTTTATCAGTATATACTTCAACATGTAACTCCTGAAACAGATTACACATACTATTATCACACTCCAAATGCTTAGAATTTAAACAATAATCACACCTGTTAAAAGTGGGCAAGATGGATTTTGTTTGAACCATTGTAGTAAAAAGAGAGACTTAAATATAGAACTAACAACAACTTCAAAACATCAAAGGCAGATACAGATTCATAGCTAATGCACAAGGTGAGGTATTCAAAAAATAAAATTTAAAAAATACCAAGTTTAATATATATTAAGGGTGGAGGAAGAAGAATTTGATTAGATGTTAAGGATGAGAGTAATTTTACTAAGTTGTCTTAGTAAAATTCTTGTTGAAATTGGGATTGGAAAAATTCTCTTCCAAAATTGAACAAGCCTCCTAGTTGAGAATAGGGCTGACAGGAGTCAGATTAAAGTTTGGTCAAGGACGGAGTACTTGTCACCTCTTCCACCCAAACCAAAATCTAATCAAGAAACATGCATTACATTTGGTTGTTATTAAGCTGTTTTTCACATAAAATTATGCAACTGTTACCTCTCTTTTATTATATGAATATTTATTTGTAAGAGTCCAGACCAATTACATTTTATAATTTCCTATAATCTAGATATAACTATTTGTTTCATCATGATTAAATGCAGATTGACATTTCAGCAAGATTATTACAGAGACCTTGATTTCCAGATTGTCGAAAAGTTATGGAACAAGAAGAGCTCTCTTTCAACAATATTATGAAGGAAAATGAGAGAGAAAGTGTTATGATTCTGAACATCTTAGTTTCCTCCTAAAATATATATGGCAGTCCTGGGGAATCACTATATATTTGGGGACTTGTATTCCAAATAAAACAACATTTGGAAATGCTTTCTAAATCCCTTGTTACTTATCAAATGCAGCAGCTTTGCAGCCTCCTGAGATAAAGTGGCCAAATGGGATCATTTCACAAAAGTATTCCTCAGTGCAGACATTATGTCAACTGATGTGACTCTCCTGTTTGGAGGGTCCAAGATGGCTTCAGTCACATGTCACCTTGGATGCAATGGCTAGAAAGCTGCATTCATCTGGGCTTCTCTCTCAATGTAATCTCAGAACTTGTGCACATCACTATACAGCGTACAGCATAGCAGTAGCTCTTTTAAAATGATGGTTCAGGGTTCCATGAGCAAGAATTCTGCAATACAGGGATTCACTTCAGTTCAGTTCAGTTCAGTTCAGTCCCTCAGTCATGTCTGACTCTTTGAGGCCGGATGAATTGCAGCACGCCAGGGCTTCCTGTCCATCACCAACTCCTGGAGTTTACTCAAACTCATGTCCATCGAGTTGGTGATGCCATGCAGCCATCTCATCCTCTGTCGTCCCCTTCTCCTCCTGCCCTCAGTCTTTCCCAGCAACAGGATCTTTTCCAATGAGTCAACTCTTCACATGAGGTGGCCAAAGTAATGGAGTTTCAGCTTCAGTGTCAGTCCTTCCAATGAACACCCAGGACTGATCTCCTTTAGGATGGACTGGTTGGATCTCCTTGCAGTCTAAGGGACTTTCAAGAGTCTTCTCCAACACCACAGTTCAAAAGCATCAATTTTTTGATGCTCAACTTTCTTCACAGTCCAACTCTCATATCCATACGTGACCACTGGAAAAACCATAACCTTGACAAGGTGAACATTTGTTGGCAAAGTAATGTCTCTGCTTTTTAATATGCTATCTAGGTTGGTCATAACTTTCCTTCCAAGGAGCAAGCGTCTTTTAATTTCATGGCTGCAATCACCATCTGCAATGATTTTGGGGCCCCAAAAAATAAAGTCAGCCACTGTTTTCACTGTTTCTCCATCTATTTCCCATGAAGTGATTGGACCAGACGCCATGATCTTAGTTTTCTGAATGTTGAGCTTTAAGCCAATTTTTTCACCCTCCTCTTTCACTTTCATCAAGAGGCTTTTTAGTTCCTCATCACTTTCTGCCATAAAGATGGTGTCATCTGCATATCTGAGGCTATTGATATTTCTCCCAGCAATCTTGATTCCAGCTTGTGCTTCTTCCAGCCCAGCATTTCTCATGATGTACTCTGCATATAAGTTAAATAAGCAGCGTGACAATATACAGCCTTGACATACTCCTTTTCCTATTTGGAACCTTTCTGTTGTTCCATATCCAGTTATAACTGCTGCTTCCTGACCTGCATATAGGTTTCTCAAGAGGCATGTCAGGTGGCCTGTTATTCCCATCTCTTTCAGAATTTTTCCATAGTTTATTGTGATCCACACAGTCAAAGGCTTTGGCATAGTCAGTAAGGCAGAAATAGATGTTTTTCTGGAACTCCTGCTTTTCCGATGAATATAGGAAATAGAAGCTGCCAATTTATTTTTAAAAAATGGGCCTGGAAGCAAAATATTGTTTCTACTATAGTCTAAATGCTAAAGTAGTCAGGGGATCCATCTAAATTTATGGCCGGTGTCAAAAACCTCCATCTCAATAGGAATAGTATCAAAGAATTTGTTGGCATATTTAGTTTGCCAGGTTCCCATGTATAAATGGCAGCCCACTCCAGTATTCTTGCCTGGGAAATCACATGGACAGAAGAGCCTGATGGGCTACAGTCCATGGGGCTGCCAAAGAGTCAAACATGACTTAGCAACTAAACAATTCCCGTGGATAGATTATACTGTTTAAAAAAGTTCTTTTCATATTACAATGAGATGAAAATTTTAGGAAATCAGGAAACAGATATTGGCCAAAGAGTTATATCATCATGATAGTTCCTTTCAAATGAGCAACACAGCTTTTGTTCTTTCTCTAAAACTAAGAAACAATAAATGTTTAAATGTATCTGTTCTCCATTGCTTACTTATAATTGGAGTAGATGACAGCACTCAGACTTTAGCCAAGACTTAGGACTCTTCATGGTATTTCTAGAGTATGATCTTAGCAAATGAAGGGACAATTCTAATTCTTTATTAAATTGTCTTGCTTAATTGAATGTTTTTTTCAGGGTTATGTTTCACAATTTTTATCTTCAATTTTTAGGAGCTCTTTGTATATTAGTGTTATTAATTCTTACTCTGGTATACATTTTGGAAATACTTATTCTCAGTCTGTTCATATTTTATCATTCTTAATGGTATCTTTTCAAATGACTTTTTAGGCAATTAAAATACCCGTATTTTGCTTTACACATTATGGATACACTTTCTAACTTAATATGCTTTCCCTCATCTTATGGTTATACAAAATACTTTACCAAATTTTCTCCTAATAGTAGTATTTCTCTTATTAATTTTACATTTAATTCCATTAAGATACCATCAATTTTATGATGTATCATTATTTTATATACTGCAAATAGAGAAAATAGCATTGCCAATTCAACTGACACAATGCTTCATTATCACTTATAACTTTTAAAATTTTCATTGAAAAATGTTATACCTATTTATATAAAGTTTACATTATCATTATTGTGTATTTATAAAAAGGGAAACATAAGTGAAGTAAATTGATTAAACCATTTCTTTGTTCTGAATTGTTTTTCAAATTATAATCATATATTTACCACATAATGTTGACTTCTGTACCATTAGGAGGATTCTACTATCATCTGCTGTATTTTCCCAGTAGCCTCAGGCTACCATAAGTTTTAATGAGCCCTCTTTTTTTACTTTACCAGTAGATTCCAATGGACTCATATCCATTCGTCAAATTATTTTGATATGAGTTATTGAATCAATCTTCAAGGAATGCAGCTATGTGGTCTTTTTATCAGAAAAGACAAACTCATACATGTGCAGAGAGTGGCATCTATGTCATGAGTACCATCTCCCTACAAGCCATTGTAAAACACTGTTAATTATAAGGCACATTCTATTTCAGATGTTAGAAAATGAAAAAAAAAATATCTTAAAATAGATTAAATATTGTATTTTTATAATTAGGTATTTAAACTATTTTCCATGTGATTTTCCATGAGAAAAGACTTAGGGGTCATGTCGAGTTTTTGTCCTGATAACCGGTATTGAATTTGAAAAACTGATTACCTAAAATTCCTTTCTTCTTCTCTGAAGGTAGGAGAGATACAAGATATAGACACCAAGTGATCAAAATATCAGGTTTATTACTGATACAGATGTTTAGAAAGAAAAAAAAAAAACATAAATCTTTGGTCAAAATACCTTCCAAATATTCTCTGCTTGCCACTGTCCTTGCCTGCCATGTACAGACCAGCACTATCCAATAGAACATTCTGTAATGATGGAAATATCTTCCATCTCATATCTCATATCCTCATATCTCCAATATGGTAGCTACTAACCACATGTGAGCATAGAGCGCTTAAAATATGACTAGTGTGAATACAGAATTGAAATTTTAATTTAATTTTACTTAACTCAAAAATACACAGACACATGTGGCTAGTTACTATTGCACAGTTTAAATCTAGGTTATTCGTTTAGCTCCACTAATAATCATGGACAAATGAATGTCATCTACCACCAAGCAATTTCTTTCTCTTATGAGAAGAATGAGTAAGGAATGGATTTAGAATAAAGTTGTTTGTCTACCTGAAGATCTTCTACAGGAATTTCTACATGGAAACTTGAGGTCATAGAGAAATGAGGATTCTCTTTTTATGAATAGCCAGGGTTGCTGGTGGGCTTCCCCTATGGCTCAGTGGTAAAGAATCTGCCTGCACTGCAGGAGATGCAGAAGACACGGGTTCAATCCCTGGGTCAGGAAGATCCCATAGAGGAGAAAATGGCAACCCACTCTATTATTCTTGCCAGGAAAATCCTATGGACAGAGGAGCCTGGTGGGCTACAGTCTGTGGGGCCACAAAGAGTCAGATATGACTGAGCACGCACACATCTGAGGGATGCTGGTAAAATGTATTTTAAATACTAGCAGTCCTCAAACACCAGCAGCATCAATATAGCCCTGTGTAATGGTTATCTTTTGCTGCCTAGTAATATTATCACACATTTAGTGACTTTAAAAAAACATACATCTATTATTTCTCAGTTTCTGTGCATGAGAGTTTTGGTCATGGCTTATCTGGGTAATCTGCAACACTGAAATCAAGGTGTTGACTAGGACTGAGTTCTCATCTCAAGGTTCAAATGAAGAAGGGTCTAATTTCAAGCTAACATGGTTACTGGCAGCATTCAGTTCCTTGTAGGTGATTATTAGGTTGGTACAAAAATAATTGTGGTTTCAGACTATAAATTTTAAATCATTATAACTAAGCTCAAACACATCTTTATTAATCAAAATAGGAATCATTACAATCAACACATTTTTGCCATGAGAAATAATATTTTTTTTTATTCCTGTAACATAAAAATCCATGCCTCAGGAGTCAACAAATTCTTGGAAAACATTTTCTGCCTCCTGTAGATTGTGAAAGCATTTTCCCTGCAAAGAGTTGTTGAGATGCTTGAAGAAGTGGTAGTTTGTTGGCAAGAGGTCAGGTTAATATGGTGGGAGAGGTAACAATGTGCAACCCAGTTCATTTAATTTTTGAAGCATTGGTTGTGTGATGTGTGGCTGGGAGATGCTGAGGAGAAGAACTGGGCCCTTTCTATTGACCAGTACTGGCTGCAGGCATTATAATTTTAAGTTCATTTCATCGATTTGCAGAGCATACTTCTCAGATGTAATGGTCTTGTCAGGATTCAGAAAGCTGTAGTGGATCAGATGGGCAGCAGACCACCAAACAGTGACCATGACCTATTTTGAGTGCAAGTCTGGTTTTGGGAAGTTCTTTGGAGCTTCTCAGTCCAGCTACTGAGCTGGTCTTCACTGGTTTTCATATAAAATCCATTTTTCATCACACATCACAATCCAATCGAGAAATGGTTCATTGTTGCTCCATAGAATAAGAGAAGACAACACTTCAAAATGATTATTATTTTTTTTTAATTTGTAGTCAGCCAGTGAGAAGCCCACTTTTTCACCTTTCCAATTTGCTTCGAATGCTGGATGACCATAGGATGCTTAACGTTCAGTTCTTCAGTAACTTCTCTTGTAGTTGTAAGAGGATCAACTTTGGTGAATCTCTCAACTGGTCATTGTCAACTTTCCAATGACTGGCCTCTATGCTCCTCATAGTTTCATATATTCAAGTCTCTCTTGAACCACCCCTGCACTGTATGTCCTTAACAGTTCCTTGGCTAAATGTGTTGTTGATATTGAGAGTTGTCTCTACTGTTTTATGACCCATTTTGAACTTGAATAAAAAAAGTCACTTGAATTTGCTTTTTGTCTAACAGCATTTCTATAGTCTAAAATAAATATAAACTAAGAAGCAAGTAATGTCATTAGCAATAAATAAATAAATAAATAAATAAATAAAGCAAGATATATGCACTAAAATGATGTATAACATAACTACATTTATTTAAGAATGTATTCCAATATCAATAGCAAAGTTCAACAATGAAAAACCACAGTTACTTTTGCACTAGCCCAGTAGACTAAAAGCCTCAAATTCTGTTGGCTTTCAATTAAAGTATGCCCTCAGCTCCTTCCCATATGGCCATTTCTGTATGGCAGCTCATGGAATTGCAGCATACTTCTTAAACATCAAGAAAGAGACACATAAGAAATTGCAATTTTATGTGACATAATCACATACACAGTCACATATATCCTATCTCTTTTGCAAGATTCTATTGATTAGTATCAAGTTACAGGCCCTGCCAGAAATCAAGAAGAGGGTATTTCACAAAAGAGTGAACATTAGGTGATAGAGGTAATGGGACCCACCAGAAAGTCTATCACACTAGATAATTTATTAGAAATGCAAATTTGGAGGTCATATCCCAGAACTTCTGAATCAGAAACTCTGGGGTGAATCCCAGCAGTCTGTGTTTTAACAAACCTTTTGGTGATTCTGATGTATGCTCAAGTTTGACAGTCATTGAAATAGCCCAGCTCACCCCCACTAAATTCAAATGCTAACCTTGCCATATATGTGTTAGAGCTTGCCAGTTCTATCTGTTCTCCCTTTCATTTATAGTTATAGTTCCTCCGCTTTTTAGCTAGACATATGACTATGTAAAGGAAATAGTTCATATTTTGACTTGTTTTGTGCTCAGTGTGAGGGCTTCCCAGGTGGCTCACTGGTAAAGAATCCACCTGCCAATGCAGAAAACTCAGGAGACGTGGGTTTGATCCTTGTATGAGAAGATACCCTGAAGTAGGAAATGGAAACCTACTCCAGTTTTCTTTCCTGGAAAATCCCATGGACAGAGGAGCCTGGCAGATTTGAATCTATGGAGTCTCAAAGAGTCCAACTCGACTGAATGGCTGAGCATGTAGTACGTATTCAGTGTGACTAGGTTACTAAGTTCTGAGTGAGTGAAAGTGATTGTGTGATTTGTCAGAAAGTTCTTTAGAAGATGGACTTTTTTGCCCTTATTTTCCCCTTTCCTCTTTCTTGCCTAGTGAAATCCAGGTCAAATGACTGGAGCTGAAGTCACTTGTCTGGATCATAAATGACCTTGAAAATGAAGACCACACTGTGTGAAACAAGACAAAAAAGTCAGTATCATTAACAGAGTGGTATTGCATACCAACCTTATTTCTTCCATACAAATGTCATAAATCAAATGGTTTCAAGTTACTGATATTTTGGGTCTCTTGCAGTTAAACCTAATCATAGCCAACATTATGTATGCACTTGGATCTATCTCTGCACCCACTAATCTTTCCCTCTCAAAGATCTATTTTTCCATTTCTGTCTTAGAGTCATATCGAGCAAATATTAAATTTTAACATCTGGTGAGGCAAATCTCTCTCCTTATTACTTTTCTTTAAAAAAAAATACTTACTTGAACTTGAAAACAATTTGATGTGGATTCTCAAAATAATAAATTCCATTGGGATTATTATTTGATGACTGAAGAAAACTATTGACTTAGGAGGTTATGATATATTAATAGCATCATGTCTCCCCATCTGAGAATATGGCTTATGTGTCCATTTATAGGTTTGGTTCTGTGTCCTTTGAAATTTTAAGGGCATACTCATAGAGATCCTGCTCCATTCCTATTAAATTTATTCCAAAGTATTTTGTGGTGATATCATTATTGTGAATGAATTTTTTTTCTACTTTTAATTGAGTAGTCTACAGAAAGGTTATTGATTCTTTAAAAGAATCTTTTTACTTCACAATTTGATTTCAAATATGCCTTTAAATTGTCTTAATAGTTTTGCTAGTCCATAGAAGAATCTGTGGAATTCCTAGAATATTTTTGAAAATGACTTAATTTTTCAATATTTATTGAAAATAACTTTTATTTTTCAAGATTTATATTGAAAGTTTCATTTTATTATCTTATTACACATACAAAATCTTCAAAAGCAATGTTGAATGTTAGTGACGACAACATTTATATGTCTTTTTCTGACAACAATGGAAATTAGTATTTCATTATTATTTAAGTCTGTTAGTTTTATTATAAAACATATTTACCATATTTTGTAGTTGCCTTTAGTTTCTACTTACCTACATTTTTATTTGGGTTGCACGTTTAATTTCAGCATCTATTGATACAAACACATATTTTCACTTTAATTTATTGTTAGAGTCAATTCTGTTGATAATTTCTAAAGAACACCAATTTTGCATATGTGGAGTAAAAAATACTCTATCATCATGGTGTACTGTTCTCTTCACTTATTGTTAAATTTGTTTAGGATTTTCTTTTATGCTACTTTTAGAGGTTTAATATTTAAGTAGTACATTTTGGTTGGTTTCATAAACTGAATTATGGTAATGTTTTTTAATGGGATGGTGTAGGGGAGCAAAATTTTCCACCCCAAAATGTGTTTCTTTGGCATAAGGATTCATTTGGGCTTATTATTTTTAAGGTTCAAAAGACTCAGAAAGAAACTTCAATATTCTCCCTAACTGCCTAAAAGAATGTAGATAGAAGACTTGATCCAGGTAGGCAACTATTACACAGAAATGGAAAAACCTAGAAAAGCCTGTTTGTTAAAATTCCTTTCTGTGTCCTACCCTCTCTGCTTGGCCCAGCAAACATTTGTTTACCAAACATCTGCTTTTACATCTCCATGTGAATTGCCTTCCTCAGCTGTGAAGTAGCAAACCACTTTAATTGAAGATGATATTTAAGGTGAGAGTTTCAGCCATTTTGGTGAGTTACTCAGTTTTCCTGGGTTTCTTTCATGATTCATGTTATTAAGGTTTTGTTTGACTCTTTTTCTGTTAATCTATCTCATGTCAATTTAATTCTTAGACAAGACAGAAAACCCTAGAAAGACAGAGGAAACTTTCTGTCTCCGTGACAATGGAATGAGTTTGAAAAACATAGGAGTTATAAGTGTCTTAAAAATTATATGTGGTTGAACAGGAAAACATCTAAGTAAGTCTGGTCTCCTTTTATATAGGCTGGGATTTAATTGTCTCTCTTCTGTTCTCTAGGATTACTTTTGTGTCTAGGTATTTAACCATTTTGGTGAATTTTGGTGATTTATATTTGCAATGAAATAACTTATTTCTTTCAGATTTTAAAATTATTTGAGCAGTATTCCACATTAAAACACTTTTACATGCATGCTCACTCATGTCTGACTTTTTGCAACCCCATGTAATGTAGCCCTGCAGGCTCCTCTGTCCATGGGATTATCTAGGCAAGAAAACTGCAGTGGGCTGTCATTTTCTCTTCCAGGGGATCTTCCTGACCCAGGGATCGAACTTGCATCTCCTGTGGCTCTGCATTGGCAGGTGGATTTTTTTACCACTCAATCACCTGGGAAGCCCATAACATATTTTTTTATAATTTTCATAGCTATGATTATGCCTTTTCTCATTTCCTACATGATATATTTATAATTTATTATCACTGCTAACTTTAGACAGGGGGTTACCTATTTTATTTGTAATAAGAATTTACTTTTACATTTACCATTTCTTCAATTATTAAGACTAAAGTTTAGGGAAATGGATTCCAGAATAATAGTTTGAAGAGCTTACTCCAATAAAACAACCATAACTAATAACAGTTGTTGAAAGACAAAAAAATAATAACCATTTAAAGTCTCTGGAAATTGTACTAAGGGTATATAGTAAACTCTTTTTTCAAGAAAATCTAGGGAGAACAGAACGTGTAGGTGGCATTTGAGTCACAGCTCACTCCCTCTCTCCAGAATCATGAGAAATCCACTCATGGTGGGATCACCTAAGAGCACAGGGTTCCCTCCCCACCACCAATCTCTAATCTAGTGTTAAAATGTCCTCCAGAGGTGAGAGAGCTAGCAGTATATCTTACCCATCCCAGTTCTGTGTTGCAAAAGCTGTATTCCAGCCAAGACTGATTCTGGGACTCCCTGTGTCCACCCAACCCTCACTCATGGAATACAAGCTCTGTTCCTGGTATGGTAGGCCAAGGATACTAGGATCTAGCTACCTCCACTTCATATGACTAATAAAATGGAGCCATACTAAGGAGGCAAACTGAGACAAACAGAAGCTACCACCCATGGATGTGAAATTGGAATATCTGAGAGTAATGAACCACTATATTGGTCACAAGGTCTGGAGCAATGGCAAAAAGATTTTGCACAGTGATAGAGACAAATTGCAAGAAGAGAAGATCAGGAAAACAACAAGGATGTCTATTCTCACTGCTCTTCCTGAGCATAGTTTTGAAAGTCCTCATCATGGCACTCAGAGAAGAAAAAGAAATAAAAGGAATACAAATTGGAAATTAAAAAAAACAATAAAACTGTCACTTTTTTTCAGATAACATGTTTCTATACATAGAAAATCCTGATGGTTCCACCAAAAAACTAATGGACCTAATCAATGTATTTGGTGAAGTTGTATGTTACAACATTAATGAGCAGAAATCTTATATTTCTATACACTAACAACAAAAGAGCAGAAAGAGAAATTAAGGAAACAATTCCACTTATCAGCACAACAAAAAGAATAAATTATCTAGGAATAAATCTACCTAAGGAAGCAAATACCTGTACTTAGAAAACTATAAAGCAGAGATGAAAGAAATAAAAGAGGACACAAACAGATGGAAAAACATACTATGTTCTTGGATTAGAATAATCAATACAGTGAAAACGAGTATGCAACTCAAAGCAATCTACAGATTCAATGCAATTCCTATCAAGTTATCATTGACATTCTTCACAGAATTAGAACAAAAATTTTACAGTTTGTATGGAAATACAAAAGACCCTGAATAGCTAAGGTAATCATGAGAAAGAAAAGTGGAGTGGGGGAATCAAGTGCCATGATTTCAAACAATACTGCAAAGCAACAGTAATCAAAAAACAGAAATACAGACCAACAGTATGCAATAGAAAGCCCAGAGATAAACCCATGCACCTATGGTCTCCTAAGCTATGACAAAGGAGGCAAGAATATAAAAGACAGCCTCTTCAAGAAGTGATGCTAGAAAACCTGGACAGCTAATGTAAAAAAATAAAATTAGAATGCCACCTAACATCATTTTTGTTGTTGCCCAGTCACCCAGTCATGTCCAACTCTTGGCGACCCCATGGACTCCAGCATGCCAGGCCTTTCTGTCCCTTACCATCTCCTGAAGTTTGCCCAAGTCCATGCCCATTGCATCAGTGATGCCAAACAGACATCTGATCCTCTGACACCCCTTTCTCCTTCTGCCCTCAATCTTTCCCAGCATCAGGGAATTTTCCAGTGAGTTGGCTGTTTGCATCAGATGACCAAAATACTGGAGTTCCAGCTTCAGCATCAGCCCTTCCAGCGAGTATTCAGGGTTAATTTTCCTTAAGATTTACTGGTTTGATATCCTTGCTGTCCAAGGGACCCTCAAGAGTCTTTTCCAGCACCACAGTTCAAAGGCATCAATTCTTCAGTGCTCCACTTTCTTTATGGTCCAGCTCTCACAAGTGTATGTGACGACTGGGAAGACAATAGCCTTGACTATATGGACCTTTGTCAGCAGAGTAATGTCTCTGCTTTTCAACACACCATCTAGATTTGTCATAGCTTTCCTGCCAAGGAGCAAATGTCCTCTGATTTCATGGCTGCAGTCACCATCCACAGTGATTTTAGAGCACAAGAAGAGGAAATCTGTCACTACTTCAACCTTTTTCCCCTCTATTTGCTATGAAGTATTGGGGCCGGATGCCATGATCTTAGTTTTTTTGTTTGTTTGTTTGGTTGGTTGGTTTTTTATATTTAGTTTTAAGCTGGCTCTTTCACCCTCCTCCTTCATCCTCATCAAGAGGATTTTTGCTTCTTCTTTGCTTTCTGCCCTTAGAGTGGTATCATGAACATATTTGAGCTTGTTAATGTTTCTCCCACCTATCTTGATTACAGCTTGTAATTCCTCCAGTTCAGCATTTCTCATGACGTGCTCAGCATATAGATTAAACAAATAGGGTGACAATAGAAAGTCATATCATACTCCTTTCTCAATCTTGAACCAACAAGTTGTTCCATACAGGGTTCTGACAGTTACTTCTTGACCCACATACAGGTTTCTCAGGAGACAGGTAAGATGTTCTGGTATTCCTATCTCTTTAAGAGCTTTCCACAGTTTATTATGATGCACAGAGTCAAAGACTTTGGTGTAGCCGACAAAACAGAAGTATAATTTTTTCTGGAATGTGCTATCTTTTTCTCTGGAGATATCAAAGGAACATTTTGCCCAAAGTTGGGCACAATAAAGGACATAAATGTAGAGACCTAGTTTATGAAGAGATCAAGAAGAGATGGAAAGACTACATGGAAGAACTGTACAAAAAAGATCCAAGTGAATTGGATTGCTATTATGATGTAGTCAGCCACCCAGAGCCAGATATTCTGGAGAGCAAAGTCAAGTTGGCCTTAGGAAGCACTTCTGGTAATAAAGGTAGTGAATGTGATGGAACTCCAGTACAATTATCCAAAACCCTAAAGGATGATGCCATCAAGGTGTTGCATTCAATATGTCAGCAAATATGGAAAACCCAGCAATGACCACAGGGCTGGAAAAGGTCAATTTTCATCCCAATTCCCAAGAAGGGTAGTACAAAAGAATATGCCAGCCATTGGTCAATTGCATTATCTCCCATGCTAGTAAGGGCATGCTTAAAAATCCTGCATGTTAGGCTTCAGCATTATGGGAACCAAGAACTTCCATATATCCAAGCTGGATTTTGAAAAGGCAGAGGAGCCAGAGATCAAATTGCCAACATTCACTGGATCACAGAGAAAGCTAGGGAATTCCAGAAAACCATCTATCTGTTTCATCAAATGAAGGGTTGTTGCTGAACCATGCAAAGACGCTGGGTTTCTTGGCCTCCAGAGGAGAATAATTCAATCTTGGGCCAGAGATGAGGCTTGATCACTCAGAGCTTTTGTGTATAAAGTAATAAAGTTTTATTAAAGTATAAAGGAGATAGAGAAAGCTTCTGACATAGGCATCAGAAGGGGGCAGAAAGAGTACCCCCTTGCTAGTGTTAGCCATGGAGTTATATACTCTCTAATTAGTTATTGCAGTTAATCAAAAGAATGTCTGAAGGTTGTAAAGACCTCACTAGACCTACTCCCATAATTTACACGTTAAGATAACAGTATTCGCCTGAAGGTTTTTTCCAGAGACTGTCCTCAAGCAGAATACATTATTGTTATATAATCCTAAAGAATGTAGAGGGACAAAAAATTTTGTCCTTTCTTCCTCCTTGAGAATTCCAGACCCTTCTCTCCTGGAGACCCCTAGACTTCTTAACAACCAGCCTAGGAATTGACTCTCTCACAACTACCTAATATCATACACAAAAATAAACTCAAAATAGATTAAAGATCTAAGTGCAAGATTGGACATTATAAAACTCCTTGAGTAAAACAGGCAAAACATTATTTGACATCAATCACAGCAAGACCTTTTTGACTCCCCTCCTAAAATGATGAAAATAAAAATAAAAATTAACAATTGACAACTAATTAAACATAAAAGCTTTTTTTTTTTTTATAACAAAGGAAACCATAAACAAGATGAATGGGAGAAACTCTCAGAATGGGAGAAAATATTTGCAAATGAAGCAACAAACAAAGGATTAATCCCCAAAATATGCAAACAGTTTATTGAGCTCAATAATAATAATAATAATAATAATTCAATTAAAAAAATGGGAAGAAGACCTAAATAGAAATCTCTCCAAAGAAGACATACAAATGGCCAAAAAACACGAAAAGATGATCAACATCATTAATTATTATAGAAATGCAAATCAAAACTACAATGAGATATCACCTCATACTGGTAAAAACGACCATGATGAAAAATCTACAAATGATAAATGCTAGAGAAGGTGTGGAGAAAAGGTCATTGTCTTACACTATTCATGGCAAGGTAAATTGGTGTGGTCACTATAGAGTATAGTATGGAAGTTCTTTAAAATATAATCATAGAACTACCATATGATCCAACAATCACACTCCTGGGAATACACCCTGAAAAAAAAACCTGTGACTCAAAAAGACACATGTACCCCAGCAGTCACTGCAGCATTATTTACAATAGCCAGGACATGGAAGCAGCCGAGATGTCCATCTACAGATTAATGGATAAAAAATGATGTGACACATATATACAATGGGATATTACTTAGACATAAAAAGGAATGGAATTGATTGAGTCAGTTGAAGTGATGTGGATGAACCTAGAAGCTGTCATACAGAGTGAAGTCAGTCAGAAAGACAAAAACAAATATTGTGTATAATGTATATATATATATGGAATCTAGAAAAATGATACTGATGGACCTATTTGCAGGGCAGGAATAGAGGTGCAGAAGTAGAGAATGGACTAGTGGACATGGAAGGAAGGAGAGGAGGGTACGAATTAAGAGACCAGCATTGACATATATACACTAGTGGGAAGCTGTGTAAAATAGATAACTAGTGGGAAGATGCTATATGGTACAGAGAGCTCAGTTCTGTGTTCTGTGACTACCTGACGGGGGGGGGGGGGGATGTTGGAGGGAGGCTCCAGACGGAGTGGATATATGTATAGACATGCCCGATTCACAATGTTGTACAGCAGAAATGAACACAATAGTGTTGTCTTTCAATTAAAATGAAAGAAAGCTCTGAAGTTCACCCCAAGTTATTGGGCCATATTTAGAAGATTGAGGGAATGTTTAAACCTAGGAAATTTGCTTAAAGTAGTGCAAATTTTTGTGGTAAGCAATTGTGAGGACACTATTGCTTTATTGTTAGAACTTTGTCAAAGTCAATTAGGAAAAGAGACAGCTAAGAAGATATCTCAGATGCTTTAACAAGAGAGAAACAAGACTATATGGTCACTGATCCAGGCAGTTGGAAATAGGAATTGGTGGTAGGACATAACTTAAATTCTGTTTGAGTTTTTCCAATTTTCCCAATAAAATAAGAAACAATATTATTGGCCAAGAATGGGTGAGTTAATCATCTAGAAGAGTAAGAGAGAGAGAGAGAGAGAGAGAGAGAGAGAAAACCACTAATATGATATGGTTGTTAAGGTCCACATGAAGTGAAAGAACAGCAACTTAAAGTTCCAGCATTTAACAGAGTCAAGCATTCATATTTTATTGATATTCTTTTCTCCTTTGACTTCTACAAAACTACACTTGCTGTTTTCTCCATCTTTGTTATCTCTTCCTCCCTGTCTCAATTTGTAGTATTAATACCTCTTTTATCATCCATATCTCATCTCACCTCAAATGTCTTCTCAAAGAGGCCTTCCCAGTTTGTTGAGAGTTTAGCTAAACCACTCTATGATATAGCAACATCATCACACATTTTGCATAGATAAGTAGCCTACAGGGGCCTTGAACTGACACTAGCCTCACTCACAAGTGCATACCCTAGACAACAAACAGCCTTTAGAGTCACAAGTGTTAAGTTCCTGATATGACTTCCCCAGCACCTCTGGCAATTAGAGAATCACTCCTGCCTCCCAATTCCTTTTCTCATGCACCCCTTAAGTAGGACCACTGTGGAACTTACCAAAACTCTGGTGTCTTTTTTGTTGTTGTTGTTTGAATTGACCGGTCTAGCCTTAGTTCAGAAATCCCAAAAACATTCCACCCATGGACCTTAATAAGGGCAAATGTTTCAGGTGCTGCTGCTTGCTGTCTGCCTGTACCCTGCCCTGCCCTTTCTGTGTGAACCCTCAAGATGCTCTCTATATCTTCCTGGGCCTTTGAGTAACAACCTTCTATATTTCATTTTCCCTTGTGATCTTCATTGAACTGATGGCCCACCATTTGGCATCCCAGGGCTTTATCTAACAAGTGTTAGTTTAACAAAAGTCACAACAGAACTGGTTCTAACTAAGCCAAATCTATTCCATTTAGTTTAATTTATTCGTTACAATTCTGTGCCTTTTACCAGTGATTTTTTCATTAGGAACATGTGACCTCATTTTGGCCAATAAAATAGTCAATTGAGAGGTTCCTGAGTAATATTTTTTTTTCTCCTTTTTGAAATATGACATTCCTTCTTATTTTTCTGGATGTTGCTGTATCTAGATGTGGCAATGAAATTGCATCTGCCTTTTTACTCCCAACCTGAGGATGAAGCTAATAATAGAAGCTAAAATCAAAGGAATAAACAGGGAAGCAAAGTTAGAGCCTAGATGTGCCGCATCTGAAACTTCCTTGCCTTAGAATAGATATCGTGTTAAGTCAAATAATGAAATTTCTCATTTTGAAGTTATTTGAGTCAGGGTTTTCTATTACATGAACCTAAAAACATACCTTGTTTGATTTTCCTCACTTATCACTATCAGCATTCTCTAATGAATGTATGTATATTCTTATGTATTGCCTATCCTGTATGTCATTAGATAACCAGCCCCAGAAGAGCAGAAATCATTTTTTTTTTCTCATCATTGTGTTTTCAGTGTCTAGGGCAGTGCTTTCCACATCACCAGTTCAGTTTAGTCATTCAGTCATGTCCGACTCTTTGGAACACCATGGACTGCAGGACGCCAGGCTTCCCTGTCCATCACCAACTCCCAGAGTTTGCTCAGACTCACATCCATCAAGTTGGTAATGCCATCCTACCATCTCCTCCTCTGTTGTCCCCTTTTCTTCCTGCCTTCAATCTTTCCCAACATCAGGATCTTTTCTAATGAGTCAGTTCTTCCCATCAGGTGGCCAAAGTATTGGAGTTTCAGCTTCAGCCTCAGTTCTTCCAATGAATATTCAGGACTGATTTCCCTTAGGATTAACTACTTTGATCTCTTTGCAGTCCAAGGGACTCTCAAGAGTCTTCTCCAACACCACAGTTCAAAAGCATCAATTCTTCAGCACTCAGCTTTCTTTATAGTCCAATTCTCCCCTCCATACATGACTACTGGAAAAACCATAGTGTTGACTAGATGAACCTTTGTTGGTAAAATAATGTCTCTGCTTTTTAATACGCTGTCTAGGTTGGTCATAACTTTTCTTCCAAGGAGCAAGTGTCTTTTAATTTCATGGCTGGATTCACCATCTGTAGTGATTTTGGAGCCCAAATAAAATAAAGTCTGTCACTATTTCCATTGTTTCACAATCTATTTGCCATGAAGTGATGGGACCATATGCCATCATCTTCGTTTTTTTTAATGTTGAGTTTTAAGCCAGCTTTTTCACTCTTCTCTTTCACTTTCATGAAGAGGCTCTTTAGTTCTTCTTCACTTTCTGCCATAAGGGTGGTGCCATCTGCATATCTGAGGTTATTGATACTTCTCCCAGCAATCTTGATTCCAGTTTGCATTTCATCCAGCCCAGCATTTTGCAGGATGTACTCTGCATATAAGTTAAATAAGCAGATTGACAATATACAGCCTTGACGTACTCCTTTTCCAATCTGGAACCAGTCTGTTGTTCCATGTCAGGTTCTAACCGTTACTTCTTGATCTGCCTACAGATTTCTCAGGAGGCAGGTGAGGTGATCTGGTAAGGTGGCTTCCATGTCATAAGCTCTCATAAATACCCACTGAAGTATAAATTCTTTCAAGCCTTTCTTATTTCCTTCCCTGCCTCACGAGTTCATTCTCTAAATATTTGTTTCTTTAAGTTCTTTCCTTTTCTGCTTTCTTCCTGAGCAATAATGTCCTAAGTATAAAACTTTAGTTGTAATATGATGACCATGATCTACTTATGTGCTTGAAAATGCCTCAAGGTCAATGGGATGAGAGGCCATTGTGTTCCTCAGGTGATTAACAACTTCATTTCATAAGGTAGTTAGATTTCAAGTGTCTCAGGGCTGAGGCACCCTCTCTAGGGACAGACTAGTGTTGACTAGTTCATTTCTCTTTATTTCACTTCACCATTGAATGGAAAGAGGTAATAGCCTAGTAAGGTGAATTATATATAGTTGTCACTCCAGAAGAATTTGTTTTTCCTTTTTTATAAAAATAATTTAGTTCCTCCTTTCTTCATCCAAAGTTTATAAATCACATATTGCCTTGATTCCTTACAATATACCTATATTAACTCCATTTTACAAACAAGAAAAATGAGACTTAAAAATTACCCCTTGGTAATCTAGCTTTCAAGGAAAAGAACTGAGATTTGGGCCTAGATTTGTGTGATTTTAGAATTAAACCATATGCAATTGCTAGAGGCAGACTGAATTCTAGTTCAACCAACCTACATGTTGATAGAACAGACTTCTCTCAGATGTTGAATACTGAATGGAACAACACTTCATTGGGCCTGCTCTTGTATGACAGATCTTAGTTAAGGCAGTTTTTAAATTAAAATATTTATTAATCAGGGTTATCCAGAAAAAGCAGCATCCATAGAATACACCCCCCACATATATATATACATACATACATATATATATATATACATACATACATATATATATATATATATATATGAACTAAATTATTTTTATAAAAAAAGGAAAAACAAATTCTTCTGGAGTGACAACTATATATATATATATATATATATATATATATATATATATATATATATATATATATATATATATAAAGAGAGAGAGAGAGAGACAGATAGACAGACAGACAGACAGAGACAGAAGCAAAGAGGTTGATTTTAAGAAATTAGCTTACACACTTCCAGAGGCTAGCAAAATAGGAAGGTATGCTGGCAGGCTGGAGACCCAGGGAAGCAATGGTGTTGAACCTCAAGTCTGAAGTTGGTATGCCTACAGAATTCCCTCTTCCTCAGAGGAAGGTCAGGAGTTTTTCTCTTAAGGCCTTCAACTGTTATATAAAGCCCACCCATAAAGTGGAGGATAATTCGTTTTAACAAAGTTTTCTTATTTAAAAGTTAATCTCATGTTAAAAAAAAAAAACCTGACAACAACATCTAGACTGCTGTTTGACAAAATATCTGGTACTGTGATCTACCCAAGTTAACACATAAAATTAAGCATCACAGAATCTCAGTACTTTGCCTTGATTACCTACCAAATCTGATTGCTGGAATCAACTTTGTTATAAAATCTAGTGTGAAATATTTTAACCAGAGACATAGGCAATAAGATTTTCTAAATAAATAATCCATATCCTGGATTTTTCCACTTGTTCAGCAGCACACTATAGGCAAGTATATTAGGATGATTGAATACTTCCTCCAATTGGAAGTCTGGCAAGACAAGTACTTTGTATCTTTATTGTTTATATTTAAAGTTCAACTTCTTTCAATGTCATTCTTGGTTAAGAAATAGACTTGTGTGTAAGAAAATCTTTCTTGACACCTTACTAGACACAACTAGGTAAGACTAAACCTCTTTGGGGAGTTGATGGCTGATCCTTTAAACAAATGCTCCCTTCAGGCACATAACTGAATTGCAATATGTAGGACAATGATGTTTAGTACTGGAAATGGGTAATGCATGACTTAGGCTGTAGTCTCATTGCATTTGACCACATGAATGCTTTCATAGAAAAAATATACAGTGACACACATTATCATCTTTGTGCTAAAAGGCATTCACATGTATCATCTAGGGTTTTTTTTTCCTCTTTCTATGAATAAATAATGCAGTGGGAAAAATTTATCTTGGGTTATTGGAGAGTAATTTGCTCTATAAATCTGAACTGTTCTTACAGAAGCATTCAAAACTGAAAGCTGCATTTATTTCTTTTATTTTATGAAAAATCACTTCCCTCTCCCAAACTGAGTGTACTGTTAAGTAATACAATTTTGTAACTTCCAGATATATGGTGTCAAAGAGCCAATTGGTTTAGGTGTAAAATTTAAAAAGACTTAAGAAAAAGGCCAGCAGTTTTCTCTCACTAGATAAATCTTCAGTAACATGTCTCCCTTGAGAATATCTAATGAATATCCCACAGTAGATAAAATTGAGCTCCAAAGCACCAATCTATCAAGTAATAATCAGTTTATCTACACTTCTTCACAAAGCCAAAACAAGTTAGAATTCAGAAATTTTTGTTGCCAACCTCAGAAATGAGAGATATTGACCTATTGTACTTGCTCTCTACGTGTCTAAGCACTCAGTGACTCTATTTGCCATTATAAAAGGTAAAACTCAGTTTTCTACCTCTTTCTGTGTTCCTCTTTCCTGTATGTGTTTACTGTTCAACATGGAATACTTCACTTCTGGTACTTCTAGTCACAAAATGTGTGGAAGGTATTTTTCTAGACTAAGCAATTCTCTGTGTGAGACACCAGCTGGATATGCTACAATTCAGCTCAGTTCTGACACTAACTATCCAGGGATAGCATTAGATTTCTTAAGTTAAATCTTCAGTCCTACAAGACTATACCCCCCCCCCCCAACTTTAGACAGCAATAGTAAACACAAGTTATTATCTGTTCTTCTGAATGACCAGCTACAGATTGGAGGTTCTTCCTCCTCAGGCTCCAATTAATTTGCTAGAGCAGATCACAGAACTCAGTGACACACTTACTTACCTTTACTAGTTTATTAAAGGATATGATAAAGAATCTTCTGAACATCCCATTGAGAGAGACGCGAAGAACAAGATATGTGGGAAGAGAACAGAGCTTCCATGCCCTTCCCAGGCATACCACTCTCTCAGCACTTCTGCTTGCTCACCAACCTAATCATGCTTAAGTTTCTATTGAGGTTTCATCACATAAACATGACTGATTATTAACTCCATTTTCAACCCTTATCTTTTCTCAAGAAAATGGAGGTGAGAGTGAGGCTGAAAATTACAGGCTTCCAATCATAGCTTGGTCTTTCAGGTGACAAGATCTCACTCAAGAGCCATCCAGAAGCCCACTCAGAGTTACCTCATTAGAACAAAAGACCGTCTTACTACTCAACAAATTAGAAGGCTTTCAGGAGCTCTGTGTCAGGAACCAGGGTCAGAGACCAAATATTGAAACAAACAAACTAAAAAATGTTTCTAGTGTTCTTATGTTTAGGAATTTGCAAGGGTTTTAGAATCTTTGTGCAAGGCCCCAGGGGTAGATTTGAATATATATATTTCTTATTAGAAATCACAATATCACAGCCGTGATTACTGAAATTTTCATCATTAGTGGAACATCAATACAGCACTCACTATTTAGAAATTGTGAGAAGGGGAACACAGTTACTTATTATTTTATCTTAATATTTTATTCAAACTTGCCTTATTAGACACTTAAATATTAAAATGGAATGTCATGGGAGTAATCTTGGTAAAAAGTGGGAATTTAGAAAGGAACATATCCTGAATTGTTCCATGAACTTCTAGAGCATGGAAGGAATATTGTGGGTATATTATGAGCCAGAGTGCACCAAACACTTGAAGAACTGTATGTCTTTGATTCAATGGTGAAGTGTAAAACCCAAGCAGAAAGTGAGATGGTGCAAAACACATAGTGTACCATCATGTATAACTCATAAAATGTGATTAAACATGCATTTTGCCTCTATGGCCTTCCACTCAAAAAACTATAACCTCAGTGTAATCATAAGAAAAACACCAGATAAATCTCAATTGAGGGACATTCTATACAAAATATCACACCAGTATTCCTCAGAACTGTCAAGGTCATCATTAACTTGGAGAGTCTGGGAAATGGTCACAGTATAGAGGAGCCTAAAGAGACATGGCTACTAAGTGTAATGCAAAATTCTTGATGGGATTCTGAAACAGAGAAAAAGACATTAACAAAAAACTTAAGAAAACCGAATAAACTATGGGTTTTGTTGTTGTTGCTCACTCACTCAGTCATGTCCAACTCCTTGAGAGCCCATGGACTGCAGCAAGACAGGCTTCCCAGCCCACTAACTCCTGGAGTTTGCTCAAACTCACGTCCATCGAGTCAACTTTAGTTGATAATAATATTGGCACCAATATTGGCACATTAATTGCAACAAGTATATCATGTTAACAATAGGAGAAACTGGGACATGAGCATTTGGGTACTGTTTTATCTTTGCAGTTGTTCTGTAAATCTGAAACTCTTCAAAACTGTTTTTGAAGAAAATGTACTACTAGTAGATCTCTAAGTTATGCACACTGTTCACAGTGCTAAGCTTCCATTTATGCTTGTCTTTCTTTATTTATTTTTTACTTCTGTTTTCCCCAATCAACTTTAGAATATTTTGATAGACAAGAATGGAATTAAGTTTGTGTACAGGTTAAGTTTTTGCTGTGTTTATGCAGCTGTAGAATCTCAGATACTTGAAATGGCTATGGACTTTGTAACTCAACTTACAGAAATTAAACTCTGTACCTACTTGACCATTTCACAGTTGTGTTTTGTTGGTTGAAGCCATTTCCATTACACCATTAACAACTTATTTTATAAATCAATGTGACCAATTCTGACAATAAAAGCAACAAGCTCAATAATGGTTTTAATCAAACTAAGTATTAGCTCACAATATTTTTATTTGTTGAAATATACATTTTTAATTTTTTTTTCCTTTAGAACACTTTTCCCCCCATTCACAGAGTGCGTATTCAGCATATTCACTTTTTCATGTTTTTAGAGTTCCTGTCAAGGTTATTATGATAATGTATATTTCTAACCTGGTAATTTCTAATCTACATATTACTCACTATAGCTTGTGTTGTTTTTTTTTTTCCCCAAATGGCTGGAGTCAAGCTGAGAAATACCACAAATTAACCTACACATATATTATACTTCTAAAATTCCAATCTTCTTTTGCAGAAATTAAAGTTTTGCTTGAATTAAATGTTTGTTTTTAATTCCTTCATCAGCTAACCTTTAGTGCAGGTGTGCCTGCTAAGTTGCTTCAGTCCTATTTGACTCTTTGCAACCCATAAACTGTAGGCTGTCAGGCTCCCCTCTCCATGGCATTTCCCAGGCAAGAATACTGGAGTGAAGTGCAAATCAAAACTACAATGAGGTACCATCTCACGCCAGTCAGAATGGCTGCAATCAAAAAATTTACAAACAAGAAATGCTAGAGAGGTTGCAGAGAAAAGGGAACCCTCTTACACTGTTTGTGGGAATGCAAACTAGTACAGCCATTATGGAGAAGAGTGTGGAGATTCCTTTAAAAACTGGGAATAGAACTGCTATACGACTCAGCAATCCCATTGCTGGGCATACACACAGAGGAAACCAGAATTGAAAGACACGTGTACCCCAATGTTCATCACAGCACTGTTTACAATATCTAGGACATGGAAGCAACCTAGATGTCCATCAACAGACGAATGGATAAGAAAGCTGTGGTACATATCCACAATGGAATATTACCCAGCTTTAAAAAAAAACGCATTTGAATCAGTTCTAATGAGGTAGATGAAACTGGAGCCTATTATACAAAATGAAGTAAGTCAGAAAGAAAAACATGAATACAGTATATTAACGCATATATATGGAATTTACACAGATGGTAATGATGACTCTATATGTGAGACAGCAAAAGAAACTCTTGGACTCTGTGGGAGAAGATAACCTTGGGATGATTTGAGAGAATAGCATTGAAACATGTATATTACCATATGTGAACTAGATCACCAGTCCACGTTCAATGCATGAGACAGGGTGCTTAGGGCCAGTGTACTGGGATGACCCAGAAGGATGGGATGGAGAGGGAGGTGGGAGGGGGATTCAGGATGGGAGGCACATGTCCACCTGTGGCTGATTCTTGTTGATATATGGCGAAAGCCACTACAATATTGTAAAGCAATTAGCCTCCAATTAAAAGAAATTAATTATATATATTTTTTAAAAAGAAAAATAATACTGAAGTGGGTTGTCATTTCCTTCTCCAGAAAATCTTTCTGACCCAGAGATCAAACCCGCATCTCCTGTATTGCAGGCGGAATCTTTACCTCTAAGCCACCTAAACTTTTGTAGGAATAAGCATATTAATATAGCACTTACAGAAAGATGGGTGAGAAAAGAAAGAAGACAAAAAGCACTAGATTATGTGCTCTGTTCAAACTTAAGGACTAATAAAAATGCCAAGTGCAATCAAGTATTTACTGACCTTGTGTAGCTTAAGAGGTTTCAAAGTACTGGGATTCTCTCCATTTAGCCAACATAAAAGTGAAGCCAAGAATGAAGTTATTTTGTTCCACAAATATTATCAACATTCTCCATAAGTTTCACTTGGATCCTCAAGGGTCGTGTACAGAAATCCAGAGGTGAAATTTACATTAAATAATAAATAAATAACTATATCTTAAGTTTGCCTTGAAAGATACAAAATAAATTTTCTAAAACAGTAAAATATCACTTACCAGCTTTGAAAAGTGGGTGAAATGATGTTTATTTCAAAAAACTAAATTGAAGGGACTCTGAGTAAACAAAAATTAAGCTAACTCATTGAAATGTTCCATCTAAAGGTATATTTTACCCTAGATAGATTTTAAGAACAATTTAGAATAAAATAAAGCCTTTGACTTTTAAATGAACACACATAATAAATATGTATTTTCATATTTCATAGCTTTATTAATACCTATAATAATGAATAAGAAAGCATGCAATACAGAATCTGATATCAAACAATACACATTTGCCACTGGACTACATACTGCCTTCCTATGCCATAAAATATCCAACCTTCTCACTTCCAAAGCATGGATAGAGCTGCTTTGAGATACTCTTCACTTTCCGATGCTGTATGATGTCACAGAGGAGGAATCTTCTCAAAATACAAACATAAATACATATTTCATGAAATTCCAAGTATTTTAAGCAGGGATAGCATAAATTCCACACATTTTATTTGTAAAAGTATCATATACAATCACTGAACAATTGCCTTCATGTTTTTTGTGTTTTTTTTTTTTTTTCTTTTCAATTGTGCACACACATTTTTCTGCGTGGCCTTCTCATTGTTATTTCTATTGATGTCAACTTGCACTGCTTTTAAAAATCATATTTACTGAAAAAGATATGGATGGTTAATATAAGAAAGTGACTATGAATGAATATTTTAAAGCCTCTGCATAAAATTCCTCTGGAGTGGTAATTGGTGTGTTAATGTAAAAAAATTTCCTCTTCAGATATAATTCAGCTTCTCTTGCTCCCATGTTTTCCAGGGAAATTGTGCCATTTGGAAATAGCCAAATTAGTATCTAATGATTGTGAGAAAAGTTTATCTAAATATAACTATTAATTTGATTGGGAACCAAATGTGAAAATATGAAACCAAATAGGAAAGAACAAGAGATGATAGCCATAGTGGCAAATATATATCAGAAGAGAATAAAAAGTTTAAATAAAAAGATATTTATATTCACAAATGTGGATTAGGAGATATATGCACATTCAGACTTAATATAAACAACAAAAAAATAATGCTGAAATATGTATGTGGGTAAAACTTAATTTTCCCATGACTGAAAAGGATCTTTGTTTTTGCTTGTGACATGACTGCATTTTTAGGATTGCAGAATTTGTGATATTTTGAGTTTATTTTTCTCCACTTTAACGAAAGTGTGTGACAAATATTTAAGAAGGTAGAGGCTCTTCATAAACTGTCACCAATACACAATAGCACTAATCATTTAACTATGACCTTTTTCTAACCAAATTTACATTACCAGAAACAAAATGTTAAATAATTAAATAAGACTACACAAAATGTACTCTCTAAACTTATCACATCATTTGTACCATATGTAAGTTTGTTTCTAATACACTGACACAATATTAGCTAAAACTTGAAGATAAGTTCAAGGGAAAAAGTGTGTATGCACTTAGCATATAAGATACATGGTGTTTGAATACATACTTACAAATGTGTTATATTAACATTATAGCTAGTAAATTTATGATCACATTGATTGTACATGGCCAAAAAATAGAACAAGTTTGATTGAACATATTATTACCATCTTTATCATTCAACTGTAAGTTTTTATAAATAAATCAAATCTTGCTTTTTCAAGGTAAATATTTTTGATTTATAGTAAAATAAGCTTATTTGGAGTTCTGGAACTAAATTTGGTGCATTAAAAATATCTGTGAGTTTTGTCAATCTATAGCTCTGTCCATCCACTCAAAGAAAGAGTTTGCAATGTGATGAGAAATATCTCATTGGATCTGAAACCTTGGCAGTAACTGGTTGCCAAGGTCAGACCTAGTGGAAGCTTAGGAAGAGAATGCACAGGGGAGAAAAACTGGGCTTACACCCCTTGCCTCTTTGGCTACTTTGAGCCTGCTTCCATTTAAAGTCTCTCTGGTACAAACCCAGAAGAGGGTGCCCAGTCATTTAATATTCTGAACACAATCTAAGTCTGATGGTATAATCAGAGATAGAAAGGGCAAGAAAGCATATTTGTTCATTCCTATATATCTAGGAAAGGTATCAACACTTCACAAATTTTATATGAGGATTTAAGAGCCACCCACATAACAAAATAGACCACACTATCAGGGAAAAAAATCTGACTTTAGTTTTATTCTGATTTTCATTAACATAGCTAGTAACTATTCATGCTACTGGCATTATTTAGTAGTCTTTTAATTTCTCCTTTTTAATCACTTTATTTATTTATTTGTGTGTGTAGATCTTAACTAAGAATGTAGAGAGGAAACTATAGGAATAACTAAAATAGAAGAGGAAGCACTCACATTAACTTTGCAAGTTTTAGAGAGAAAAGCATTCTAAAATCTACTGGAAGCACTGATTTTGTCATTCTGGGTTTTTTCATCTTCCCCAGATCTAAAATCTTCATCAACCACAGCAATGATAATACCAACACAAATATGTGGTCATATTTCAGTAAACTTTCAAACATCTTCAGTCCTTCAGGACTCACATGCTCCTAGAATACCAGAATGCTCCAAATCCCTTTGAATATTAACCAAAACAGAAGGGGAAGAAAAATCAGTAATATTAATTAATTTAAAATTTCAGTAATTAAACTCTAGTAGTTAAAAGTTAAGAAGTTTCACACACCAAATCAGACAAGATTTAAAGAGTTTCATAATGGAAATAATACAGTCTCAAAGTGCTATGTAGCCTGCTGGGCACATTAAGAGAAGCTTTCTCAACATTCACTGGAAACCTTCACCAATAAAACTATACATTTACCACAGTTTATAATACAACATGTACACACAGTTTAACCATAAATTATATATCTTTAACTTACACATTACAAAGTCTATATCTAATTTAATCAAGAAGAAATATTCACCCCCCATTCCAACTAAAACATCAATTGTCTCTTGATTTAGTGTAAAACTGAAATAAGACATTTTCTCAGTTTTGCTATGGAGGAAAATTAAGTTGATGGTGTTTCTGTAAATTGATGAAATGTGCACATAAAAGATCACGACCAGTTAAGAGGACAAAAAATAAAAGAAAGAATAGACAACAAAAGGAAACTAATGTTCCCTAGGATTACTCATGTATTCTTCGCTTAGAATGACGTATTTTGTTTCATATATGAGATTTTCTTGGGTTTGTGTGTGTGTGTGTGTGTGTTTGTGTGTGTGTTACTGGGGTATTTCTTCTCCACCCCAAGAAGCAGTCATGAACCTCATTTCTCCCTCTGCACATCTCCTTAAACTTCTATACTGTAACACATTTGATGTACATTTATAATTATGTCTCTTGAAAAGTTCCTTCCTTACTTTCATCTTGTTATCAGTGTTTTGCTTCAGTAGGTTGAGCTAGAATGATAAAAATCCCTTAGTCTTAAAGGTTTAGCATGTGGTTTTATCTACAGTTATATTTATTTGGATTAAGTGTTCAGTACATCCACCCTCTTTGTGATTTTCTAGTCTGTTATATACAGATTTCAGAAGATAAGGCCCAATCAATAATGAAATACAGGCTTATGATGACAGATGCCACATGATTTCTGATGCACTTTACACTAAACTACAAAGAAATTTAATAAAAAAAAGAAATAGGCCCTTTTTAGCAGTTAATTGCCTAATTTGGGCACAGTTATTGCACTTTAGTGTCTCGAACTCTACTGAAGAGTAGAGAAATAGGTTACTGACAGAAATCTATAGTTTTTCTAAGTTTTTTACTGAAAATTAATATAAAAAGTATATCAACAATATATCCTTAAAATAAAAGTAGAAAACATAAAAACAGAGACCAACAATATGAGATATTTATACTTCCTACTGTTCATGTTTGCAAAAAAATTAGTAACAAAAAAGTGGAGACAACAAGTATCAAACAAAAAGGCAAAATGTTACCATAATTACACCTTCTAATGTTGTCTAAACAAAAGTTTAGATGGAATAAAGGTACTCTTGGAAAATCATATATTTGCTAGTTTTCCATTGGCTACGTATTGAGTCCAGAAAAACCAGAATGGAAAACAATCAGTAATACTGCACATGCTGGTGAAAAGAAAAAATACAGTGCATCAGAAGTAATATATACTATCTTAATATCTGTCCTGATAAGACTTTCTGTACAAAGGGATGTGACTTTTTTTCAATTTTTCTTTTTAAGTACACATTCTAAATTAATCAAATTGTAAATTTATTTTTAACTTTTTTTTTTAATTTTTAACTTTTGACTAAGGGTCTAGCTCTAGACTTGTTTCTGGTATAGATTTCTATTTACATAGCTATTTACAAATCTAACAATTTGAAGTACTCACTGAAATTGGATTTCAAACTTTGATTATAAACATCTTGTTGGAAAATGTGAAGTAGCTGTTTTAGCTTTATTATGGATGTTCTTCCATAATTGGAGAATCATCCCTAGAGGGTCTAGCCTGTTGGCCTGTGGTGAAGGTTGTCAAGGGAATGACTTTAATCGAATCATCACTAGGATGAAGTCTTTCAGACATGGCATAAAACTGAGAGCTTGTACTACCTTGTGCTCCTCGGTCAAGAGAAAGTAGTCCTTCAGGGCCAGCACCTTGCCCCCAACCCTGCTGCAGACCCATTGGTGGTTGTGCAGGGCTGCGGTGAAGGGCAGCAGGCTGTGGCAGAGGAGGGCTGCAGTGGATTGTAGCAGCCTGTGCCAGGGGAGGGCTGTAGTAAAGGGCTGAGGCCTGTGCTGGTGGAGGGCTGTGGCGAAGAGCCTGTGCTAGAGGTGGGCTGTGGTGGAGAGCAGAGGTCTGTGCTGGTGGAGGGCTGTGGCATAGTGCTATAGCCTGGCTCATTGGAGGGCTGTGGCAGAGAGCAACTGCCTGTGTCACCAGAGGGTTGCGTCGGCGAAGAGTTGTCTGCGTCAGGGGAGGGCTGTGGCATAGAGTGGAGGCCTGTGCCTGTGAAGGGCTGGAATGAGTCAGAGAAGCTGGCATCCAGCAGGCATCAGAGTGGCCCAAGATGAGACATTCTTGAGTGCAGTTGTCAGAGGCCTCTTCCAGAGTAGGTTGAATAGCTATTTCTGCAGCTGTTAAGGTGGGAAACAAACGATAAAGTTTATGTTTCAAAAGCATGCGTTTATTAGCTACTTAAATCATATTGTTACAAGAATGCTTAATTATATATAAATACATCAGAGGCTTCTATTATTTTCATAATTGGCACTCGATTTGTCACAAAGTAATTCCTACAATAATATAAACAATCAGGAGTGGGTGGATGGCATTTCATTTTTATAATTAGGATACTTTGGCTTAATCTCCCAAATGTAGATATTTTAAATTGTGTTTATGACTGTGAATGGAAGCTGTGGTCATTGATCTGTACACCCAAATCTGTTGAAATATGGTCCTGACTAACAGAAAAGGTTGACATGAGTGAAATGAATGGAAAAACCAGTACAGAAACATGTAATGAACTAACCAATTATAGCTAACAATTTGGTTAAGAACAGAATTAATTAATCTGAGAATAGATCTAAGAATAAATTAGGTTAATTTGGAAACAATTTATTGAACTCTAAGATATGCCTTTCAGTTTCAGGAATGAAATATAGCTATAATTATCTCAAAGACAATTGATTTCTGTATTCCTTATTTTCTGAAATTGTAGCAAATCAGAGTTTAGCAACATAAAGGATTACAGATCCAAAATACTTATCTCTAAACTATAAAACTTTTAAAAACTCCTTTGTAAGGTTTCTGTAAAATTTTTAAATGCCAATAGGTATCAAATATCAATAAGTATACTACACAAAGACTAGCAAAGGAAAGACAGAGTAGCTATATCAATATAAAAATTGACTTTAGAGCAGAGTGCTATTAGCGATAATGAAGAATAATATATCATAATTTTTTAAAAGGTCATTTCTCTAAGAAGACATAACAATATTAAAAGTCAAAAATAGAAATTCATATTCCTGTAAATCCTCAACAGGATATAGAGTCCAGGTACTGTCATTATCCTATCATACTTAAAACCAAGGAATAAAATACATCAGAAATGCTTGTCACAGATAAGACTAATTTTCTCCATTAGATAACCATTTACTTTTCTTCACTTAGAAGACACTTTAAAAATGTCCCTATGAGATTAACATTTAAAATATTCTATATGTTTGCACAGTTCTATTTTAGAAATATTTGAGAAGGTAAGTTTTATTTATTTGGAGTGATATTAAATCATAAAAGCATGCAAGGAAATATACAAACACACACATAATTATATTTTACTTCCTTGCCATCAGAAAAGCAACTGATCTGGCAGCCTTAAATTTTACAACAAAAGAATACATCATAGTTTCAGCATTGAGTTATTTGCCTCTTTATGATGAGGAAAGAGATACCAAGTCATTTTCACTGAAATCTGTAATTTATAGAAATTCCTTTTTTAAGAGTTTTATTGAGATATAATTCACATGCCATAAAATCCACTCATTTAAAGTGAATAATTCAATAATGTTTAGTCATAGAGTTGTGCCACTGGCATCACAAACAATTTTGAGACATCCTTATCACTACAAAAAGAAAGCTGGTATTCATTAGCATTCACTGACCACTTTTCCACATACTCCACAGCCCTAAACAACCATATCAAACTCCACAGACTTAAGCAACCATTAATCTACCCTTTTCTTCTATAGATTTTCCTATTTTAGGCATGTAATATTAATGGAATCCTTTCAATGAAGTATTTTGAGACTGGCTTGATTAATTTAGCATAATGTTTTTAAGGTTACTCCATGTTGTAACATGTGTCAGTACTTCAATTATTTTTTTTTGCTCAAGATTATACTTTGCATGATTATGCCACATTTTATTTATCCATTCATCAATTGGTGGACATTTCAGTTGTTTTGACTTTTCAAATGTGATGAGTAATGTTGTTATGAATATTGTTTAAAAGTTTTTGTGTAGACACAGTTATTCATTTCTTTTGGGAATATACCTATATATGGAGTTGCCTATGTATGGAATTAGCTATGTATGGAGTTTACTGTGAAGAACTGTCAAACTCTTTTCCACATTGACCACACAATTTTACATTACCACCAGAAATATATTAAGGTTCCAATTCCTCCACACAGTTTCTGCAAAAATTCAGTTTGGATTTTGCAAATTTTGATAGGATTATATTGAATCTGAAAATCAGTTAGTGATTTTAACAGTATTAAGACTTAAGACTTTAACAGTGTTAAGTCTTCCTATCACTGAATATGGAATGTCTTTCCACTTATTTTATACTTTTAATTTCTTTCAGTATGTATGTATGTGTTAGTCACCCAAAACTCTAAATAAAAAGTGAAAATCTAAATTGAATGCTTCAAATACTTTTACTATCCATTTGACCTAATATGGTTTGGTTTAATATAACCAAACTCCTAACTGTCAATCCATTGTGCCCTGGGCTGTGCTAAGTCACTTCAGTTGTATCTGACTCTTTGTGACCCTATGGACTGTATCCCACCAGGATCCTCTGTCCATGGGATTTCCCAGGTAAGAATACTGGAGTGGGTAGACATTTCTTCCTCCAGGGGATCTTCCTGACCCAGGGATTGAACCTGAGTCTCCCACACTGCAGGCAGATTCTTTAACTTATTTCAGTAGTTATTTCAAGTTTTGCAGAGTAAAAACTTCACATTTCCTTTGTTGAATTTGCTCCTATTTTATTCCACCATAAATGGCAGTGTTTTCTCAATTTCTTTTTTTGGAATGTTTATTGCTAAAATATAGAAGCACAATTGATTTTTATATATTGCTTTTCAAGCCTGTAAACTTCTCAGCTTCATTATTAGTCTGAATAGGTTTTTAGTGGATTTCATAAGATTTTCTGTATACAACATTTGCTCAATGTTACGTGGCAGCCTGGATGGGTGGAGAGTTCAGGGGAGAATGGATACATATATATGTATGGCTGAGTCACTCTGCTGTGCACCTGAAACTATCACAACATTGCTAATCAGCTACACTCCAATATAAAATTATTAGTTTTAAAGAATGAAAGAGCAAGGAGCAAAGTATAAATGTTCTTTTGAAAATGAAGCAAGAATGCAAATGTTTGCCTCTGTCCGTTTGCTCTGGCATCAATCTGGGCAGTGCAAACCAGGAACCATGAGTGGAAAAAGATAAATAAATACTCCATCAAGATGAAAGTAGAAGAAATAGTAATAGTTCATAAAGGGGGAAACCAAAGACAATAGAGTTTGAGTGCATTATCCAACATCACAGAGCCAAGAAATTCCAGAGTCAAAATTCACCTCTGGTTCAGTTTAATTGCAAAGTCTCTCAATTCCTGTTATTTAGAAATTGTTAATGTTTCATTTTCCCTCCTATATTTATTTTACACATTTAAGGTAGAGAGTCGAATTGTGCAGTAGTTTGAGCATTCTTTGACACTGTCTTTCTTTGGGATTGGAATGAAAACTGACCTTTTCCAGTCCTGTGGCCACTGCTGAGTTTTTCAAATTTGCTGCCATATTAAGTGCACCACTTTCACAGCATCATCTTTGAGGATTTTAAATAGCTTAACTGGAATTCCATCACCTCCATTAGCTTTGTTCCTAGTGATGCTTTTGAAGGCCCACTTGACTTCACATTCCAGGATGTCTAGCTCTAGGTGAGTGATCACACAACCGTGGTTATCTGGGTTGTGAAGATCTTTTTTGTATAGTTCTTCTGTGTATTCTTGCTGCCTCTTCTTCATATCTTCTGCTTCTATTAGGTCCATGCCATTTCTGTCCTTTATTGTGCCATGAGATATTCCCTTGGTGTCTCTAATTTTCTTGAAGAGATCTCTAGCCTTTCCCATTCTATTGTTTTCTTCTATTTCTTTGCATTGAGCACAGAGGAAGGCTTTTTTTTTTTTAATCCCTCCTTAATAGTCTTTGGAACTCTGCATTCAAACGGGTATATCTTTCCTATTCTCCTTTGCCTTTCACTTCTCTTCTTTTCATAGCTCTTTGTAAGGCCTCCTGAGAAAACCATTTTGCCTTTTTGAATTCCTTTTTCTTGGAGATGGTCTTGATCCCTGCCGCCTCTGTCAAAAGGACAGATGTCAAAAACCTCTGTCCATAGTTCTTCAGGCACTCTCTCTATGAGATTTAATCCCTTAACTCGATTTCTCCCTTCCACTGTATAACCGTAGGGGATTTGATTTAGGTCATACCTTAATGGTCTAGTGGTTTTCCCTACTTTCTTCAATTTAAGTCTGAATTTGGCAATAAGGAGTTCATGATCTAAACCACAGTCAGCTCCTGGTCTTGTTTTTTCTTCTGTATAGAGTTTCTCCATCAGGCTTCAACAGTATGTGAACCCTGAATGTCCAGATATTCAAGCTGGATTTAGAAAAGGCAGAGGAACCAACATCCGTTGGATCATTGAAAAAGCAAGAGAGTTCCAGAGAAACATCTACTTTTGCTTTATTGGCTATGCCAACACCTTTGACAGTGTGGATCACAAAAAACTGTGAAAAATTCTTAAAGAGATGGGAATAACAGACCACTTGACCTGCCTTCTAAGAAATCAGTATGCAGGTCAGGAAGCAAGAGTTAGAACTGGACATGGAAAAATAGACTGGTTGCAAATCAGGAAAGGAGTATGTCAAGGGTGTATATTGTCTCCCTGCTTATTTAACTTATATGCAGAGTACATCACGTGAAATACCCAGGTGGCTGAAACACAAGCTGGAATCAAGATGGCCAGGAGAAATATCAATAACCTCTGACATGCAGAAGACACCACCCTTATGGCAGAAAGTGAAGAACTAGAGTGCCTCTTGATTAAAGCGAAAAAGGAGAGTGAAAAAATTGGCTTAAAACTCAACATTCACAAAACTAATATCATGGCATCTGGTCCCATCACTTCATGGCAAATAGATGGAGGAAACAGTGGAAACAGTGACAGCCTTTATTTTGGGGGCCTCCAAAATCACTGCAGATGGTGGCTGCAGCCATGGAATTAAAAGATGCTTGCTCCTTGGAAGAAAAGCTATGACCAACCTAGATAGCATATTAAAAAGCAGAGACATTAGTTTGTCAACAATGGTCCATCTAATCAAGGCTATGGTTTTTCCAGTAGTCATGTATGGATGTGAGAGTTGGACTATAAGGAAAGCTGAGCTCTGAATAATTGATGCTTTTGAACTATGGTGTTGGAGAAGACTCTTGAGAGTTCCTTGGACTGCAAGGAGATCCAACCAGTCCATCCTAAAGGAGATCAGCCCTGGGTGTTCATAGGAAGGATTGATGCTGAAGCTGAAACTCCAATACTTTGGCCACCTAATGCAAAGAACTGATTCATTGGAAAAGACCCTGATGCTTGAAAAGATTGAAGACAGGAGGAAATAGTTCGATGGCATCACCCACTCACTGAACATGAGTTTGACTAAACTCCTTGAGTTTGGCGATGGACAGAGAGGCCAGAAGTGCTGCAGTCCAGGGGGTTGCAAAGATTCGGACATGACTGAGTGACTGAACTGAACTGTAAAATAAAGATAATTAAGTACACCTCTAGATATTTTCTCAGAAATTAACCTTGACAATAATCCAAAATATCTTTTTTTAAACAAAATTTATCACTTAACTCTGAATAAGTCATAGTGGATAAACCATGCAAGTACTAATTAAATAGAGACTATCAATTCGGTAGCAGAGTTTTAATAATAAATAAACTGAAATGTATTGATATTATTTGCCCCTTATAAACTCTCTTTTCCTTAAGTAATGGTTACAGTAATAGTTAATAAAATGTATGACTTAAAAAAATTCACAAGCTACAACAAAGTGAAAACATATATCCAGAGCTACTAAATGTATTCTTATAGCCAATTAAATAAATGGGAGATTATTGACAATATATATATATGTGAGTGCAATTTATAGAAAATCATGTTTTTAGCTAAATGTCTTAAACTCAGAATTCAGACTACCTTGATGAAAATACTAGTTTTAACTTTAAAAAGTTTTATAATAAACTTAATATTTGGATATCTAAGAACAGAAAAATCCATCAGCCACTATTGAATCAGTATTAAATAAAAGCACAAAAATAGAAGTATAATTAATTTTCTAAGAGTTCCTATTTGAATGAGTACTACTAAAGTATTCTTTAAAGGAGGAATAAGATGGAAGAGGAGTAGATGGACGTGGAGTACATCTCTCTACACAAATATATCGATGATACACCTTTAGACACAAAAGTGCATGCAGAACACCAGCTGAGGGCTGACAGGAGTACCTGACCAGCAGAAAAGAATATATAGAACCACACAAAACTCGATAGGATGAAGGAACGAGGGGGGAAAACAGGAGTGTTAGTAGGACTGGGCCTGCCCTTGGTGGGTGGGAGAACTGAAGCAGGGGTCCAATCCCCATATCAGGGCAATTGTCTGAATCAGGGAAAACATTTAAGGCTGAGAGTGAAACAACTCATCTGTGGCAGGCTAAATGGAATGAGACTCAGTCCTTGCTACAGCCATACATACCCCAAACAGGGATTCAGGTCCCCTGGAAGGCATAGTGGATGGGAGCTGGAACTTAGAGGTTGTGGAACAATCCAGGGTGAGGGTTGCTGTTGACTGCAGAGAGACAGATCGAGGGGATGTGAAGGAGGAGATTGTGGTGGAAAGTGCCTGTGGAGGAAAACTGGGCAGTCATGGAAGCAAGGCGATACTGCTGAGTCATGCATAGGGGTTGGAGACGTCACCAGAGCCTTTCTCTCCCCACCCAACAGCACCGGCAGCTGAACAATAGAGAACCTGTACTATCAAATGCCTGACACACTGAACTACAGAGTAAGACTGCTCGAGGGTGCCTGAATGGGCAGAGCTATGGAGAAAGACTGGCCAAAGAGGTTTTATGATCGCCAGCTACAAGAAACTCAAAAAAAAAAAAAAAAAAGAAAAAAAGACTCTAATAGGGCCATAACTTCTGCTGCAGAGACAGTCCATTTCCCTGAACACTTGGCTCCACCAGGGTCCCCGCAAGCCAAGCAGCTGCACCACCATCACACTCAGTTCTCACTGAGGCAAAGCTAAAGTCTTGTGTCTATTTACGCAGGGTTGCTTTGGTAGTGTATGACTCTTTGTGACCCTGTAGACTGTGGCCTGCCAGGATTCTCTATCAGGGAAGGAGGGTTCTCCAGGCAAGAATACTGGAGAGTATTGGCCAATACTTGTTGCCATACCCTTCTATAGAACTGTATTTCCTGCTGTCCTAGCGGTCAACTCCCCTGAGTACGTGGTGCTGCCAGAATCCCTGCCACCCAAGCAGCTGAATCACCTTCACATCTGGCCATCACACGGGCAAACCCAAGCCCTCCAGAGCAGCCTCAGGAACAAACCCCAGAAGACGACACACATGTAGAGGGGGAAATAAAACCACAGTTGAAACCCCGTGGTAGTGTGGCTAAGGAAGAAGACACAAAACCTTCCCAACAGCTGTAAAAGTTGCAGATTAAATCCACACAATCAACTAGACAGACTCTGTGTCTATGAAATATACAAAAGGTCATTGAGAGCTCCCACAAAATAAAACACACTAATCCTAATAGCTGTGGATATTGGAGGCAATAATACACAGCAGTAGGACCAGATTAGAATCTGAGCTGCCGCCACAGCAGGTCCAGAGATCAACACAGTGTTGGAGGACATCCTAAGGAGGTGAAGTGGACTGTGATTCCCAGCAAGGAAAAGGACTCTGAAAGCAGTGACTCAAGGAAGACATTTATTATTCTTGTTTTGATGTGTACTGTAAATACCTTTGGAATTTTTTCTCCCCCCCCCCCGCCTTTTTCCCCCCTCCACTGTAGTTGTCGATTTTATTGGCACTATGAAAATTCATTAAGCTTTTGAGTTTTTGTTTCTTTCATTTCTCAGTCGCATTTTTTGTTGTTGTTATAAACCCTGTCTCTACGTTGGGAATTGCAGTTCTGTGGAGTTTTCCTTTTTCCTTTTTTCTTCCTTTTTCTTATTCATTTCTCATTTTTATAATTTTAATTTTTTAAAACCTATTATATTTTCTACATTTATTCCTTTGTTTACATTTCCTACTACTCTTTTTCCCAGCAGTCAAACTTTAGTGTATATAAATCTTCTTCATCTACCTCTGTTTAACTTTGCATATCTATTTTTTCTTTCTTTACTTTCTTTCCCTTCCTCTCAACATATTTGTTAGCTTTGTTTTCATTGCTTTATTTCCCACTTGGCACCTTGCTTTAGTTTTGTTTTCCAGTTTGTGCTTTAGTTAGTTTTGCTCTTAACTGGTAAATATAATTTTTTATTTCCTTTGTTTGCCAGGTCAGTCTACTATACTTTCTATTTGTTGGACTATTTTGGCTTTGCTGATGGGTCTATATGTGTATGTGCATATTGCATTATTTCAATTAGTATATGACCGATTTTGTAACTGTCATTTGTCTGGGGTTCATCTTTGGTTTCTCATTTTGGGATATTTGTTTTAGTCTCACTTAAGGCCATAAGACGCCGGTCATGGAATCTTCGTTCCTGACCAGAGATCAAGCCCTGGTCTTTGCAGTGGGAGCAAGACCCTAGACTATCACAGAACTAACCCTAGGGAGTGGCAATTAGTGAGAACTCACACAAAGGAAACCACTTGAATAAAAAACCCAGCATCACCCTGTGCATCACCTGTGCATCACCCTGTGCAGGATGCCACATCCAAACAACAAACAAAAGAAAAATACAAACCCAATCATCAGCAGAAAGGCTTATCACCTCACTCTGCCTTGCCCATAAGAGAAACAGAAAAACAAGCAAAGGAACAAAAAACTCAGCGCATATCTTACCCTATACGAAGCTCACACAAACCACTGGACCAAACTTAGGAGGCAAGAAACCAAAAGGAAGAAATAATTCGACATTGACACCTGGGAAAAGGAGACCTCAAACACAATAATTTAAAAAATAATAATAATGAAAAGGCAGAGAAATACTGCACAAATGAAGGAACAAACTAGAAATGCAAAAGTCCAAATAAATGAAGCAGAAATAGGCAAAATACCAAAAAAGAATTCAGAATAATGATAATAAAGATGATAAAAAACCTTGAAAACAAAATGGAGAATATGCAAGAATCAGTTAACAAAGACCTAGAAGAATTAAAGAATAAACATGCAGAGACAAACAGCACAATTACTGAAACTAAAAATACTCTGGAAGGAATTAATAGCAGAATATCTGAAGCAGAAGATTGAATCAGTGAGCTGGAAGATAAAATGGTGGGAATAACTTCTGAAGAGCAGAATAAAGTAAAAAGAATGTAAAGAACTGAGAATAGTCTCAGAGATATCTGGAACAATACCAAACACACCAACATTTGAATTATAGGGGTCCCATAGAAGAAGAGAAAAATAAAGGGTATTGGAGAAAAATTTTGAAGAGATTATAGTTGAAAACTTCCCCAACATGGAAAAGGAAATAGTACATCAAGTCCAAGAGGCACAAAGAGTCCCATACAAGATAAACCCCAGGAGAAACCTGCAAACACACATAGTAATCAAACTAGCAAAGACTAAACACAAAGAAAGAATATTAAAAGCAGCTAACGAGATGTGACAAGTACCATACAAAGAAAACTCGGTACAGCTAATCTTTCAGCAGAAACTCTGCAGGCCAGAAGGGAATGGCAGGATATATTTAAAGTACTGAAAGGGAAAAATCTAAAACCAAGATTACTGTACCTGGCAAGGATCTCATTCTCAAAACTGATGGAGAAATCAAAAGCTTTTCAGACAAGCAAAAGTTAAGAGAATTCAATACCACCAAACCAGCTTTACAACAAATGTTAAAGGACCTTATATAGTCAAAATATACAAAAGAAGAAAAAAGATATACAAAATCAACCCCAAACAGTTAAGAAAATGGCAAGAGTAACTACATATATTTGTAATTACTTTAAATGTAAATGGATTAAATTCTCAAACAAAAGACACAGACTGACTGAATGGATAAAAAAAACAAGACCTATATACATGCTATCTATAAGAAACCCACTTTAGACCTAAGGTATAGACTGAAAGGGAGAGGAAGGAAAAATATGTTCCATGCAAATGGAAAGCAAAGACAGCTTGAGTAGCAACCCTCATATCAGACAAAATAGACCCTAAAATAAAGAATATTACAAGAGATAAAGAAGGACAGTACATAATGATCAAGGGATCAATCCAGAGGAAGCCATAACAATTATAAATACCTACGCACCAAACACAGGAGCACCTCAATACATAAGGCAAACACTAACAGACATAAAAGGAGAAATTGATGGTAATACAATAATAATAGGAGATTTTAACACCTCACTCACACCAATGGACAGATCATCAAAACAGAAAATTAATAAGGAACACAAGTCTTAAATGATACATTAGATGAATTCGATCTCATTGATATCTTCAGGACACTCCATCCAAATGCAGAAGAATACACCTTTTTCTCAAGTACACATGGAACATTCTCCAGGATAGACCATATCTTGGGTCACAAATTCAAAATCAAATGTAAGAAAATTGAAATCATATCAAGAATCTTCTCTGACCACAACCTTATGAGACTAGATATCAATTACAAGAAAAAAAAGTAAGAAACACAAACATATGGAGATTAAACAACACATTTCTAAATAACCAACAGGTTACTGAAGAAATCAAAAGGGATATCAAAAAATGTCTAGAAAAAATTGACAATGAAAGCATGACAACTCGAAACCTATGGGTTTTGATTTCCTATTTGATTTCCATTTTAGTTCACTGATTCCTTAAAATGTCAATGTTCACTCTTGCTACCTCTTAATTGACCACTTCCAATTTGCCTTGATTCATGCACCTAATATTCCAGGTTCCTATGCAATATTGTTCTTTGCAGTATCGGACTTTACTTCCATCACCAGTAACATCTACAACTGGGTGTTGTTTTCCCTTTGGCTCAGCCTCTTCATTTCTTCTGGAGCTATTTCTCCATTTTTCTCCATATAATACCATATTGGGCACCTACCGACCTGGGGAGTTCATCGTTAAATGTCATACATTTTTGCCCTGTCATGCTGTTCATTGAGTTCTCGAGACAAGACTCTTAAAGTGATTTGCCATTCCCTTCTCCAGTGGACCACATTTTGTTAGAACTCTTCACCATGTCCTGTCTGTCTTGCGTAGCTCTACACAGCATGACCCGTAGTTTCACTGAGTTAGACAAGGCTGCGATCCATATGATCATTCTGTATTTGTGGTTGTCATTCTGTCTGCACTGTGATGAATAAGGATGAGGCTTGTGGAAGCTTCCTAATGGGAACAACAGACTATGGGGGATTCTGGGTTTTGCTCTGATCGGCAGGGCCATGCTCAATAAATCTTCAATCCAATTTTCTGTTGATGAGTGGTGTGTGTTACCTCCCTGTACTTTGACCTGAGGCCAAACTATGGTAGGAGTAATGGCAGTAAAGGTGACCTCCTTCAAAAGAATTTATGCCAGCATGCTGAAACTCCCAGGACTGTAATATTCAGTGCCCCTGACCCCATGGCAGGCCTCTGTCGACCCGTGGCTCTGCCAGAGACTCCTGGACACTCACAGGCAAGTCTGGCTCAGTCTCTTGTGAGGCCACTGCTCCTTTATCCTGGGTCCTGGTGCACACAAGGTTTTGTTTGTGCTCTCCAAGTGTCTGTTTCCCCAGTCTTGTGGAAGTTCTGTAATCATCTAGTGGAGTAAATGGATTATCATTCATAAATTACATACATATATTTTGACCACATACATTTTATGAAATATCATCTTTTCCTTGTAGTTTCAACCATTTTGTAAGAAATATATGATTAATCTGTTGCATTGAAACAGTTTATTTATCTACATCATTAATTAAACTGCAGTTTGCTGTGAAGAAAAAGTGTTGTTTCAATGAAGACTGTATTTGTGATTATGTTTTTATAGCACTTACAGTTGTCTTTGAAATCTTGTAATGAGTAATTCAAATACAGGTTGCCTTAGTACAAACATTAAAATTATAGTTCATTGGGTTAACTTTGATTCATTGCTCGTCCATCAAACATCCATACAAACATTCTAATATTCCTCATTAAAAAACTTCAGATAGCATATTGAATCTATAATATGCCTAATACAATGGGAGCACTAATCACTGTTTCTAAAAAATAAAATTTGAAAGAATTTTCTTTTTATGGCAGCATGCCACAACTCCCAGGACTGTAGTATTCAGTGCCCCAAATGTCACAATGTCACATGTCATCTTCATGTGACATTTACTTTACAGTTATAATGTCTGCATTAATAAAAGCTAGCAATTAGGTTTATCTCTTGACCAATTAAAATATACTTGCATTATTAGTGTAAGGTTATACAAAGAATTACTTGTTCAATAACTTATCTCTAATGTATATGCAAATCAATACAAGCACTAGTAGAAAAGTAAGTACCACGCATTTTGTGTTTCAAAAAAGAAAAGCAACTTATTTTTCCTCTTGATCAAAGGCAATAAGTATTTTGATATTAGGAACATAATAAGTTTGGCTAATTAAAATACAAAATACTGGGGGCAGTCCTAAGATGGCAGAGCAATAGGATGTGGATATCACTTTCTCCCCCACAAATTCATTGAAAGAACATTTGAACGCTGAGCAAATTCCACAAAAAAACCCTCTGAATGCTGGCAGAGGACATGAGACATCCAGAAAGGCAGTCCATTGTCTTCAAAAGGAGGTAGGACAAAATATAAAAGATAAAAAGAGAGACAAAAGAGGTAGGGACAGAGATCTGTCCCAGGAAGGGAGTCTTAAAAGAGGAGAAGTTTCCAAACACCAGGAAACACTCTCACCGGCGGGTTTGTGGGGAATCTTGGAATCTCAGAGGGAAACATAACAGGGAGGAAAAATAAATAAATACAATTAAAACCCACAGATTACATGCCTAACAGCAACTCTCAGCACTTGCAGCCGCCACCAGTAAGGGGGGTCTGAACAGGGAGGCAAGGCTGCATTGCTTAGGGTAAGGACTGGGCCCGAATGCCCTGAGGGTAATCTGAGGGAACTAACGTGAGATAGCAACCCAAACTGTGGGATAGCCAGAGAGAGACAGAGAGAAAAAAAAAGAGAGAGAGAGAGAGCAAGAGTGAGACAGAACTATCCCGTGAAAAGCCCTAACATGAGGCACTGCCAGGCCCTCTCACAGAGCAAAGGACTGAGCAAATATCAGAGGAGAGCTAGCAGGCTGTGGACCGGCCCATCCCCCACTGGAGGCAAGCAGGCGGGGAAGGGTGTGGGGGGCAGCCAGAGCTGGAAACCGGCAATCGCTGCCCTAGAGAGGAGACTTCTACCAAACTGCAAGCAGGCTCCGTTGCTAACCAAGAGTTCTTGGGATTCTGGACGGTTTCCATCTGCTGGGAGGGTTGCAGCCAGAGATCAGCTCCCCAGAAGAGACACATGGCACACCTGAGAAGGCACATCCATTGTACACCTAGAAAACCAAGCGTCTGAGATGGGGGAGGCCATAAGATGTACTGCCCACCTGGGGGTGACTGCGCTTGCCAAGCACCTGGCCACCTGAGCTGCTCGGGCCTGGGAAGGGCACAAAACTCAGGCCCAATGGAGTCTGCGCCTTTGTGGAGTACTCAAGAACCTGAACATGAGCGGCAAAGACCTGGAAAGTGCACACAACTCAGGGCCTGCTTCAGACAGTTCCCGGCAGAGCAACTTTGAGCCTGAGAAGTATAGACCATGAAAGCACACATGCCATGAGCGGAGGCAAGCCCAGCATGGCTGAAACACTGTGAGCACTCCCCACACACAACAGTGATATTTGTCTGCAATGTTCCTCCCTCCCCACTGCACAACTGAACAAGTGAGCCTAAATGAGTGACCATCTTCACCCCCTTGTGTCAGGGCAGAAATTAAACACTGAAGAGACCAACAAACAGGAGAAGCTAAAATAAACAGAGGGAACCGCTTTGGAAGTGACAGGTGCAACAGATTAAAACCCTGTAATTAGCACCAACTACACTGGAAGGGGCCTATAAATCTTGAGAAGTATAAGCTGGATTAAGGAACTATCTGAAACTGAACTGACGCCACACTGCCCTCAACAGCTCCAGAGAAATTCCTAGATATATTTTTATTCTTATCATTTTTAATTTTTTATTTTTTTATTTTTAAGTCCTCTATTACTCCTTTAATTTTCATTTTTATAATCTACTATTACTTTGTAAAAAAAAAAGACTCTATTTTTAAAGCAAACTTCATATATATATTTTAAAATGTTTGTGACTTTGTATTTTTTTTTAAATATTGTATTTTTGAGAATCTAACAACTACTCTAGATTTTTAATCTTTTGTTTTTTGGTATGTGTTATCAATTCTGTACCTTTAAGAACCCAATCTTCAGTACCCATTTTCACTTGGGAGTGTGATTACTGGCTTGATTGCCCTTTTGATTATTCTTTTTCTCCACCAAGTCGCCTCTATCTCTGCCCTCCCTCTTCTCTTCTCTACCCAACACCGTGAATCTCTTTGTGTATTCCTGTCTGTGGAGAACACTTAGGGAACTGATTACTGGCTGGATCTGTCTCTCTTCTTTTGATTCCCACTTATCTCCTCCTGGTCATCTCTGTCTCCTTCCTCCCTCTTCTCTTCTCTGTGTAATTCCATGAACATCTCTGAGGGGTCCATACTGTGCAGAACACATAGGGAATTGATTACTTGCTAGCTTGCTCTTTCTCTGTTTGATTGACCCTTTTCTCCTCCTGGTCACCTCTTTCTCCCTCCTCCCTCTTCTCTTCTCCATGTAACTCTGTGTACCTCTCCAGGTGTCCCTCACTGTGGAGAAACTTTTCATCATTAATGTAGATATTTTATCATTGGTGCTGTATAGATGGAGAAGTCTTGAGGCTACTGTAAGAATAAGACTGAAAACCAGAGGCAGGAGGTTTATGTTCAAAACCTGAAAACACCAGAGAACTCCTGACTCCAGGGAACATTCATCAATAAGAGCCCATCCAAGAGCCCCCATACCTACACTGAAACCAAGCACCACCCAAGAGCCAACAACTTCCAGAGAAAGACATGCCATGCAAATTTTCAACCAATACAGGAACATAGCCCTGAACTTCAATAGAGAGGGTGCCCAAAATCACACCAAACCCACTGACACCTCAAAGCTAACTAATGGACACTTCATTGCACTCCAGAGAGAAGAAATCCAGCTCCACACACCAGAACACTAACACAAGCTTCCCTAACCGGGAAACCTTGACAAGCCACCCACCCAACCCCACCCACAGTGAGGAACCTCCACAATAAAGAGAAAATACAAACTGCCAGAATACTGAAAGGTCATCCCAAACACAGCAATCTAAACAAGATAAAAAGGCAGAGAAATACTCAGTGGGGAAAGGAACAGGAAAAATACCCACCAAACCAAAGAGGAAGAGATAGGGAACCTACCTGAAAAAGAATACAGAACAATGATAGTGAAAATGATCCAAAATCTTGAAAACAAAATGGAGTTACATATAAATAGCCTGGAGACAAGGATCCAGAAGATGCAAGAAATGTTTAACAAGGACATAGAAGAAATAAAAAAGATTCAATATATAATGAATAATGCAATAAATGAGATCAAAAACACTCTGGAGGGAACCAACAGTAGAATAACAGAGGCAGAAGATAGGATAAGTGAGGTAGAAGATAGAAGGGTAGAAATAAATGAATTTGAGAGAATAAAAGAATAAAAGAATTAAAAGAAATGAGGACAACCTCAGAGACCTCTGGGACAATGTTAAATGCCCCAATATTCGAACTATAGGAGTCCCAAAAGAAGAAGACAAAAAGAAAGCCCATGAGAAAATACTCAAGGAGATAATAGCTGAAAACATCCCCAAAATGGGGAAGCAAATAGCCACCCAAGTTCAAGAAACCCAGAGAGTCCCAAACAGGATAAACCCAAGACAAAATACCCCAAGACACATATTAATCAAATTAACAAAGATCAAACACAAAGAATAAATATTAAAAGCAGAAGGGAGAAACAACAAATAACATACAAAGGGATTCCCATAAGGATAACAGCTGATCTTTCAATAGAAACTCTTCAGGCCAGAAGGGAATGGCAGGACATACTTAAAGTAATGAAAGAGAATAACCTACAACCCAGATTACTGTACACAGCAAGGATCTCATTCAGATATGAAAGAGAATTCAAAAGCTTTACATACAAGCAAAAGTTGAGAGAATTCAGCACCACCAAACCAGCTCTTCAATAAATGCTAAAGGATCTTCCCTAGTTAGGAAGCACAGAAAGTTTGTATGAACGCAAACCCAAAGCAACAAAGCAAATGGCAATGGAACCATTCTTATCAATAATTACCGTAAAAGTAAATGGGTTGAATGCCCCAACCAAAAGACAAAGACTGGCTGAATGAATACAAAAACAAGACCCCTATATATGTTGTCTACAAGAGACCCACCTCAAAACAAGGGACACACAGAGACTGAAAGTGAAGGGCTGGAAAAATATATTTCATGCAAATGGAGACCAAAAGAAAGTAGGAGTTGCAATACTCACATCAGATAAAATAGACTTTAAAATAAAGGCTGTGAAAAGAGACAAGAAAGGACACTACATAATGATCAAAGGATCAATCCAAGAAGAAGATATAACAATTATAAATATATATGCACCCAACATAGGAGCACTGCAACATGTAAGGCAAATGCTAACAAGAATGAAAGGGGAAATTAACAATAACACAATAATAGTGGGAGACTTTAATATCCCACTCACACCTATGGATATATCAACTAAACAGAAAATTAACAAGGAAACACAAACTTTAAATGACACAATGGTCCAGCTAGACCTAATTGATATCTATAGGACATTTCACCCCAAAACAATCAATTTCACCTTTTTCTCAAGTGCACACGGAACCTTCTCCAGAATAGATCACATCCTGGGCCATAAATCTAGCCTTGGTAAATGAAAAAAAAAAAAAAAAAAAAGAAATCATTCCAGTCATCTTTTATGACCACAATGCAGTAAGACTAGATTTTGATTGCAGGAAAAAAAAAAAAAAAAAAAAAACTATTAAAAATTCCAACATATGGAGGCTAAATAACACGCTTCTGAATAACAAACAAATCATAGAAGAAATCAAAAAAGAAATCAAAATATGCGTAGAAGCAAATGAAAATGAAAACACAACAACCCAAAGCCTATGGGAAACTGGAAAAGCAGTACTAAAGGGAAGGTTCATAGCAAAACAGGCTTAAGTTAAGAAACAAGAAACAAGTCAAATAAATAACCTAACTCTACACCTAAAGCAACTAGAGAAGGAAGAAATGAAGAACCCCAGGGTTAGTAGAAGGAAATAAATCTTAAAAATTAGGGCAGAAATAAATGCAAAAAAAAAAAAAAAGAGAGAGAGAGAGAGAGGGAGAGACAATAGCAAAAATCAATAAAGCTAAAAGCTGGTTCTTTGAAAAATTAAATAAAATTGACAAACCCTTAGCCAGACTCATCAAGAAACAAAGGGAGAAGAACCAAATCAACAAAATTAGAAATTAAAATGGAGATATCACAACAGATAACTCTGAAATACAAAGAATCATAAGAGACTAATACCAGCAGCTATATGCCAAATAAATGGACAACTTGGAAGAAATGGACAAATTCTTAGAAAAGTATAACTTTCCAAAACTGAACCAGGAAGAAATAGAAGATATTAACCAGACAAAGATGCCACAATAAAAGAAAACTACATGTGTTCCCCATCCCGATCCCCCCTCCCACCTCCCTCTCCACCCGATCCCTCTGGGTCTTCCCAGTGCACCAGGTCCGAGCACTTGTCTCATGCATCCAACCTGGGCTGGTGGTCTGTTTCTCCCTAGATAATATACATGTTTTGATGCTGTTCTCTTGAAACATCCCACCCTCGCCTTCTCCCACAGAGTCCAAAAGTCAATGTATGACAAAACACACTACAATATTGTAAAGTAATTAGCCTCCAACTAATAAAAAAATAAATAAATTTTAAAAAGAATCATAAAAAAAGAAAAGAAAACTATAGGTGAATATCACTGATGAACATAGATGCAAAAATCCTTAACAAAATTCTAGCAAACAGAATCCAACAACATATTAAAAAAAATCATACATCACGACCAAGGGGACTTTATCCCAGGAATGCAAGGATCCTTTAATATATGTAAATCAATCAATGTAATACATTGCATTAACAAATTGAAAGATAAAAACCGTATGATTATCTCAATAGATGCAGAAAAAGCCTTTGAAAATGGAGACATCAAAACAGACAACTCTGAAATACAAAGAATCATAAGAGACTACTACCAGCAGCTATATGCCAATTAAATGGACAACTTGGAAGAAATGGACAAATTCTTAGAAAAGTGAAACTTTCCAAAACTGAACCAGGAAAAAAAAGAAGATATTAACAGACCCATCACAAGCATGGAAATCGAAACTGTAATCAGAAATCTTCTAACAAACGAAAGCCCAGGGCCAGATGGTTTCATAGCTGAATTCTACCAAAAATTTAGAGAAGAGCTAACACCTGTCTTATTCAAACTCTTCCAGAAAATTGCAGAAGGTAAACTTCCAAATTCATTCTATGAGGCCACAATCACCCTAATTCCAAAACCAGACAAAGATGCCACAAAAAAAGAAAACTACAGGCCAATATCACTGATGAACATAGATGCAAAAATCCTTAACAAAATTCTAGCAAACAGAATCAAACAACATATTAAAAAAAAATCATACATCATGACAAAATGGGCTTTATTCCAGGAATGCAAGGATCCTTTAATATCTGCAAATCAATCAATGTAATACACCACATTAACAAATTGAAATACAAAAACCATATGATTATCTCAATAGATGCAGAAAAAGCCTTTGACAAAATTCTCCATCCATTTATGATTAAAAAAAAAAACCTCTCCAGAAATCCAGAATGAAAGGAACATACCTCAACATAATAAAAGCTACATATGACAAACCCACAGCAAACATTATCCTCAATGGTGAAAAATTGAAAGCATTTCCCTTAAAGTCAGGAACAAGACAAGGGTGCCCACTCTCACCATTACTATTCAACATAGTTTTGGAAGTGTTGGCCACAGCAATCAGAGCAGAAAAAGAAATAAAAGGAATCCAGATAGGAAAAGAAGTAAAACCCTCACTGTTTGCAGATGACATGGTCCTCTACATAGAAAACGCTAAAGACTCTACCAGAAAATTACTACAGCTAATCAATGAATAGCGTAATGTTGCAGGATATAAAATTAACACACAAAAATCCCTTGGACTCCTATACACGAACAATGAGAAAACAGAAAGAGAAATTAAGGAAACAATTCCATTCACCATTGCAACAAAAAGAGTAAAATACTTAAGGATATATCTACCTAAAGAAATGAAAGACCTATACATAGAAAACTATAAAACACTGATGAAGGAAATCAAAGAGAACACAAATAGAGGGAGAAATATGCCGTGTTCAAGGATTGGAAGAATAAATATTGTGAAAGTGAGTATACTACCCAAAGCAATCTATAGATTCAATGCAATCTCTATCAAGCTACCAACGGTATTCTTCACAGAACTAGAACAAATAATTTCACAATTTCTATGGAAATACAAAGTACCTTGAATAGCTGAAGCAATCTAGAGAAAGAAGAATGGAACTGGAGGAATCAGCCTACCTGACTTCAGGCTCTACTACAAAGTCACAGTAATCAAGACAATATGGTACTGGCACAAAGACAAAAATATAGATGAATGGAACAAAATAGAAAGCCCAGAGATAAATCCACATACCTATGGGCAACTTGTGTTCGACAAAGGAGCCAAGGATACTCAATGGCAAAAAGACAACCTCTTTAACAAGTGGTGCTGGGAAAACTGGTCAACCACTTGTAAAAGAATGAAACTAGAACACTTTCTAACACCATACACAAAAATAAACTCAAAATGGATTAAAGATCTAAATGTAAGACCAGAAACTATAAAACTCCTGGAGGAGAACATAGGCAAAACACTCTCGGACATAAATCACAGCAAGATCCTCTATGACCCACCCTCCAGAATATTGGAAATAAAAGCAGAAAATAAGCAAGTGGGACCCAATTAAACTTAAAAGCTTTTGCACAACAAAAGAAACTATAAGCAAGGTGAAAAGACAGCCTTCAGAATGGGAGAAAATAATAGCAAATGAAGCAACAGACAAAGGATTAATCTCAAAAATATACAAGCAACACCTACAGCTCAATTCCAGAAAAATAAATGACCCAATCAAAAAATGGGCCAAAGAACTAAACAGACATTTCTCCAAAGAAGACATACAGATGGCTAACAAACATATGAAAAGATGCTCAACATCACTCATTATCAGAGAAATGCAAATCAAAACCATAATAAGGTACCATTACATGCCAGTCAGAATGGCTGTTATCTAAGTCTACAAGCAATAAATGCTGGAGAAGGTGTGGAGAAAAGGGAACCCTATTACACTGTTGGTGGAAATGCAAACTAGTACAGCCACTGTGAAGAGCAGTGTGGAGATTCCTTAAAAAACTGGAAATAGATCTGTCATATGACCCAGCAATCCCAGTGCTGGAAATATATACTGAGGAAACCAGAATTGAGAGACACATGAACCCCAGTGTTCATTGCAGCACTGTTTATAGTAGCCGGGACATGGAAGCAACCTAGATGTCCATTGGCAGATGAATGGATAAAAAAGCTGTGGTACATATACACAATGGAATATTACTCAGTCATTAAAAAGAATATTTTTTGAATCAGTTCTAATGAGGTAGATGAAACTAGAGCCTACTATACAGAGTGAAGTAAGCCAGAAAGAAAAACATCAGTACAGTATACTAACACATACATATGGAATTTAGAAAGATAGTAATGATAACCCTATATGTGAGACAGTAAACGAGACACAGATGTATAGAACAGTCTTTTGGACTCTGTGGAAGAGGGCAAGGGTGAGATGATTTGGGATAATCACATTGAAACATGTATATTATCATATGTGAAATGGATCACCACTCCAGGTTTGATGCATGAGATGGGGTGCTTGGATCTGATGCACTGGAATGACCCAGAGGGATGAGCTGGGGAGGGAGCTGGGAGGGCAGTTCAGGTTGGGGTACACATGTACGTGTGTGGCTGATTCATGTCAATGTACGGCAAAACCACTACAATATTGTGGAGTATTAGCCTTCAATTAAAACGAATAAATGTACTAAATAAACAAATTAATTTAAAAATATAAATGAAATAAAAAAGAAATAAAATACAAAATACTGAATAAACACTCACATGCATAATGTTTCAGGTAAGTCAGATTTCATTGAAAATTGTATTCAAATAACATGCAATACTTAATCCCAAATGGTTAATTCATGACCACCTATATTATGGGTAATAATTCACAAATGTTGTAACAGGAGTAAGAATATTGCCACTAGAAAAAATTTTCATGGTTTCTGTCACATTTGAATGAATTTATTAAAAGTTACTTTAGCATAAATGTTTTCACATTTGTTTCATTATATACTTGACATTTCCAAACCCTAGCCTGGAATAACCTAGAGGTGATTCCAGCAGTGAGAATATCTGGTGCCACAAATGTTTATTCTTGCTCTTATTAGTACGATATCATAGAGCATCACTAGAGGAAGAAATCTTCTTCAGGTCATAAGTAGTTAGTGATGATAGAGTAATAGCTCACACTCTCCCCATTTTATGTTATATATATTCTCAGTATAAAATTCAATTTTATAGAAACAATTATTTAAATAGAATGTCCAAAGTAATTAGATCTCTGAATTTTCTTTCTAGGTATAACTTTTAAGAATGTTACATAATACTATATATGTCAGAGTTAGTAATTTTTGCTTTTTAATAAGCATGAAAGGATACTTTTTCAGTATCTTTGAATTTTTTTGTACTTCCTATTCATGTCAAAGTCAAAGACACCAGTACTGTAATTGTGTTGAAAAGCATGTTTAAATAGCATATTTTAAAAATCATAAATTACATTAAAATATAAATTGTTCTTTACTCACTATCATTAACTCTTCACTTGGTCTTAACCAAAGGCAGAGAAGCAAGAATATTAACTCTTGTTTTTGCAAAATAAAGTTCTTGAATAAGTATCTAACAGTGAATTTATGCACAAATATTTCCTCAAATAATCCAAAAGTAAATGATTTTGTGTCAGTAGTGACTTATCCGTTTTTGAAATGTGTATTAACATATTTAACTGCAACAGTCTTTGCTTAACTAATACACAGGACAACATTTATTATTAATGATTCAGTATATTTAAAGAACTCATTATTTGAAGAACCTAACACACTTGCAGGGGGATCCCAGAACTTACAATAGTGGAAGTTTATAGTTTTGAATTATTAATTTTTAAATGGATTAAGCAATTTCTATTTCTCAAAAGATGTATTCAAAAAATGGGTTAAAACTGAAGTGTGAAGATTTTGCCAAATGAGTTCTTACACAAAGCAGCTGCGTCCCAGTTTCCCACTCTAAATAAACACAGGCTTCCTGCTTTACAGAACAGCAATAGTTATTATCAAGTCCACTTCATTAGTACAAACAGGCCAAGATTATGGGATGAAAGGCATTGGCTACATTTATTAGTCGTTAATAATTCTGTACGATTTTCATAATGTTTTTGCCCACAGACCAAAAGACACTTTTTCTGTCTTCCAAAAGGAGAATCTAAAAGTCTGACAGATTCTTCATTAAACTAAAGAAGTTAAAAGTCATATGAAGACAATGACCTTTTTCTGATTTGAACTTAGTATCAGTAGATACTAAGTTCAGAGTATAAATCAAACTTTTAAGGAATAATAAAAATAGTCTCTCCTAAACCCCAGAATTTTTTTCCTTTCTAATTTCAAAAGGCAAATACAAATAATGCTTTTTGAAGTATACTTTGCATCATAATAGTGCTAGCGTGATAATGTTTTTCACCAAAATGTCATTGCTTCTTCATCAAGTATGTATGAACTACTTCAAAAATATGATAAAATATAAAAGACCAAAGGAGTTAAAATCTTGGTATTTATGTGCATTCTGTCTTAGTTTCGGAGAGACTTGGGTGTTTAAAATATTTTACAATCACATGATGCAGAATATTCACAGAGTTTTTAAATGAAAGACATTATAATTCATTTTATTAAAGTATATCAGTTAATATTAACAAATAAGTTTTAGTTCTTTAAAAGTAGTGCTGATAGACATAAAACAAAATTTATTCAGTAATGTGATCCATGGGATTATTTTGGGATATTGTGATAATTCCAAGGATTTTCTTCTTATATTAGGCTTGAATTGCTATTTTCATCAAATACTACTTTTATTTTCATAAAATACTGTTTTTAAAGAGGAAAGGAAGATTCTTTTTAGTGAGCATTGTTAACTGAACCATAGTTAAATAATAATAATAATAATGTAAAATTAGACCTTAAATAATGTAAGGCTGATACCCTTATTTTGCTGAGGTCACACTAACCTGATAATATATATAAAAAAAAAAAAACTGTTACACTTGTTGATTAATCAGAAATGCTGTAGCAGCTGGAAGTCATTTCTCATTGTTGGTTGGCTGTCAGTATTGCGAGCTGTCAGCATGTATGGGCAGTGTTTTGAAATTTGAGAAATATCTGTACAATTATAGACAGTTTCACTGTGTGAAAATTTTGCTTCTTTAGTCATTTTACTCTAAATGCAATCCTAGGTTGTTGATATTAAGAATGTGCTTAATTTAAAATCACTCTTTGTTAAGTTAGGTAACTTTTTCAATTTAGACTTTGCTATATAAGAATAAGACTCTTGGAAGTCTAAATTTAGATCTAATGTATGATTATGGAACTATGAATTTATCAAAGGACTTGTGTAGAGAAACAATTTGTTAGTATAAAATAGTAAATTGTTTTTGTTCAGTTGCTCAGTCATGTCTGACTCTTTGTGATCCCATAGACGGAAGTAAGCCATGCTTCCCTATTCTTCACTATCTCCTGGAGTTTGCTCAAACTCATGTACACTGACTCTGTGATGCCATCCAACCATCTCATCCTCTGTCACCCCCTTCTCCTTCTGCTCTCAATCTTTTTCAGCATCAGGGTCTTTTCCAGTGAGTCAACTTTTTGCATCAGGTGGCCAAATATTGGAGCTTCAACTTCAGCATCAGTCTTTCCAAAAAATATTCCAGGGTTGATTTCCTTTAGGATTAACTGGCTTAATCTCCTTGCTGGACAAGGAACTCTCAAAAGTCTTCAACACCACAATTCAAAAATGTCAATTCTTCAGCATTCAGCCTTCTTTATGATTCAACTTTCATGACCATACATGACTACTGAAAAAACCATATACATACATATATATACATACACACACACACACACACACACACACACACACACACACAGGATTTGTAGCTGTGAAGTAGCCAACTCTAGTATTTTCACAGTAAGCCTTCCAACCCTATCAATCTCCGGAGGCTTGCTTACTCATCTAATCACAAATTATTATCTTGGTGATGGTAAATTCACTCAATTTGTTCCCGTTATGTCTCAATGGTTATTAGAGAGGTGTCAGGTGACAATAGGATCACTTCTCTTATGATATTTCCTTTTGCTGTGTCTTTTTGCTGCTCTGACTAATTGACTTCCATGAATAGATGGAAGGTGCCAATTTGTAACAGATTATTTTCAACAATATTAGTGGAACTTAAAATCACACAAAACTCTAAATAAAAAGTGAAAATCTTAATTGAATATTTCAAATACTTTTACTATGCATTTGGACCACATTAAACCGAACTCTGAACTGTCAACCCATTGTGTGTTCTGTCGTGCTAAGTCACTTCAGTTGTGTCTGACTCTGCGACCCTATGGATTGCAACCCACAAGACTTCTCTGTCCATGGGATTCTCCAGGCAATAATACTGGAGTGTGTTGCTGTGTCCCCTTCTAGGGGATCTTCCTGTCCCAGGGATTGAACCCACCCCTCTTGTGTCTCCTACATTGGCAGGCGGGTTCTTTAGTACTAGTGCCACTTGGGAAGTACTATCAATCCATTAGGCATGTCATAAATTTCAGTTATTCATTGGGAAGACTAAATGATGAACTAATAAGGAGAGTATTTTTTTTTTTTTTGGCTGAAGTAAATGTATTGGTTACAACTTGATGTTCTCCTAAAGCATGACACTGAAAATTTTCTTGGTACAATTGGGAAGCTACTGAAAGAGCAAGGAAAGCAAATTTATAACAATATTTCATCCTTTTTCATGAGAGTTCAGCTTTGAAACTAATCAAATGATCTGTATAAGAACTCTATTGTGTGCAAATTTCCATCAGAGATTAAGAGATACATTAAATGAGACAATTTGACTGGAGATTTCTGTATAATGAACATTCAATTCAAATTTGGAATAGCACTAAGGAAAATGTCTATAAAATATGCATCTGTCTTTACATTGATAAACGTTAGAGAATAAGGGGGAGCATCAATAGAGCACATTTAATCACATCTATGACATTTTACAGGAGACTGGGATCAAGATCATCCCTATGGAAAAGAAATACAAAAAAGGCAAAATGGTTGCTTGAGGAGGCCTTACAAATAGCTGTGAAAGGAAAAGAGGCTAAAAACAAAGGAGAAAAGGAAAGATATTCCCATTTGAATGGAGAGTTCCAAAGAATAGCCAGGAGAGGTAAGAAAGCCTTCCCCAGTGATCAAGGCAAAGAAATAGAGGAAAACAACAGAATGGGAAAGGCAAGAGATCTTTTCAAGAAAATTAGAGATGCAAAGGGAATATTTCATGCAAAAATGGGCTCAATAAAGGACAGAAATTATATGGACCTAACAGAAGCAGAAGATATTAAGAAGAGGTGGCAAGAATACACAGAAGGATTGTACAAAAGAGATCTTCACGACACAGATAATCACAATGGTGTGATCACTCACCTAGAGCCAGACATCATAGAATGTGAAGTTAAGTGGAGCTTAGAAAGCATCACTATGAACAAAGCTAGTGGATGTGATGGAATTCCAGTTAAGCTATTTCAAATCCTGAAAGATGATGCTGTGAAAGTGCTGCACTCAATATGCCAGCAAATTTGGAAAACTCAGCAGTGGCCACAGGACTGGAAAAGGTCTGTTTTCATTCCAATCACCAAGAAAGACAATCCCAAAGAATGTTCAAACTACCACACTATTGCACTCATCTCACATGCTAGTAAAGTAATGCTCAAAATTCTCCAAGCCAGGCTTCATCAATACGTGAACCGAGAACTTCCAGATGTTCAAGCTGGTTTTAGAAAAGGCAGAGGAACCAGAGATCAAATTGACAACAGCCGCTGGATCATCAAAAAAGCAAGAGAGTTCCAGAAAAAACATCTATTTCTGCTTTATTGACTATGCCAAAGCCTTCGACTGTATGGATCACAATAAAGTGTGGAAAATTCTGAAGGAAATGGGAATACCAGACCACCTGACCTGCCTCTTGAGAAACCTGTATGCAGGTCAGGAAGCAACAGTTAGAACTGGACATGGAACAACAGACTGGTTCCAAATAGGAAAAGGAGTACGTCAAGGCTGTATATTGTCACCATGCTTATTTTATTTCTATGCAGAGTACATCATGAGAAAAGCTGGGCTAGAAGAAGCACAAGCTGAAATCAAGATTTCAGGGAGAAATAACAATAACCTCAGATATGCAGATGACACCACCTATATGGCAGAAAGTGAAGAGGAACTAAAAAGCCTCTTGATGGAAGTGAAAGAGGAGAGTGAAAAAGTTGGCTTAAAGCTTAGCATTCAGAAAACTAAGATCATGCCATCTGGTCCCATCACCTCATGGGAAATAGAAGGGGAGACAGTGGAAACAGTGTCAGACTTTATTGTTTTGGGCTCCAAAATCACTGCAGATGGTGATTGCAGCCATGAAATTAAAAGATGCTTACTCCTTGGAAGGAAAGTTATAACCAAGCTAGATAGCATATTAAAAAGCAGAGATATTACTTTGCCAACAAAGAGCCGTCTGGTCAAGGCTATGGTTTTTCCAGTGGTCATATATGGATGTGAGAGTTGGACTGTGAAGAAAGCTGAGCGCCGAAGAACTGATTCTTTTGAACTGTGGTGTTGGAGAAGACTCTTGAGAGTCCCTTGGACTGCAAGGAGATCCAACCAGTCCATCCTGAAGGAGATCAGTCCTGGGTGTTCATTGGAAGGACTGATGCTGAAGCTGAAACTCCAGTACTTCGGCCACCTCATGCGAAGAGTTGAATCATTAGAAAAGACCCTGATGCTGGGAGGGATTGAGGGTAGTAGGAGAAAGGGACGACAGGGGATGAGATGGCTGGATGGCATCACCGACTCGATGGGCATGAGTTTGTGTAAACTCCGGGAGTTTGTGATGGACAGGGAGGCCTGGCGTGCTGCAATTCTTTGGGTCGCAAAGAGTCAGACACGATTGAGCGACTGAATTGACTGACTGCTGATGAACTTGTTATCCGAATTTTGAAAGGCTGGCATTTTTTCCTCTATTTCTTGAAACACATATATCAGCCAATTAAATGAAGTGAGTTAATAGATAGTTCTCAAAAGCAATTTAGAGGTCAAATAAGTGTAATCATTTAGAATGAAGGAAAAGATTATCCAAATGAATGCATTTAACTTTCATAAGAGCACATTTTTTTTCTCTCAGACAACACAGATGAACTGTACTCTAACAGTGATTTTAATTTCATTGTGCTAAAAATATATTTCAATATTCTGTTATTTTTCCTCACTCTGTCTCAACAACTTCAGATGATAACAATTCTCTCATAAGTGATTTCCAAAGGGAGATATTCAGTCAATCTTCTCTGCAATATATTCTTTACAGATAAGTATTCTCATTACCCTCTTATATATTTCATTTTCCCAGTATACTTCATTGGTCTGCATATTGGAAGAATTTTGGGCCATTATTTGACTCATAAATTTAGGTCAAGTTGCTTTTTCACCGTGATAAAATGATCAACAATATGACTACATCACCTTTTCCCAATAGAAGACTACTGTAATATCCACAGAGTATTTCGTTACTATGTGAAGTAATATATTTTCTAGGAAGGATATTTCTTCAAAGTTAAATGCTATTAATGATTTACAGAAGAACTCAGGGAATGTTGTTTTAATTGTAATTAATGTGAACTCCACTAATTCACAATGCATGTTACTTTGAAATTGCACTGAGTTTATCTGTGCCTGACTCACACTATCTCTTTGGGGAAAAGTTTGCTAAGCTAATTAAATGGTGTCAATAGTATTAAGGGAGAATGTACAGTCCAATAAAAAAACATATGTAAAAGAATATATTTTCCTGCTTTTTTGTAAATTAATTTATTTTAATTGAAGGCTAATCACTTTACAGTATTGTAGTGTTTTTTTGCCATACATTCACATGAATCAGCCATGGGTGTACATGTGTCCCTGGTCCTGAACCCCCCTCCCACCTCTCTTCCTATCCGATCCCTCAGGGTTGTCCCAGTGAACCAGCCCTGAGCACTCTGTCTCATGTATTAAGCCTGGACTGAATATTCTTAAATCAATTTTTCTAATGAAGAATAATTGCTTTACAGAATGTTGTTGTTTTCTGTCAAACCTCAACATGAATCATCCACAGGTATACATATATCCCCTCCCTTCTGAATCACTCTCCTATATCCCTCCCTATCCAACCCCTCTAGGTTGATACAGTTCCCCTGTTTGAGTTTCCTGAGTCATACAGCAAATTCCCATTGGCTATCTATTTTACATAGGGTAACGCATATTTCCATGTTAGTCTTTCCATTTATCTCACCCTTTCTTCTCTTCTCCCCATGTCATAATTCTATTCTCTATGTCTGTTTCTCCATTATTGCCCTGTAAATAAATTCTTCAGTGCCATTTTTCTAGATTCCATATGTATGTGTTAGAATATGATATTTATCTTTCTCTTTCTGACTTACTTCACTCTGTATAATAGGTTCTAGGTTCATCCACCTCATTAGAACTGACTCAATTGTGTTCATTTTTATGGCTGAGTATGATTCCACTGTGTACAAGTACCACAACTTCTTTATCCATTCATCTGTCAATGGACATCTAGGTTGCTTCCATGTTCTAGCTATTGTAAATAGTGCTGCAATACATGTGTCTTTTTCAATTTTATTTTCCTCAGGGTATATGCCTAGGAGTGGGATTGCTGCATCATATAATGGTTTTATTTCTAGTTTTTTAAGGAATCTCCATACCATCTTTCATGATGGCTATATCAATTTGCATCCCCACCAACAGTGCAAGAGCATTCCCTTTGTCCACACCTTCTCCAGCATTTATTGTTTGTAGACTTTTTGATGATGGCCATTCTGACTGGTGTGGGATGATTTCTCATTGTAGTTTTGGTTTGCATAATTATTTGATTTCCTATGATCTGACCCTATATGCAAGAAAGCAAAAGAGAAATAGATGTAAAGAACAGATTTTTGGACTCAGTGGGGAAAGGCGAAGGTGGAATGATTTGAGAGATTAGCATTAAAACATTTATATTACCATATGTAAAATAGATGACCAGTGGAAGTTCAATGCATGCAGCAGGGGACTCACAGCCCTTGCTCTGGGACAACCCAGAGGGATGTGATTGGGAGGGAGGTGGGAAGGGGTTTCAGAATGAGGGGAACACATGTGCACCTGTGGTTGATTCATGTCAATATATAGCAAAAACTACCACAATATTGTAACATAATTAGCCTATAATTAAAATAAATTAATTTTAATTTAATTTAAACAAATTTAATTTAATAGGCATAAAGGACATTTGTGCCTATATTTATGAAGAATATTGTCTGTAGCTCTTGTATTCTTTTCTTTTTTCTTTCATAATATCTTTATTTTTTTCTGGTTTTAAGTATGAGAATTATGCTGGTCCCGATATGAGTTGTAAAATATTCCTTCTTCTTATATATTTTTTAAAGGTTTATATAGAAGTGTTTTTATTTCTTCCTTAAACGTTTTAAAAAATTTGCCTTTGATTCCCTCTGGGCTTGATGTTTTCTTCACGGGAAAATTTTCAACAGCAACCAAAAAGAGTAAATTTCTTTAATGGTTAGAGAACAGTTCAGATTATGTATTTTCTTCTTGAGAGAGTTTTGATAATCTGTGTCTTTCAAGGAATTTGTATATTTCTTCTAAGTTGTCCAATTTGTTGGGAAAAAAAACTATATTTAATTATTCACTTATTGTATAGTGTCTGCAGGATTTTTGGTGATGGCTCCTCTTTTGTTCCTGATATTGACTGATTCCCGCCCCGACACCCCCCCCCACCAAGGGTTTTTTTTTTTTTCTTTTTTCTTTGATTGGTCTAGGAAAGAGATAGATCAGTTTTTTTTTTTTTTTTTAAGTTTTCAAAGAACAAGTTTTGACTTGTTCATTTTCTTTAATGATTGTTTTCTATTTTATCAGGTTTATTTTCTATTTATTTTCTAGCTTAAGTTGTTATCTTGGGACATTAATTTTAGACTTTTGTTCTTTTCTACTATAAGCATTTATACCTAAAAGTTTGACTCTAAAAACACCTTTAGTTATTTGCATCTCATTAATTTTGTTATACTGTATTTTGGTTGCAATTCAGTTTGGAATAGTTTATTGAGCTTTTTTATTTCTTTTTTTTCCCCTCATAGAAGTACGTTGTTTAAATTCCAAATACTGTGATTTTCCCTAAGTATTTCATTGTTATTTATAGATCAATCCCATTTAAGTTCAATAAATCCTGTGTACTTTCAGTCTTTTTAAATTTAATAACATTTGTTTGTTTTATAGTACAGCAAGTGATCTACCTTTGTGAATTTACTTGGAAAATAATTTATTTCCTGCAGTTTTAGAATGCAGTGTTCTGTATGTAAGGAACAGTAGGGTTGATTGTGTGGTTTGGATCCTCTATTTCTTACTGATATTTACAGTAAAAATCTGTCTGCAATGCAGGAGGCCCCGGTATGATCCCTGGGTTGCAAAAATCCCTTGGAGAAGAAAATGGCTACCCAATCCAGTATTCTTGACTGGAGAATTCCATGAACAGAGGAGCCTGGTAGTCTACAGTCCATGGAGTCGCAAAGAGTTAGACATGGCTGAGTGACTAACACACTTGTTCTGTAGTTGCAAAGAAGATGATATTAAAAATCCCCTACTATTTATGGGATTGCTTATTTGTCATTTAATGCCATTATTTTTGCTTCTCATGTTTTGAAGGGACAAACTGCACCAGTTCAGTCATCAGTTCAGTCGCTCAGTCATGTCCGACTCTTTATGACCCAATGAATCACAGCACACCAGGCCTCCCTGTCCATCACCAACTCCCAGAGCTTACTCAAACTCATGTCCATTGAGTCGGTGATGCCATCCAGCCATTTCATCCTCTGTCATCCCCTTCTCCTCCTGTGCCCAATCCTTCCCAGCATCAGGGTCTTTTCTAACGAGTCAACTCTTCATACGAGGTGGCCTAAGTATTGGATTTTCAGCTTCAGCATCAGTCCTTCCAATGAACACCCAGGACTGATCTCCTTCAGGATGGACTGGTTGGATCTCCTTGAAGTCCAAGTGACTCTCAAGAGTCTTCTCCAACGCTACAGCTCAAAAGAATCAGTTCTTTGGCGCTCAGCTTTCTTCACAGTCCAACTCTCACATCCATACATGACCACCGGAAAAACCAGATGGAGCTTTGTTGGCAAAGTAATATCTCTGCTTTTTAATATGTTATCTAGGTTTGTTATAACTTTCCTTCCAAGGAGTAAGTGTCTTAATTTCATGGCTGCAATCACCATCTGCAGTGATTTTGGAGCCCCCCAAAAATAAAGTCTGACACTGCTTCCACTGTTTCCCTCTATTTCCCATGAAGTGATAGGACCAGATGGCATGATCTTAGTTTTCTGAATGTTGAGCTTTAAGCCAACTTTTTCACTCTCCTCTTTCACTTCCATCAAGAGGCTTTTTAGTTCCTCTTCACTTTCTGCCATAAGGGTGGTGTTATAAGCATATCTGATGTTAGTGATATTTCTCCTGGTAATCTTGATTCCAGCTTGTGCTTCTTCCAGCTCAGCTTTTCTCATGATGTACTCTACATAGAAGTTAAATAAGCAAGGTGACAATATACAGCCTTGACACACTCCTTTTCCTATTTGGAACCAGTCTGTTTTTCCATGTCCAGTTCTAACTGTTGCTTCCTGGCCTGCATAGATGTTTCTCAAGAGGCAGGTTTGGTGGTCTGGTATGCCCATCTCTTTCAGAATTTTCGACAGTTTATTGTGATCCACACAGTCAAAGGCTTTGGCATAGTCAATAAAGCAGGAATAGATGTTTTTCTGGAACTCTCTTGCTTTTTCAATGATCCAGCTGATGTTGTCAATTTGATCTCTGGTTCCTCTGCCTTTTCTAAAACCAGCTTTAACATCTATAAGTTCACGATTCATGTATTGCTTGGAGAATTTTGAGCATTACTTTACTAGCATGTGAGAGGAGTGCAATTGTGTGGTAGTTTGAGCATTCTTTGGGAGTGCCTTTCTTTGGGATTGGAATGAAAACCGACCTTTTCCAGTCCTGTGGCCACTGCTGAGTTTTCCAAATTTGCTGGTGTATTGAGTGCAGCACTTTCACAGCATCATCTTTCAGGATTTGAAATAGCTCAACTGGAATTCCATCACATCCATTAGCTTTGTTTGTAGTGATGCATTCTAAGGCCCACTTGACTTCACATTCCAGGATGTCTGGCTCTAAGTGAATGATCATGCCATCGTGATTATCTGGGTCATGAAGATATTTTTTGGACAGTTCTTCTGTGTATAGACACATAAAATTAATATATCTTCCTAATGAATAAGCACATTTATAATTATGGAATAATATTTATTTTTGCTAATACTTTTTGTCTTGAAATCTGTTTTTCTAATATTAACATAGCCACTAGGGCTCCTTATGTTTACTGTTCAATTGGCATATCTTTCCCCATGCAGTTATACTCAAACTATCTATATTTTTGTTTTTATAAAGCATCTCTTCTAAACAGCATAAAGTTTGATTTTGCTTTCTACTTTTACTTAGAGGGTTTACTTTGTTAATATTGAATATAGCTCTTCATTAGTTTAATTTGATTTCCCATTTTATTGTTAATTTTCTGTTTGTCCTCTATTTCTTAAACATATGTTCTTCTTTACCTGCCTCTTTTTGGATTATCTGAATTTTTTTAGATTTCTGTTTCAATTTATTTATTGGACTTCTAGCTATATTTCTTTGCATTTTAGGGATTTCTCTAGGAACTAGAATGCATATTCTTAAATTTTCATAATCTACTTAAATGTTGGCGTGGAATATTTTTTTTTTCCAGCCCTTCACTTTTAGTCTGTATGTGTCCCTTGCTTTGAGGTGGGTCTCTTGTAGACAGCATATATAGGGGTCTTGCTTTTGTATCCATTCAGCCAGCCTTTGTCTTAATGTTGTATTGTTAAAAAAATATTCTGACACTTGCTAAAACTCCAAGTAAGATTTTATTCAATACTCCTGACAGATGTGAAGACAATTTCAATAGAGGAAAGAAGTGAACTGAAGTGAAAGTCACTCAGTTGTTTCCGGCAACCTTATGGAATATATATTCCATGGAATTCTCCAGGCCAGAATACTGGAGTGGGTAGCCTTTCTCTTCTCCAGGGGCTCTCAAGGAGCCCAGCAGAGGGGAGATGGTTAGGTAGATGGAAAATTATTGAGGAGACATCAAGCATAGGGGGATTCTTGATAAATGAACTCAACAGAACTCTTGCTGAAGGCTGGCCAAAGTAATCAAATATCGAGGGTATGGGATTCTTTCTAAACTAATTTGTAGGATTTGAGAGGCCAGAGACAGTGTCAAAGAATAAGATATAGTCAAAAAGAGGGCTCAGAGAAGCCTATCTAAAATTTGGTGAAGGAGAGAGTCCTTGTCAGTACTACTGCACATAAAATGTGATAATTTACTGTGTTTACTATGACATATTATTTGGAGAATAAATACCAAGATAAAGAGTATTAAGCAAGAAGTTGTCAGCTTTTTCACACAACAGTGTTTTTCACCTACCCATTTGGTCAATCCTCTACAGACCTCTGGAAGACACTTAAAGCATATGATTTCTTTATTAAAATAAATAAAATTAATATTGGGGAAGAAGAAAAGTATTTGATAAAAACTGTTCTGGTAAAAACGGAAAACGAAACTCTAAAAGATATTAACTATATTTTACTTTAGATCAATTATTTAAAATGTCTGTGTTTTCTCTTTATCACTTTTCTAGACAGTCAATCCTAAGGAAATCAGTACTGAATATTCTTTGGAAAGACCATGGTTCCTGGGTGTGTAAGAGCATCTAGGGGTATTTTGACTGTGATTATTCCATTTCTGACCTAGTTAGAACTTCTATTTGTTATCTTTTAAAACTTATACTTCCACCCTTGCCACCACCACAATATTGTAACAGTCTTTAGGGTTTTCTTTTCATTGATAACTATTTTTAAAATGAAAGAAATGTAATTTATTGAAAATAAGGTGGTGTGCAATAGTGGACATCTTTTGCAGTCTTAATTTTCTTATTTTACTTAGGTTACTGTTGACTATAGAAGAGTATACTATCATAAGTTCATTACTAAAAGATGTGTTACTATTCAGAATATTGATGTCTATTATTATGCTTATGTAGAGTTGAATGAAACGAATAATGATATTGTACTTCGAGCTTAAATACAATTTAAATTTTTACTATATTCACTCAATAACCCAACCCGCTCAACAAATCCCTAGAAATATATTTTCAGTACAGGACTAAGAAATAAGCATCCTCTAGGTGATTAGTGAATATATCTCTGATAAGAATCAAACAGCCCCCAGTTTTTAATCTTGACTCATCATTTTAACATACTGTACCTCTGTGACTATTAAGTATCATGCACTGACATACTCCAGTATTCTTGCCTGAAAAATCCCATGGACTGAGGAGCCTGGAGGACTATATTCCATGGGGTCACAAAGAGTCAGACATGACTGAGTGGCTAAGCATGCATGTATGCAATGACATAAATTAATATTCCTGGATGAAAATTTTGTAGACTGCCTGGGGTGTCATACAGTAAATTTTGGCCAACTTCTGCCATTGCATATATAAGTAAAATCTTTTTATGTATTGCAGAATGTCTAAAACATTTTTATCTTATGAGTTTATTATTACAGTATATTTTGTCATATTGCAATGTATATTATTCACAACTGCATGTAGTATTTTATACTCATAAGACTGAAGTTTTTATACCCTTTATAACTGGCAAATTGTTTGAGTGTTATGTGGTGACTACCTTATGAAAAGTTATTTTTATTCTTCAAAGCCTGAACATAAGTATGCCACCAACTAACAATTCATCCCAATCTACTTTTCTAATACAAAGCATTTCAGCTATTTTTCAGAAATGCTAGATGGTATACATCCCTCAGAAACACTCCTTTACACTATTAGATTTGATAGGGGTACAGTGAAATCTGGATTGTACTATTTATTTTACATTTGAAAGAATTATCTTTATCACACAGGATTAAAATGACTAATTCAAAACACTTTTTCCTCAGATTGACATAAAAATTTAGTGCTCATATTATTTCTACTCATCAGTTTTATTAGGCACTTCCCTTTGTTTAAAACACTAAATCGTTACTTCAAAGAATGTTTCATTTTATGTTTATAGTTTCTAGTACAACTATCTAGTAATCAAAATGTCATTGCTTTTTACCCTTTTTATTATGTGTTATTACCATATATTTTAAAATATTTGTATCTACCTACATTTATTTATACCTACATTCTTGTGTAAATATATGCAATCTTCTATCATTTTAATGATTTTCATTTAATTTATATGAGAATGATCTAAATTTTCTGTGAGAAACAAAGTGCATTTGTTTTTAAATGAAAGGAAGCATTTATTATATGTGATAAAATATGAACCTACCATCTAAAATGTATATAAGACAAACTTTAAAAAGCCCATGACAATAAGATATTAACTACAAAATATAACTTAATTGTGGGCATATTTATGCATGTATGCAAATGCACATATATGACATCTATTCCATCATTATTTTGAATGGTATGAATGTTAGGCACTGGTGTTATAAATGCTAATATGTTGGTTTGATATTAGTTGTGTTTATTTCAAAGGCTAACAAACACATCTGATGGTATAGAATTCATCTGCAATGCAGGAGACCCGCATTGCAGGTCTGAATCTCTGAATTGGGAAGATCCCCTGGAGAAGGAAATGACAACCCACTCTAGTATTATTTCCTTTATGGAATGGAGCATGGTGCGCTACAGTCCATGGGGTCTCAAAGAGTTGGACATGACTGAGCAGCTTCACTTTCACTTTCAGTTGTGTTTATAGCATTTGGAACATGACTAATGGAATCTAATAAAATTTTCTAAATTACATGATACACAAAATGTACTCAGTTAAGGGACATAAAATAGATTTCAATTATATTTTACTAACTCTATGATATTATAAATAATTGGCAAGACTGCTGGAAATAAACACAGTAGTTGAGTAATGAAAACTGCATGCACTGTATTCTTCCTAGAGGTATAATATTGTCAGAGCAATTTAGATTTTGAAAATATACATAGTTTTTGCCTAAGTAAATAGCATTAATCACCACAGAGCTATAATAAAGTTTATAACATGTAATCATTAAGGTATAAAGCATATTTTCAAAAAAGAGTACTATAATATTATATTGATGATTTGATAAAATATTCTAGTTTTAACAGTAAGTTTCATTTTACAACTTATGAAAGTACACAATATCATGAAATGTCTAATTAAAAAATCTCCATATTTCAATTATATAATGATTGCTTTGTGAAATCAACAGATGATTAAAGCCTTGGGGAAAATATATTTTGAGCTGAAATTGCAGCACTTCAGGAAAAAGTACAAAATATCAACATAGTTCATACTTATTGACTTGTTTAGATGCAAATTTACTTTTAATAGTTTTGATAAAAATAAATATAGGTATATCCTGTATTTAAACTTGGGTTTAAACACATTCTTATGGCACAGTAGCTCAAAAATCTTGCCTGCACTTCATATGATAAAAATTTAGCATGTGGTTTGTTTTTCTTACAAATGTGGATCCTTGGTTATCAGAAAGGCCAAGCAAGTAAGTGTGACTATCTCAGTATAAATCCATGACTGTCTTTAGCAAGACTCTCAAGTCTTCTCCCCTGCTAACTTTGATTTAGTACAGTAGTACTCATTTGTTGTTATTGTTTAGTCACTAAGTCCTGTCAAACTCTTTGCAACCCCATGGACTGCAGCATTCCAGGTTTCCCTGTCCTTCACTATCTCCTGGAGTTTGCTCAAACTCGTGTTCATTGAGTCAGTGATGCTATCCAACTATTTCATCCTCTGTAGCCCCCGTCTCTTCCTGCTCTCAATCTTTCCCAGTATCAGGGTCTTTTCCAATGCTCTTTGCATCAGGTGGCCAAAGTATTGTAGCTTCAGATTCAGCATCAGTCCTTCTAATGAATATTTAGGGTTGATTTCCTTTAGGATGAACAAGTTTAATCTTGCAGTCCAGGGGACTCTCAAGAGTGTTCTACAGCACCACAATTTGAAAGCATTTATTCTTCAGTGCTCAGCCATTGGTTCAGACGGTAGAGAGTCTGCATGCAGTGTGGGAGACTGGAGTTCAATTCCTGGGTAAGGAAGATCCCCTGGAGAAGGAAATGGCAACCCACTCCAGTATCCTTGCCTGGAAAATCCCATTAACGGAGGAGCCTGGCAGGCTACAGTCCATGGGGTGGCAAAGAATCAGACACGACTGAGCGACTTCACTTTCACTTTTCACTTTCACAGCCATCTTTAGAGTCCAAATCTCACATCCATACATGACCACTGGAAAAATCGTAGCTTTGACTATACAGAACTTTGTTCACAAATGGATTTCTCTGCATTTTTATATGGTGCCTAGGTTTGTCATAACTTTTCTTCCAAGGAGCAAGCATCTTTTAATTTCAAGGCTGCAGTCACTATCCACAGTAACTTTGGAGCCCAAGAAAATAAAATCTGTCACTGCTTCTACCTTTTCCCCTTCTATTTGCTATGAGGTGATGGGATCAGATACCGTGTTCTTAAGTTTTTTGAATGTTGAGTTTTAAGCCAACTTTTTCACTCTTCCCTTTCATCTTCATCAAGAGGCTCTTTAGTTCTTCTTCACTTTATGCCATTAAAGTTTTCCTTGGTTGTTCAGAAGGTAAAGAATCTGCCTTCAGTGCAGGAAACTCGGGTTCACTCCCTGGGTTGGGAAGATCCCCTGGAGTAGTGAATAGCAACCTACTCCAATATTCTTGCCTGGAAAATCCCATGGACAGAGGAGCTTGGTGTGCTACAGTCTATGGCTTTGCAAAGAGTTGAACATGACTGAGCAACTACTACTACCACTACTACTTCTGCATTAAAGTGTATCATCAGTATATTTGAGTTTGTTGATATTTCTCCCAGTAATCTTGATCTCATCTGGCAATTCATCCAGCCCGTCATTTCACATGATTTACTCTGAACATAAGTAATAAACAGGGTGAAAGCATACAACCTTTTTATACTCTTTTCCCAATTTTGAATCAGTCCATCATTCCATGTCTGCTTTAACAGTTGCATCTTTACCTGCATACAGGTTTCTCAGGAGACAGGTAAGATAGTCTGGTACTTCCATCTCTCTAAGAATTCTCCACAGTTTGTTGTGATCCACAGTCAAAAATGCATAGTCAATGAAGCAGAAGTAGATGTTTTCCTGGAATTCTCTTGCTATCTCTATGATCCAACGAATGTTGGTAGTTTGATCTCTGTTTGCTCTGTCTTTCTAAATCCAGTTTGTGCATCTGGAAATCCTCAGTTCAAGCACTGCTGAAGCTTCATAAATGAATACTAATTTATTAGTTAATACTAGATGACCAGAACAACTGAATGTACTTTGTTAAACATCTCTTTTAGTAGATAAAAAATAAAATAGGTTGCATCAGAAAATGAAAGGCAACAGGTTTACCAAGTTTTTTTCTCTATGGTGTAGCCTCCATCAGTGGCAAAAATATTAGTAACAAATAAATATTAATTGCCTATATACATATTTGCTAAGATAATAGAATATATTTGTCAAAAGTGAAAGGAATGTTTGTATAATAGCAAATGAAACAACTGACAAGGTATTAATTTCCAAAACATACAAGGAGCTCATACAACTCAATACCAGAAAAACAAACAACCCAATCAAAAATTGGGGAAAAGATATAAGCAGACATTGCTCCAAAGAAGACATACAGATGGCTAACAAACACATGAAATGATCCTCAACATCACTCATTATTAGATAAATGCAAATCAAAACTATGAGATATCACCTTATACCAATCAGAATGGCCATCATCAAAAGGCTGCAAACAATAAATGCTAGAGAGGGTGTAGACAAAAAGAAATGTTCTTGCACCATTGGTGGAAATGTAAATTGATACAGCCACCATGGAAAATGGTATGGAGACTCCTTAAAGAACTAGGAATAAAACCACTGCATGATGCAGCAATCCCACTCCTAGGCATATACTCTGAGGAAATCAAAATTGAAAAACATACATGTATCCCATTGCTCATTGCAGCAGTATATACAATAGCTAGAATGGGGAAGCAACCAAATGTCCATCAACAGAAAAATGGATAAAGAAGTTGTGGTATATATACATGATGGAATATTACTCAGCCATAAAAAGGAACACATTTGAGTCAGTTCTAATGAAGTGGATGAACCTAGAACCTATTATACATAGTGAAGTAAGTCAGAAAGAGAAAGATAAATATCATATTCTAACACATATATCTGGAATCTAGAAAAACGGTAATGAAGATTTTATTTACAGGGCAGCAATGGAGAAACAGACATAGAGAATAGACTTATGGACATGGGGAAAACAGAGGAGAGGGTGAGATATATAGAAAGAGTAACATGGAAATATGCATTACCATATGTAAAATAGATAGCCAACGGGAATTTGTTGTATGGCTCAGGAAACTCAAACAGGGGCTCTGTATCAACCTAGAGGGGTGGACTGGAGAGGGAGATGGGAGGGAGGTTCAAAAGGGAGGGGATATATGTATATCTATGGCTGATTCATGTTGAGGTTTGACAGAAAACAGCAAAATACTGTAAAGCAATTATCTTTCAATTAAAAAATAATTATTAAAAAAATAAAAAGAAAGAAATTTTTCTGAGACTAGGGAGAGGAGAAGGTCCAATTCAACAAGTTAAAACCAAAGAAGTATAAAGACCAGGGATTTAAATTAAGAATGTAATATTAATAAGGTAGTTCTTCTCTTGCCCCATAAAGTATATAGTTCATAATGTTAGAACATGTATAAGAAATATGTCATAAGTTTATTCTTTAAAATATTTACCTTCTATGCATGTGTGTATTTGTGTTAGTTGCTCAGATGTGTCCAACTCTTTTGAGACCCCATGGACTGTAACCCACCAGTGTCCTTCATCAGTGGAATTCTCCAGGCAAGAATACTGGAGTGTGCTGCCATTTCTTTCTCCAGGGATTCTTCCCTGGCCCAGGGATTGAACCTGTGTCTCCCACACTGCAGGCAGATTTTTTGCCAACTGAGCCACAAGGGAAGCCCCACCCACTATCCATATACAAAGTTTATTTAAGTTATCTTTTTAACATGTGATTGAAAGCAAGTAAATTATAATTGATGTTTTTTGTGGTTACTGTGCTGTTACATGAAACTCATGGACATATTAAAGTGTCATATCAAGAATAAGACTGCAGGATAAAATACAAGATATCCAGATAAATTTGAATTTCAGATAAGTAACTTCCTTTTTTTAGTATAAGTAGATCTAAATATTTCATGAGGCATACTTACATTAACAAATTACCTATAGTTTATATGACATTCAAATTTACTGGGCAATTAGTATTTTTATTTGTCAAATTTGGCAACACTAGTCAAGAAGCACTCTTAAAATTCTTTGGATTCAAAATAAAAATATGATCTTGGAATATTCTCTGTTAACTATTATATTTGTATTAACTACAATAAGACTACAGTGTCTTTCTTGTAATGTCCCTGCAGGATTTAATATTGTGATCGTTACTGATATTTCTCAATCTGTCTTGTTTTTGTTCAGTTGCTCATTCATGTCCAACTCTTTGCAACCCCATGAACTGCAGCATGCCAGACTTCCCTGTCCTTCACCATCTCCAGGAGTTTGCTCAAACTCATGTGCATTGAGTCAGTGATTCCATCCAACCATCTCGTCCTTTGTTGTCCCCTTTTCCAATTACTTGGCTCTTTGCATTAGGTGGCCAAAGTATTGGAGCTTCAGCTTCAACACGAGTCCTTCCAATGAATATTCAGGACTGATTTCCTTTAGGATTGACTGGTTTGATCTCCTTGCAGTCCAAGGGACTCTCAAGAGTGTTCCCCAGCACCTCAATTTGAAAGCATCAGTTCTTTGGTGCTCAACCTTCTTTCTGGTCCAACTCTCACATCTGTACATGACTATTGGAAAAACAATAGCTTTGACTTTTTGGACATTTGTTAGCAAAGTAATGTTTCTGCTTTTTAATATGCTGTCTAGGTTTGTCATAATCTTCCTTTCAACTTTCCTTTCTTTTAATTTCATGGCTGCAGTCACTGTTCACAGTGACTTTGGAGCACAAGAATGTAAAATCTGTCACTGCTTCCACCTTTTACCCTTCTATTTGACATGAAGTGAAAGGAACAGATGCCATGACCTTAGTTTTATGAATGCTGAGTTTGAAGCCAGCTTTTTCTTTCTTCTCTTTCACCCTCATCAGGAGGCTCTTCAGCTCCTCTTTCAGTTCAGTTCAGTTGCTCAGTCGTATCCGACTCCTTGCAACCCCATGGACTGCAGCACACCAGGCCATCCTGTTTATCATCAACTCCCAGAGTTTACTCAAACTCATGTTCATTGAATCGGTGATGCCATACAGCCATCTCATCCTCTGTTGTCCCCTTCTCCTCCCACCTTCAATCTTCCCCAGCAACAGGGTCTTTTCAAATTAGTCACTTCTTGTCACCAGGTGGCCGAAGTATTTGAGTTTCAGCTTCAGCATCCTCTTTACTTTCAGCCATTAGAGTGGTATCATCTGCCTATCTGAGGTTATGGATATTTCTGCTGGCAATCTTAACTCCAGCTTGTGATTCATACCACCCAGCATGATATTGCTTTGAAGTTAAATAAACCAGGTGACGATATACAGCCTTGACATACTCCTTTACCAACTTTGAATCAGTCCATTGTTCCATGTCCAGTTATTACTGTTCCTTCTTGACCTGCATACAGATTTCTCAGGAGACAGGTAAGGTCGTTTGGTACTCCCATCTCTTGAAGAATTTTGCATACAGTCAAAGTCTTTAGTGTAGTCAATGAAGCAGAAGTAAATGTTTTTCTGGAACTCCCACGTTTTCTCCATTATCAGACAAATGTTGGCAATTTTCTCTTTGGTTCTTCTGCCTCTTGATACCCAGCTTGTACATCTGGAAGTTCTTGGTTCACATACTGCTGAAGCCTAGCTTGACGGATTTTGAGCATAACTTTGTTAGCATAAGAAATGAGTGCAATTGTATGTAGTGTGAACATTCTTTGACATTGCTCTTCTTTGGGATTAGGATGAAAACTGATCATTTCCAGTGCTGTGACCACTGCTGAGTTTTCCAAATTTGCTGACATATTGAGTGTAGCATTTTATCAACATCAACTTTTAGGATTTTAAATAGCTGGCTTGTTGCATGAGTGTTAAGTCACCAGTATCTAAATTCTTGAAGTGAAATAAAGTAAAATTTAGAACATTATTGATCATTTTATATAATAAGATTATTGAATAACTCTTAGAATTGCATTTATTTTTTGCTGGTTTGTTTATTCTTCCTCTCATGTTTAGAAAATCGTGAAAATGGAATATTTTAACCTTCCCCTCATGCTGAAAGAATCACTGCACTAATTAAAATCATCCCTGTTCATTATTGATCCACAGTTTTAAAGGAAAGAAGTGATGAGATGTTACATAGTCCTAACACATTTACTCAGTAATCATTGGGGAGGCACTGTGCTAAAATGGAAAGAATACAAGGTTTTGAGTCTTAAGCAATGTATATTAAATTCTACTTCAGTCAGTTAAATAGTTGTCTCGCCTTATAAATGTATTTAACATCCTTATTTTCAGTTTCCTCATCTGTTACAATAAAAAATTACCTACTCTATAAGGTTACAATAATAATTAAATAAAACAATGCATTAAACAATGGAAAAAGAAAACAATAATACCAGACAATGCATTGGCATGTAGATGGTTTTTAATAAATGTTATTAATCTTATACTGAAAGTCAAACTATAAGTAGAGTACTACTTTATGCAAAAAACAAAGCACAGGTGTGTGTGTGCATTTAAATTGTATTTATTTTGTCCTTGTATCATAAATGGTTATAAATTTGTAGAAAATGCTAAACATATAGAAAAAAACATTAAAACTTTAAAAATCAATGTGGCACCATCTCACACCAGCCAGAATAGCTGCTATCAAAAAGTCTACAAATAAGAAATGCTGGAGAGGGTGTGGAGAAAAGGGAACCCTCTTACACTGTTTGTGGGAATGCAAACTAGTACAGCCACTATGGAGAACAGTGTGGAGATTCCTTACAAAATTGGAAATAGAACTGCCATATGACCCAGCAATCCCACTGCTGGTTATACACACTGAGGAAATCAGAACTGAAAGAGACACGTGTACCCCAATGTCCGTCGCAGCACTGTTTACAATAGCTGGGACATAGAAGCAACCTAGATATCCATTGGCAGATGAATGGATAATAAAGTTGTGGTACATATACATAATGGAATATTACTCAGTTATTAAAAAGAACACATTTGACTCAGTTCTAATGTGGTGGATGAAGCAGGAGCATATTATACAGAGTGAAGTAAGACAGAAAGAAAAACACCAATACAGTATATTAACACGTACATATGGAATTCAGAAAGATGGTAATGATGACCCTATATATGAGACAGCAAGAGACACAGATATAAAGAACACACTTTTGGACTCTGGGAGAAGGCGAGGGTGGGATGATTTGAGAGAATATCACTGAAACAAGTATATTACCATATGTGAGATAGATCACCAGTCCAAGTTTGATGCATGCAACAGGGCACTCAAAGCCTGTGCACAGGGACAACCCTGAGGGATGGGAAGGGGAGGGAGGTGGGAGGGGCGTTTGGAATGGAAGACACATGCACAGTCTGTTGTTTTTAATTTATGCAGTTTAAATTTTACCATAAGCAATAAAAATATTTCTTCATTGGGATTTATATGTACATTCATATGTACATAGCTTACTAGAAAAAAGTTATCATTGTCATAGCTTAGAAATATATTAACTCATATTTTATGAAATACAATTGTAAAAACTATATCAAGAGAGATAAAAGTGTATTGTCTAATGCAAAACATCTGACTTTGTCAGTCTATTGATTAACAATGTGTAATCTCCTGTGAATCAATGGTATTTCTGAAAAGCTATTTTGCTCCCTGTCAATCAAGGTACTCCTTTGATGTGCCATTAAAACAAAAACAAAAACAAAAACTGTTATTCTTCACTGTATGCAAAAATAATTCAATGAATTTATTGATCACTGTAGTCTCATGGTAGCCAGGAGGGAAGACTTTTAAAATGTAATCAAAGTCAATTTGGGGAGATCTGCATATTTTAACTTTATTTTTCTCCATTTTCTAATCATTCCTAACAGAGTACTCCAACATTACATTTTCATTCTCCAACTCAAAAAGCCCATTTGGTGGGCCATAATAAATTATTCCCTGTAAGGATCTATATCTATCTTTTCAAGTCTGATCGTTTTTGATGAATATATTCTGTTAACATGAACTTCAGTGAAAGAAGTGGGCTATAATAATTAATTATAGAATATAGATGGCATTTTCATGGGAAAACAGGTTAGAAAATAAATAAGAGAACAGGACAAATAATAGATACATAGATATTTCCTACTCCTAACAAGACCACTCTGTTTTAATCTGCATGTATTAATTGAATAGTAAAGATAATAAAGAAAACTTTGGCAGATTTTCAGAACTTACATGAATTCACTCACATTTTCCAAATTAATGGCAGTTAATTTCAATGTTTTATAAAACCAGAACTCAAATATACTTTTAATCCCAGACATAGGGTGTGAAGAATGAATGTGCTATATTAGCTCCTATTTACTCTCGTGGCTGTTTTTTCTGGGAGAAGTTTGATTAGATGCTTACAATTTCTGTTTATGTATTACAAGGAGAAATGTGTGGTTGCTCTGTTCAATTTTATGCCCAAAATACATAAACCTAGTTATTATTCTCCATTAAATATTTAATGACTATTAAATGAATATTCTCCAGTGGTCCGCTGGAGAAGGGAATAGTAAACCACTTTCATATTCTTGCCTTGAGAACCACATGAAGAGTATGAAAAGGCAAAAAGATAGGACACTGAAACATGAACTTCCCAAGTCAGTAGGTGCCCAATATGTTGCTGGAGATCAGTGGAGAAATAACTCCGGAAAGAATGAAGGGACAGAGCCAAACCAAAAACAACAGCCAGTTATGGATGTGACTGGTGATAGAATCAAGGTTCAATGCTGTAAGGGCAATACTGTATAGGAACCTGGAATGTTAGGTCCATGAATCAAGGCAAATTGCAAGTGGTCAAACATGAGATGGCAAGAGTGAACATCGACCTTCTAGGAATCAGAGAACTAAGATGGACTGGAATGGGTGAATTTGACTCAGATGACCATTGTATCTACTACTGTGAGCAGGAATTCCTTAGAAGAAATAGAGTAGCCATCATAGTCAATGAAAGAGTCTGAAATGCAGTACTTGGATAAAATGTCAAAAATGACAGAATAATCTCTGTTTGTTTCCAAGGCAAACCATTCAGTATCATGGTAATCCAAATCTATGTCCTGACCAGGAATGCTGAAGAAGATGAAGGTGAATGGTTCTATGAAGACCTACAAGACCTTTATAACTAACAACAAAAAAAATGTCCTTTTCATTATAGGAGACTGCAATGCAAAAGTGGGAAGTCAAGAAACACCTGGAGTGACAGACAAATTTGGCCTTGGAGTACAGAATGAAGCAGGGCAAAGGCTAATAGAGTTTTGCCAAGAGAACACACTGGTCATAGCAAACACTGTCTTCTAACAACTCAAGAGAAGACTCTACACATGGACATCACCAGATGGCCAACACCAAAATCAATTGATTATATTCTTTGCAGCCAAAGATGGAAAACCTCTATACAGTCAGCAAAAACAAGACCGGGAGCTGACTGTGACTCAGATCATGAACTCAAATTCAGAGGTAAATTGAAGAAAGTGGGGAAAACCACTAAACCATTCAGTTATGACCTAAATCAAAACCCTTATGATTATACAGTGGAAGTGAGAAGTAGACTTAAGGGACTAAATATGATAGAGTGTCTGATGAACTATGGATGGAGGTTCGTGACATTGTACAGGAGACAGGGATCCAGACCATCGCCAAGGAAAAAAAAAATGCAGAAAAGCAAAATGGCTGTCTGAAGAGGCCTTACAAATAGCTGTGAGAAGAAGAGAAGCAAAAAGCAAAGGAGAGAAGGAAAAATATACACATTTCAATGCAGAGTTCCAAACAATAGCAAGGAGAGATAAGAAAGACTTCCTCAGTGATCAGTGCAAAGAAATAAAGGAAAACAATAGAATGGGAAAGACTAGAGATCTCTTCAAGATACTTAGAGATACCAAGGGAATATTTCATGCAAAGGTGGACACAATAAAGGACAGAAATGGTAGGGACCTAACAGAAGCAGAAGAGATTAAGAAGAGGTGGCAAGTATACACAGAAGAACTGTACAAAAAAGATCTTCATGACCCAGATAATCATGATGGTGTGATCACTCACCTAGAGCCAGACATCCTGGAATGCCAAGTCAAGTGGGCCTTAGGAAGAATCACCATGAACAAAGCTAGTGGAGGTGATGGGATTCCAGTTGAGCTATTTCAAATCCTAAAAGATGATGCTGTGAAAGTGCTGCACTCAATATGCCAGCAAATTTGGAAAACTCAGCAGTGGCCATAGGACTGGAAAAGGTCCGCTTTCATTCCAATTCCAAAAATAGGCAATCCCAAAGAATGCAAAAACTGCCACACAGTTGCACTCATCTCACACGCTAGGAAAGTAATGCTCAAAATTCTCCAAGCCAGGCTTCAGCAATGCATGAACCATGAACTTTCAGATGTTCAAGCTAGATTTAGAAAAGGCAGAGGAACCAGAGATCAAATTGCCAACATCTGCTGGATCATCGAAAAAGCAAGAGAGTTCCAGAAAAGCATCTCTCTCTGTTTTTTTTTTTTTTTTTTTTTTTTTTTTTTGACTATGCCAAAGCCTTTGACTGTGTGGATCACAATAAACTGGAAAATTTTGGAAGAGATGGAATATCAGACCACCTGACCTGCCTCTTGAGAAATCTGTATGCAGGTCTAGAAGCAACAGTTAGAAGTGGACATGGAACAACAGACTGGTTCCAAATAGGAAAAGGAGTCCCTCAAGTCTGTATATTATCACCCTGTGTATTTAACTACTATGCAGAGTACATCATGAGAAACGCTGGACTTGATATAGTACAAGCTGGAATCAAGATTGCCAGGAGAAATATCAATAACCTCAGATATGCAGATAACACCACCCTTATGGCAGGAAGTGAAGAAGAACTAAAGAGCCTCCTGATGAAAGTGAAAGAGGAGAGGGAAAATGTTGGCTTAAAGCTAAACTTTCAGAAAAAAGATCATGGGATCCGGTCCCATCACTTCATGCAACTAGATGTGGAAACAGTGTCAGACTTTATTTCTGAGGGTTCCAAAATCACTGCAGATGGTGACTGCATCCATGAAATTAAACGATGTTTACTGCTTGGAAGAAAAATTATGACCAACCTAGACAGCATATTGAAAAACAGAGACATTGCCAGCAAACGTCCGTCTAGTCAAGGCTATGGTTTTTCCAGTAGTCATATATGGATGTGAGAGTTGGACTACAAAGAAACCTGAGCACCAGAGAATTGATTCTTTTGAACTGTGATGTTGGAGAAGACTCTTGAGAGTCCCTTGGACTGCAAGGAGATAGAACCAGTCCATCCTAAAGGAGATCAGTCCTGAGTGTTCATTGTAGGGACTGATGTTGAAGCTGAAACTCCAAAACTTTGGCCACCTGATGTGAAGAGCTGACTCATTTGAAAAATCACTGATGCTGGGAAAGATTGAGGGAAGGAGGAGAAGGGGATAACAGAAGATGAGATAATTGGATGGCATCACCGACTCTATGGACATGAGTTATGGTAAACTCTGGGAGTTGGTGATGGACAGGGAAGCCTGGCGTGCTGTGGTCCATGGAGTTACAAAGAGTTGGATATGACTGAGTGACTGAATTGAACTTACTGAAATTAATATTTTAGCTAATTAAAATTAATTCATAATTTCAAAATAAATGAAAACAAGAATAAAATAGTAATTAGCAATTAAATATTAATTTAAAAAGTTTTTTATTGGAAAATCATAGAGTTGATATTTGATATTTTAATAAGATGCTGTAAAATTTCCTATAGTCTCTTGGACTAAAACTCAAAGTCTTATGAAAATAAGGCAATTTGTGTTCTCAGTTAACTATATGGCATTATAAATATTGTTGGCTTATGAAAGTCCCTAGATATAAGTATTTGCATGGTGGGTCATAGCAAGGACTGTTCTAGAAGAAAACTAACATTATTTTATATATAATCTGGTGCTTTCATCTGATTTAACCTATTTTTTTTTAAACAGCTCAGCTTTCTTTGAATGTGTTACTAAAGAAGTTCAGTCAAAAAGACCAAAACCCATGTCATCATCAGAGTCTTCAGATTCTTCTTTCTTTGCTTCTAAGCAAGATTTTAATCGGAATCCCTACTGAGGAATTGTCTGTATTCCTTGAAGGTTTAAACTCTTATCCACCACCACCACCACCACCTACTATATCTTCTAAGTCTTTCTCTATCACTAGACTCAGCAGAAAGGTAGGTGAAATGGCAAATGTGGGATGGGACCTACATTTGTAAATAGATGCAAATAGATTGTGTTAAAAAATAATTGGAAACCATGATATCAAGCAAATGAACAATTGCAATAACATTCTTAGTTAAATGGTATTTGATACCACGTGAAAAAAAAAATAAGATATGATAACCCTATATGTGAGACAGCAAAAGAGACACAGATGTATAGAACAGTCTTTTGGACTCTGTGGGAGATGGTGAGGGTGGGATGATCTGAGAGAATAGCATTGAAACATGTATATTATCATATGTGAAACAGATCACCAGTCCAGGTTTGATGCATGAGACAGGGTGCTCAGGGTTGGTGCACTGGGATGACCCAGAGGGATGGGATGGGGAGGGAGATGGAATGGGTGTTTAAGATGGGAAACACATATAAACCAATGTCTGATTCATGTCAATGTATGGTAAAAACCACTACAATATTGTAAAGTAATTAGCCTCCAATTAAAGTAAATAAATTTAAAAAATAATTAAAAAAAGACTTCAATTTAATCATGTTTAGATAAGTGCAGATATGCTATTGAGTATAAACTGGCTCTGCTTGCTACATGATATGCCAATAAATTCAAGAGATGAAGTGTTGAGGCAAAGTATAAAAGTTTATTCAGAAAGTTTGGCTGACATAGAAGATGGCAGACTAACATCTCAAAATAACCACCTTGTCAGGGCCTGGATGCCAGGTTCATTTATGGATCAGAGGTGGGGGGAGGTTAGGAAACAAAGTCAAAAGATAATAATGGTAGGGATATGTCTTAGTTTCACTTCCTTACAGCCATTTCACAGGTGGTGTGAAATGGAATATCTTCTACCATATCAGTAACAAAGATGTCACAGATATCTGTGATTCTGACCTTCCAAACATGAATTTCTGAGCTATGCTGACTAGTGGTGTCACTCTTCACACAAGGAACTCATGGATGTCACAGTCATTCATAGGTAGGCAGTGTCAGGCTATCTCCCTGTTAGCTTAAATAAAGGCACTTTAGTTGAAGAGTCAGGCAGAGGCTGCAGGATTCCCTGAGGCAGGCCATTACATATGCTTATAATAACAAAAGTGGCAAAACAATGGTGAAAGCCAGAGAAACAGATCCAGAATGGGGTCAACATTAATCATTCCCAGTTACAGATAGAATTTAGAGTTGGTATGTAAATGTCTTTGAAATTTGACTTAAAAAGTTATACTCATCATTCTAATGAGGTAAGTAGATTACCTTTGCCATGTATTGGTAGTAGAAATGAAGCTTAGAAACTTATTCTGCTTATAGTTAAACTTCCTATTGTAAATTATAAATCAGAAGTGTGTTTGCCGTATTCTTTTATTTTATGAGAGTTGAGAGCAGTTCTTATTAAGCACCTTTTACATAATGGACACAGCAGCATAGAACTATCAAATAGAACTGATAACTGGCTGATTGTGGCTTATGTTCTAAAGAGTGCAAAGTGAAAATGAAAGTGAAATCTGCTCAATCGTGTCTGACTCTTTGTGACCCCGTGGACTATTCAGTCCATGGAATTCTCCAGGCCAGAATACTGGAGTGGGTTGTCAGGCCCTCCTCCAGGGGATCTTCCCAACCCAGGGATTGGATCCAGGTCTCCTGAAGTGCAGGTGAATTCTTAACCAGCTGAGCTACAAGCAAAACCCAAAGAGGAGCAAAGGGAAGTGATAAACTGAATGACTCTCTATATTCTGATATACTCAAAACTGATATATTGAAGACTGATATACTCAAGACTTGTATATTCAAGACTTAACCTCAAGACTGGCTGAATTTTGTATGATTTTATCTCCAAGAAATAGGATTAATTGCCTTTCTTTTCAATGATCTAAATTACATTACTATTTGGTATGTATCTTAGTTATGCAATCTCTTATCAAAAAGTGAGAAGTAAATCAACAAAGTAAAATGCAATTTTTAGAAAGGAAGTTCAAGAATTAAGAGAATGAATTGACGTTATTTTCCAGAAAGAATAAGAATACAACCTGTGATGTACTTCTGAAACACTGTATTATGACACAAATCCTAAAAAAAAAAAAATCATTCTACCTTTTAAATGTTAATTTTTTTGATTTTGAATAGAATATTCCTTATTGCCTGTTGAGCTCACTATACCACAGGGGCTAACAGTAATTATTAAAACAATAGGTTGGGACCAATCACAATGAAATTCTAGGTCTGTCTCTATCACTAACTGGCTCTGTGATTATTGGCAGTTCACTTAACTTTTTTCTGCTGTGGTTTCCTATTCCACAATTTGACTATACAATCTCTAAGGTATATTCAATTCTTTACAAAAAAGAAAAAGCAATCATTTTTAAAGGGAATTAAGATTGGAAGGAAAGGGAAATGACCTGGAATTTGTTGAACAATTCATAGATTTAGTAAAATAAAGTAATACAGAAAGAGAACTCTTATTCAGTTTCACCCCTTCTATAAGTTCTACTAAAAATTGATATGATTATCCCTGAGCTCTGGAAGGGTATTAATCAACATGCAAAGAACCATTATCCAATTAAAAATGAACTGAAATTTTATTCACGTTTGTTAAGAAGCCAAGATATTTTCATCAAGATTCTTTAAGTAAATCCCATTGCATAGATACCACCATATCAAACATACCCATTTGATTTATAAATTTTGTCAATTACTAGGAAATAATAACAACAGATGTAATAAGATAATAAGGTAAAGATTTGTGTGATTTTAATACAAAGAAAATTCGGCAGGCTTTCCATTATTATAAATACGTGCTTAAGAGGAGAATAATAGAAAAAGTCACAAGAATACAAATTAGTCCTCTTTTATTTAGATTATCTTGGGCAAAATTGAGCTTTCCATAAGCCAAAGGAAAAAGTATAATACATGTTCATGCAAAGTAAAGTAGTTTTTAATGCTGTTAGGTATGATTTGTGTGTCCCATTTAAAACTTTGAATGTTTCTTTTTGGTATAATTATAGTATTTAGAATCCTTTCCTATACAGTAAATACAGTGCAGTCCATACCAACGTTGTAGGATAGTATTAACTTCTAAATTATTTGCATCATAATATGAAGAGTCAAGGTAAATAGGTTTCTATTTTCTTGGGAAAGAAAACAGCACTTTTAAATGCTAAAAATATTCATGTCATGCCCTAGGAAGTAAATTTTCAATGCTAATAACTGTCCTGCTATGTTGAAAATGGAGAAGATGTTTTTCCTTAAATTCAGTACTGAAAGTTTAAGTGAAGTTAGTGACTGGTGGTGATCTGACTACTTCACCTACAAGTTATTTCGAAGAGGAATAGGTACATTTTCTTTCAATAATGTAGAAGCTTTTCACTATGAATATTTATATGCAATTTATCAAGACCAATAAACGTGAAATGCCTTCATCATGATGCATTAACTCAGTCTGATGATACCTAAGTGCTGAGATAATTAAGGTAGATATATAGGGTTTTATGGAATAGGGATATGAAAATCCTTAACCAAACTTCAAATTATCCTTTTCAGATATTCTTATATTCTCCTCAACTCATGAATAAAATATATAGAAGACAAGATTGTTAATTCACTTAACAATTAATCAAATTAATATAATTTGATCAAATTAATATAGTAAACCTTCCAGTTAATTTTCAATTATTGAAATTCCCTACAAGTCTTTCAATATCATCATCTGGTAAATTAATCGGTTTAACTATTCTTTCCTCCCAATCAAGTGCATAGGCATGAAGCAATTAGACTTACTAACTACTGAACTAATGGTTGTTTAAATTATTTCAGTGAATGTTTATACATTTACAAAAGTTTATACTTCTGACAGGGAGTCTTTTACTATTAGATGCCTGTATAGACAGATTTTCTATATTTTAAGGTTACTATAAAATTATCCAGTATTTAGTTTGATAGTTATTTCTCTTACCCCTTGGAAATTTGATGGAGCCAGCTAACATGAATATCTACTTCAAAACTGGAAAAATACTGTGGAGAATGTGTTCAAGTATATGGTGATGATTTTCATATAAGTGCAAAAGTCTATTTTTTTTGATATTTTAGATAAGTTAAATATTCCAGAATGCTTAAAATATAAGAAAGGTAGACTTAACAGTTTTTATCAGTTCATTTTATTTAGCTTGATACATTATTCTATTTATAAATAATCAAACATTACATCTATCTATATTCAAGATGTTTAAATTTGGATATATGCATGTGAAAAATAATTTTATAAGATTTCATTGAGATATGCTTGCATGTCAGTAAATGAATGCATAATATGAAGATTTCAAAACTAACTTAGTTAAGCTATCTATGCCAACCTAACTAGTATTACAAGCTATGTATTTTTTCTATTTGTTATCTTTATTTAAAATTTATTTTTTAATTTAAGGTTAATTGCTTTACAGATTGTTGATGTTTTCTCTCAAATTTCAACATGAATCAGCCATAGGTATACATATATCCCATCCCTTTTGAACCTCCCTTCCATCTCCCTGTCCATCCCATTGCTCTAGGTTGATACAGAGCTCCTGTTTGTGTTTCCTGAGACATAGAGCAAATTCCCCTTGGCTATCTATTTTATATGTGGTAATGTAAGTTTCCATGTTATTCTCTCCATACATATCACCCTCTCCCTATGTCCATAAGTCTATTCTCTATGTCTGTTTCTCCCTTGCTGCTTTGTAAGTAAATTCTTCAGTATCATTTTTCTAGATTCTGTATATATGCATTAGAATACGATATTTATATTTCTCTTTCAGACTTACTTCACTCGTTATAACAGGCTCTAGGTTCATCTACCTCATTAGAACTGACTCAAATGTGTTCCTTTTTATGGCTGAGTGATATCTCATTGTGCATATGTACCACTATTTCTTTATCCATTAATTCGTCAGTGGACATCTAGGTTGCCTCCATGTACTAGCTATTGTAAATAGTGCTTCAGTGAACAATGGGATACATGTGTCTTTTTCAATTTTGGTTTCCTCAGGGTATATACCTAGGAGTGGGATTGCTGCATCATGTGGTGGTTTTATTCCTAGTTTTTTTTTTTTTTTTTTAAGGAATCTCCATGCCATCTTCCATAGTGGGTGTATCAATTTACATTCAGACCAACAGTGCAAGAGCATTCCCTTTTCTCCACACCCTCTCCAGCATTTATTGTTTGTAGACATTTTGATGATGGCCATTCTGACTGGTGTGGGGTAATATTTCATTGTAGTTTTGATTTGCATTTATCTGATAATGAGTGATGTTGAGCATCTTTTCATGTGTTTGTTAGCCTACTGTATGTCTTCTTCGGAGAAATGTCTGTTTAGGTCTTTTCCCCACTTCTTGATTGGGTTGTTTGTTTTTCTGGTATTGGGTTATATGAGCTGCTTGTATATTTTGGAAATTAATCGTTTGTCAGTTATTTCATTTACTATTATTTTCTCCCATTCTGAGGGTTGTCTTTTCACCTTGCTTATAGTTTCCTTTGCTGTGCAAAAACTTTTAAGTTTAATCAGGTCCCATTTCTTTGCTTTTGTTTTTATTTCTGTTACTCTAGGAGGTGGGTCATAGAAGATCTTGCTTTGATTTATGTCATCTAGTGTTCTGTCCATGTTTTCCTCTAAGAGTTTTATAGTCTCTGGTCTTACATTTAGGTCCTTAATCCATTTTGAGTTTACCATTGTGTATGGTGTTAGAAACTGTTCTAATTTCATTCTTTTACGTGTAGCTGTCCAGTTTTCCCAGCACCATTTATTGAAGAGGTTGTCTTTGCCCAATTATATATTCTTGCCTCCTTTGTCAAAAATGAGGTACCCATAGGTGTTGGGTTTATTTCTGGGCTTTCTATCTTATTCCATTGGTCTGTATTTCTGTTTTTGTGCCAGTACCATACTGTCCTGATGATTGTAGCTTTGTAGTATAATCTGAAGTCAGGAAGGTTGATTCCTCCAGCTCCATTCTTCCTTCTCAAGGTTGATTTCATTATTCAGAATCTTTTGTGCTTCCATATGAGTTGTTAAATTTTTTGTTCTAGTTCTATGAAGAATACCACTGGTAATTTGATAGGGATCACATTGAATCTGAGGATTGCATTTGGTAGTATAGTCATTTTTAAAATATTGATTCTTCCTACACAGGAACATGGAATATCTCTCCATCAGTTTATGTCATCTTTGATTTCTTTCTTCAATGTCATAATTTCTGTGTACAGTACTTTTGTCTCCTTAGGTAAGCTTATTCTTAGATATATTATTCTTTGTATTTAAATGGTGAATTTGACTGATTCCTTAATTTCTCTTTCTGATTTTTAATTGTTAGTATATAGAAATGCAAGTGATTTTTCCATATTGATTTTATATACTGCAACTTTGCTAAATTCACTGATTAGCTCTAGTAATTTTCTGATACTATCTTTAGGGTTTTCTATATACAGTATCATATCGTCTGCAAACAATGAGTGCTTTACTTCTTACTTTCCAATCTGGATTCCTTTTATTTCTTTTTTTTATTTCTCTGATTGCTGTAGCTAGGACTTCCAGATCTATGTTGAATGATAGTGGTAAAAGTGAACACCTTTGTCTTGTTCCTGATCTTAGGTGGAGTGTTTTCAGTTTTTCACCATTGAGAATAATGTTTGCTGTAGGCTTATCATATATGACCTTTACTATGTGGAAGTAGATTCCTTCTATGCCCATTTTTTAAGAATTTTTTTTTTTTTATCATAAATGGGTGCTGAATATCCCCAAAGGCTTTTTATACATTTATTGAGATTATCATATAGTTTTTATCTTTCAATTTGTTAATAGGTGAATCACATTGATTGAATTGCATATATTGAAGAATCCTTGCATCCCTGGGATAAACCCAAAGTCATCACGGTGTATGAGTTTTTTAATGTGTTGCTGAATTCTGTTTGCAAAAATTTTGTTGAGGATTTTTGCATCTATGCTCATCAGTGATATTGACCTGTAGTTTTCTTTTTTCGTGTTGTCTTTGTCTGGTTTTGGTATCGGGTTGATGGTGGCCATGTAGAATAAGTTTGGAAGTGTTCCTAACTGTTAAGTTTTTTGAAAGAGTTGTAGGAGGATAGGCATTAGCTCTTCTCTAAATGTTTGATAGAATTCTCCTGTGAAGCCATCTGGTCCCAGACTTTTGATTTTCGAGAGATTGTTGATCACAGCTTCAATTTCAGTGCTTGTAATTGGGTTGTTTATAATTTCTATTTCTTCCTGGTTCAATCTTAGAAGATTGCACTTTTCTAAGAATCTGTCCATTTCCTCCAGGTTATCCATTTTATTGACATATAGTGGCTCATAATAGTCTCTTATAATCCTTTGTATATCTGCATTGTCTGTTGTAACCTCTCCTTTTTCTTTTCTAATTTTGTTGAGTTGATTCTTCTCTCTCTTTTATTCTTGATAAGTCTGGCTAAAGTTTTGTCATATTTTTTTATCTTCTCAAAGAATCAGATTTTAGATTTATTAATCTTTTTTTACATTTATTTTTATTAGTTGGAGGCTAATTACTTTACAATATTGTAGTGGTTTTTCCTTCTACTAATTTTTGGGGGTTTTGTTCTCTTTTACCAGTTATTTTAGGTGTAAAATTGGGTTGTCTATTTGATGTTTTCCTTGTTTCCTGAGGTAGGATTATTTTGAGCTTTTCTGTTTTCATTGTCATGTTTCTAGAAAATTTTTCGATTTCCCTTTTGATTTCTTCAGTAACCTGTTGGTTATTTAGAAAAGTATTGCTTAATCTCCATGTGTTTGTGTTTCTTACACTTTTTTTTTCTTGTAATTGATGTCTAGTCTCGTAGTGTCATAGTTGGAAAAGATGCTTGATATGATTTGAATTTTCGTGAATTTACTGAGGTTTGATTTGTGACCCAACTTGTGGTTAATCCTAGAGGATGTCTAATGTGCACTTGAGAAGAAGGTGTATTCTTCTGCATTTGGAAGAAATGTCCTGAAGATATCAATGAGATCCATCTTTTCTAATGTATCGTTTAAGACGTGTTTCTTTCTTAACTTTCTGTTTTAATGTTCTTTCCATTGGTGTGAGTGGGGTTTTAAAGTCTCCTACTATTATTGTGTTACTGTCAATTTCTCTTTTTATGTGTGTTACTCTTTATCTTATGTATTGAGGTGTATATGTTGGGTGCATAGTTATTTGCAATTGTTACATCTTCCTCTTAGACTAATCCCTTGATCATTATGTAATGTCCTTCCTTATCTCTTGTAATATTCTTTATTTTAAGGTCTATTTCTTCTGATATGAGGATTATGACTCCAGCATTATTTTGCTTTCCATTTGCATGGAACATATTTTCCATTCTCTCACTTTTAATATATATGTGTCTTTAGGTCTGAGTGGGTTTCTTGTAGACAGCATGTATATGAGTCTTATTTTTACATCCATTCAGCCAGTCTGTGTCTTTTGGTTGGAGCATTTAATCCATTTACATTTAAAGTAATTATTAATACATATGTTCTTTTTGCCATTTTCTTAATTGTTTGGGGTTTCATTTTGTGTTTCTGTTTTCTTCTTTTGTATTTCTTGGCTATATAAGCCCATTTAACATTTGCGTTAAAGCTGATATGGTGGTACTGAATTCTCTAAATTTTGCTTGTCTGAAAAGCTTTTGATTTTCTGCATCAATTTTGAATGAGATCCTTGCCAGGTACAGTAATCTTGGTTGTAGATTTTTCCCTTTCAGCACTTCAAATGTAACCTGCCATTCCCTTCTGGCCTGTCAAGTTTCTGCTGAAAGATCAGATGTTAAAGGGGTTTCCCTTGTGTGTTACTTGTTCCTTTTCCCTTGCTGCTTTTTAACATTGTTTCTTTGTGTTTATTGTTTTTAGCTTGATTAGTATGTGTGTTGGCATGTTTCTCCTTGGGTTTATCCTGTATGAGACTGTTTGTGCCTCTTGGATTTGATTGACTATTTCCTTTTCCATGTTGGGGAAATTTTCAACTATAATCTCTTCAAAAATTTTCTCATACACTCTTTTTCTCTTCTTCTTCAGGGACCCTTGTAATTCTAATGTTGGTGCATTTGATATTGCCCCAGAAGTCCCTGTGACTATTCTCAGTTCTTTTCATTCTTTTTACTTTATTCTGCTCTTAAAACTTTATTTCCATCATTTTGTCTTCCAGCTCACTAATTCGTTATTCTGCTTCAGATATTCTGCTATTGATTCCTTCTAGAGTATCTTTAATTTCAGTACTTGTGTTTTTTGTCTCTGTATGTTTATTCTTTAATTCTTCTAGGTTTTTATTAATTGATTCTTGCATTTTCTCCATTCTCTTCTCAAGGTTTTTGATCATCGTTATTATCATTATTCTGAATTATTTTTCATGTAGTTTGCCTATTTCCTCTTCCTTTATTTGGACTTCTCTGTTTCTAGTTTGTTCCTCCATTTGTGCAATATTCCTCTGCCTTTTCACTATTATTTTTAAACTTATTGTGTTTGAGGTCTCTTTTTCCAAGTCGTCAAGGTTGAATTCCTTATTCCTCTTGGTTTCTTCCCTCCTAAGGTTCTGGTCCCATCACTTCATGGGAAATAGATGAAGAAACAGTGGAAGCAGTGTCAGACTTTATTTTTTTGGGCTCCAAAATCACTGCAGGTGGTGATTGCAGCCACGAAATTAAAAGACACTTACTCCTTTGAAGGAAAGTTATGACCAACCTAGATAGCATATTAAAAGGCAAAATAAAATAAAATAAAAAGCAGAGATATTACTTTGCCAACAAAAGTCCGTCTAGTCAAGGCTATGGTTTTTCCAGTGGTCAAGTATGGATGTTAGTGTTGGACTGTGAAGAAAACTGAACACTGAAGAATTGATACTTTTGAAGCATGGTGTTGGAGAAGACTCTTGAGAGTCCCTTGGACTGCAAGGAGATCCAACCAGTCCATCCTGAAGGAGATCAGTCCTGGGTGTTCATTGGAAGGACTGATGCTGAAGCTGAAACTCCAATACTTTGGTCACCTCACACGAAGAGTTGACTCATTGGAAGAGACCCTGATGCTGGGAGGGATTGGGGGCAGGAGGAGAAGGGGACGACAGAGGATGAGATGGCTGGATGTCATCACCTACTCAATGGACATGTGTTTGAGTAAACTCCGGGAGTTGGTGATGGACAGGGATGCCTGGTGTGCTGTGATTCATGGGGTCGCAAATAGTCGGTCACGACTGAATGACTGAACTGGACTGACTGAACTGAAGGTTGGACCAGTGGTTTGTGTAAGCTTCCTATGAGGTGAGATGTGTGCGGAGTTTTTTGTTTTGTTTTGCTTTCTCTGATGGGCAAGGCTGAATGAGGTGGTAATCCTGACTGCTGATGACTGGGTTTGTGTTTCCATTTTGTTTGTTGTTTTGATGAGGCATCCTACACAGAGTGCTACTGGTGATTGGGTGATGCTGAGTCTTGCATTCAAGTGGTCTCCTTTGTGTGAGTTCTCACTATTTTATTCTCCCTAGGGTTAGTTCTCTGGTATTCTAGGGTCTTGGAGTCAGTGCTCCCACTCCAAAGTCTCAGGGTTTGAGCTCACATCTGAAAATGACCCAAACCTGGCAGGGATATCAAATTTGTTGAAGAACAAACCTGAGATTCAAAATGTGCTTCAAAGGGTTGGAATATTGGGCTGTTCCAGTGTCTTCATGGCCCAAGCAGAAGGGAGCCCATTCTGAGGGTTCTGCCCTTCAGTGATGGTCATCAGGTGCTGGGGATGGTAGGAGGAGTAGGAACTGGGAGACGAATAAGGACAAGAGGGGATGGGAGTCACCCCAGCTGTGGTGGAAGCCATAGAAGGAGGGTGGGGGAGAGGAGGAGGTGGCAGCTTCTGTAGCAGCTGCGGGGGATGCTCTGCCAAGGGACAGTGCTGGGCACATGCGGTGTGGACTCACGTGCACCCCATGGCCTGTGGACATGCAAAGAGGGAATGCAAAAGCAAAAGTGGGTGGTAGAAAATGAGACGGTTAGATAGCTTTACAGACTCAATGGACATGAATTTGAGCAAACTCTGAGAGATAGTGGAGGTCAGAGGAACCTGGCATGCTGCAGTCGAGAGGATGGCAAATTTGGGCAGGAATTAGAGACTGAACAACCACAAACCAGCCAGCAATATATTTAAAAGACATAGATAATCTATCCTGTAACTGGTCAAGTTTCTTCAAGTGTTTAATTTTTTAACTTTTCTCACTTTTATTATATCAGTAAAAAAATTTATACAATTATAATGTTTTAGCTTGTATGTTCCATTCAGAATTCATAATAAAATGGTGCAGGTCAGGATAAAATGCTATTTCAAGAATTTTAGTGTTTAAATACAGCTTTAAACTAGTTTCAGAGATAATTTTTAATATATCACTCATAAAAGACCCAGTTCTTCTTGAGACTAACATACAGTTTCTTATTCCTCATATATATTTTGTAGCCTTGGTGAAAATTGATTTCCAAGTCTCACTTCAGGATATCTTGTTGTAATCCTGGTAATTTAAAAACATCTTTGAAATCTAAAAATACACAGCATTTTGAGCAACATCAAAACATCAATACTAATGTGGCATAAGAACTCAAAAAGAAAGTTGAAAACATTTTAAGTGGTTTAGAAAAGAAATTACCTATTAATGTTAAATAAGTATTAAATGCTCAATTACATTAAAACATTTACTTTAAAAATATATAACAATGAAGCAGAAGTACTTGTTTTGCATTTTTATAGTTAAAATGTGGCACACTGTGCAAGGAGCAACTAATGTATAAGCAAGAATTAGTTTCACCAGTTCAGTTCATTTTCACCAGTTCATCAGTTCAGTCGCTCAGTCGTGTCTGACTCTTTGCGACCCCATGAATCACAGCACACCAGGCCTTCCCGTCCATCATCAACTCCCAGAGTCTACACAAACTCATGTCCATCGAGTTGGTGATGACATCCAGCCATCTCATCTTTTGTCGTCCCCTTCTCCTACTGCCTCCAATCCCTCCCAGCATCAGGGTCTTTTCCAATGAGTCAACTATTTGCATGAGGTGGCCAAAGTACTGGAGTTTCAGCTTTGACATCACTCCTTCCAATGAACACCCAGGGCTGATCTCCTTTAAGATGGACTGGTTGGATCTCCTTGCAGTCCAAGGGACTCTCAAGAGTCTTCTCCAACACCACAGTTCAAAAGCATCAATTTTTTGATGCTCAGCTTTCTTCACAGTCAAACTCTCACATCCATACGTGACCACTGGAAAAACCATGGCCTTGACTAAACAGACCTTTGTTGGCATAGTAACAATGTATATTTTAAAGTGTAGAAAAATATTCATTCAGGTTATTCTTTAGAGTTTGTACTTCTAAATTTGAATTTTATTAATGTAAATATCCTGGATGTGTATAAAATGCTTGCTTAAATAACATTTATTACTTTTTCTTTTCATTTCTTTGTCCTAATTGCAATTCTAGAAGAGGTAAAGTTAATTCATTTTTTTTTCAATAACATTTTAATAGAACCAATTCATTTGTCATGTTTTTATTTTCATACTTGGTCCTTGCACATTCTTATGTATATTTCACTTCACCATTTAACACATTTGCTGGAAAAACTTTTTCAAAGATCCCTGATATGAGCATATTGTTTGTATATTGTAAATGGCACATTTAACAACGGTCAGTGTTCATAGACCCATCTCAAAACTCACTACTGGACACTCCATGGCAATCCAGAGAGAAGAAATCCAGTTCCATGCACCAGAACACCAATGGAAGCTTCCCTAAACAAGACCCTTGACAAGCCAATCGTCCAACCCCACTCACTGGGAGAAACCTCCACAATAAAAAGGAACCACAGACCACCAAAATACATAAAGACCACTCCAAACGCAGCAATCTAAACAGGATGAAAAGGCAGAGAAATACCTAACAAGTATAGGAACATGAAAAATGCCCACCAAGCCAAACAAAGAGGAGGAGATAGGGAATCTACCTGAAAAATAATACAGAACAATGATAGTGAAAATGATCCAAAATCTTTAAAAGAAAATGGAGTTATGGATAAATAGCCTGGAGACAAGGATAGAGAAGATGCAAGAAATGTTTAACAAGAACCTAGAAGAAATACAAAAGAATCAATTAAAAATGAATAATGCAATAAATGAGATGAAACACACTCTGGAGGGAACCAACAGTAGAATAACAGAGGCAGAAGATAGGATAAGTGAGGTAGAAGATAAAATGGTGGAAATAAATGAATCAGAGAGGAAAAAAGAAAAAAAGAATCAAAAGAAATGAGGACAACCTCAGGAACCTCTGGGACAATGTGAAACACCCCAACATTCGAATCATAGGATTCCCAGAAGGAGAAGACAAAAAGAAAGGCCATGAGAAAATACTCGAGAAGATAATACCTGAAAATTTCCCTAAAATGAGGAAGGAAATAGTTACATAGATCCAAGAAATCCAGAGAGTCCCAAACAGGATAAACCCAAGGAGAAACACCCTAAGACACATATTAGTCAAATTAACAAAGACCAAACACAAAGAACAAATATTAAAAGCAGCAAGGAAGAAACAACAAATAACACACAAAGGCATTCCCATAAGGATAGCAGCTGATCTATCAATAGAAACTCTTCAGGCCAGAAGGGAATGACAGGACATACTTAAAGTAATGAAAGAGAATAACCTACAACCCAGATTACTGTACCCAGCAAGGATCTCATTCAGATATGAAAGAGAATTCGAAAGTTTTACAGACAGGCAAAAGCTGAGAGAATTCAGCACCACCAAACCAGCTCTTCAACAAATGCTAAAAGATCTTCTCTAGACAGAAAACACAGAAAGGTTGTATAAACATGAACCCAAATCAACAAAGTAAACGGCAATGGAACCACACCTATCAATAAGTACCTTAAATGTAAATGGGTTGAATGCCCCAACCAAAAGACAAAGACTGGCTGAATGGATACAAAAACAAGACCCCTATATATGCTGTGTACAAGAGACCCACCTCAAAACAAGAGACACAGAGAGACTGAAAGTGAAGGGCTGGAAAAAAAATTTCATGCAGATGAAGACCAAAAGAAAGCAGGAGTCGTAATACTAGTATCAGATAAAACAGACTTTCAAATAAAGGCCATGAAGAGACAAAGAAGGACACTATATAATGATCAAAGGATCAATCCAAGAAGAAGATATAACAATTATAAATATATATGCACCCAACATAGGAGCACCACAATATGTAAGGCAAATGCTAACGAGTATGAAAGGGGAAATTAACAATAACACAGTAACAGTGGGAGACTTTAATACCCCACTCACATCTTATGGATATATCAACTAAACAGAAAATTAACAAGGAAACACAAACTTTAAATGACACAATGGACCAGCTAGACCTAATTGATATCTATAGGACTTTTCACCCCAAAACAATCAATTTCATCTTTTTCTCAAGTGCACACGGAACCTTCTCCAGAATAGATCACATCCTGGGCCATAAATCTAGCCCTGGTAAATTAAAAAAAAAGAAATCATTTCAGTCATCTTTTCTGACCACAATGCAGTAAGATTAGATCCCAATTGCAGGAAAAAAAAAAAAAAAAAAAAAAACTATTAAAAATTCAAACATATGGAGGCTAAATAACATGCTTCTGAATAACCAACAAATCATAGAAGATTAAAAAAAAGAAGTCAAAATATGCACAGAAACAAATGAAAATGAAAACACAACAACCCAAAGCTTATGGGACACTGTAAAAGCAGTGCTAAGGGGAAGGTTCATAGCATTACAGGCTTACCTCAAGAAACAAGAAAAAAGTCAAATAAATAATCTAGCTCTACACCTAAAGCAACTAGAGAAGGAAGAAATTAAGAACCCCAGGGTTAATAGAAAGGAAAGAAATCTTAAAAATTAGGGCAGAAATAAATGCAAAAGAAACTAATGTGACCATAGCAAAAATCAACAAAGCTAAAAGCTGGTTTTTTGAAAAGATAAACAAAATTGACAAACTGTTAGCAAGACTCATTAAGAAACAAAGGGAGAAGAACCAAATCAACAAAATTAGAAATGAAAATGGAGAGATCACAACAGGCAACACTGAAATACAAAGGATCATAAGAGATTACTACCAGCAGCTCTATGCCAATAAAATGGACAACTTTGAAGAAATGGAAAAATTCTTAGAAAAGTATGACTTTCCAAAACTGAACCATGAAGCAATAGAAGATATTAACCGACCCATCACAAGCACAGAAATTGAAACTGTAATCAGAAATCTTCCAGCAAACAAAAGCGCAAGACCACCTGGCTTCATAGCTGAATTCTACCAAAATCTTAGAGAAGAGCTAACACCTATCTTACTCATACTCTTCCAGAAAATTGCAGAAGAATGTAAACTTCCAAACTCATTCTATGAGGCCACCATCACCCTAACTCCAAAACCTGACAAAGATGCCACCAAAAAAAAAAAAAAAAAAAGAAAGAAAGAAAACTACAGGCCAATATCACTGATGAACATAGATGCAAAAATCCTTAACAAAATTCCAGCAAATAGAATCCAACAACATATTAAAAAGATGACACATCATGACCAAGTGCGCTTTATCCCAGGAATGCAAGGATTCTTTAATATCTGCAAATCAATCAATGTAATACACCACATTAACAAATTGAAAGATAAAAAAAAATATGATTATCTCAACAGATGCAGAAAAAGCCTTTGAAAAAATTCAACATCCATTTATGATAAAAACTCTCCAGAAAGCAGTAATAGAAGGAACATACCTCAACATAATAAAAGCTATATATGACAAATACACAGCAAACATTATCCTCAATGGTGAAAAATTGAAAGCATTTCCCCTATAATCCGGAACAAAAGAAGGGTGCCCACTCTCACCACTCCTATTCAACAGTTTTGGAAGTCTTGACCATGGCAATCAGAGGAGAAAAAAATAAATAAATAATAAAATAAAATAAAAAGAATCCAGATAGGAAAAGAAGAAGTGAAACTCTCGCTGTTTGCAGATGACATGATTCTCTACATAGAAAACCCTAAAGACTCTACCAGAAAATTACTAGAGCTAATCAATGAATATAGTAAAGTGGAGGATATAAAATAAACACACAGAAATCCCTTGCATTCCTATACATGAGCAATGAGAAAACAGAAAAAGAAATTAAGGAAACAATACCATTCACCATTGCAACAAGAAGAATAAAATACTTTAGAGTATATCTACCTAAAGAAACAAAAGACCTATACATAGAAAACTATAAAACACTTGAAAGAAATCAAAGAGAACACAAATAGATGGAGAAATATATCGTGTTCATGGATTGGAAGAATCAATATTGTGAAAATGAGTATATGACCCAAAGCAATCTATAGATTCAATGCAATACCTATCAAGCTACCAGTGGTATTCTTCACAGAACTAGAATAAATAATTTCAAAATTTCTATGGAAATACAAAAAACCTCAAATAGCGAAAGCAATCTTGAAAAATAAGAATGGAACTGGAGGAATCAACCTGCCTGACTTCAGGCTTTACTAAAAAGCCACAGTCATCAAGACAGTATGGTACTAGCACAAAGACAGAAATATAGACGAATGGAACAGAATAGAAAGCCCAACGATAAATCCACATACCGATGGATACTTATCTTTCACAAAGGAGGCAAGGATATGCAATGGCAAAAAGACAACCTCTTTAACAAGTGGTGCTGGGAAAACTGGTCAGCCACTTGTAAAAGAATGAAACTAGAACACTTTCTAACACCATACACAAAAATAAACTCAAAATGGATTATAGATCTAAATGTAAGACCATAAACTATAAAACTCCTAGAGGAGAGCATAGGCAAAACACTCTCCGACATAAATCAGAGCAAGATCCTCTTTGACCCATCTCCCAAAATATTGGAAATAAAAGCAAAAATAAATAAATGGGACCTAATTAAACTTAAAAGCTTTTGCACAACAAAAGAAACTATAAGCAAGGTGAAAAGACAGCCTTCAGAATGGGAGAAAATAATGGCAAAAGAAGCAACAGACAAAGAATTAATCTCAAAAATATACAAGCAACTCCTGCAGCTCAATTCCAGAAAAATAAATGACCCAATCAAAAAATGGGCCAAAGATCTAAACAGACATTTCTTTAATGAAGACATACTGATGGCTAACAAACACATGAAAAGATGCTCAACATCACTCATTATCAGAGAAATGCAAATCAAAACCTCAATGAGGTACAATGACTACACTCCAGTCAGAATGGCTGTCATCCAAAAGTCTACAAGCAATAAATGCTGGAGAGGGTGTGGAGAAAACGGAACCCTCTTACATTGTTGGTTGGAATGCAAACTAGTACAGTCACTATGGAGAACAGTGTGGAGATTTCTTAAAAACCTGGAAATAGAACTGCCATATGACCCAGCAATCCCACTCCTGGGCATACACACCAAGGAAACCAGTTCTGAAAGAGAAACGTGTACCACAATGTTAATCTCAGCACTGTTTATAATAGCCAGGACATGGAAGCAACCTAGATGTCCATCAGCAGACAAGTGGATAAGGAAGCTGTGGTACATATACACCATGCAATATTGCTCAGCCATTAAAAAGAATTCATTTGAATCAGTTCTAATGAGTTGGATGAACCTGGAGCCCGTTATACAGAGTGAAGTAAGCCAGAAAGATAAAGACCAATGCAATATACTAACTCATATATATTTAATTTAGAAAGTTGGTAACGATAACCCTATATGCAAAACAGAAAAAGGGACACAGATGTACAGAACAGACTTTTACACTCTGTGGGAGAAGGCAAGGGTGGGATGTTCTGAGAGAACAGCATTGAAACAAGTATACTATCAGGGGTGAAACAGATCACCAGCCCAGGTTGGATGCATGAGACAAGCGCTCAGGGCTGGTGCACTGGGAAGGCCCAGAAGGATGGGACAGAGAGGGAGGCGGGAGGTGGGATCGGGATGAGGAACACATGTAAGTCCTTGGCTGATTCATGTCAATGTATGGCAAAAACCACTACAGTATTGTAAAGTAATTAGCCTCCAACTAATAAAAATAAATGGAAAAAAAAAACTATCAATGTTGATTAGTCAAAAACAATTAGGAACATAGATCACATTATTATGTAGTATTTCAATTATTTTAATCCTGCAAATAATTTTTTCATAGATTTTATCACTTATCACAATAAATATGAATATAGTTTTTAGACATTTAGCTGACATTTCTTTTTTCATTCAAAACTTCTGAATTATTTACAAAAAGCCAAATGTCTTCACACACACATTTCCAAGTACCTGCTGATCACTTTGAATTAATGACAAATAAAATCAACTACACACTGAGTGGAAAATTAGTCAAAGATGATACAATTTTTATCTTAGTTGTTACCTTAAAAATTAAGTTATAATGTTTTCACAAAATAAAAGTTCTAAAATATATGAAAAAAATTGTTATAATGTGTTCACATAGCCTATAGTTCTAAAAATTTAATTATATGACTCATAGTTTCTCAAAAATCTAGTAATGTAAATAAGCTTAAAAACCTAGTAAGGATAATTATATTTGGCTGATATTTGACATGGCAATTAACTAAAATGTATATGTGACTAACTAATCAAGAACTATTAGTCAATGTGAAATGCCATTAACTTCTGAAGCTATCTGTAATTCTTTAACCACTAAAACAAATATTAAAAATAAAACACAGGTCTGTATAATGGCAAACATGCTTTGATAGGAAGGTAATTCTTATCAATTCAGTTTAGTAATCCCTCAATTTAGTTCTCATCTTTTTACATACACTTTAAAATAACACTTTTCTAGTGAATGTCAGTATGGTTTCTGATATATTAAAGTGATTTATCTTATCTCCTGAGTCCAGTAAAGCATGTCAAGTCACTCATAAGTTGAACGCAATGGTAGATGTCATTATTCCATTTTCTTATTTCCATGCAGTATTTCAGGGGTTCCCTTGTGCCTCAGGTGATAAAGAATCCACCTGCAATGTAGGAGACCTGGGTTCAATCCCTGAATTGGGAAGATCTCCTGGAGAAGGGAATGGCAACCCAAGACTGAGTGACTTTCACTTTCATTTTCTTACATGCAGTACTTCAAGTACTTAAGCCTTAATCTAATTTACCTTTAACTAGCCCCTTCTCCATGAACTCTATATTTACAGATAGTTTGACAAATGCAACACATTATTTCAAATTATTGTGTTAATCATTGTGTATCTGGGCTTCCCAGGTGGCTGTAGTGGTAAAGAACCCACCTGCCAATTCAGGAGACACAAGAGATGCAGGTTTGATCCCTGAGTTGGGAAGATCCCCTGGAGGAGGAAATGGTAACCCACTCCAGTATTCTTGCCTGGAGAATCTCATGGACAGGGAAGTCTGACGGTCTACAGTTCATAGAGTCACAAGAAGTTGAATACGACTGAAGCAACTTAGCACACACACACTCAATAGTGTAATGACGTTTCAAAGATCATGTGCACTTTTAAAAGATGATTCACTCATTTATTTCTCCATTCAGCAAGTTGATTTATTTTCTACAAAATATCTGAGGAACAGAACACAGAGCTCATAGGAAAATAGGCAGGTAAGAAAAGATAGAATGAGTATGTGATTGAAATATGTACTGAGTCACCTGGGCAAAGGGACTTTTAAAAGCCTCTAATATGATAGCTTATGAATTAAGACTTCTTATCAATAATTATTTTAAACATGACAGAGATAGAACTTTGCTAAAATTGACAAAAAGCTATGACAATGCAGCAATGCAAATATTATGCCCCGAATGAGTAGCAGTTTTATAAGGGAAAATATGGCAATGGAAATGCAGTAGTGTTACTTATCCAAAGTATTAAGTTTTCACTTAAGACTTCAGACTTCTCCAAACCTCAAATATTTCCAAAGTGAATTTTAAAATATTCTATTGGGCTTTTTAATCTGTACATTTCATATGTTTCTGGTTATATCAAATCTACAATACTATCACATGCAAGAAAACATTAAGCAATTTTTTCTGCTAAAATTTCAAGTCAATTGGGCGATTGGTTGCATTAAAAAATAATTTTGTCGTTATAAACTTAATGTTTTCATCTGCATGCCTAGATACCATCAAGATAGATCCTATGTAAATATCTAAAACAGATGCTAAAAGTCACATCTTAAACTTTCTACTTGAATTAAAGAATCTCTTCCACCCCAAACAAAACCCCAGACTTATAAACTTGGCCAATCCCTTCTACTGTTTGGGCCATAATTTTCCTTCTTTAAAAAATGTAGGGAACTTCGCTGGCAGTCCAATGATTAGGATTCTGCACTTCCACTGCATGGGGCATGGGTTCGATCCCTGATTGGGAAACTAATATCCCACATGCCCTGCAACACGGCCAAAAAACAAACAAAGAAACAGATTTTAAATTTAAATGTAGAATTAACCTTTAAATTTCTTTATAATACTAATGCTATTTAACTTGACTCTCAAAAAGTTTTGAGGCTCCAGTCTTGTGTCTGATTTTCCCGGTTGCTTAAAGGTAAAGAATCTGCCTTTAATGCAGAAGTGAGTTCCATCCCTGAGTTGGGAAGATGCCCTGGAGTAAGAAATGGCAGCCCACTCCAGTATTCTTGCCTGGGTAATCCCATGGACAGAGGATCCTGGCAGGCTACAGTTCATGGGGTTGCAAAGAGTCGGACATGACTGGACAACTAAACAGCAACAAACCTTGTGTCAGATACTCTGCTAAGCACTGCAGAAACAAAGATAAATGTCACAGGAATTCTGCCATTAAGGCTCTGATATTTTAATGGAGAGCACAAGCATATAAGCAAATAATTATATTCAGAGTTGGCAGTTCAAGAACTGAGGTGATTTTGAACGCTAAGAGAACAAAGGAAGGTCTAATACAGAATGGATGGTTTAGTAAAAAGTGGGATGGATATCAGAAGTGAGTGAGAAGAGCTGGCCTGCTGCACAGGCATGAAAGTAAGGCTCCCTTTTGTCAGAATATTCCTGGTTCACAGTTGGAGGAGAAAAGGGTACATAAGAAGAGACATGAAGAGATGACTAATACAATGGTGCTCAAAATTCTCCAAGCCAGGCTTCAGCAATACGTGACCCATAAACTTCCAGATGTTCAAGCTGGTTTTAGAAAAGGCAGAGGAACCAGAGATCAAATTGCCAACATCCACTGGATCATCGAAAAAGCAAGAGAGTTCCAGAAAAACATCTATTTCTGCTTTAATGACTATGCCAAAGCCTTTGACTGTGTGGATCACAATAAACTGTGAAAAATAATTCAAGAGATGGGAATACCAGACCACCTGACCTGCCTCTTGAGAAACCTATATGCAGGTCAGGAAGCAATAGTTAGAAGTGGATATGGAACAACAGACAGGTTCCAAATAGGAAAAGGAGTACATCAGGGCTGTATATTGTCACCCTGCTTATTTAAATTATATGCAGAGTACATCATGAGAAACTCTGAGCTGGAAGAAGCACAAGCTGGAATCCAGATTACCAGGAGACATATCAATAACATCAGATATGGAGATGACACCACCCTTATGGCAGAAAGTGAAGAGGAACTAAAAAGCCTCTTGATGAAAGTGAAAGGGGAGAGTGAAAAAGTTGGCTTAAAGCTCAACATTCAGAAAACTAAGATCATGGCGTCTGGTCCCATCACTTCATGGGAAATAGATGGGGAAACAGTGGAAACAGTGTCAGACTTCATTTTTGGGGGGGTGCTCCAAAATCAGTGCAGATGGTGATTGCAGCCATGAAACTAAAAGACTCTTACTCCTTGGAAGGAAAGCTGTGACCAACCTAGAAAGCATATTAAAAAACAGAGACATCACTTTGCCAACAAAGGTCAGTCTAGTCAAGGCTATGGTTTTTCCAGTGGTCATGTATGGATGTGAGAGTTGGACTGTGAAGAAAGCTGAGTGCCAGAAAATTGATGCTTTTGAACTGTGGTGTTGGAGAAGACTCTTGAGAGTCCTTTGGACTGCAAGGAGACTCAACCAGTCCATACCAGAGGAGATCCGTCCTGGATGTTCACTGGAAGGTCTGATGCTGAAGCTGAAACTCCAGTATTTTGGCCACCTGATGCGAAGAGCTGACTCATTAAAAGACCCTGTTGCTGGGAAAGATTGAGGACAGAAGGAGAAGGGGACAACAGAGGATGAGATGGTTGGATGGCATCACCAACTCGATGGACACGAGTTTGAGTAGACTCCGTGAGTTGGTGATGGATAGGGAGGCCTGGCATGCTGCAATTCATGGGGTCGCAAAGAATCAGACACGACTTAGTGACTGAACTGAACTGACCTGAAACTCAGATATGAGAAAGCCTTGAATGCCAGTTTAAATTTGAGTATTGACTGATTCATTGATTAATTGAAGTACTGATTTACAATATAATCTGTATGTATTATATATAATTAGCATAATATAATATTTACAATATTATATCAGCTTGAGTTTTACAGTATATTGATTCAATACTTTTATACATTACAAAATTATCACCGTGATAAATCTAGTTACCATCTTTCTCCATGCAAAGTTATTACAGTATTTTGACTATATTTCCTCTGCTGTCCAGTATATCCCTGTAAAATTATGTGTATTTTATAAATGGAAGTTTGTATGTCTTAATTTCCCTTACCAATTACACTCATCCCCCCCATGGCCCTCCTCTCTGGTAACCACCAGTTTGTTCTCTGTATCTGTAAGTCTTTTTTTGTTCTTTTTTAATGTTTGTTTTCTGTGTCTTTTAGATTTCACATATAAGTGAAATCATATGATGTCTGTCTTTCCAGCTTAAAGTTGAATTTTTTGATGTAGACAATAAAATGACTTTAGTTGATTCTAATTTAGGGACAATAGCATAAATAAAATCTTACAGCATGAAAAATATTGTTTTTGTTTTTCTTAATAAAAACATTGAGAAGTAGAATGAAAGTGTTCTTGAATTTCAACAATTAAAAAATAATATTTGAAAGAAATATTATGCTTTGAGGAAGTCTCATATTATCAGAATGGTCAGTTCACTTTACTTTGCTGATGGGGGCACTTTGATGGGAAAAAGTGAGAAGAATCAGGATAGCTGATCAGGGGCTTCCCAGGTGGCACAGTGGTAAAGAATCCACCTGCCAATGCAGGAGATGCTGGAAACATGGGTTCAGTCCCTGGGTTTGGAAGATCCCCAGGAGTAGGAAATGACAACCCACTCCAGTATTCTTGCCTGGAAAACTCTATGGACAGAGTATCCTGGAGGGCTACAGTCCATGGGATTGCAAAGTCAGGACTGAGCATGCATGCAAGATACATTCTACTAAAATAGATTATTCTATGATTGCAAGACTTTCCTTGGTTGTCTAACAGTGGAGACCTGATACTCATCACACAGGAATAAAACTGATTCTGGAGCAAGAAGGAATCCTTTTTAGTAATGATAGATTGAGATATTGGGTTTATCAAACTCATACACTTTAATCTCTATCACTACTACTGCAACTCATCCATAAACTCAGTTCTAAGAAGGTTGCTTTGGATGTTTATCTAGAATCCCCAAAATGTATACATTTGTCAAGTTATGTCTCTTTTTTTTTTTTTTGTAACTATGTAAAACAGAAAAAAAAATCTAGATATTCAAAAAATGTTTGCTACATTACAAGAAAAATGCTGATCCTTTATTTAATAGTACATTTAATTCATTTAAAATTATATGATACCCTATTAGCAGTGTCCTTGGGTCTCTTTTCATTGATATTTCAGTAAGACCATTTTGCTGTATTTATTCAAAAGCATAAATGTTCTTTATTCTCTTTTGCCATTATAAAAAGAATGTCAGGGAAAGATTAAATGAATCATTAAAGTTGGGCTCACAATAAATAAACCACAAAAAATGGGTGCTACTCAGTGTGAGAAATACACTTTTTCTAAAGGAGTATTTTATATAGGAACTTAAGGAATCTGAATTCAGATATCACAACTTTGAAAATGCTCATTAATTTACATAGCTTCTCATTTTATCTATCATTCTAAAACACTTACATACCTTAAGAAACCGGGTTGAAGGGTCAAAATAAGCACTGGGGAGAGAGACTTAATTTCAGATTAAACAATATTTTATTACTTTGACACCAAATCACAATACTGCCTTACTAAGCAACAAATAAACTAACATGAAAATCTTCTTCATGTTCAAAATGAAGTAAGTAATGTATATTAAAGTCTTTATAAATACAAAAGACTGCTCTAGAATAAGGTAATGTGACATGTCAACTTAAATTTTAAATTAGAAAAGCAAAGTCAAATTATAAATGTGTAATTTCTGAATTGAACATTAGTGTGAGATTTGGCAGTTACAACTTAATATTCCTCATAATGTACTGAAAGCAGGATTTGAATCTCTATATCACTGTATTTTGTGAGACTGTATGAGCTTTTAAATGTTTTATCGTATATTGTTCTGCTGCTGCTGCTGCTGCTAAGGCACTTCAGTCGTGTCCAGCTCTGTGCGACCCCATAGATGGCAGCCCACCAGGCTCCCCCATCCCTGGGATTCTCCAGGCAAGAACACTGGAGTGGGTTGCCATTTCCTTCTCCAATGCACAAAAGTGAAAAGTGACAGTGAAGTCGCCCAGTCGTGTCCAACTCTTAGCGACCCCATGGACTGCAGCCTACCAGGCTCCTCCGTCCATGGGATTTTCCAGGCAAGAGGACTGGAGTGGGTTGCTATTGCCTCCTCCGGTATAGTTCTGTTGTGGTTTTATTGTATATAGTGCCAGTTTAAAATGTTAAGTGACAAACAAAAAGGCACCCTACTTAATGGGAGAGGACATTTGCAAATGATATATCTGATAAGGGGTTAATATTCAAAATATACAAATAACCCATACAATTCAGCATCCAAAAAATCAATTAAAAATTAGTTGAGAGTTTAAATACATTTGGGCTTCCCTGATAGCTCAATTGGTAAAGAATCTGCCTGCAATGCAGGAGGCCCCAGTTCAATTTCTGGGTGAGGAAGATCCACTGGAGAAGGGTTAGGCTACCCCCCACTCCAGTATTCTTGGGCTTCCCTTGTGGCTCAGCTGGTAAAGAATCCACTTGCAATGTGGGAGACCTGGGTTTGACCTGTGGGTTGGGAAGATCCCTTGGAGAAGGAAAAGACTCACACTCCAGCATTCTGGCCTAGAGAAGTCCATGGACCACAGGGTTGCAAAGAATCAGACACAACTGAGCGACTTTCACTTCACTTTCACTTTCAATCCTTTCTTGTTTTTTTCCAAAGAAAACATACAAATGGCCAGCAGACAAATGAAAGGATACTCAACATCACTAATCAGGGAAATGCAAACTAAAACCACAATGAGATACCAATCCCCACCTATCAAAACAGTTATAAAGAAGACAACAAACAACACATGTTGGTCAAGATGTGGAGAAAAAGGAAGCCTACTGTGTTGTTGGTCAGAGTGTAAATTGATCCAACCACTTAGGAAAAGAGTATGGAAGTTCTTCAAAAAATTAAAAATAGAACTACCATATGATAGAACAATTTTGTCTCTGAGTATTTGGCCAAAGAAAATGAAAACACTAATTCAGAAACATAGCACACCAATGTTGACTGCAGCATTTATCATGATAGCCAAGATATGAGATCAAACTAAGTGTCCATCCTTAGATGAATGGATAAAGAAGATGTGATTTTATGCATGTGTGTGTGTGTGTGTGTGTGTGTGTGTGTGTATATATATATATATATATATGTATAAAATGGAATATTGCTCAGCCATAATAAATGAAGTCTTGCTGACAGAGACAACATAGATATCTATCTAGAGGGTATCATGCTAAGTGAAATAAGTCAGACAATGAAAGACAAATACTATCTGATCTTACTGATAGGAGGAATCTAAAAATCAAAACAAAGAAAAGCAAAACAGACTAATAGATACAGACAATAAATGTGTGGTTAAAAGAAGTTAGGGGTCTAGGCTGTTGAAATAAGTGAAGGGGATTAAGAGGTACAAACCTCAGTTACAAAATACATAAATCATGGGAATATACAGAATGTGGAATATGGTCAGTAAAGCTGTAATAACTTTGTTTGGGGACAGATGGCTACTGCGTTTATGGTGTTGATCATTTCATATTGTATGCATATTCAAATCACTCTGTTGTATACCTGAAACTAATATAAAGTTGAGCATCAACTATATTTCAATCAATCAAATATTGAGTGGTACACCTTAAACCTGATTTTAATAAATGACAATTACCCTCTCCACACATTAGATATTTGAGATTTTCTGATCTTTTGATTTATATTTTGACATCATTTAATATTACTTTAATGACCATAGTAATGCTTGCAATATTCTCTAGTAGCAGGTAAAACAGCTCCCTGAATAAAGTTTACTTTTTTCTGTGATGTTATGAACAAGCATTTCAAATAGACTATTTTTTTCTTTTTTGGTGTTAGCTCTGTCATCTTTTAAAAGGACTACTTCTGAGAGCATTCTGAAAAATAAGGAAAAGATGGCTGAAAGCAAAACTTGACATTGCAGTGCTAATTTTAGTTCACATTCCAGAAGACACTAGTTTTAAGAGAAATTGATTTAAGGATGTTCATCATATTACCACAGGTTTGACAAGATCCGCAAGTGTCATTATGAATGCTGATGATAAGATGTCAGAAGCTAGATAAAAGAATAAAAAGTAAATGAAAGTACATGAAGGAACTGAGCTCTTCTCTTTAAAGGTATTCTATAGATAGTGATGCAGATTATTTCATTTGGCATGATACTGTCTAGATTAATTGTGTTGGCAGAAGGAAACCAGATTTCTCTTTTCTGAAAAAGGGCATTTGGCTTTAATCACCATTTACATATATTGAAGTTATTGGCACTAGATACAAATAGAATTAAGAGTTTTAATGTAATTTCTGTACTACCAACATGACATTTTAAAGAATGCTAAAAATCTTGCAAACAAATCACTGTATACAGTAGTGATGAAACAGAATATTTTTGCAGAAAGTAGTGTAATTTTTTTCTCACTTACAGATGGAACTGATAAAAGTATGTAGCAACGAGAGAATCACTTTAATACCAAGAAAACATGCATTTAGAATTAAAATGATCAGCTATTTTTTTTAAAGATAACTGTGTATCTTCTAAAAGCCTTGATAGGGAACAAAAGTAACACTGATATGCAAATTATCATGATAATATATAGATAAATAACCGAAAACATCTAAATGATAAGATGGGGAGGGAGGAAGAAATGAAGGAAAAGAAGGAGAGAGAGAGAAGAAAAAAGCAGAGAAAGAGATGTTTGTATTCACATTTCTTGAGATTACAACTCAATCTTTGTTTAGAGACTGAATGGGCAGTAGAATCTGCATTTAAATAGGTTTGTTTTTTTTTTTTACAAAATAATGAATATTGCCTTAACATTAAAAAAAAAAAAACCTATCTGTTGCTATTTCACCATATTTTATTTTATAACCAATACATTTTCTCACCTTTTATGTCACTTTCTAAGTAGTTTATCAAAGAATTGACTGTTCTGTATGGAGACATCTACCATTAAATTTTAATGTGCTAGCCAAATCACCATGATGCTACAGATAGACAGATATTCACAGATAGAGTTAACACGTCTTGATGGAAATTTATGTTGAATTTCTGGTGGTAATAATGCTTTCTAACAGAACTATACAGAAGCTAGTTCTTTTCCCCTAGCTTCTCCTACAGGTACAATAAATATGTCCACACTGAGGAGGAAAATTGTTTTTCCCCTTCAGTAGTGAGCAACATTAGTGCTTCAAGGAGGGCAATAAGACACTGTGCCGAGGTGCATTGTGAGGAGACAGGAAATAGAGCAGCAGATCTATTTTTGCAATTCAGACAACATGACCTTGTAATATAGTAATTAAATGTTTATTAGATAAATGGAGTCTATGTGCTTCTGAAGTTATAGATTGGATATTAACAAAAATTAAGCTAAAGGTCACTTGTAGATATTCTTTATTTTTTAAGAGAAAAGCAACATAACTTGTGTAAATGGAGGGTAGTGATAAGATAATTGTGGGACTTGAAATACTGCAAGGAAATATAAAATTCATTCAGATATCTGCACATTTTACACGGTTCATAAACTTGGCTTCTTTTCTCCACTTAACTATAGATTATTACTGTATAGTAACTTAATTTAGACTAACATAATGTCTGTAATTTGGCAAAGAGGAAAATGGGGAATTGGTATTACCTTATTTTTTTCCTTGAATAACGTACTCTAACAATTGTTTCCTGATTGTCTGCTATCTACTCTCAAAATAAGAGTTGATAACAAGGAAAGTAAAACTAGTAGTGATTCATCTAGAATTTTTATTGAAAAACAAAAACTTTTATGCATATGTGGAGATCAGAATTTTCTAAGATTTCTCTTTCACATATATTGAGGGAAGAAAATACTTAGGCTTTAAAGCAATGCAGTCTTCTCTACTACTGTTTAGTTTCTCATTTTAGGGTTATTCCAGTCAGATTCTGGTAGCCAGATATTAATCTGTTCAACAATTTTTATTTCAGGTTTTTCTTTGTTCCACAACCAAATAAATGTGTAATGTTAGGTACTTCACATCCTCACTAGGACTGTTTTCTCATCTATAGAATAAACTATGTGAACTCCCTGATCTTCAAAGTTCTTTCAGACAAAAAGTTATTTTCCTTTTGTCATTTTTTAAAAAGAGGTAAGAAAGCTTTCCAATTGTTTAAGGCTCAGCCCACCACAGCTTCCCAGGTGGCTCAGTGGTAAAGAATCTGCCTGTAAAGCAGAAGATGCAGGAGACCCTGGTTCAATCCCTGGGTAAGGAAGATCACCTAGAGGAGGGCATGGCAACCCATTCCAGTATTCTTGCCTGGAGTATCCCATGGACAGAGGAACCTGGTGGACTACAGTCCATGTGGTCACAGAAGAGTTCGACAGGACTGAACATGTACACACACACACACACACACACAGCCTACCACATACCTTGACTAGATATTCAGCAGTTTGCTACTGCTGTACATAATTTTAATTTTTTAATTAATTAATTTATTTATGGGGCTTCCCAGGTGGCAATAGTGGCAAAGAACCCACTTGCCAATGCAGGAGATGTAAGAGAGGTGGATTCAACTCCTGGGTCAGGAAGATTCCCTGGAAGAGGGCGTGGTGACTCACTCCAGTATTCTTGCCTGGAGAATTCCATGAACAGAGGAACCTGGAGGGCTACAGTCCATTGGAACGCAAAGAGTCAGACATGACTGAAGAGACTTAGCACACACACACACACACACATTAATTATGGCTGTGTTAGGTCTTCGTTGCTGTGCACAGGCTTTCTCTAGTTGCAACAGTTGGGGGCTACTCTTTAATTGCAGTGTGTGGTGGCTTCTCTTGTTGCAGAGCATGGGTTCTAAGTTCCTGAGCTTCACTAGTTGTGTCTCCTGGCCTTCAGTAGTTGAGGCTCAAGGGGTCAGTTTTTGTGGCACTGGCTTAATTGCTTTACTGCATATTGAATCTTCCAAGACTAGGGATAGAACCCATGTCCCAAGAATTGACAGGCTGATTCTTAACCACAGGACCAACAGAGAAGCCCGGGCACATAATTTTAAAATAAAAGAGTAGATCATTGTCAACAGTGCCTGAGGGTTAGTGATAATACCTCTTCTACTCCCCATTTTATAATTTTGGAGAAAGACATTATAGAGAAAATATTCTTGACTTAAAATGTCTGAGATGAGATGTCATCATGCCTCTAAACTCATACTACTGATTAAAGTCAATGATTCTAAAAATTGCAATTTTACAAATCTCCTTATCTGACAGAGTAATTACCTCCTACTTTGTATGATATTATTCATCTTTGAAACAAATAAAAAAAGTCCCTAAATTATAAAGTGTTCTGGCAAAAAACTGAATATATGCTAAACAGATAATCACATGCTCCCATGGTGGTTACAATCCTCACATGCTTATCATTATGACTTTTCTCTGCACTCTATTCCAGGAAGTATATTAAGTTATTATGACCTTTTTAGTCAAGCTCACCACATGGAAGCATGAATTTTGACAATAGGATCTCTCCAATAATGCTATTAAAAATGTTATATTATGCACTATTGTTTCTGTCTACTTCTAGGAGTCATGCAACATGGCTGCAAGTATTAGGAAGAGATAGGTGCCAGTACACTTTGTCTGGATCTTGAAAAGCCTAACTATGGATAAATAAATTGCAGGAGTCTGGTTTATTGGTAATATGCACCATTTAAATGGATTTTAAAATTTTCATTTTACAAATTTTCCTTACTTTAAAAAATTCCTTCCATTGTTAATTTACACCAATACATTTTCTTCATTAAAAGCATTTCTATAACTTGATGTTCAAGAGAGTTTTGATTAAATCAGGCCTTTACTTATGATGAGTCTAAGAAAATCTAATCATTTTAGATAATGTGTACAACTTTCTGAACTAAAATAAAATCATATGATGGCATTAAATGTTAAGATATTGCCAATGGTAACTGTTCATATAAGATAAGGAACAAAGACAGTAAGGCAAAATAAAATAAAAGCAAAAAAAAAAAAAAGAAAAAAGGAAGAAAACAAAATAGTCTTGTGCCGAAATCTCAGTGTACTTCCTTGGCTAACTATGTTTAACATAGCTTCAACAGCTCTTCTAGTTCTACTATTTCAAGAAAGCAAATCAAGGACAGAGTATTTTGCAGTACTCTGTTAAGCATAGGCTATAATCTTCTCTTTTATTTTTCAAGGGCTGTGTTCTTCATAAAACTTATTTTGGAGGAGAAGATAGTTATATTTTCTCCAGTGGTAACATGCAACCAAGAAAAAAGCTAAAATCCTAAAATGATACATTCTATCAAGGCATTTTACTATCCTACTTAAATAGTATACGTGAAAATGTGAAATACACAGTGCATGTGTTCTCAGATGCTCAGTAGTGTCTGACACTTTGCAACCCATGGACTGCAGCCTACCAGGCTCCTCTGTCCATGGGATTTTCCAGGTAAAAATACTGGAGTGAGCTGCCACTTTCTTCTCCAGGGATTCTTCCCAAGCCAGGGATCAAACCTGCATCTCCTGCATTGGCAGGTGGATTCTTTACCACTGAGCCCAATCATGCCCAATAAGAAAAATTCAATAATGAAATTGTACCTGCCTAACACTGAGGTTTTTACTCACATTATGGATGAAGTCCACAGTGAGGAAGGACTATAACAACTGCCCTATGCTGACCCCTCAAACCCACCAGTTTTATCCAAGAGGGAAATGAAGTTGATAGAGACTGATGTTTTCAATTTTTTCTTCCCTTGCCTTCTTTTATTCTTTCTTTCCTTCATTCTATTGTCTATTCACAATTGAATCTATGTTACTTGTATATTTTTTTTAATCTTAGATATCCATGTTCTTTTTACCTTTCACATATTTGGATAAAAAGATTGACTTCTTAGATGACCTAAGTACAGCAAAATTTTCTGTTTGAGAGTATGTATATGGGCAAGTTTTTATTTATTTATTTTTTAAATTTCCAAATAATGACCCTGATACTGATCTCATGAATTTATATGACAGTTCATAGTCTATTTGGAAAGTTTTTAAAAAAGAATTCATTACCTTATGATTAGTAGGGATTATTGGGAAATTAAGGATTAAAAAAGCAGTCTATTACTGTGTATATTCTTGGTATGTTTATACTCCTGGATTAGTTAGGCCAAAAATGATTTACAAAATCATTTACAAAAATGAGTAACAATTTAATGCTGTGCTGATAATTGTAAATCATCTTTATAGTATAAAAGTCATTTTTTTGGTAATACTTACCTTTAACTAGAATTTTGAGAATTGACATGTCTAGAGAAAATCATGGCATGTTTAAAAATAAAGTTATTAAGGGCCAATTTTTAAAAATTTCTATAATTAGTATTATATGATCAAGAATCACAGTGTCCTGGTACTCAGACATTTAGAGTTCTTTAAAGAGAAACGTGACAGTGGGAAAATAAACAAGATGGTGCCAGTCAGATTCTCTTGCCCCATGCTTTCATGACCTCTCACCCCATGTTCTGTAAACAATGACTTTGCACAGTTATGTAACAGCTGAAATCACTTATAGCACTGCACATGCTCTTCACAAAGTACTTGCTTGAACATGGGCTACTTTTCTTACATGGGCTCCACCTGGAAAAGTCCTGGAGGTTGTGTGTGTGTGTACAGGAGCTACAACCATGAAAACCCTGGCTGCTGCTGCATTACGGCTGCATTAGAGCAAGACCATGGTTACGTTATATGAGGTTATGCTGTGGCTATGTTGTTACTACATTATGGTTAAGATATGGCTGCTTCTATAGCCTCTGCATAAGCCAGAAGAGAGGCTGTATTATGGCAGTTGTGCCAGCCAGGAGAGAAGAAATGTGTCTGCAGTTCCTATGGTTCCTTGTGTCTTCTTCCAGCCTCCTAGCTTGAGCCTTGCCTACCCTGGAATCAGCAAACAGTGTGGAGAGTGAGAACAGGATCAGTGATGCAGTGATCCTTTCAAATATTTGAAGAATCAGATACTGTCACTAGTTTCTCATATTCTAAGTGAAAAAATGGAAGTGAGTAGTTTTATGATCCAGACTCAGACTTGAAAAATATTTTTTTAAAAAATGAAATAATATTCTGAAGAATTTTTAATCTCTTATGATGAATAATCCTGTTCAGGATCATTAATAACACAACTGCTTGAAAAACTTCATTTTTCTTCTGTACCATGGAGTATCTAGAAAGATGGCTCTCTAGAGAGCAAAATGATATTTTCTTTATTACATTTTTAAAGAAGATCATGTATTCTTTTTATTAGAACTGCATTGAACTTTGTAGATTTCTGCCACTTGAGAAGCTTTAGGTTTTTCATAGAGAGTACTAGTCATCAGAAAATAAATGACAATCCTTTTTTAATGGTGAAAGGATTACATTTTTTGATGTTATTTTGCATACTTTCACAGAAAATGTTTTATTCTTTAGCTAAAAGGAGTATGTTATGTATCCCACATATAAAATGGCTTCAAATGATTTTCTTACAGATTATTTTTAAGAAATATATGTTGAGTCACAAATTTTGGGCTCCTATTATGCACTTTAAGAAAAAAATATTAAAATGTTATTTTATTATAGGTTTATTAAAATTCATGGAAACTTTAAAAGGTGCTAATAGTCCTTTTAATCAAGCAATAAAAGGAGGAGTAGACACATATCTCATTTTACTGTATTTTATTTCATTTTTTACAAATTTCAGGTTTGTGTCAATCCTGCAGAGAGGAAGAACAAGTCTATCGGCACCATTTTTTCAACAGTATTTGTTCATTTCATGCCCCTGTGTTACAGTTTTCTCCCAATATTTCAAACTTTCTCATTATTATTATATTTGTTATGGTGATTTGTGATTAGTGATCTTTGATGTTGCTATTGTAATTGTTTTAGGGTACCATTAATCATTTGAAGTATTAATTCAATGGTTAATTGAAACCATTAACCCATTTGAATGCAGAGTTCCAAAGAATAGTAGGGAGAGATAAGAAAACCTTCCTCAGCGATCAATGCAAAGTAATAGAAGAAAACAATAGAAGAGTAAAGACATCTCTTAAATAAAATTAGAGACACCAAGGGAACATTTCATGCAAAGATGTGTTCGATAAAGGACAGAAACGGTAACAGAAGCAGAAGATATTAAGAAGAATTGTACAAAAAAGATCTTCACGACCCAGATAATCATGATGGTATGATCACTCACCTAGAGCCATACTTCCTGGAATGTGAACTCAAGTGGGCCTTAGGAAGCATCACTATGAACAAAGCTAGTGGAGGTGATGGAATTCCAGTTGAACTATTTCAAATTCTAAAAGATGATGCTGGGTCCGGCCGCGGCGCGAGAGCCATGGCAGCCTCTGAGGTGGCGGCGGCGGATCCCTCGGCTCTCGCCTCGGGCGCCCCGGCTGTCCAGGCGGCCGCGAGGGGAGCCGCCGCCGCCTCGGGCCCGTGGGTGCCCCCTGGGCGGCTGAGAGGCAGCCGGCCGCGACCGCCGGGGGCGAGGCAGCAGCCCGCGGGTTCGACGCCGCAGGCCCGGGAGCTCATCCAGCCATCGGTGAGCGAGCTGTCCCCGGCTGTGCGGACCAACATCCTGTGCACGGTGCGCAGCTGCGGCAAAATCCTGCCCAACAGCCCCGCGCTCAACATGCACCTGGTCAAGAGCCACCGCCTGCAGGAAGGCATAGTAAATCCAACAGTAAGAAAAGATTTTAAAACTGTAGCGAAATTCTACTGTTGTCCAATTGAAGGATGCCCTAGAGGCCCTGACAGACCATTTTCTCAAATTTCTCTCGTAAAACAGCACTTTATGAAAATGCATGCTGAAAAGAAGCATAAATGTAGTAAGTGCAGAAATTCGTTTGGCACCGAGTGGGACTTGAAAAGACATGCAGAGGATTGTGGCAAGACCTTCCAGTGCACGTGTGGCTGTCCCTATGCCAGCAAGACTGCGTTACAGTCCCACATCTACCGAGCTGGCCATGAGATCCCTGCAGAACACAGGGATCCACCTAGTAAGAAAAGGAAAATGGAAAACTGCCTGCACAGCCAGAAGCTGTCCAGGAAGACCACTGAATCACTGAGCAACCAACCAGTTAGTTCCACAACAAGATGCTCCAGAACTAGAAACTTCAGAAATAAAGCTGGTGGCTTCCTTTGAAGACTCTTGCAGCTCTAATGCCAAACAGCAGACTCTTCCAGCAGCTCCAAGGTACCCTCAGAAGTTGCTTTTACCAAAGCCCAAAGTGGCTTTGGTTAAACGCCCCATCATGCAGTTTTCTCCTGTGCCTGTCTTCGTGCCTGCAGCCAACTCCTCGGCCCAGCCTATGGTGTTGGGTGTCGACCAGCAGGGCTCTGCCCCCAGAGCCATGCAGTTACTGCCCTTGTCCATTGGAACCCTGATCCTCGGCCTGGATTCGGAGGCCTGCTCTCTCAAGGAGAGCTTCCCTCTTTCAAAAGTTGTCAATCCTGTTGCTGTTGAGCCAATTAGCACAGGTAGTCTAGTGAACTTGGGTAAAAGTCCATTTAGCTCATTACAAGAACTTGGGAACACTTGTCAGAAGAACAGCATTTCTTCCATCAATGTACAGACAGACCTGTCCTACACCACACCACAGTTTATGCCGTCTGCACAGTGGGCCAGCCCTGACTCCTCTGTGTCGTCCTGTTCGCAAACTGATTTGACATTTGGTTCCCAGGTTTCCCTTTCCATTAGCGTTCAAACTCAGACATTTTTGCCCAGTTCTAAGGTAACCTCATCCATCTCTGCTCAGACCGATGCATTTATAGATGCCAGTTTCCAGCCAGGTGGGATCTCCTGAGAAACTCAGACCAGCTGAATGCAAAGTCCAGCAGAGGACTGAGTACAGATGGACCAAGCTGTAATGTGTGGAGACATTTTTGAGAGTGTCCATTCATCATACGGTGTGTCTACAGATAATATTATAAGCAGCGGCTTAGTAGCAGAAACTGTAACTCATGACTCATTACCTCAGAACCACCCTAAAACTTTAACTCAAGACATTGAGAAATCCACCCCAATTACAAACTTCAGTGCACCAAATAGTATGCTTTCATCACAGAACATGACAGATAATCAGACCCAAACCATGGATTTATTAAGTGATCTAGAAAACATCTTGTCAAGTAACCTACCTGGGCAGACGCTGGACAATCGTAGTCTTTTGTCTGACACAAATATTGGACTTGACACCCAGCTCCCATCTGGCCCAATCCAGAATACTGCAATTGATTTTGATATCAAAGAGTTCTTTTCAGCCTCAAATATACAGACAGAAACCGAGGAGAGTGAGCTTAGCACCATGACCACTGAGCCAGTCATGGAGTCCCTGGACATAGAAACCCAAACTGACTTCTTCCTTGCAAACCCTTCTGCCCAGGCCTACAGTTGTAGTGGGGATTCTAGCTTCTTAGACCTTGAGATGTTTGACATGCAGACACAGACAAACCTGAACTTCTTTTTAGACAGTAGCCCTCGTCTGCCACTGGGAAGTATCCTGAAACACACTACCTTTTCCATGAGTACTGATTCATCTGACACAGAGACCCAGACTGATGGAATCTCCACTGCTAAAACCTGCCTGCCCTGGAAAGCAAAGTTCCATTAAACAGTGCCGAAACAAAGACCATGAACTCTGGCTTCGAAACTTTGGGGAGCTTATTCTTCACCAGCAATGAAACTCAGACAGCAATGGATGACTTTCTTCTGGCCGATCTGGCCTGGCTCACGATGGAATCTCAGTTCAGCTCTGTTGAAACCCAAACATGTGCAGAACTACACCCAGTCTCCAACTTCTGAAAGCGGAGTCCACATGGGGATGGATTCACAGTTCCCTTCTGGATTTAGAAGATGAAGAACAGGGACAACAGTATTAACTCTACTGAATGTAGTCGATGACACAGTTACTTTGATTCTTTGAGATTCTTTGCCTTTTTATACTTGTAAACATGAAATTTGTGTAAAAGTTTGTGAGTGTATTATAAAGTGTAAGATGTTGATCTGAACATGATTGTTTTTGTGTTGCCGACATTTGCCGTTTCAGTGTAGTCTTCCCTTCTTTAAAAAAAAATATATCTCACACCTTTAAAACCCATCTTGCCATTTAGCTGAAGCCAAGCTCACCAGGACTTAGGGTACAAACTTCAGATCTTCAAAACATTTTCATCAAAGCTTGACTGACTTAAATTGCACCTACTCTTGCCAGTGCTTGTTAAGAAACTTCTGTTCCCTGATAACATGTAAAGAAGTCTGCCGCTGCACCGTCAGATTTAAACACCAACAGCTTCACCTGCTTTGACATCTTACTCTTCCCTGATTTGAAGACACAAAGGAAAACTACTATTGTCTTTAGCTTCTGAGACAATTTGCATATAGTCAATGCCATCCCTCTACGTGAACTGTTACTGGTATGAACATAAGTGTATAGTACTTTGTTCACAAGACATGTTGCTGTACAATTATTGCTTAAAGTAGTAGCAGCAAGCACTTAGTGTAAATAGTGATCCTTTCAGTCTAAGTGACAGTAAGTCACCCCAACTCTGGAAACGCTGGGCTGTGGAATCATGCCTGTTAGCTCATCCTGGAGTGTGTCCCACAAGCCATCCCTCCTGCACCCTATCGAAGGCCAGGGTGATGCTCCAGAGCTGCTGCTCAAGCTGCACCCCACCCTCTGAGTCTGAGTTTTGTCACTCTAAATGTTAAAAAACAATAAAAATAGTAATGTAAGGAGAAAAACATATTCCCTGTTACATTTCAGTACTTTTCATAAGCTTGCTAGGGCAAGAGTGCAATCAACAACTATATTAAAGTGAACCTTCTTTTCATCCACCTCTCATTTTTTTTTTCCTTGAATGAGGAAACACATTGATCTAGCAAAAATAGTTTTTGTGCCCTGAAGATAGCAATTCTAGAATAGATCCGTCTAAAATATGACAGTCTGCATTATGTTGCTTTGTTTGTTTAGAGAGGGTAATACTGAACAGTCTTCAAAGAAAATGAGGTGAAGATCCAGTACTTCAAGAACATAATATGTTTTGAGATGACTGAGCAGTCAGGTACACTTGTAGGGTTTTTTGTATTTAGAAGATCCTGAGTTCTTGATTGTTGGCCAGCTTTCAGGCAGGTAAAAATCAATGCAGTCTGTACATTTTTCTAAGTTTACCCAAGAAAAGGTCTATTCCTTATGCGGCACATGCTTTATGCTTCTGAAGACTAAACCCTCAAAATACAACCTAAGGAGGGAACTAATAATTCATTAGAGAAAATCATTGGTGTTACTACTAATTTCTGTTCCATAGAAGAATTGGTGGTAATGGATAAATAACATGTGCTGGGCAGATGAACTCAACCTGCTAGATAAAAGTTTGCTTGGGTATAGTTGCCTATGAATATGGGTTTCAAAACAAACATAAAGCCTTAACTTAATATTTCATTATGTTTTAGAATCATCACTGCCTTAACGTTTCAAACATCTATTTCAGTTCTCCTAGTAAGGAGAAGTGCATGTTTGTTTTGGCTTTTTGTAAATATATATGCAGTGATCTATGGCTTTAAAAAAATTGTGTTTCTGTGACAATGTTTGTTAATCCAGCCAACTGAATTATTTACAGAAAATTGAGCACGTAATAGTTTATATACCAGTAAGAACTGTCCCCCACCACGAACCTTAGTTCCTTGAATTGTTCTAAGATTATTTGTAAAAGCTGAAAACTCAGTGATCAAAGAGAAGTGAGAATTTTAAAAAAAATGTAAAAGATGATGCTGTGAAAGTGCTGCACTCAATACGCCAGCAAATTTGGAAAACTCAGCAGTGGCCACAGGACTGGAAAAGGTTTGTTTTCATTCCAATCCCAAAGAATGCTCAAACTACCACACAATTGCACTCATCTCACACGCTAGGAAAGTAATGCTCAAAATTCTCCAAGCCAGGCTTCAGCAATATGTGAACCGCGAACTTCCAGATGTTCAAGGTGGTTTTAGAAAAGGCAGAGGAACCAGAGACCAAATTGCCAACATCCACTGGATCATCGAAAAAGCAAGAAAGTTTCAGAGAAACATCTATTTCTGGTTTATTGACTATGCCAAAGCCTTAGACTGTGTGGATCAAAATAAACTGTGGAAAATTCTTAAAGAGATGGGAATACCAGACCACCTGACCTGTCTCTTGAGAAACCTGTATGCAGGTCAGGAAGCAACAGATAGAACTGGACATGGACCAACAGACTGGTTCCAAATAGGAAAAGGAGTATGTCAGGGCTGTATATTGTCTCCCTGCTTATTTAATTTGTTTGCAGAGTACATCATGAGAAATGCTGGGCTGGAAGAAGCACAAGCTGGAATCAAGATTACCAGGAGAAATATCAATAGCCTCAGATATGCAGATGATACCACGTTCATGGTAGAAAGTGAAGAGGAACTAAAAAGCCTCTTGATGAAAGTGAAAGAGGAGAGTGAAAAAGTTGGCTTAAAGCTCAACATTCAGAAAACTAAGATCATGGCGTCTGGTCCCATCACTTCATGGGAAATAGATGGGGAAACAGTGGAAACAGTGTCAGACTTCATTTTGGGAGGGGGGTGCTCCAAAATCACTGCAGATGGTTATTGCAGCCATGAAATTAAAAAACACTTACTCCTTGGAAGGAAAGTTATGACCAACCTAGACAGCATATTAAAAAACAGAGACATTACTTTGCCAACAAAGGTCCGTCTAGTCAAGGGTATGGTTTTTCCAGTGGTCATGTGTGGATGTGAGAGTTGGACTGTGAAGAAAGCTGAGTGCCGAAGAATTGATGCTTTTGAACTGTGGTGTTGGAGGAAGACTCTTGAGAGTCCTAGGACTGCAAGGAGATCCAACCAGTCCATCCTAAAGGAGATCAGTCCTGGGTGTTCATTGGAAGGACTGATGCTGAAGCTGTAAATCCAATACTTTGGCAACCTCATACAAAGAGTTGACTCATTGGAAAAGACCCTGATGCTGGGAGGGATTGGGGGTAGGAGGAGAAGGGGACGACAGAGGATGAGATGGTTGGATGACATCACCATCTTGATGGACATGAGTTTGTGTAAACTCCAAAAGTTGGTGATGGACAGGGAGGCCTGGCGTGCTGCAATTCATGGTGTAGCAAAGAGTCAGACACGGCTGAGTGACTGAACCTACTGATTGACCATTAATCATGCTCATATAATATAACAGTTTTAATAAATGTTGGATAAATATTGCTTTAGTTTGGACTACTCCATGGATCAGCTGTTCCCTCATCTCCCTCTTTCTGAGCTTCCCTGTTCCCTGAGACAAAACAATATTGAAATTAGGCAATAATAACCCCAGAAAAGTCTCTAAGTGTTTAAGTTAAAGGAACAGTTACAGGTCTCTCTCTCTAAATCAATAGCTAGAAATGATTAAGCTTATGCATGTGAAAGTTTAGATAGGCCAAAAGCTAGGCCTCTTGTACAGAAAGTTTGCCAATGCAAAGGAAATGCAAAAGAAAAGTTTTTAAAGAAAGTTAAGTTGCTACTCTGATGAAGACACTAATGATAAGAAAGCTAAACAGCTTTATTACTGATATTGCAAAAGTTTTAGTGGTCTGGATAGATCAGATTAGTTACAACATCCCCTTAAGCCAAAGCCAAATCTAGAACACGGCCCTAACTATTGCAAATTCTATGGAGGCTGAGTGAGGTGAGGAAACTGAAGGAAAAAGCTTGAAGCTAACAAAGGTTGGTTCATGGGGTTTAAGGCAAGAAACCATCTACATAACATGAAAGTGTAAGGTGAAATAGCAAACCCTGATATGGGAGCTGTAGCAAGTTATCCAGAAGATCTGGCTAATTAGTTAATTAAGGTATATACACTAAACAATAGATTTTCAATGTAGACACAACAGTCTTCTACTGGAAGAAGACACTATCTAAGACTATCATAGAGAGGAGCAGTCAATGCTTGCCTTCAAAGTTTCAAAGGACAGGCTGATTCTCTTCTTAGAGGTTAATCCAGCTGGTGACTAAATGGAAGACAGTATTCATTTACCATTCTGAAAAACTTAGGAACTTTAAATTATGCTAAATCTATTCTGCCTGTGTTCTATAAATGGAACAACAAAGCCTGGATGACAGCAGATCTGTTTACAACATGGTTATCTGATTTCTTTCTTATTATTATTTATTTTTTTTTTGGCCAAGCCACCTGGCATGCAGGATCTTAGTTCCCCAGTCAGTGATAAACCCGCGACCCCTGCAGCGGAAGCATGGTCTTAAGGACTGACCACCAGGGAAGTTTCTTTTTTTAAGCCATTGTTGAGAACTACTGCTCAGAAAAAAAAAAAAAAAAGATTCCTTTCAAAATAATACTGCTAATTGGCAATGCAGCCAGTCACCAAAGACTTCTGATAAAGATGAACAGTGAGATTAATATTCTTTTGATGCCTGCTAACACAATATTCATTTTGCAGCCCATGGATCAAGGAGTGATTTCAACTTTAAGTCATTATTTAATAAATACATTTCATAAAGCTATAGCTTCCATAAAGAGTGATCCCTCTGATGGATCTGGGCAAAGTAGGTTGAAAATTTTCTAGAAAGGATTTGCCATTTTAGATGCCATTAAAGAACATTCATAACTCATGGGAAGAGGTCAAAATATCAACATTCACAGGAGTTTGGAAGAAGGATTTTGAGTACTAAATAAGTGTAGCTGATAAAGGGGAGACAGATTCTGAGAAGATTGATTCCAATTTTGAAATAAGTTCTACTGTGTTCAGTCACTCAGTCATGTCTGATTCTTTCCGAATGCATGAATTGTATCCTGCCAGTCTCCTCTGTCCACAAGATTTTCCAGGCAAGAATATTCAAGTGGGTTGCCATTTCCTTCTCCAAGTTCTACTATAGGTAAAATGTTATCAAACAACATTGCATACTTTATTTTCAATAGACTTATAAGGTTCATAAAATAATTTAGAAGAAAAATTAAATATCTACATTAGATTAAATCATGTAATCACATTTGCCATTCAATTAGAAATTGAAGCAAAGATGGGAGTAAAATCCGGTATAGTATAAGTGGTAAGATCCAACATAGTATCCATAAGGATACATATTTGAAAACATGAATTTATATAAAGTGATCTTAGGTTAACAAAAATATCTTCTCATCTTTCCTATTACATAACTGTTTTGCACAGAACTGACAAAAGATTTTGCTTCCTCAAGGCTTCCTTGGTGGCTTAGATTGTAAAGAGCCTTCCTGCAAAGTTGGAGACCTGGGTTTGATCCCTCAGTCAGAAAGATTCTCTTAAGAAGTGAGTGGCTACCCATTCCAATTTTCTCACCTGGAAAATTACGTGGGCAGAGGAGCCTGGCGGGCTATAGCCCACAGGTTCACAAAGAGTCAGACATGACTAAATGACTAACACTTACACACACTTTGACTTCTCAAAGGTATCATATTGGCTGGGTGGATAAGAAACATCTTTGAGGTTCATCCTTTAAACTTGATATTCAATATTTATAAAGTGTTTTGTTTTATAGAGTTTGATATGCTGTTTCTCTAGTGAGTTTGTGTTCCCCATAATCTTTTTCATGTTAACATTTCAATCTTCCTGGAAAATCTTCATCTCTATGAATCTCACTGGTATTGAAGTTAAGGTAAATGTCCCACATTTTATAAAATATAGAAAAATAGAATATGGTGGCTTAGTAGTTTCAACAAAGGATTTGTACACCCCCATCTATTTCATCTCAATAAGAATACTTACTTTTTAAATACATGAACAAATAAGAATATTCACATAACACTATTTAATAAAGATTCCTAATATGATTTGGTGTTAATATTAACAAATCACACTTCTCCCACAATATATCTGGTATGTATGTTGAAACCATGGCAACTATTATAATATAAATCTTTATCTTTGCAAAATAGCAAAGAAACAGGATTATTCACTAATATTTCCAAATTTGTAATTATTGGACTTTGCTATACTGTATAGTAAGCAAAAGATTAATGTTTTTTATCTGTTCTATAGTCTTTTGACTAAGGTACACAACAGCATTTAATAAATTTCTTATAAATAAATATCTAGTTGTACTAGCTAAAATTTAATTCTTGAAATATTACTGCCCTAGAAAATACCCTCTAAGAAGCTTGTGCAATTTTTATTCTTATATTATGGAAATTATTGCAATACATGTCTTAAGGAATTTCTAAGAAGTTCAGGAAAGCTTAAGTATACAGTATGAATATCTTTGTTTATTTTTTATTTTTTTCCATTTATTTTTATTAGTTGGAGGCTATTTACTTTACAACATTGCAGTGGTTTTTGTCATACATTGAAATGAATTAGCCATGGATTTACATGTATTCCCCATCCCGGTCCCCCCTCCCACCTCCCTCTCCACCCCATCCCTCAGAAACTATAAAACTCCTAGAGGAGAACATAGGCAAAACACTCTCCGACATAAATCGCAGCAGGATCCTCTATGACCCACATCCCAGAATTTTAGAAACAAAAGCAAAAATAAACAAATGGGACCTAATGAAACTGAAAAGCTTTTGCACAACAAAGGAAACTATAAGCAAGGTGAAAAGACAGCCCTCAGATTGGGAGAAAATAATAGCAAATGAAGCAACAGACAAAGGATTAATCTCAAAAATATACAAGCAACTCCTGCAGCTCAATTCCAGAAAAATAAATGACCCAATCAAAAAATGGGCCAAAGAACTAAACGACATTTCTCCAAGGAAGACATACAGATGGCAAAAAAACACATGAAAAGATGTTGAATATCTTTGTTTAAAAATGGTTGTGTGTGTGTGTGTGTGCTCAGTCATGTCTGACTCTGTAACTGTATGGACTGTAGCCTGCCAGGCTCTTCTGTCCATGGAATATTCCAGGCAAGAATACTGGAGTGGGATATTATTTCTACTCCAGGGAATCTTCCCAACCCAGGGATTAAACTTGTGTCTCTTGCTTCTCCTGGATTCTTACCACTGTGCCACCAAAAGTTCTAAAGCCAGAGTCTGATAATTTAATATAATTTCAAAAGTCTTATACATGTAAGTGTAATTTTTCCTTTTCCCTATTATAGAATATAAAAGTATTCACAGTAGATAATAAGCCTTAGGTTACATAAACTATAGACATATCAAATTTATGTAATGTAATTAGTAAATAAGGTCATTTGCTTCAGGTCTTACAAAATCATCACCTTTTCAAGATTTCTACCTAGACAGGACTATTTAAAATGTGATCTGGCCAGCTCCTAAAAATCAACTTGCAAACTTCCTATCTTTGCACTAAATTTTTCCATAGTGCTTGTCACCTTCTAACAATTACAAAGTTATCCTCAGGTTGATTGTTTATTTTTTCTCTTTCACCACTAAAATATAAATTCAGAGAAGGCAGGTAATTTTTTTTTTCGTCTGTTTTATCCTCTGATATAACAGAGCTACCTAGAACAAGACCTGTTGTAGAAGATCCAATAAATATTTATTAAAGAAAATTGTATTATACATATAAGATTGTCATAATATCACAACCATTAGGGTTATATTTTAGTTATATATTTTATATATAATTATACATAGTTTTATATATAATTATGTAAATATACATATATATTTAGTTATATATTTAGTTTAGAATATATCATGTTCCTCTTTTAAAAATTTTCTCTCAAAGATATATTATTAGTATTATTTCTTGAATATTGTATCCTTCTCAAGGTTTCCAAACAAACTTCTCATTCTGTTCTAATCTGTTTTTAATGTTTGAAATTTTAAAAAAGGAAACATCTCCTTACTAAATGCATTAATCCTCAACTAATCCTGAGTTCTTTTTAATATATTCTTAAATCTCACTGCATCATATTGTGAACATCTTTTCAGTTTCTATGCTGTATGTTACTTTAATCTGTATCTTTTCTTTCATCCATACTATTTCCTAATTTATTCACCACAATCTGACTAAAGACATCTTGTCTCTACTATTTATTCTTATATATGCTTAATTGCAGCATAGATTTACTTGATGATAATTATAATATAGTATTTTTTAGTATACTGTATTTAGTAAATATTTTTTTTCTTTAAAAAATGAAGGCACGTTAGAGCTACTTCTTATGTTTGAATAGTAAAGGTAACATTAAGTCTAATTTCTTAAAGAGAAAACAAGTGCAACTGAATTTAGGATAATATAAACTCTGTATGAAAAGAGTTTCTTACTGATGTCCTCACTTCTCTTTTATTGACTACTTTGGAAGAATGAACACTATATTTATCAATAGCTAATCTTTCTGGATAGCAATAATGGAAATTTGAAAGATAAAAGAAGAGACCAAATACTCTCAGAGTACTGTAGAGCCCACCACACTTAAAATACATTTCCATTGATAAATCTTTCTTTTGAGAAATTCCATATATTAGATCTTATTTTACCCAGTGCCTAGTTTGTCCCTGCACTGGTTAGCATAATTATTGAGGTGCCTCTGTGGTATCATTACTAATACATTACTGCAGCATGACAGAAAAATCTCATTTATCCTTAGAATACTGATGAAAAATAGTTATTATATTATTCACATTAGTGAAATTAATGAACTCAAAGATCTTTTACAGTCCTTCAGGCACAATGTTAGGCCATAATCTTTCATGATTTTCTCTCTGGAAGAGATAATTGACTTTATTATTTTGACAATATAAGACTCTTACTAAACTCAGGAAAGCTCATAGCTAAGAAAGATTACATAAATGGGTCAGTGGCTTAATATTAATACTTTCCATGTCAAGTTCTAAGGTACACCAAATAAAGTCAAGATAAGGTTTTTTTTCCAGTTTGAGTATAAATATTTACCTGCTTGTTTAAGATATTCATAAAAAATTCAATTTTTCATAAAATCTTGTTGAGCAAATTTTCAGAGCATTATATATAATATGTTAATAACAAATAAGCTAGCTCAAACAAATAATGTGTAGGAACACATTTATGAATGAAACAAATTTACTAAGGGTATGCACACAGACAGTAAAGAATCTGCCTGCAGTGCAGGAGACCTGGGTTCGATCCCTGGGTTGGGAAGATCCCCTGGAGAAGGAAATGGCAACCCAGTCCAGTATCCCTGCCTGAAAAACCTCATGGAGAGAGGAGCCTGGTGGGCTGCAGTCCATGGGGTCGCAAAGAGTCGGGCATGACTGAGTAACTAACACTTACTTACTTATGCACACAGAGTTCAGATGTTCAGAAAACAGCATATTTCTGTCAATGATTTATATTACAGAAAATTATATTCACTTACAGGGGAGATAACTTTGACATCTTCAGTTTAAAAATGAGAACACTGACATTCTGCTAAAAGATGAAGCTTTGGCATTTTTGATAACACCTATGGATGTCTTACTCTTTGCTTTTTGTATACCAGGGATAGAGTTTTATTTACAAAGTTAATTTTAAGATACTACATTTAGTTCTAAATCCTTTAAAGAAATCACAGAGGATTTGAATTAAGATTCTGTGTATGTCTCCACATTTTGAAATTGAAACTTTATTCCTACCAAATTGTTCTAGCTATCTATCTACAGGTATAGATTTTTTTGGCTCAAGGAAGCCTTTCCATCTTTACTGTTTCTCTCACATGTGGAAGTGCCTCAGATGTGTTTCTTCCAATATAAGAGAGTTTGGGGGGATAATGCATTGATTTGAGAAATTTTAAAAAATGCATTATACATATACATTTGTTACCAATATATTTTAATATCAATTGAAATTGGCACCATCTATACTACTTTCCTGGAGAAGGAAATGGCAACCCACTCCAGCATTTTTACCTGGAGAATTCCATAGACAGAAAAGCCTAGCAGGCTACTGTCCTTGGGGCTGCCAAGAGTCGGACACGACTAAGCACTCATACTACTTTCCATTCATGAAAGGATAATTCTAAAAGCTTTACATAGAATCTTGTGACCATCATGGTGACTATGTGACTACTACAATTGTTTCTATGGTAATCAGTTGTCAAGTGAGACCAAGAAAGAAAGAAAGGAAGGAAGAAAAAATGAGCTAAAAATACATGATTCAGATATTCATCACTTAAATGATGAATCACATAACATATTCTATCTTTGGATTATTTGAGGCTGCATTCCTTGTATACCCTTTTAAAGTTTTGTAATCTTAGAGTCTCCGCCCCCACAACCTTTTCTGGGCGAGGGCCAAAGGGTGGTTCGCTGTGGGGTCAGGCTCAGCCACGGGGAGGGCAGGCACCCGGGGAGAGAGGGCGCGAGGCGTTGATACAGGGGAGAGTGACGGGCTGCCCTACATTGCCAGCCAGGGACGAGCACGCGGCCACGCTACCACCCGGCTGCCCACGATCACTCGTCCGCAGAAATGTCAGCCGCCGGCGTCCGGGGCCTGCGGGCCACCTACCACCGGGTCCTTGATAGAGTGGAGCTCCTGCTGCCTGAAAAACTGAGGCCGTTGTACAACCACCCGGCAGGTCCCAGAACAGTATTTTTCTGGGCTCCAATTATGAAATGGGGGCTGGTGTGTGCTGGATTGGCTGACATGGCCAGACCTGCAGAGAAACTCAGCACGGCTCAGTCTGCTGTTTTGATGGCTACAGGCTTTATTTGGTCAAGATACTCACTTGTAATTATTCCAAAAAACTGGAGTCTATTTGCTGTTAATTTCTTTGTTGGGACAGCAGGAGCCTCTCAGCTCTTTCGTATTTGGAGATATAACCAAGAACTAAAAGCTAAAGCAAATAAATAAGAGTTCCTGATCACCCTGGCAATCTAGATATGGACATAACCACCGGGACCTAGTTTGATTTATTATTCAGTTGTTGATGAGGTGATACTAACTGTGCTAATGTTTGTAAGGCATAAAATGTAATTGGGAGATAGTATTGATACTTGATTCAACAGAAAAATAAAGCAAACTTTTAATAAAAAAAAATAAATAAAGTTTTGTAATCTTATTCTTTAAGCACAGAACCAGTGTGAAGCATTATTGTACCTTATGTACTAAAGACCACGTGCATGTGTGCTCAGTCGCTAAGTTGTGTCAGACTCTTTGGGACGCCATGGACTGTAGCCTGCCAAGCTCCACTATCCATGGGATTTTCCAGGCAAGAATACTGGAATGCATTGCCATTTCCTTATCCAGGTGATCTTCCTGACCCAGGGATCGAACCCTGGGTTTCCTGCATCTTCTGCATTGGCAGGTGGATTCTTTACCAATGAGCCACCTAGAAAGAGACCACAAGGTCTTTGGAAAGGACATGCATGACAAAGTATTAAGAAAGCGGCACTATCAGCATCCATGTCTGGGATTTCTCCTGCTTGACAGCTATGGATCGCACTTGTGACTGGGGAAAGGCTTTATGTTCTTTCTAGTTTGTATCTTTAGGTTCTTTGATGTTGTTTGTATACATCAACAGCAATGATAAAATTGAATTCTTTCCCCCAACCTACTCAAGAAAGTTTGTATTTCTAAATATTTTACATAAAAGGGAAAGTCAAGCTAATTTTTCAAAATAGTCAATATTCAAATGATTTTGAATCTTATTGGGGCAACTTCTACTCCACCCCCATCCTCCACAGTTCAGCTCAGTTCAGTCCCTCAATCGTGTCTGACTGTTTGTGACCCCATGAACTACAGCACACCAAGCCTCTCTGTCCACCACCAGCTCCTGGTGTTTGTTCAAACTCTTGTCCATAGAGTCAGTGATGCCATCCAACCATCTCATGCTCTGTCATCCCCTTCTCCTCCTGCCTTCGATCTTTCCCAGCATCAAGGTCTTTAACCATGAGTCAGTTCTTCCTATCAGGCGGCCAAAATATTGGAGCTTCAGTTTTAGCATCAATCCTTCCAATGAATATTCAGGACTGATTTCCTTTAGAATGGACTGGTTTGATCTCCTTGCAGTCCAAGGGACTCTCAAGAGTCTTCTCCAACACCACAGTTCAAAAGCATCAATTCTTCAGTGCTCAGCTTTCTTCACAGTTCAACTCTCACATCCATACATGACTACTGGAAAAACCATAGCTTGGATAGATGGACCTTTGTTGGCAAAGTAATGTCTCTGCTTTTTAATATGCTATCTAGTTTGGTCATAACTTTTCTTCCAAGGAACAAGCATTTTTTAATTTCATGCCTGCAGTCACCATTTGCAGTGATTTTGGAGCCCAAGAAAATAAAATCTGTCACTGTTTCCTCATCTGTTTGCCATGAAATGATGGGACTGGATGCCATGATCTTTGTGTTTTTTTTAATGTTGAGTTTTAAGCCAGATTTTTCACTCTCCTCTTTCACTTTCATCAAGAGGCTCTTCAGTTCCTCTTCCTTTTCTGCCATAAGGGTGGTGTCATTTGCATATGTAAGATTATTGATATTTCTCATGGCAATCTTAATTTCAGCTTGTGCTTCCTCCAACCCAGCATTTCACATGATGTACTCTGCAATGTATGTATGCATAAGTTAAATAAGCAGGGTGACAATATACAGCCCTGACATACTCCTTTCCCAATTTGAAACCAGTCTGTTGTTCCATGTCCAGTTCTAACTGTTGCTTATTGACCCACATACAGATTTCTCAGGAGGCAGGTCAGGTGGTCTGGTATTCCCATCTCTTTCAGAATTTTCCAGTTTGTTGTGATCCACACAGTCAAAGGCTTTGACGTAGTTAATAAAGCAGAAGTAGATGTTTTTCTGAAACTCTCTTGCTTTGTCAATGATCCAACAGATGTTGGAAATTTGTTCTCTGGTTCATCTACTTTTTCTAAATCCAGCTTGAACATCTGTACATTCTTGGTTCACATACTGTTGAAGCCTCACTTGGAGAATTTGGAGAATTAGCTAGCATGTGAGATTATGTAGTTGTTTGAACATTCTTTGGCATTGTCTTTCTTTGGGACTGGAATGAAAACTGACCTTTTCCATTTCTGTGGTCACTGCTGAATTTTCAAAATCTGCTGGCATATTGAGAGCAGCATTTTAACAGCATCATCTTTTAGGACTTGAAATAGCTCAGCTGGAATTTCATCACCTCCACTAGCTTTCTTCATAGTGATACTTCCTGAGGCCCGCCTAACTTTGGGCTCCAGGATGTCTTGCTGTATTTGAGTGATCACACCATTACAGTTATCTGGATCATGAAGATCATTTTTGTATAGTTGTTCAGTGTATTCTTGCCACCTCTTCTTAGATGAAGACTAATTAGGAAATCTAATATGTACCTTGAATTTGGGGTTCAAAGATTAATAAGGAAAACAAAAATTTTAAACTTTTCTAAAACTATTTTTTTTTTCTCTTTGAAGACTGCCTGAATTGAAAGGTAATTCTCAGGTTCAAAGATTTCTTTTCTATTTTTTTTTTTTAATTTCAGAGGCAAGCATACTGTCAGAGTATTTCAAATCACTTGAAATACAATATGTCTATTACAAATATTTTATTTACAAAACCCTGTTTCACACACACACACACACACAAAAACAGTCTTTGCTAAAGTAAAGTATATTATAGAAAATTATTGTGACTGTTTCTTCCCAATAAATCCTTATATAATTTTCAATTACTATTTCTACCAAATCAAAAATGATGGGAAACTTTATTGATTCAAGTTATAAGTACTTCCAGTTTTCTTTTTTAATTAACAAACAAATCACAGAACCTGTATTTATTTAGTTTTACTTTTTGAAAACATCTCCCTCTTTATTAGGATTTTGGAGAGCATACTTTATAAAATGCCAGTCTCTACTGGCAGGACTTTGAGTCAGCTAATTCTATTTTCTTTTTCTTCAGCCACTGAAAGAAACCCAGAGAATGAATGTGTGATCTGCTTTGGCTTCTTGTATGTAATCATTCATGATTTTACATTCATTAATTCTCTGCGTATTCATTGTCATCGCAATGCTACTATTGGCAAAAGCTAAAACTGAGATTTGCTCTTGTAGTTGCTCTTTCTCGTTAGAGTACAAGGGCTCTACTACATTAATGAGGCCCATGAACACAAATAAATAACAGAGAAGTAAAAATTTGGAAATTTCTAAGAGTGATAATGGCACTAAATAATATTACATATAGATTCAGTGGACTGTGATTAACATTTCTCTGAAAGGCATCAGAGCCTTTTTCTGCTGTTAGAACAACATTTACAGCATGGAATAAATCTAAATTAACACTAGAAACCCTGACTAAAGCATTTAGTATGAATAACCCATCCGAAAACAAGCAATGGTGCTTTACTCGTTACATCAACACAAATTGCAACACTAATTACCGCCTATTCTGTAAACATCAATCCAAATGTGTTCTTTACTCTTGATTTGCTTTAAAAAATCATTCATCCTATAAGCACATAAAAAGGGGACTTTTCTAAAGTGTTAACTATAATGCTTCAGGAAAAAAGGTGGTGTTTTAAGGAGCTCTACCCTTTACTCAAGTCAGCAATATAAATCTAACATAGAGTCGTTTACTTATAAGGTGTGTGGATCTGATTTGTATATTATTCAGTGATTCCCTCTGTGACCTTTATCAATCCTGTATTAATATTTCATCAATTAATAATGTAACAAAAGTTAGGGTTTAAACTGGACATAATTTCCTGTCTCACTGCTAGTGCTCTAATTTTCTCACTTCAGTTACATATAACTTTGTAGGTAGTGGGTAAAATGATAAACACTGCTGACTATTCTTCCTTTGAATTTCAAAACTTTTGTACAAATATTACCTCTTCTTTTCTCAGAGATATTAGCAATAATTCAAATTCTTATTAAACCGTAAGTGATATAGTCTTTTCAGAGATACATGAAAAGGGATTGAACTGGAATTTCACTAAGAATTCCTGTCACAAACATTGTTTTTGTTCAGTCACTCAGTCATGTCCAGCTCTGCGACCCCATGGACGGCAACAAGCCAGGCTTCCCTGTGCTTCACCATTTCCAGGAGCTTACTCAAACTCATGTCCATAGAGTTGATGATGCCATCCAACCATCTCATCCTCTGTTGGTCCCTTCTCTTCCGACCTTCAGTCTTTCCCAGCATCAGGGTATTTTCTAATGAGTCAGCTCTGCATCAGGTGGCCAAAGTATTGGAGTTTCAGCTTCAGCATCAGTCCTTATGAATATTCAGGACTGATTTTCTTTAGGATTGACTAGTTTGATCTCTATGCAGTGCAAGGGACTCTCAAGAGTCTTCGCCAACACCACAGTTCAAAAGCATCAATTCTTTGGAGCTCAGCTTTCTTTATAGTCTAACTCTTATATCCATTCATGACTACTAGAAAAACCATAGCTTTGACTAGACAGACCTGTTGGCAAAACAATGTCTCTGCTTTTTAAAATACTGTCTAGGTTTTTCATAGCTTTCCTTCCAAGGAGTAAGCATCTTTTAATTTCATGGCTGCAGTCACCATCTGCAGTGATTTTGGAGCCCCCCGCCCCTCAAAGAATAAAGTTTGTCACTGTTTGCATTGTTACCCCATCTGTTTGCCATGAAGTGATGGGACCAGATGCCATGATATTTGTTTTCTGAATGTTGAGTTTTAAGCCAGCTTTTCCACTCTTCTCTCTCACTTTCATCAAAAGGCTCTTTAGTTCCTCTTCATTTTCTGCTTTTAGAGTGGTATCATCTGCATATCTGAAGTTGTTATTTCTCCTGGCAATCTTGATTCCAGCTTGTGCTTCATCCAGCCTGGCATTTTGCATGGAGTATTCTGCATATAAGTTACATAAGCAGGGTGACAATATACAGCTTTAATGTATTCCTTCCCCAATTTGGAACCAGTCCATTGTTCCATGTCCAGTTCTAGCTGTCACAATGTAGAACGCATTAAATGTATGTGCATTGTGCATGTATGTGTATATCTGTCTCTCTGTGTGTAATTTTACTTGTCTTATGAGGAAATTTCTCTTTAATTTTCTTAGCTGCATTATGTGACTACCTGTTCTTGGAAAAATAATCAAATCTCTTTAAACAAAGAGAGTTTCTTTTAACACTAGTTTCACAGTTACTAATCTCATTCCTCTTTTGATTTGTATTTAGGACTAGGAGAGCATTTAGAGGTTGTTCTCATGCTCTCCTTTCATTTTCATCTATTCACGTGGGAATGTGGAATGGTTTTCACACTCAAAGAGCTATCGGTTTATCTGTCAGATTAGGGTCCATTTCACTCACTCATACATTCTTACATTCATTCATAATAAATCATGATTAGTTTTAAAATATGCTTAGCATTATTGACGGAAAGAAGGGAAGGTAGTTTTATAAGTGAGGTATAATTTAGACATTTGAGTTAAAAATATACTAAGATCTTGAAGGAATGAAAGAATGCCCTTTCAAAGAAATATCAATTGTATTAGATAACTTACCTTGGACAGGATTTTTGAATAGATGCATACATTTGGGGTATTTATCTTTTACAAAGTGTTTTCAAGTGTAGTGTCTGATAAGTTTTTTTTTTTAACCAATTAGCTTTAGGGATAATTTCTCAACCTGTATTAAATAATCATATTCTATTTGTCAAAATAGCTAGCATTTTGAAATAGGTTATAAGCTTTCTAAAAATATTGGAATCATGTTGTTGTTTAGTCACTAAGTCAGGTCTGACTCCTTTTCATCCCCATGGACTATAACCGCCTAGGCTCCTCTGCCCATGAGATTCTCCAGGCAAAAATACGGAGGTGGTTTGCCTTTTCCTTCTCTAGGGGATCTTCCTGACCCAGGGATGGAACCCGCCTCTCTTGCATTGGCAGGTGGATTCTTTACCACTGAGCCACCAGGGAATCGTAACATATGTAATTAAAAAGGAAAAAAAAAAATGTGTTCAGTGATTTAAATATTCTTAATGGGAAATTATCCTATTATAACACTGTTAAATGAAGATACTGAATTCATTTTTATATATTACATTAATCTAAAAAAATCTTTATTTATGCATGTGATCTGTTGGGCATTTCTATAATTTATGATCCAAATACTTTAATCTTGTATTCTGGCTAACTCGTGTTAGTTATTCAGTCATGTCTGACTCTTTGTGACCCCCCTGGATTGTAACCCACCAGCCTCCTCTGTCCATGGGCTTCTCCAGGCAAAAATACTGGAGTGGATTGACATTCCCTTCTCCAGGGTATCTTCCTGACCAAAAGACTCAACCCCAGTCTCCTTCATTACAAGCAGATTCTTAACTGTCTCAGCCACAAGGGAAGCCCTCTGTCTAATAAGGCACTATATACACTTCTGTTCAAGCTTCATACTCATCAAAGACAATATATCAGATATTACAATGCTTATTTAGTTAAATATATGATTTCAGTAATAATGTTGCAAATATTTTAAAATTTTCATGTCAAGTTAGCCATAACTTAAAATCAAAAAGTGCATTTCTTACAGTAGAATAGAATACATTATTTTTATTTTGAATATAAACATACATGTGCATTAGCTATCTCTATTTTTAAAATCTACTCAATTTATGTTTTTACCATGTGACATCAGTATTTTTCAGTAAAAATATCTTTCTATTTCCAACCACTTTTATAGCATAAAAGTTTTAAATTTTAGGAAATGCAGTGTTTAGTTTAAAATGTGATGCTATGTTTTTATGAAATTATACAATGTAGACCAAAACGACTTCCCCCATGTAGACATGAGCAATTAAATAGCTAAGAAAGTAGAGTAGAGCTCATAAAAACTCAATTCATCTAGAGTTTCAGCTTCATGGAAAACTCATGAATTTTTTCTTTTCCTCACTTGCCTCCCACCACCTTCAGTACTCCAAAAGCTGCTAGTGATCATAGAAATGGAACCATGTATCAAATGTTGCAGGTGGTATAAAAAGAAAGGAAAGAAATGCTAAAGTCAGTCTACAAGGACATAAACCTCCTGTGATGAATTAAGAATGACTTTTATTGCAAGGAAAGGTACTCTCTTTAAAGTTCAGATGCTGATTTATTGTATTTTGACAGCTCAGAAATATTTAGTTACAGGAAACAGAGGGAATCTGCAGCCCAATTACCAAGTCCCATTTCTTAATTTTGTATCCTAATTAATTCTTAGGTCATTTCCTACCACTTTGTGTTTTATCTCCTTGTTTGAAAAATTAAAGCAAAAACTTGGAAATGACCTAATAAATGAATTCTATTCACTAGCTAAAACTGCATTATCATTGCACTATTTTTCCTTTAAATGGTTATCAATTGAAACTTAATATATTGACTTCAAGAAAGGCTATGGTTAGGAATTTTTAGGATATTTTTTAGGTGAGGTTGATAGAGACTATGTTAATTTTTCAATAAGCAATTGTATATCTGATTGGCCAATACCTGGTAAAATGAGTCCATGTTAAAAAATATTTGTATAATTTTATGCAGTACCACTTTTGTCAATAGCTTAATTATTTTTATATTTTTCTTAACTCTATGACTGTGCTAAAGGAAAAAGCAAGGAGTTTCTTGCCGAGTTGAAGAAAACACAATTGGGGAATACATGTAACTCCATGGCTGATTCATGTCAATGTATGACAAAACCCACTACAATATTGTAAAGTAATTAGCCTCCAACTAATAAAGTTAAATGAAAAAATCCCCCACAATTTAGAAGGAAAAGTTAGCAAATATCACAAAGAGAATTCAAAGTGGATAAAAAGAATATGATGATATTAATAATAACACCACATGGAAACTAAGTTTAAGCTTGAGTTTATGGGTTGAAGATGTAATAGTTAATGAAAATTCTATACAGATTCAATTTAAGGACTATTTTCTGGTAGTGTTACTTACTAACTACATAAGAAAAAAAATTTCAAAGCTGTTTATCATTATCAGATTTACTTATTTGGGTAGGTTGCAGGTCAGTTATCAAAAGTCATGGAGTTCCTTATAGTAGAATAAACAGGGTCTTGGTCAAAGACATGAGCACAAACCATGCACTAGACTTAGGTATTGCCAATACACATTCTAAAGATGACATTCTCTTATCTATCCTGCTATTAAGTTAACTTTTGTTCAGTTATGAGATCTCAAGGGAATGGCAAGGCACAAAATGACAGTATATTGAAATGAGTCTGTTACAGGGACTGAATGCCAAGATAAATTTAATCTATATATTTAGTTGTAGAAAGGAAAAGGTCAAATTGACCCTGAAAATTACTGCTCCAATGAAAATTAAACACAGATCATTTTGTAGAGGTACAAAAATAAGTATGAAATAACTGATAGGTGGGAATGGATATCCATATTGTCAGAAATCAGAGGATACAGCAGATGCATATAATTGCCTTAATTTCACCATAGTATGCATTCACAAGAGCTCCTTCTGGGAAATGAATAGGTAGAGAATTCAGATTTTGGATAAGAGACATAGAGCAAAAGTTGGACATCTGAGAGGTTTACCCCGTCTAGGTAGTTAATCAATCTGCTGTTGCTGCTGCTAAGTCGCTTCAGTCGCGTCCGACTCTGTGTGACCCCATAGACGGCAGCCCACCAGGCTGAGTCTTCCTCTATTAACTCTACCTGATTTATGGCATGGTTTGTTTGCTTCATATTATAAACCCTTTTTCACAACTACCGAGAAATTTAAAGAGAGAAAAGGGAAAGAGATCTTTCAAGAGGATCAGTGCTTAGACTCAATAGAGATAAAGGTAGTATCTGGGTAGTGAGACGTCTTGGTATTTATATTTTAACTCTGCATAATATATAATAAATGAAAATAGAATTTTGATCCAACATATGCTTGCATTTGGGCTTCCCTGGTGGCTCAGATGGTAAAGAATCTACCTGCAATGCAGTACACACAGGTTTGATCCCTGTGTCGGGAAGATCCCCTGAAGAAGGGAATAGCCACCCACTCTAGTATTCTCTCTTGGAGAATCTCATGGACAGAGGAGCTGGCTACAGTCCATGCAGTTGCAAGAGTCAGACATGACTTAGCAACTAAGCCACCATCAACAACTGTTTACTACATGTCTTTTTTTTTAAATTTTATTTTTCCATTTATTTTTATTAGTTGAAGGCTAATTACTTTACAATATTGTAGTGGTTTTTGTCATACACTGACATGAATCAGCCATGAATTTACACGTATACCCCATCCCGATCCCCCCTCCCACCTCCCTCTCCACCCGATCCCTCTGGGTCTTCCCAGTGCACCAGGCCCGAGCACTTGTCTCATGCATCCAGCCTGGGCTGGTGACCTGTTTCACCCTAGATAATATACATGTTTCAATGCTGTTCACTCAAAACATCCCACCCTCACCTTCTCCCACAGAGTCCAAAAGTCTGTTCTGTACATCTGTATCTCTTTTTCTGTTTTGCATGTAGGGTTATCGTTACCATCTTTCTAAATTCCATATATATGCGTTAGTATACTGTATTGGTCTTTATCTTTCTGGCTTACTTCACTCTGTATAATGGGTTCCAGTTTCATCCGTCTCTTTAGAACTGACTACATGTCTTTTAACCTCACTCTTAGAGTATACTGAAAAATATCTAGTTAAGTATCTGAAAGTATCTTAATTCAAAGTGAATCCATAGAAAAAAAGGGTGAAGAAACAGGGCATTTGGGGAGAATGCTGAAAAAAAAAAAAAACATTTAAAAAAGTTATGATGAATTGTAAGGTAAAGGACAATTTTGAAAATATAAATCAAACAAGAAAGAGCAAGTTTTAGGTTCAGGATATAAGAAAAATGATGATGAGTGAGTAAAAGAAAGAAATTTATGATTGTGTAAGCTATTAAGTACCAGAAAGGCTAACTGTTTCACTATTACAAAATCCCTTTCCCTGGAAGTTAAAAAAAAAATGTGTTCATTAGGGCACATGATCACTCCCTTAGGGAGACTATGTGAACATTGTGGGCAGGGTGACCAAAGCAGTGATGGAGAGAGTTGGAGAAGAACCTTGCCACTGACTTCCAGGGTGAACTTTGGAGGGCACAAAGTGAAGTTTATGATAGCACTAGCTAATGTCAAATTTCAATCTTTATCAGTGTCTTTTTTTTTTCTTTTTCTGAGACGTGAGAAATGTCTAACATTACTCTTACTATTTATAGAAAGAAAATGTAGCTCACAGCTGTCTAGCACATTATGAGGGAGAAATAATGAGGAGATGAGTGGATAAAACATTTGTGGACCAATTTAATAATATGAAATTTTAGAGTGAGCTAGACCAGTTATAATTCCCTATATATCTAGAAAGGTTTTCAAAAGAGCCTGTGGGCAGATTAGTAAGCAAAAGAGGTGACTCATCCAAACTAATAAATATCATCATTTTGGCCAAAAAGCAGTGCATCATTGAGGAAAGTTGATATGACATTGGATGGCAATGACAAAATGGATTGTCCGTTGCAGTGATGTTACTCTGGGGGGAAATATTTTAATATTAAATGAGACATCTTTTAAGGGACATGCATATTTATACAATGTCTACATGAGCTGAACAATACTTAGGACCAAATCATCTGCAACCAAATTTTATAGTTTTCTAAAACAGCTTGAGAAGTTTTACTTTGCTACCTTCAGCAGTTTGCCCCCAAACACGACATTTAATTAGTGATCATTAAAATAGTGCAGAAGGCTTGACCCATCATATCCTTTCCTATATATTTAGCTTACTCTCTGGCTGGCAGATTTACCAGAGAGTTTTACTTTCTGGATGGTCAAAACCTTAACTGCTGAGAACAACACTTGAATACATTCTATTCAAGTGATGTCAAGCTGTGGGGAAAGGTAAGTGTTAAGGGTCAGACAGACCTGGGCTTGATTCTCTATTTTGGCACTTAAGAGGTTTTGTTCCTGAGAAAGTTAATTAGCTCTCTCTGAACCCCTTATTCCATTTTTGTTAAGGTCTACTGTGCATTTGTAATCCCTATTCTTCAGAAAGACTGTTCAGAAAATTGGACATGATATGAGTAAATCACTTAGAGGATCTAGAAAATAAACAAAATAACATTTACTTATGTATACAATAAATGTTCATATTGATTTTTTCTATGTATTCCTCCCCCAAGATTTTTGTAGTTATCAATAATTTTTCTATACACTGAATTATTTTTACAGTGGTGCCCAATTAACCTATTTTCTCTCTCATTAATTTAATTAGAAGCCAATCAACTGTTCATTCTATCCTATGCCACAGGGAAAAGAAAAACATTTAGTTCTTGTCAGTATCATTTCTCAACTTTCATGGCACAAATTCAAATTTACAAAGATATAGCTATTGACATTATTGTCATGTCTTGTCACAAATCCTCAAAAAGCCAAAAATAATATGCAAAAAACCCCAAGCATTTCCTATTAATATGCACTTGAAAGGGGCATATGAAAGCTAAGAGAGGGTGAAAGGGATAAAGAGAAAATATAATATTATAAAAATGACATGCTTGAAAAAATAAATATATTATTTGAATATACTGGGACTATTAACTAACTAATGATAAAGTTATAATTTTATTTTATTTTCCTAGTCAAACATCAAAAAAACAAAGAATATGATGTCATTAAGGTATTTCTGCTTTCTGATGCCAACAACAAATTGAAGTAATTACAACTGATAGGTTAATATGCCTCTTGATAGATGAGTCTACAGTCATTAGGGTATTTTTTTATCTCTAGCAAAGAAAGATTAATGATTAATTATACTTAAGCACTCTCCAAGACAGAAAGTATGCACCAGCTTAATCATAAAGTAAAATAAAGACAAAGAATATATTACTTGATATTAGGGAGGAGGAGAAGGTCATGTTTTGATAGAAATGATAAATCTATGTGCTACTGTAATAGAAGAATAAACTTGTTTGGCTTTAATTATGAATTAGTTAACATCCAGTTTCATATAAGCTTGAATGAGTTGCTCACATTCTCTGTAGACAGTTAGTCTGCCAATGCATTGTATGAAGCACTTGATATGTATTATTTTATGTATTCTCAAAAAAAAATTATGTAGTTAACGTAGTGATCCTCATTTTGCAAATGAAGAAATGGGGTTGAGAATGTCAAAGACCTTGTTCAAGTATTCACAGTTAGTAAGCACTAATAGCAGGACTTGGAAGATCTTTTTATCACTAAGTGATACTGAATACTCCCTATAAGATTTATTTTGTATCTAGTACCAATCCTCTTTAACATGTTCATAGAAGGTCTTTGAGAGACCATGTTAGGATATAATGCTGAAGGGACTGATCATTCTAGCTTTTGCAAAACTGAGTATATAGGTCTTATATAAGCAAGTCAAAAAGGTACATAGACCAAGGGGAGAATGCAAAATATCATCTCCTTTTCATAGTGATGAAGGGTGTATAGTGATGTTCTCACAAGAATTCAGTTCAGTTCAGTCACTCAGTCATATCTGACTCTTTGCAACCCCAATGAACTGCAGCATGCCAGGCCTCCTAGTCCATCACCACCTCCTGGAGTCCACCCAAACTCATGTCCATCGAGTTTGATGCCATCCAACCATCATCCAGAAGATGATGCCATCCAACCATCTCATCTTCTGTCATCCCCTTCTCCACCTGCCTTCAATCTTTCCAAGCATCAGAGTCTTTTCAAATGAGTCAGCTCTTCTCATCAGGTGGCCAAAATATTGGAGTTTCAGCTTCAACATCAGTCCTTGCAATGAACACCCAGGACTGATCTCCTCTAGGATGGACTGGTTGGATCTCCCTGCAGTCCAAGGGACTCTCAAGAGTCTTCTCCAACACCACAGCTTAAAAGCATCAATTCGTCAGCACTCAGCTTTCTTTATAGTCCAAATATCACATCCATACATGACCACTGGAAAAACCATAGCCTTGACTAGATGGACCTTTGCTGGCAAAGTCATGTCTCTGCTTTTTAATATGCTGTCTAGGTTGGTTATAACTTTCCCTCCAAGGAGGAAGCATGTTTAATTTCATGGCTGTAAGCATCATCTGCAGTGATATTGGAGCCCAGAAAAAGTCTGACACTGTTTCCACATCTATTTGTCATGAAGTGATGGGACAAGATGCCATGATCTTAGTTTTCTGAATGTTGAGTTTTAAGCCAAATTTTTCACTCTCCTCTTTTAATTTCATCAGGAGGCTTTTTAGTTCCTCTTCACTTTCTGCAATAATGGTGGTGGCATCTGCATATCTGAGGTTATTAATGATTCTCCCGGCAATCTTGATTATAGCTTGTGCTTCTTCCAGCCCAGTGTTTCTCATGATGTACTCTGCATATAAGTTAAATAAGCAGAGTGACAATATACAACCTTGATGTACTTTTCCTATTTGGAGCCAGTCTGTTGTTCCATGTCCAGTTCCAACTGTTGCCTCCTGACCTGCATACAGGTTTCTCAAGAGGCAGGTCAGGTGGTCTGGTATTCCCATCTCTTTAAGAATTTTCCACAGTTTATTGTGATCCACACAGTCAAAGGCTTTGGCATAGTCAATAAAGCAGAAATAGATGTTTTTCTGAAACTCTCTTGCTTTTTCAATGCTCCAGTGGATGTTGGCAATTTGATCTCTGGTTCCTCTGCCTTTTCTAAAACCAGCTTGGACATCTGGAAGTTCATGGTTCATGTATTGCTGAAGCCTGGCTGGGAGAATTTTTAGCATTACTTTACTAGCGTGTGAGATGAGTGCAATTGCATAGTAGTGTGAGCATTCTTTGGCATTGCCTTTCTTTGGGATTGGAGTGAAAACAGCCCTTTTCCAGTCCTGTGGCCACTGCTGAGTTTTCCAAATTTGCTGGCATATTGAGTGCAGCACTTTCACAGCGTCATCTTTCAGGATTTGAAATAGCTCAACTGGAATTCCATCACCTCCACTAGCTTTGTTCATAATGATGCTTCGTAAGGCCCACTTGATTTCACATTCCAGGATGTCTGGCTCTAGGTGAGTGCTCACACCATTGGGATTTTCTGGGTCATGAAGGTCTTTTTTGTACCATTCTTCTGTGTATTCTTGCCACCTCTTCTTAATCTCTTCAGCTTCTGTTAGGTCCCTACCTTTTCTGTCCTTTATTGAGCCCATCTTTGCATGAAATATTCCAAGAATTTGCTCAAATCAATTGTTCCAGATAATATTCCATAGTAATCACTGGACTGAATCTACAGAGCATGTATGTAATATGCACACACAGCTGTGCTTGTTTTACAGAAATATTAATCTTTTATAATATCAGTCTTTATTGAACTTTATGAAGGTGAAGCAGCAACTTGAAGATATAGGTGCTGCTAAGCAAAATATTATAATAATAATAATATCTACATGATAGGTAGAGAGAATGTAAACAAACAGAAAGATATTTTTAAAATGATGGTATATACAGATTTTACTTCTCAGTTTGGATGAGTTTACAAATATTCTTCAAGATTAAAATCCAGTTAGCTTAAAACAGATTAGTTAAACAGGTTTAGGGCAGGTGGAAATGAAAGCCAACTTATTTTTGAAAAATGTTGAGGCTATATGACAGCATTCACATACTAATTTGTTTAAAGCAATTTATATTTTAAGAGAAAGAAAGAAAACAAGAAAACATGGGATTAATCTATCATCTTAGTTCAGACAATTTTCACCAATAGACAATGGAGGTAAAATCCCCAGCAAGTAGAAATAATGTCATTGCACTGTAACATCTTTTAAAAAATCATCAAAGAGGTCAAAAACTATAGGGAACATTTTAGTAAATTTTACATATTATAAGTTAAGGGTGACTTTCTTACAACCTAGGGAAGGAATACATTAAATTTGGTAGCATTGTTCAAGAAGCAGAAGTTTGCCCAAAGCTTCATGTCTGGAAATATTTCAGTTCAAACTTATAATGGTAGGAAGTGGAGTTGGTAACAGAAAAGGAAAGGAGGAACATGCTTTAGAGAAATATCTGAGTTAAGAGAATACTTTAGAAAGTGAATGTAGTTTTCAAATTTGCATATACTTACAGTAATATAAGCAATATGTATATATATATATATATATATATAAAAACCCCATAAAATCTAATGTACTAAACACACAAATGAAGTATTAAAAACACTTAATTTGTGTTTTTAATACTTCAGTGTGCTTCAGTCCAGTCCAAAAACACATTTGAAGTGTCAAATTAAGCACCCTCTTTATACAGTGTGTGCATGCTAAGTCACTTCAGTCATGTCAGACTCTGAGATCCTGTTGACTGTAGCCCACCAGGATCTTACATCCATGGGATTCTCCAGGCAAGAATACTGGAGTGTGTTATTGCGTCCTCCTCCAGGGAATCTTCCTGACTCAGAGATCAAATCCTTGTCTCTTATGTATTCTACATTGGCAGGTGAGTTCTTTACCACTAGCACCACCTAGGAAGGCCCTGTATACAGTAGGGTAATCCTACTGTATTGAAACTGAAGTTCCAATACTTTGGCCACCTGATGCAAAGAGCCATCTCATTGGAAAAAACCTTGATGCTGGGAAAGATTGAGGGCAGAAGGAGAAGGGGGTCGATAGGGGATGAGATGGTTAGATGGCATCACAGACTCAATGGATATGAGTTTGAGTCAACTCCAGAATATACTGAAGGACAGGAGAGCCTTGGATGCTGCAGTCCATGGGGCTGCAAAGAGCTGGACATGACTCAGGGACTGAACAACAACATTCCTAATGTTATATAATTGAGACTGGTATTCTGGCATACTGTACTGCATTTCCCTTGAAAGTTAGTTCACATTATTAATTCTCTTATCTCAAATTTGCTTCCCACCCCATATGGAACATAAAGTAATTCATGTTTCAATTATCATAAAGGCTAAGGAAAGTTTATACCATTATTAGCTTTATAAAAAGGATGGTATTCTGATGCTAAGAATAACGGTCAGCAGTTTTCTCAAGAGCCTGAGCCCCAAAGAGATCTCTGATGATGCTCCAATTGACTTTTGAGATCTGGCACACACATCTGTTTACATATATACACACACTCAAAAATATTCAAACTTTAAAAAAATATATATATATGAGGGCAATGAAATAAAAGTAGGGAGGAGAAAAGTTATGTGATAGAGAGTAGGGGGTGTTGAATCATTCAAATAGTTGTACCGTTTGTCCAGTTTGACCTCAGTAAGAAATATAATTAATAGATCTTGGGTTCTTTAACACATTGTTTGGTTCATTCGCAGCTTGGACGAATCCAGGCTTAGTTTCTCACAATCTTTCTACATAAGGTCGTTCTCTTATTCAGCAAGTCAGTGTCAGAAAAGAAGCAGTCAAGCTTAATCTGATCCCCTTATTTGTACTTAGATTGCAGAACCCATCCCCTTTTTCTCAATCTGTCCTGAAAATGAACCTTCGTATTTAGACTGCCATGTTTATGGTCCAGGTTGGGGATATTATATATATAATATATTATATATATATATATATATATATATATATATATATATAATATAATGTATTATATATATATATTTATATTTATAACTATAGATACATCTATAGTTATATATATAGTTGTATATTTTCTTTTGTAATACAGGAGGAAAGTAAGAGTGGAAAATATACGTGCTTTTAGGACAGATATGTTGTGCTCAGTCACTCAGTCGTGCCTGACTTTTTGTGGTCCCATGGACTGAGTCTGCCAGGCTCCTCTGTCCATGGAATTTTCCAGGCAAGAATACTGAATGGGTTGCCATTTCCTTCTCCAAGGAATCTGATCTTCCCAACCCAGAGATTGAATCCAAATCTCTTGCATCCCCTGCATTGGCAAACAGATTCTTTACCACTAGCACAACCTGGGAAGCCCTTAGGACAGATGTGCCGTGTGCTAAGACATTTCAGTTATGTCAGACTTACTGTGACCCTATGGACCACCAGGTTCCTCTGTCCAAGGGACTCCAGGCAAGAATACTGGAGTGGGTTGCTATGCCCTCCTCCTGGGAATCTTCCCAACCCAGAACCTGCATCTCTTAAGTCTCCTGCATTGGCAAGCAGGTTCTTCATCACTAATGCCACCATACTGATCCCTTTTAAAATAATAGCTTCCTTAAAGGATGTAAATTTTGACAGAGTGTAGAGGGTAATCCTTCCACACATAGATGAGAAGCGATAACTAAGTAATTCTAACTGGCCCATGCAAGGGACAGAAACTTCTGTACTGTGTAGGATAATATTCTTTTGATGAAAAATAAAAAAGGATAAAACTGGGCAAAGACTGGAGGTAAATCTTCAGTTAATGTCTCCTAAAGGACCAATCAAGCAAATTTTAGCATAAAATTGAAAGGATACAGACAAGGAGAAAAACAAACAAAAACCAGTGAGTTTCCCTGGTGGTTCAGACAGTAAAGAATTTGCCTGCAATGCAGGAGACCAGAGTTCAATCCCTGTGTCAGAAAGATACCCTGGAGATGGGACTGCCTACCCCCTCCAGTATTTTTTGCCTGGAGAATTCCATAGACAGAGGAGCCCAGTGGGCTGCAGTTCATGGAGTCGCAAAGAGCTGGACTCGGCTGACTGACTAACACTTTCACACTTTCACTTTAATAAGAAAGGTAGAAGAATATATGTTTTTCCCCTTTATTATCTCTTCAATAGGAATTTATTTTGCTTAATTTTAAGTGCATAACGAAATATCTCTAATCAATAAATGTTAGTAAATAAGGAAGTTGAAAAAGTGCAGTGCAAATACATAAATACATACTTTGTATAAGGAAACACTGGTAAAACTTGAAATTCTAAATTATTTATAATAAATCTATACATAAACCATAGATTAATTACATGATTCAGTAATATCTTTCCTCTATCAGGAATTTTTTTAACCAACCTCAGCATTGTGTACCAAAATTTTTTGTTGCTGTTGTTTTTAAGCTATGGAAACTATAAGAAATTTGTCAACATGCTTTTCTCCCTTAGAAGGTAAATTTTTGTCCTCCTGTTCCACCTCTGTTAGGAAAAGAAAAAAAGAAAAACCTCATAAATCAAGCTCTAATCAAGCTGAAAAATCCCAATTTTATTTCTTTATGTCCTCAGGGTGTTCCAGGACATTTCACAGAATCATTCATTTTCTAAACTTGTGATATAAACATTTTTATTTAGTTCTATTCCTTTTTCATTTAGAATCCCCAACTTCTCCCTGTTCCATTTCTAAACTTCATATGCTTTTTCAACATCCTACAAGTGGAAATATTTTGAACTCAGCAATCAAGTTGGCACAGACATGACTGTGAGGGATTAGTAATCCTTCAATTCAATAGGCAGAATTATGTTCAAACAGCCAAGAAGATATTAATCAGACACTTCTTTAATTTTGCTCCAAGACTGGTGAAATTCTTAAGACTTCACTTGGAAAAAGGGAAATTTATAGGGGGATAAAGGCCTATGGGTCTTTCCTCTTTACTAAACAAGATATATACACATTTACTGAATGAAGAGCCATATAGCATAACAAGAAAAACAAATTATTTTTCATGTGGTCTGGTACTTTCCCAGACATATTTGCAAATGAAAAGAATTCTCCAGTAGAAAATATCAGGCATATCACTCCATGCTCTTGTAAGGAGATGCATAATATTTTTCTTTTTAAATAAATGTACAATATTTACCTTGGCCAATGGCTTATTATTGTTATTTTACAGAAAAATTGTCACCCCTTTCAATATGGTGAGCAATTTCCTCAGATAACAATATTTCGGTTTGACTACCCTTTCTTTAAATTCACATTAGGGCACTGGACATTGAACTCTCAATTTATTAATTTATAGCATTACTAAAGATCCTCATTATGAAATAGTGAGAAATATGGATTAAGCTAGTAAATAAATGAAATATATATTCATCACGTTTTTCTGAAAACACTTGCCATAATGCCTAAATTATCCATTAATTGATAAGATTGATTTGAAAATGTCATTTGAACATTTACTTTTTCATATGAGATAAAACTATGACTGTGGCAAGAACTGAAATCAATTTTGAAGGATAAGAGTGATATGTATCAATTCTGTTTATCACTTCAAAACTGTTAAACTAAAAGTTCTTTAATAATTATAACAAAAACTGATTTGATAGTAGTAAATCTTATCTGATCTTATTCAGGCTCATTAATTGCAAAGTGCTAGGGGAAATGTTCTAGCACTCCAAAATCACTGAGGATGGTGAGTGCAGCCACAAAATCAAAAGACACTTGCTTCTTGGAAGAAAAGTTATGACAAACCTAGACAGCGTGTTAAAAAGCAGAGACATCATTTTGCAGACAAAGGTCCATATAGTCAAAGCTATGGTTCTTCCAATAGTCACATATGAGTGCAAGAGTTGGACCATAGAGAAAGCTAAATGCTGAAAATTTGATGCTTTCAAACTGTGGTGCTGGACAAGACTCTTGAGAGTCCCTTGGACAGCAAGGAGGTCAAATCAGTCAACCCTAAAGGAAATCAGTCCTGAATATTCATTGGAAGGACTGATGCTGAAGCTTAAGCTCCAATACTTTTGCCACTTGATGGGAAGAGCCGACTCATTAAAAAAGACCCTGGTTTTGGGAAAGATTGAGGGCAGGAGGAGAAGGGGATGACAGAGGATACAATGGTTGGGTGGCACATCTGCTAAATGGACATGAGTTTGATAAAACTCTGGGACATAGTGAAGGACAAGGAAGCCTGGCATGCTGCAGTCCATGGGGTCATGAAGAGTCGGACTTGACTTAGTGACTGAACAACAATAACAGGGTGTTATGTAAAATGGCGCAACTGCTTAGAAAACAGTTGGGCAGTTCCTTGAAATCCTAACCAAAGAGTTACCATAGACCCAGCAATTCCACTCATAGGCATATACCCAATATAAATGAAAACATATATCCACATAAAAATGCATACATGAGTGTTTATAGCAGCTTGCTCATAATAGCCAAAAAGTGGAAACAACACAGGTGCCTGCAACTGATCATTGGATAAACAAGAGGAGGTATTATTTAGGGCAGAATATTATTCAGCCCTAAAATAAGTGGAGTATTGATACATGCTATAACATGGATAATCCTTGAAAACTCTATGCTAAGTGAAACAAGCCAGACCACATATTGTATGATTCCATTTGTATTAAAAAAAAAAGGACAATAAAGACAGAAAATAGATTATAAAACTCATCAGTCTGGTTGCAGAACCATGGTCTTAACTACTTTACAATGTTGCCTTCCACTTTATTAAATTTTCAAGATCATATTTCAGGATATTCCAAAATCATTTGATTTAATAAATGCACTTCAAAAGTCACTCTTTCCATTGTGCTTTAGCCCTCTATACACCCACTGTGAGATGATGGCTCAGTTTGATGGCCTGTAGTTACAAAGATACTAACTATGGATTTAAATAAACATTCTGCTTTCTTTTGTGTATCATCTTTTAAACATTCCTCTACTAATTTCGTCCTAGTTAAATAAATTAGTTCTCAGGAGAAACTCATCTTAATTCCATATTTCAAAAACCCAGTCTCTCCAAGACATTTTAGTTGGTTCTCTAAAAAATGTTTTAACATGAAGCACAGCATTCTGATGAATTAAATATAGTCTTATATAACCCCAAAATAGCTTCTAGTATTATCATGCTAACTACCATCTACTTATCTTGGAAGGGTTGTGGTCATCAAAGGTTGTTGCACTTTCCAGTGATGTGTTTCTCTTTCATGAGAAGTCACTGATTCAACTCAGTGAAGCACAATGAAAAGGTAGTATTCTTTTGCTTTCCAAAGCACTGGTAAATTGACAAGTATCTGTGTGAATGTGTTGATGCTTCAGAGAAATAGAGAATTATGTTAGGATGGCTTCATCTAGCAGATGGTATGTGAAATCAGCTTCGTGGATGATGAAATTTCTAAAGATTCTGATTTGTAATCCATTGTTTTAACACCAAGTAATTTATATTCAGGGAAGAGGTTTCCCACAACAAAATTTTATAATAATCCATATTTCAAGGGATACCCTTAAAGAGAAGCACAGACAAGCAATAGATATTACTAATGCAATACCATAAATAAAGACCTTAATGAATTTCTGCTAAGCTTTCCATTAAGAAGCTGGACTGGTAATAGTCCTAGGCACCCCCTCATCTTTCAGGAGTGTGGAGGTTCCTTGAAAGTTTTTGACTCTACTATGTACACACTCACAAATAAAGAACACAATATAGAGTTTCAGGGAAATTTATGCTGCTTCAAATTATTTCTTAGAAAATACAGGGAAATCTTATCCTGATTCTGTTCTCTGTTACTAAGATGCTTCAACGCAGAAATACACTGAATTAAGACCAACTTTCAGACTCATTTCCTTCAGTTAACTTGTCTGTGCCTCGTTTTGTCTGTATGTGGCCTAATAATGCTAACAGCTAGCAATAGCAACGACAGATAACATAAATTTGGAAAACGCTATTCCAGGCACTGTGCTTAGTTGCTTGTTTAAAAACACATTATTAAAACTATACAAGCAACTCCTCCAGCTCAACTCCAGAAAAATAAATGACCCAATCACAAAATGGGCCAAAGAACTAAACCGACATTTCTCCAAAGAAGACATACAGATGGCTAAAAAACACATGAAAAGATGCTCAACATCACTCATTATCAGAGAAATGCAAATCAAAACCACAATGAGGTACCATTACATGCCAGTCTGGATGGCTGCTATCCAGAATTCTACAAGCAATAAATGCTGGAGAGGGTGTGGAGAAAAGGGAACCCTCTTACACTGTTGGTGGGAATGCAAACTAGTACAGCCGCTATGGAAAACAGTGTGGAGATTTCTTTAAAAACTGGAAATAGAGCTGCCATATGACCCAGCAATCCCACTTCTGGGCATACACACCGAGGAAACCAGATCTGAAAGAGACACGTGCACCCCAATGTTCATCGCAGCACTGTTTATAATAGCCAGGACATGGAAGCAACCTAGATGCCCATCAGCAGACAAGTGGATAAGGAAGCTGTGGTACATATACACCATGGAATATTACTCAGCCATTAAAAAGAATTCATTTGAATCAGTTCTAATGAGATGGATGAAACTGGAGCCCATTATACAGAGTGAAGTAAGCCAGAAAGATAAAGACCATTACAGTATACTAACACATATATATGGAATTTAGGAAGATGGTAATGATAACCCTATATGCAAAACAGAAAAAGAGACTCAGATGTATAGAACAGACTTTTGGACTCTATGGGAGAAGGCAATGGTGGGATGTTTCAAGAGAACAGCATCGAAACATGTATATTATCTATGGTGAAACAGATCACCAGCCCAGATTGGGTGCATGAGACAAGTGCTCAAACCTGGTGCACTGGGAAGACCCAGAGGGATTGGGCAGAGAGGGAGGTGGAAGGGGGGATCGGGATGGGGAATACATGTAAACCATGGCTGATTCTTGTCAATGTATGACAAAAACCACTACAATATTGTAAAGTAATTAGCCTCCAACTAATATAAAAAAAATTAAAAATAAAAAAAATAAAAACACATTATTGCATCAAGGTAAGTATAATCACATCTACTTCACAGTTGAAAACTATTAGGTTAATAACTAATGAATACAATATTCAAACCAGAACTCACTCTTCCAAAGCTGCACTTCCCTTTCCAACTTAACATTGCCTATTTTAATGATGCCTATTTGCCACCCCTCGCCCAACCATCCCCGGCTCCAGTGGTAGAGTGGTAAAGAATCCACCTGCCAATGTATGAAACACAAGGGCACAGGCTTGATGCCTGGGTCGGAAAGATCCCCTGGAGAAAAAAATGGCAACCCATTCCAGTATTCTTGCCTGGGAAATCCCATGGACAGAGGAGCCTGGCGGGCTACAGTCCATAGGGTCTCAAAGTCGAACACGATTGAGTGATTGAGCACACGCACACATTTGACCCCTTAACTAAAAAGAATGGGATTTTGAACTTTAAGAGTCTCTGTTGTCCCTTTTGATAATAGTAACAGCCAGCAACACGTTCTAATGATGCTCTACAAATGACTCTACATGGGGTCAGTATAGTTCCTGGAATTCCTAGAATCACACAGTTGCCATAGGAATGCCTTTCAGGCCTGGATCACAGATGGTAGCAATTTTCAGGTACATTCATCTCTCTTGAAGAGGGCACAAGGATGTGTACTGGACACATGTAAAGACACAACGTCCAGTGAGAAATTGGAATAGCTACAGGCCTGCCTTTTCTAGTGCTAAGCTTCATCTGGGAAAATTGACCTGCAGCACCTCCCAGCATATTCTGTGTTGCTGTCTGCAGTCTGAACATTCAGCAACTTTAAAAGGTATTGCTAAACGTGCACTTCTTAGAGATAAACAATTAAGATAATTGAAAGCCTAAGAATGGATTTCCATAATTTAAGAATATCTTTCATGCACAGTAATTGAAAAACAGAGTGAATCTGATTTATTTGGGAAAGCTATACTTTAAAATCGAGAGATAAATTAGGATAACATGCACTGAATTTCTTAACAATATTATAAAAGGCATAAGAGGGAGAATTCTATTAAGAAAACTTGCACCTTCCAGAGCTGCCCAGGAGATAGTCTCTTAATCCAGGGAGGCATTGTTAAAAATATTTAGTCCGATTTACTGCAGTTCCTGAATCACTGCAGGGTGATAAGTTAGGTTGCTGTCACAGCATAGTTACCTTTTCAAGGCCTCTTCAGGGCAATTTAGTACTTTGAAAATTGACAGTAATGCACTAAATGCTCTCAGGTTGCATCTTCATGGTTAAGCAAAGTAGAGATTTGAGGCGATTATTATATCAGGATAATTCAGAAAAAAATTCCTTTCCCCAAATTTATACTGAGAGGTCAATACACTATTTAAAAGGTTCATGGAGGATTCAAGTCAATGTATGGCAAAACCAATACAATATTGTAAAGTAAAATAATAAATTAAAAATAAAATAAAATTCTAAAAAAAAAGGCTCAGAAACTGTCATTTGTAAGATTGATGTCTTTTTATTTAATTCTTTTAACCACATTGATACACCTCAAGTATTTATCTTATTGCCAAGTTGTTATTCAGAAACAGGGGAAAACATATTTGATTTGCTATCACTAAAATAATGAAATAATCAACTGAGAGCAACTCTATAGACAAGATCTTATAACCTAGGGGTGGTTCTTATTAATTAAATATTTTAATGTTGTTCTCAATACACTGCAAATTCCAATTGCATCAACATTTAGCTCGTTTTGAAGGAAGAAATTGTTTAATTTCACCAGTCCTCAACTTCTATACATAGTTTACTTTCACACAAGCATGACAATGACAACATTACAAATTAAAAAGTCTGGAAAGAAAACATACTGTTTCATTATTAAGTATCTTCAATTTTTTTTTTTAATCAGTGAAATTAGTTTATTTTTGTTTAACAAGGTATTTATGGCTTTTCTTTAACTGTTCATTTTATTAAGACAGAACCTCAGACATGGAAATTAGTGTTAACCAGGGGCTCAAATACTGAGACCATATGGATGACCCTGACTGAACATCAAGGATGTTGACTTTATTTCCCCTTAAAATTAGTTTAACATCTCTGTTCTGTTATGAAGAACTACACAAATAGGGCTTTCTCTACAGGTATCTATTTTTCCATTAAGAGTCTTTTTAAAAATCTAACACCCACCTCTACACATATTTCAACAGACTTTCCACATACCTGCACTTGAACTCAACTCTCCCAGAATACAAAGTACTCTATTTTAGTTAAAGGAAAACCCAACAGTGCACCTCTGGGCAGTCATCAGACTGCAGTTGACCTTTTATTACAAATAATTACATCTCTCCACCAAGGTCTCAAAGAGTATCAAACACCATTTCATATCTCTTAACATAGGGCAGAGCAGGCATTTAGTACTAGAACCAAGTAAGAAGTGTTAAATTTCAAGCTTCTGATCACATCACATGGTGACCAAAGTTTGTGTTATTTTCTCATGTTATCCAATTGAGCATCTCACACTTCTTGTCCTCTCAGTGGAGACAAAAGTTTCTAGTTCATGTTCTAAGCACAGGAAGTTGAGAGACAAACTCCAGTGAAAACACATCAATCTCAATTCAACTCAGTTAAAAAAAAAAAAAAAAGCAAACTTAAATTATTTGTTTTGAGGAGACAAAGGGAAAGGAAGGCATGGGGCTAAGAGTCAAAACTGTGACAAAGACCAGATGCTATACACGGCGTGTTGTAGTTCTGGAAACTGTCTGTTATATGATATTTTAAAATAAAGTGGCTTTTGTGGATTTTTTTCTCTTTTGGTATTGTAAACATATGCTGTTTAATAGTACCCGAATTTAACAGTTTCTTTTTTTTCCAAACAAAACAAAATTGAAAGCCTTTAAGGCAAACAAACTGCTAAGGAAAAAAGAGTCATTTGTTATAAAACTGTGAGGATACTCAAGAAAGACCCCACTTAAGATTTGTCAGCATAAACTTGAGAGCTTTTGTCCACTGTTCCTCTGAGTTAAACTGAGTTTTGATGGAATAGGAGCCACCAATACCTCCTGTGTCTTCAATTTTGCCTTTCTCCACATCCATCCTGTAAGGAAGGCAAAAACGTGTCTCGCCTTTCTCAACTTCTTCTTTCAACTGCTGCACACAGTCCAGGAAAGCCACCATTGCATGGTCAAACTTGTTGTCCCAGAAAAACCACAGCCCCCCTGAACAGTACAATGGCAGCTCCTTAGATCTGTCTGTCAGAGACTCCAGATATGAATGGTTTCCACAGGGAACAAGTCGATACCTCTGAAATTTCAGACCCATCTTACTGCCCAGGGCATGGAGCAGCAACACTGTCTGGCCCCAAGCATCATTAAGTTCATTCCATTCCACAGGAACACTGGGCAGCCGACCCAGTCTAAAGTTATTGATTGTACCAAACTGTCCACTATGCCAAATGTGGAAGGTTGCATTAAAGACATTAGTTTTCTTCAACTTGTCCAGCTGCATCTGGGCATAACGCATCTGATTTTCTACACTCTTCAGCTCATCATCCAGTTCTAGCTGTTGTCTTTTAAATTCATTGTATTCCCTTTGATACTGAGCTTCCTCCTGATCCAATCTCTCAGCCTCAACCTGGACCTTCTTGAGATTTTCCACCACTATCTTCTGGTTCTTTTCCACATCTTCCAGCTCTTGGATCAGCCTCTCCTCCTCTAATGCCAGCTTCTTTATCTCTAATCCAAGCTGTTCGCTGTCATTTTCATTCATTTGCTCTCAGATCTCCAAACAGCATTTGTAGTTCTGATATTCATTTTCAATGACGTTGAGCTGAGTGTCCAGCTGGTTTAAGAGAGTGTCTGTGCATTCCTCACACAGGGGGTGGTCCACATCTGTCTGGCCTGACATGATGTCAAAAAGGTCCCCAGTGACCTTCAGTCTTTGGCTGAGGTTCTCCATGGTGTTGCCATCAGATGCTTCCCCAATCAGAGTGAAGCTGTTGGCACTTTCTGTGGACATCATCCTAGCTGGGGGGATGAATCTGCGAGAGACACCATCCTGGCGAGTTTAAATAAATGGCTCCTCTCCTGAGTTAGCCTCTTCCTCCTGGGTCTCTGCTGGTTTCAGCAGGGCTGTGGCAAGTAATGGAGCTGTGAGCCCCTGGATGGTGACACGGTCCAGGAGCTTGAAGCTTGTGTCCAGTTTCAGAGGTTGGCTGCAGCGCTGACATATGAAGCTCACCTGCATGGTGCTGCTGGATGTCTTAGACCCCTCCATCCCTCAGGACCCGGAGCCCACCACCCCGATCCGGTCTACCGCGGGGGTACCGCGGTCTCGGATCTGTCTGGGAGCGGGACTTCCAAGACTGCCATTGCCCAGCCTTCAGCTACTTCCCTCCTCTAGTTTTTAAAGTGAGATTCTGGCTAAATGTCTGTTCACTCTTACATCCTGGGATATTTCATAGTGAGTCTCAAATAAAGGCTTGAATGAGAAAGTGATTTAATAAGAAAATTTACAGGTTTATCTCAAAGATCAATACTTCTTTTTTTTCCCTACCGGTGTTTCCATACGTTGCACAGAAAAGCTTTTATAAATTTGATCTTTTTCTGGCCAAACAATTCTTTACCCAGTAGTGAGGATGGAAACTAACAGCTATTAAGCATCTTCTATATTCTAGGATCTAGAATAGAAACCAGGTCATCTAACTTCCAACCCAGCCCCACTTTTTTCCCCCATATTCCATTGCTGCCTTTTGAAATGCATAAGATATAAACAGGAAAAATATTACTGAAGTAATACTGCTGTTATAGTGAATGACTAGGAAGCTGTCATAGATAAGTATGTAAACTGCTCTCAAATAATACTTATCTAAAGAAAAGGAGAATCTGAAGCAGAAACTATTTTGCAGAATTAAAATCAGAATATGTCTCAAAAAAGGAAAAGTAAATATTTCTTGCCACTGTTAATAGCATTTTCTTTTTATTTGATCTTTTGGTCCTTAAGAATCACAATATCCAGATTCCCAAGTTATAATTTATTTGAAGAAACTCTATGCCTAGTGACAGACTGTCAATCACTGTAGGTCTTACATGTGGACAAATCTGATCTACTCATTCTCCCCACTCCTACCCAACACTCAATATGCACAGCACAATTTCCATCCCGTCATTTCAGCTAAGAAGCAAATCTGACAATTTATTACAGCCCTCCTGCACCAGATAATGGTCCAATTGATGGTATGTGACAGAGCAGCTTAACTTCAAGAGCTTCTGCCGCTTTCTACAACTGCTTTTACTTTTGCTTTCCTCAGCTTCACCTTAGTAAATGATTTCCTTGCTGCTGTTTTAATTTTGATATGTCTTATTTTCCTGGGAAATTGCTATGAAAGTAAGTAAAAATAGGTGGCTGTGAAGTTTTTTTCCCAATGTGTACATCAACTTTTGCCCAACATAATCATGGAAGCAGAACAGTGTCTAACAACAGACACATTTTTTTTTTCTAATCAATTAGAATAAATGAGCACTGTCTCATCTTGACAAAACTTTACTTTTTTTGATTTTATGATCTATTGAGTCAGAAGAAAAATGCTTTAAAAGTTCATTGTTTTGATCTTAATGTTGAATAAAATCAGGTGTTCTTCAGGCAATTTAAAAATATGTTCTGTTTCAACTTATTTGTATATACAATTTTTTTTTCTGGCACCTGTTAAAGTTTCAGCTAAATTTCTCTCCCAAATGCCATTTTTAATTTTGCTATCATTTTAGTATTTTATTCTTATGTTGATTTATGACAATGAGCTTTATGTTAGTCTTAGCTTTACTTCTGTTTGCAAAATATACATAAAATGTTATACATTCTGAGAAGACTGTATGCATTGGAGGTCCTGTGATGCAGTGTTAATATTCTTGTTTCTTTTGCAATGTCTCTCCCCTTTTTGTTTCTTTTGAATACCCAGGCTTTGGGGATCATGATAACTCATAGCAGTGCTTTCCTCCAGTAAAGGCTGTTGTTGCAGCCTTGCCTCTTCGCTGCTACTCCAACACCAGTAAAACATCAGTTTACACATGAAAGTTTTTCTTTTAGTTGCAAATCAAATGCTTAATATTCATATGGAAACCTAGATGACTCAGAAGTTAGCATCACCCATTTTGATTTCAAATGAATAAAATATCAATTTCTAAAGAAATTTTTCTCACTTAAAAAAAATCTGTATTTCTTATTGCAAGAAACTGAACTAGAGTCAGCTCTCACCAATCTGGCCCAACAGAGGACAGTAGCAAGGATAACCCATAAGACATTTATATTTCATCTTGGAATGCATTTTTGACAAGGCATGCTTTGCAACTGAGTGTTTTCTGATTAGGAGCAGTCAATTCAAAGTGATTCAAAGATGTTATAAAAGTCCAACTCTGAAACAGCTGAAAAGCTGCTCTTATTTGCACATTCAGAACTGCCCTCCATCCCAACTTATATTCATAGTCTCAATTTTCTGCTGAAACCCTCCCTATATCTCTCAGGTTTCTACATTGTTACATGTTTCTGTCATTACTTCTGACAGGTGGTAGAATGTCTTTAGCTCAGCCCTGATGGATAAACAAAGGCTTTTATCCATTTTTCCTCAAGAGAAAATGAACAGAAATATATTTACCCTCTCCATTTATTTTCTACCTTTACAGAGGAGGATAGGAATTGATGTTGTAAAAAGGAAACCAAAAGGAAGAACAAATCATATGCTTTTTATAGATTAAGGTATTTTTTAAAAATTAAACACTATTAATTAGAGAGATCTACAAAGGGATCCTGATTCCTGGAATCAAAGCCAATTGAATGATAAATTTGGGGGATAAGTATACAAAAAAGTGGAATGCAGCCACTTTAAGAATTTTACAACTTAGTTAGATTTTAAGTCTAATTCTCCTTCTAAGTACCAGTTACAAGAAAAGTGTTTTAAGCCACAGAATTTTTCATAAATAAATAACCTCCATAAAAATTCAATAGCTTCATTAGAAATGTGTTACAAAGCAAATACAGTGAGTAGCTGGATTCACAACTGAAGAAAATTATACATGTTACAGTGACCAGACCTACCATCATAAAAGCCAGAGGAAAATTGGAATTACTTCTTCTCTGATGGTATTTCTAAAATGTATTATTCATAGTGATGGCAGCAACTATCCACTGGTTTTCAAACACCATAGAGTAAGAGATACTTGCACTTATTTATTTTTTAATTAATTAATTTATTTTAATTGGAGTCTAATTACTTTACAATAATGTGGTGTTTTTTGCCATACATTGACATGAATCAGCCACATGTGTCTCCCGATCGTGAACTCCCCTCCTACCTCCCTCCTCATCCCATCCCTCTGGGTTATCCCAGTGCACTGGGTTTGAGTGCCCTGTTTCATTCATTGAACTTGGACAGGATATCTATTTTCATGTACGGCAATATACATGTTTCAATGCCATTCTCTCAAATCATCCCACCCTCACCTTCTCCCACAGAGTCCAAAAGTCTGTTCTTTATATCTGTGTCTCTTTTGCTATGTTGCACATAGGGTCATCGTTACCATCTTTCTAAACTCCATATGTATGTGTTAATATACTGTATTGGTGTTTTTCTTTCTGTCTTACTTCACTCTGTATAATAGACTCCAGTTTCATCCATCTCATTAGAACTGACTCAAATGTGTTCTTTTTAATAGCTGAGTAATATTCTATTGTGTATATGTACCTCAACTCTTACCCATTCGTCTGCCAACGGACATCTAGGTGTCTTCCATGTCCTAGCTATTGTACATAGTGCTGCGATGAACTTTGGGGTACCCGTGCCTTTTTCAGTTCTGGTTTCCTCAGTGTGTATGCCCAGCAGTGGGATTACTGGTTCATATGGCAGTTCTATTTCCAGTTTTTTAAGGAATCTCCACACTGTTCTCCATAGTGGCTATACTAGTTTGCATTCCCACCAATAGTGTAAGAGGGTTCCCTTTACTCCACACTCTCTCCAGAATTTATTGTTTATAGATTTTTTGATAGCAGCCATTCTGACCCACTTAAGATGGTACCTCATTGTGGTTTTGATTTGCATTTCTTGGATAATGAGTGATGTTGAGCATCTTTTCTTGTGTTTGTTAGCCATCTGTATGTCTTCTTTGGAGAAATATCTGTTTAGTTCTCCTTCCTCCCCTTTCTCTTTTCTACCTTCATTTATTTTATTCTTTTTTTTTTTTAATTCAGAGCTTAGATTGGGGCAAAAATTACAACCAAAATTGTATAAATGTAGAATCAGGCATTTGATTACTTTATTATATTTATTTGTATACTCTAAAAAGCAATAAAGAGAAATAAATCTAAATTACATGGCAGTGACAATGAGTAAATTTTTCCTCTATGTAAATAACCATAAATACTTAGACACACATCTGTGAGAGATTCACAGAACCTCTAAATTTTGAATTTAAAAATAGTTTTTCATTGTATTAGAGTGATTTAAACTTAATGAAAGGAGATAAGATACAGAAAAAGCTAGAAGGAAACAGTATATTTAGGGAGAATTTGGGGGGCAGTAAAACAATATAAGCGTTTGTGGACTTCTTTTCAGGAATATTAAAAAGGAATTACCCAGAAAAAATGTTGTCTTTTCCACTCCTCAAGTTACCTCTAGAATATAACCAAAATATTTTCAGTTTTGCTATAATATCTCATTTATTGCTGATGCACAATATACATGAAAAAATTACTCAATTTTAAAAAGAGGCTGCTTTTGTTCAAGTGAAAAACTTTGTCTTCTACTGGGATTCACAATCACTACTTCATGTTCATATTTTTCATTTCACATTTGAAACTTGTATATGTGTGATATTTAATTTTATGCATTTTATGACTAAAATGCTATATATTGCATAAGTATACACTACACTTAAATTTTGCAACAGTTTCACATCACTATATTGTTTGATTGTTTTAGTACATTATAAGACTCACTGTGTAACGAACAGGCTTGAAGTTTCATTCTTGTGTCACAGTGTTTATTTTTAACAAACTGGGCAGCAGAATATTTGAGGAAAATAAACTCTATTGCAATAATGTAGCAGATTTTTTTTAAACTATCATGTTGGTATATTTAGTGATAATCTACCACATTCTGTTAGTGAACCACAGGTGTCTCTAAAGAGTGAGTAATTTGGCATACCATATGTGATACCATGATGTCCCAATAGGGTAAAATCTTTGCTATAGAAACTTTGCAACTTAGCATTATGCTTTTGTTACTTTTGTAGGTAGGCTAATTTTATTTGATTTAAGACAAACAAAACTATCTCTTTTAAAGAGCATACACTCATAAAAATAACTTTAAAAAAGAGCAAAGGAAAGCTCTCAGGACACGCCTAATTGTCGACATCTGAAATAATGGTCTAATTTATGGAAGTACCATACTCCGTAAAAATGCTTGGTA